>NC_044601.1:67567432-68169932 GCF_901933205.1 Camarhynchus parvulus
GAAAGTAGTACATAAGAGAAAAACTAAATTATACAAGGGAACACTTTTCTCTCTAATTTTAATGAAAAGACATGACCAGTTCTCTCACCTTCAAAGCTTGATCAGGAGTTAAAGCATTGATAACCAGCTCCCCCTCCACAACTCTGCGAAGCTGTGAATCTTCTTCAAATATTGATTCCATATTTAACACTGTCCATGCAAACCAGACCTGCACAACACAGAAATGACGGAAATATTGATAACAAAACGGCAGGGGCAGGATCAGGAAGCCTGATGATTTCTTAAGAGGAGTAAGTGTTTGATGGATTCTCATTGCAGACTTGCAAAAGGCACTATCACATCTCAACAACAAAACCTCTTCATCCTTTAAATTCAAACTTTCCCTTTGTACAATTTTGGGAAAGAAGGGGAAAGGTAGACAAAACTAATAGAATCACCCAGGGAACTCTGGAGGAAACAACCTTTTCAAACTCCGTAAAATAAGATCTCCCCTCTTCCATCTGCACTACACATCTCTGTCTGGGATACTGCAAGACTTTTTATTCCTTTTTGCTTGAATAAGGAGCTCACTTAAGCAGAGAGAAAGTAACTCAAATTCAAAATATTTATCAGATGAAGACTGACCTGAAAGAAAAGTCAGGCTTTACAGATTTTGTCTTGTTAAACAGATCAAGAACAGTAATAGTTTAGAAGAAAATTTAACTAGTAAATCCTACTATATGAATTCTTGGATGCAGATTAGACCAACTCTCCTTGTGCAAAATATCCATGTTCCTTTTATTGCAATAAACCCAAAGCATTCTCTTAGGCTAAACTGGGATTCTTTCACAAGAAAACTCTGAGGCAGGAAGAAAAAGTGACCAAGAGAGAAAACTGGGAAGAAAAAAAAACAAACTCAAAAAGGGAAAAAAAAAAAACAACCAAAAAAAAGGAACAACAACAACAACAAAAACCACCAAAAAAAAAAAAAAAAAGGCAAAAAAAACCCACAAAAAACAAAATCACCCCACAACAAACCCTAAATCAGTATGCTGCTTTTCCCATCACAAAACACCATCATGGCACTCACCTGAGAGGAGTTGGCATTGCCCTCCACAAAGGATGGTGTGACATTGCCTGCCACGATCCAGCTGACCAGTGAAGACAGCATTCCCTTGTCACAGTGATAGCCCAAAGCATTCTGCACAGAAAGAGAAAACATTTGGGGTTTTTTCATGACCAAGTGATTTAAAAGCTACAGGTGGATCACTCAATCTTTATCCAGGTTCCTTTCCACCTCCTGTTGCTACTTTCCAATCTCAGCTCAGCCAGGCACCACTGAAATGCCTGCTGAGACTTTCTATTTCAGTGAAAAAATCCTGTCGCAGTAACTGTGTCTGTCTGGCTTTTTCAGGAGAGGGAGCTCCATTTTTGTCCTAAACACTCCATCAAAGATTTGAAATGCAAAGAACACAAAAAAACAATAGACGTCATATGAAATGAAAACTGTGTTCCAAACTGGTTTTAGAAGTAATTATTATCATTATTATTAAAATATCAGACACTTCATTAATCTTGGCCCACTCAGAAAAAAAAATTTCTTGAGCAACTCAGAAAAAAAATCAGATAACCTCATCACTGCTCATCATCATGACTGGCTGCTCAGAGAAGCTGTGGCTGCCTCATCCCTGGAAGTCCTGAAGAACAGTTTGGACAGGTCTTGGAGTAACCTGGGATAGTGGAAGGTGTCCCTGGACAGTGCAACTGGATGGGCTGTAAAGGTCCCTCCCAACCCAAACCACCCTAGGACTTCACAGTCGTTCTTGCTGCACTTCAGGAAAATACATTCCCATCAAAATCCGACTGTGCAACACACGAGCTGACCATTTACCCAAGAGCCACAGCAAAACACCACAGCTATCTGCTTACCTTGTGCTGCTGGTAAAGCAGCTTTTGCACACAGTCCTCCTGGCTGTACTGGAAAGCAGCTTTGCACAAGTCATCCAGCAGGCAGAGCGTGGCCCGGTCCCTGTGCCACAGCTGCTGGCTGGTGAGGACCTGCACCCAGAACTCCAGGACTGCAGCTGGCCCCACTCCATTTGGATGGTCACTTAGGAAAATGTGAGTCTGACAAATTAAAGGGTAAAACTGGTCAACAGATTGCAGCTTTAGAATTTATTGCAGGACTGTTTGATTTCCTTGAGGCTGTGGGGCTATCCTTAAATTAAAATAATTTACAACAATACTCTCTATGCCCAAGAAAGGACAGCTCTGTCATCTTCAGCCTCCAAACTTCTGCAGATTCTGAAGCCTGGAGAGCAGAGGATCTTGTGCAATCAGCAAAAACAGACACAGAAGCCTTAAGCAGGACACCTGCAGGCATAAACAGCACCTATTTCCAAAGTCCAGGCTGGTGTTCCTGCAAAAGGCCTTCCCAGAGTAAGTCTGTTTCTACTATCCCTCTAATGTTACAGGGCCCTGGGTTTTGACCTCTCTGTATTTAAAAAAAACACTACTGCTCCCTAACTCAAGAACATTTTTCCATTCCAGGGCCCCAACTTAATGGTAAAAAGCAGAACTTGCAAACATTAATATCTCTGCTGCATTCCTCAAATAACACAGACAAGAAAGGAGTGCTGCATTTTACATTTCCTTTTTTAAACAGTTTTGACCTGGTGTGGGAAAATGAATTTTCCAAGAAGTCTGAAAGGTAAATATTGTTGTTAGTGTCACATGCCTTGCCAGATTTAGGCAAGTTTAAGCAGGAGCATTTCAAGAAACCAAACCCAACAACCAATGCTTGATATAGGGTACTCTGTGACTGAACTGCTAGGTTCAGTATCCTTTCTAACCTTTAACACTAACTCAGCCAAATAAGCTTGGTTTTAAACACTCTCTCCCCCCTTTCTTTTTTAAATAATCTTCTTACCTGTATCATACTACTGAGCAGCTTAACATTTTCTCCATAGTTCACTCCTGTCAAGTGCTGTGTTACTTTATGGGTAACCTGCTGGGTCACTCCTTGAGGGACTCCACTGTCCAGATGAAGGAACAGTTCCACATAAGATAAAAACCTAGGGATGTCAACAAATGAAATTAAAATACCTCTTACTGCATATTAAATAGAAAGCCTGCTTCTAGAGAATTTAAAATCAGCTCAACAGCACCAGTGAGACACATACACAAAGGCTTTGATTCACAGCCACAATGCAGATTTAATTGCTCTAGTTCAGCCATACACTGGGCACAGCACAAACATTTCACACCAGCCTGTAATTCAAGGCAGCTCATCAGAACCAAATACCAGCTCTTGATCTACATCAGCACCCAAATCTTACTCAGGATTTGTCTGGGAGACTGTCAGGTGTCTAAACCAGAACGTTATTATTAACTTTTAGAGCAACTGTGAATAAATTAGGTAAACAAATGTATAACATTTAAAAATTAACATATCATGAACATATAATGCTTACTGTTCATTCTTCAGGAGGTAATACTGGCAAGAGTAAAACAAGGGTAAAATTTTATCCAGCACATGGACTACTGTTCTCAGATGTCTAGACTGGACTAGTACACCCAAAAGAGGGATCCCTTCAGCACAGAATTTCTCGATGCTGTCAGAAAAAAAAACAAAAAAAATTTAAGAAAAACACATTCACTATCAGCAGAAAGGAAGACAAGGTGTTGATTTAATTTTTATTAACTGAGATGTAAATATATTCAGAACTTCACATTTTATCTTTGAAAATATAAATAGCTAAATACAGAGTTCTTTTCTTCAGCTAGGTGTCATTCAATAACTGACAGATTTGCCAAGTATTTCCTTCTCAAATATTTACTAAGTACCCCCTTCCTTCACAAATTCCTTTCTGGGGATCAGCGTCCCATCTCCCAAAAATCACTAGAGATTCAAGTCTTCATCAAGTTTCTATCACTTCAAACTCACTATTCTTGCCTAACTTGGACAATTCACTTCCCTCTCCAGGGAAAAGAGCCAAAGACCAAACATAGAAGGTGCAGGGGAACAAATTAAAGAGGTTCTTTGGTTTTTTATTTCATGCTCAAAGTTATAGAAAAATTTCCACTCTCAACCAAAAATACCTTAATATCAGTCTCAAACTACTCCAGTGCTTTAAAGTATCCATGGCATAATCTTATAATGAAGCAATGGCTTCCCTGGGGAAGAAGAAAGGCCAGACAATATTTCCTTAAAAGAGTAATATAATAATATATGTAGAAAACAAGTTAGTGAAAATATTGAATAGCACAGCACATAACCAAAGGGATCACAGACTCAGGGAAAAGAGTTCTAGTGAGAACTGATCAAATTTTGTGCGGCACTGTATGTCAAACAAGAACATTTGATTACATTCAAAAACCTTACCAACTTAAAAACCAGCTAGAAGCACTGGAAAAGACTGTGTTGGAACACAGTCAGGGCTAAAAGGTCTACTGCTCTTATAATGCTTTTTATTCTCCATTCCCAGAGTGAGTGGGGTTTTTTTCCCTCACTATTTTCTGAATGTAGTGCTGCCCTGATAAAAGAAATTACCTCTAGTGCAACCCTTTCAGTAAGTGTGGCTCAATCTTACTCCTGTCCAGAGAAATTACTGTTAAGCCCCAGTTTCAGTATTATTTCTTATGACTGAACCCTAAAGTGCAGAAGGCAAAAAAACTATTATTAGCAAAATAAAGGAAATAGCAGGTTGTTTGAAAGAATTCAAGAATAATTTCTTCACAAAAAAAGGATTATTAAGCACTGGAACAGGCTGTCCAAGAAGCTGTTGGACTCCCCAGCCCTGCAGGTGTCCAAGGAATGACGTGGCACTCGGTGCTCTGGGCTGGGTGACAAGGTGGGGATTGGTCACAGGTTGGACTTGATGACCTTGGAGGTCATTCCCAACCTAAACGATTCTGGGATTCTGTGAAACTACTATCACAGAATCACAGAAAGATGGGGTTGGAAAACGCCTTGAGATTATCCAGTCCAAACACCTCCAAGGCAGGGTCACCCAGAACAGGAGACAAAGGAATGAGTCCAGGTGGGTTTGGAATGTCTCCAGAGAGGGAGAATCCAAGTTCCATGGGCAGCTGCTAAATATTTTTAGTATTTGTAATTGTTTTGGTGGGCAGCTGTTCCAGGGCTCTACTATCCTCAGCATAATGAAGTTCTTCCCCATGTTGAGGTGAAATTGCTTGTTTTTTAGTTGTGGCCATTGCTTGCTGAAAAGAGTCCAGCACCATCCTCTGGACATCTGCCTTTGAGATGTTTATCTGCATTAATAAGATCCCTTTTTGGTCTTCTCCAGACTGCCCAGGCTCAGCTCCTCCCAAGAGAGATGACAAGCTGCTCAATGCCTTGCATCACAAGCCCTTTACTCTTTAAACAGACACAAAACTGTAAACGACCCTCAGCTCAGCACTAGGGAGGCTGCTCAGTCCCTGGGGCCACCCACCCGAGGCAAACACCCAAAAAGCCTCACCTGTGTCCCAGGGTGGTCATTGCCAGTGCCAGGTAGCAGCCGATGGGGACGTTTGCCTTGACAGCCTTGAGCAGGGGGTGCAGCGTGACCGACTCGGCCGTGTCCAGCGCGCTGTCGCACACAGGGACAGCAGCCAGCCCGCTCTGCTGCACCCCACGGTCGTTCCTGTGCAGCTTCAGCCTCAGAACCAAACTCCAGGCCCACTGATTGAAGGAGGTCTCTGGGGTTTCCCCGTAGCGAACGATGCTGGCCAGGTAGGAGACCTGGAACAGAGCAGCAGGAATGAGAGGAAGCACAGCCATGACACAGCATGTGTGGCACTGGACTGGGACTTGGTCCATGGAGGGGGAACTGGATGATCCCTGGGGTCCCTTCCAACCCAAACCTCCTAGGATTAGACCAACAGCAATTATTTTTTAGACAGACCATGTAGTTTATCTAACCACTCTCTTCCTATGGCCTCAATTTCTACCTCCCTCTCCTTCCCCCATCCCTTTAAGTAAAGGCCATCAACTTACACTGTCTGCTTAAATTTTTCCAAGCTATATACTGACCTTGAATTAAATTTTAATTTTAATACTGAAAAAAAAACAGGCACAACCTTTAATAACATTTAAAACATTTAAGACTGTTAGTGAAAGGAAACAGAAAAATCTATGCAAAAGTATTATCTGTCAACAAAAAGCCTAAAACCTGGCAGGCTTTCCTTAGAAAAAAGCCTGTATGTGGACAGGCAGAGTCACATGTGTATGAGCCCACTGTCACAAAGACCATGTCTAAATCATAAGGAATTATAAATCTCTGGAGAAAAAAATATGTACATGTTCTGACAGAGCAGTGTAAATTGCAGAGCTGGAGGGCAAAGCAGATATTTCAGCCTCTCTGAGTAGGGGTACACGAACCTAAGCACTATTTTCTCTCAAATTCTAGTTATAGGCTCATGCAAGTCAGGACAGATTCACCAGCACAAGTGGCAACTAGGGCTGACAGTGGATTAAAAAAGAGAACTCATCTGGCTGGCACAAGACAACAAACCATGGGTAAGTGCAAAGGAGCAAGTCAGAACAGAGCAGAGACAACAAAGAACATTTGGAGTGTGGGAAGAAAAATCTGGGGAGAAAAATACAGAGGAGGAGAAAACACTGTACAAAAAATACTGAGAAGACAAAGCCCAGCCCAAAACCTCTTGGACTAAATATCCAACACAGGGATTTTTTGATCTTTCTATGCTTCCATTTGCACTCTGTAACTTGGAGCTCTCCCCTACTGAATCCAGTGTGCTGTAAAATCAATTTAATAAATGTCTGTTGTTTGTTCAGGTCACATAACATTGCCCACTGCTGAGAAGCTCCAAAAGGGATTAACAGTTAAGTCTTCAAATAAGATAAGAGCTGAAGTGAGTTCTCTTATGGTCACCAGTAATGGAAAATAGCCTTTCTATTTTATAGTAAGTATTGTCTACCTCTGCATGAGTAAAGGAGGAACAATTTGTGACTGCTCACAAACCTGCAAGTGAGTCAAAATTAAAATGTCTGTTTCAAGAAAGATGGAGAGAGACTGTTAAGAGCATGGAGTGACAGGACAAGGGGGAACAGCTTCAAACTGAGAGAGTAGATTCAGATCAGATGCTGGGAAGAAATTCTTCCCTGTGAGGGTGGGCAGGCCCTGGCACAGGTTTCTCAGAGCAGCTGTGGCTGCCCCTGGATCCCTGGGAGTGTCCAAGGCCAGGCTGGACAGGGCTTGGAGCAACCTGGGACAGCGGGAGGTGTCCCTGACCATGGCAGGGGTGGCACTGGATAATCTTTAAGGTCCCTTCTACCCAAACCATTTTATGATTCTGTGATTCTCACACAGACGCTCAACAGAAGCCTAATAGAATTTTCAAATAGTTCTGTGGGTGCAGACAACACTGAGCGCTGGCATGTAACGAAATTGTAGTTGGACAAAGAACAGCTTTAAAAAGAAGGGAAAAAAAGTGAAAACAAGGTCTTGCCTGCAGCTTTTCCCATTTACAGCCATCCATAAGTTACTCCTTGTAAGTAAGAAGAAAGGATACCTGTTTTATGCTTTCAGAAAGCAGCCCAGCATATGGTTTTTGGGAGAGATATTTCTGATACGCTTCCAGGACCATCAATGCAACTTCAGAATGGACAGCTGGATCCAGGTGAAGAGTATTCTGCTAAAAACAGTGTCAGAACACAAAACCTTGAGTCATTTAAGAGGTCTCTACAGCTGTACACTCAGCTGCATCACAGAGAAATAAATTTTCTGGCTGTTCAAATTAATTATTGCAATATCAAGGCAAAAATCTTCCCCAGTGAAAAATTTCAGCTCAATGTTAAAAGAGTACCAGGCTCACACTGGGCAATACAAAGCCCAACAACTAGATTATTTTTTTAAAAGGCATCATAACATTCACTTTCCACATATGATAACATATGATAATTAATCCAAAAATCCATAGATGCTATTTTAAATTAGGTAATACAGACACTTGAAATCTTGCCTTTAAAAACAAAACCAAATCACATCACCATGTTTTTTGTATGAAAACACAGCAATTCCTGTATCAAGTGCCACACTAAAGAGCCATTTTTCACCACATCAAAGGGTACAGACATGGAATTGGTATTGCACAGCAAAGAATTCTATTCATTATCCCTAACATTCATTTTTATTTACATGTCTACAAGAAAGAGGGAGAAAAAAGTGAGTCCATAGCCATGTACAACCATCAGCATGGCAAAGAGAAGAGTTCAGCATGACCAAATGCACAGAATGCAATGCTGAACTATATCAATGAACACAGGCAACATTATTCCCCCAATCTATTTCTGTTTTTCTCTGAAAAAGCATTCACCCTCAATTATAACCCAAACTCATGGAGCTCCTGGAGCAACCCAATATTATGGAATATTTCCCCATCATTTAAATGATGCTCAGAGTTTTGAAATGTCTCATTTCAATAATTACTTTTCTTGCACTGTGAAAAACATACCTAGATACCAGCATGCAAACTACAGTCACACCAGTCTCCTGAACATTTTTGGAAGATTCCTCTATTTCTGCTAAAAGCATTTGCTTTTAAAGAGCATTGCTTTTTAAAATGCTAAAAGCATTTTAATCATATGATTCATAAAAATTGTCCTGTCAGCTATTTCCTCCTTTAGAGAGGGAAAATTCCCTGCTTAAATATCTCTTTTAAACTCAGCTGCAGCACTGAAAGAAACCAGCACAAGCAAATCTTCAGGCAGTGTTGTAAAATTATTATGACATTCCCATTTTGTGCCATTAGGTGTACAGCCATAATATAAAAAGCATGCAAGTAACTGTTTTCAAATTCTGCTCTACTCCCCAGCTGAGTTAAACTTTTGCTCTGAAAAGGTGAGAAGGTTCAAGGCTCCTGTTCTCAATACCTACATGCTCACCAAATCCCCAGTTCAGCCCTTCCAAGATGATGCAGGCCAGTTTATTCTCCACTGCTGTCAGGCTGTAATTTAACAACCAGTCACGGATCAGGGCTATCTCGGATGAAGAAGGCTTCCACAGGTACAGGGGCAGTTCTTTAAACAGATATAAAGAAACCTTTGAGGAAAGAGAGCAAAAAGTGCAAATCACTACTCAGCACACAACAATAATCAGCACTGTGCCCTGCCATCTAAAAGGGACCAAAAGCCCCACAGAGAGCTCTTTAATACATCCATTCATAACAACCTGGCATGGCCTCTAGGTTTAACTGGGTGTCTGATTTAAATTATTTAAATTATAGACATCAGCACTTACCATCCCCACCTTCTCAATGGTCTCTCTAATCCGATCCAGCAGCACAGAAATAATCTGTGTGTGGATGCTGGCAATGGCTCCCAAGAGTTCCCGACCAACCTTGGAAAACGTCTCCCTTGTGGAAAGACTAACATAGGACACCTGAGAAGATGAGCAGGGAGAAGTTATTGCTTCTGGCTGACCTCCACTAACATGGAAATAAAATGTCTTTTGGAAAATAAATTGCTCTTGGGCATCGCAGACAAAGTTGATAAATGTCCATATGAAAAGTGAAGCTGACTGCCCTAAAAGACCAGGAAAGTTCTGTGTCACACTGCCGAAATAATGTCCAAAACTAAACACAGGAACAACATAGTCACAGGCACTAAAAAAAAAACACCCACAAAAAACAATGGAAAAAACACCACATAAGGAATTCCAGAGCGACAAGTTAGGTCTGCATGAGAAAAATAAAACAAAATAAACGCATTTTATTTATTTGTTTCATTCTGGCTTCACTTACAGAAAAACTGTTCTTGTTCCCAGAAAAAACAAGTACTTCAGGCAATTTTAATTCACAGCTTTTTGAATACATAGCACTTTTTTAATTCCATGGAAGAACAAACTACAGAAGCCATGAAAGCTCCACACCTTCCACTGTTACAAATAAAAAGAGCATTTTCATTCTTTTCCTGAATGGACCAGTAACATTACTCACCTCATAGATCTCCAAAACAACAATTTTGATAAAATCCTCATCAACATCAGCCCGTTTAGTTTGTGCCATCTGAGCAAATGTGGTGAGCAGACAAATTTCTTCTGAGCAGTTCATTGACTGGAGATACTTTTCAAACTGTGCAAGGTGCTCTGGATCTAGGAAAAAAAAAAGTCAAGTGAAAAAAACATGATACAAGTGCAATAGGACACACATCAGCAGCATTTATACAGTTATTCACTCAAAAGTGATCTGTGGAGATCATTCCATGCCAATTACAAATAAAAATTCTGCAAGTATCTAGCCCCAGGTCTTGATTACACCCAAGAGCTATAAAGAAAGGCCAGTCTGACCTTCCCAAATACAATACAAGAAAAAACACCGGATGCACTTGTTTGCAATCCATCTCTGAAAACAGAGAACAGAACCTGTACAAGCAGGAAGGCTAAGATACATTTTCACTCAAATTCAAAGCAGGTTTTTCTCTTTAAACCCAAAAGAGATATTGCTAAAAGCAAATAAACATTCCATTCCTCAGGGTGTGGGACAACAGGAAGGTAATGATACAAAGGAACCTCTACAGGGCTTTAAAATGTTTGGGGTTTTTTTTTGCTTGTTTCTTCCAAACAACTTTAAATAGAGTCTGTGCAGCAGAACAACCACTGAAAGCAGCATTTGAGCTGTAAAAAGTTTTGGAGAGTGAACTGCCTTCTGTGAACCACAACAAGCCAACAAACTCTGTTTACAGTGATTTTATCATAGCAGCTGAATATACAGAAAAAGCATTCATTGTGCACTCAGCTATCTAACCTGGACACGCATGTGCTCAGCGTGCTTGTGATCAAACACTTGCACTTAGGTTACATTCTATTTTAAGGGCTTTCAAGAATTTTGCAACTGTACTCCAACCTGAGAAGGTCAGGCCTGTACAGGCAAAACAGCTCATGGAACAGCATGCTAGAGGATTGTGCAATTTCAGAAAACAGTTTCTTCCAAACAGTAAGAGAAACCACACTGCTGAC
The DNA here is from genome assembly GCF_901933205.1 of Camarhynchus parvulus. NCBI lineage: Eukaryota > Metazoa > Chordata > Aves > Passeriformes > Thraupidae > Camarhynchus > Camarhynchus parvulus. Next base: position 67,578,394 of record NC_044601.1, read on the forward strand.
AGATACAGCAGGCAAACAGGGGGCGCCTCATCCACTCACCTCCATTTCCTAATGCTATTTTTTATCCTTAATGCAGCAGTTACAGACAACTCTGTTTCCCCTTGTACTTCAGTTTGGTTTTTTTAACATGATGGAGAAGGACATTAAAAATGACCACATCATTATTGTATCAAAAGGCACAGCAGGGTGACAGTGAGGAGAAGGGGTCAGCTGTGGGCTCCACACTGACCTCAAACCCACACCAAGCCATAGCCTGGGACTGAAGATGGGGACAAGGAATAAGGGAAGCAGGGAGACTCCCCCTAAATCCTGTCCTCTCATAGTGGAGAAATAACATCATCACCATCAGCTTGGTACTTCACCCTATCCTTTCTTCTAATCACACTGTAATTCAAGTTCAGGACGCCCTAAAAATCACTGACTTCCCAAACCTTGTTACTGGTAGCAAGGAAACTCTGACCACAAATAAACTCACAGTATCCCTGGATTAAAGGGATATTCAATATTATCTAGTTTAAAATCCCTGCCATGGGCAGAGATGCCACTCACTAGAACACCAACTATGCTTCTGATGCCTTAGGATTTTAGCTTTTCTATTTTTCATATATTTGTAATCCTGCAATTCTTTAGTGTATAACCCTAAACCCCATATATAGTTAGCTACTTCTTTGCCATTTTTGTCAGACAAAACAATTCCTCTCTAGGCCTGGGAATCAAGGGAATATGGGAATCAACCTTACTACCTCAGACCCTGAGAAATGTAAACAAAAGCGAACTGGGGAAGAGCAAACTTGTGAAGCTTTAATTGGAAGATTAACCCCCAATATGCAAATGGACCAAACTTATTGAAGTGTGAAAGACCATGACCCACTGTCCATATTTTGGGTGCAGCCCTTGGGGGGTAAATGCACCTGAAGGCCCTTCAATAAATATAACTGCTTTTTATTGCCTTAATTTTGTCTGGCCTCTATTTTTAGGTAATCCCAAAAATGCATTACTCCCAACCCCTATGGACTTGCTGCCTAAAGCTTCCATCAATTACCAAGGTTTGCTTCCACCTGTAGATTCACCACCCTTTTCTCATGCTTAATTTGGGAGAGGAAAGCACTAAAAAACCAAGAGAATGTTAATGTCATGGTCTTCCAGGGCATGAATTACAGGAAATTAGGCATTAATTTGTTAAGTGTCCATTGAAAGAAAACATTTCAGAAGATTAGATGGATTTCACTGGAAGAACTGCTGATATTCTCTGTCTAGGTCTAGACTGGTGAAAAACAGCATTATGCTGACAGAACTCACTGAGGAGGATAAAGAGGATAAAAAAATCCTGAATCAGCATACCAAGGACTTTGAAGCATAAAAGTTAGCTAGAAGCAAAACAATGCCTGAAAAAGATAATTATATTAAAAAAAATCTGTGTTTGTTACTGCAACCCATAATAGATGCAGTAAAAATTTTCTAGCAAAACCAAAAATAAAGATGTTCTACTGACAACTGTAACAGTTACTGTTTTGGCTGGCTAGTGCTTATCAGATCAGCACCTCATCAAGTGCACACAACTACAATCTTGGTATCTCTCTCCCTTTCTGTGTAAATCACTTTAAATGTTACCTGAGATTGCACAGAGTCAAGATACTCAGTAATGTCTCAGAATCACCATTTTCTTTTGCTTCTCCACCAAGACTGGGTACATGGGGTAACAGCTACCTGGGATACCAGCCAGCTGAGAAGTGAAACTGACAAAAACGAGATCTGCTCTCCCTGAAGACAGCAAAGAAGCTGCGAAGTAGGGAGCAGTAAACTGTTTGTTTACCTAGCCCCCTGTCAATCAAGTCCTGAAATATTATCCATGAATGCAGCAGAAGAGGGAAACTAGCATTCCAGCTGGCCTCTAAATAGTTCTGCTACAACTAAAGACACCACATTCATTGTGGAGATCAACATGGGACAAAAGTCAAGAGGAAATAAAGTGTGCCACTGAGGACAAGAAATGCATGAAAAGAAGGCTTGAGACAAAGGAAACAGAGGTGGGGATGATAAGCAGTCTCCCACGATGTGAGTTACTGAAGCCAAAATCAGCAAGTTTAGCGGGGAAAAAAGGACTCTAAAAACATGTTACTTATAGAACTATCAGCAGCTCAACAGTCAATCAGTCACACAAAAAAAATAAACACACAAGAAAAAAAAAAAACAACAACACCAAAAAAAACCAACAAATTCAAAAATTTGCCACACCAACCCTAAGTGATACAAAAGTCCGTACTTCAGGATTTCAGCCTCACTTTCCAAATACTGTTGAAGGTCAAGATGGGAAATCATACAAGAATACACAAGAGGTACCTCCTGCATGTCACTCCAGCAGCTCTGAGGCAGCCACAGAGAAAACCAGGACAGTAAATCTATCAGTTGCTGTTAAATGACAATTTGGGCAAACAGGTACTGGAAAACCATGAACTGCCCAAGACATTTCAGCAGCCATTGGACCAGTCATGCTGCCAAGGGTGCATTTAACAATGCAGCCTGCCAAGAGTTAAACCCACAGCTGATGCAGCAGCTGCTGAATGGATTAGAATTGGTTCTGTGTGGGGAAATTTTACCTTTGAGTCTCTGCTTGTAGTCAGCAGGTTGAAGAGTAGAGCAGAGCTGCTCCAGGTGCTCGTTCTCAGCACAGTGCATGACAAAGAAGAGCCTCCAAAGCATGCTGCTGGACAAGGTTCCATAAGGCATCTCAGACATGAACAGCCAGACACCCAACCTGTTGGATTTGAAGAGGCTCTTAGAAACAGTTCCACCCTGATAAATCCCAGCATTTGGAAAGGAGACATCTCTGGCCCACACTTCTGCTATGTAACAGAATTAGGAACGTGAGGATGTGTATTAGCACCTCAGATTCTGAGCCAACCTCATTATGAAGTGACCAAGATTTCAGAGCTTCTCTCAGGTGCTACAATTCATGGCCTAATTCCTCCCCACATTGATGCTACCAATGCACTGAAAAATCCTACTTCTTTCAGTCTTGTTTAAACCATTAAGTATTTAAAGCTATCCAAATCCCAGTTTCAAGTATTCAACTCCTCCAAAACTAAGCCAGTGAAGAGATTACCCACCTTTTTGCCTTCAGAACATGTAGAACAGCTCTAAAAAACAGCTCATCAAACTCCAGCTGCAATTTTTCCACAGAGTAGGGGTGCTCTACTGATCCATATTGTTTATTGCCACTAACATACTGGGCCCAGTGGTCACTCACATGACACAGTGTCATCCTACACAGCAGAGCAAACAAGACAAAGAAGGATCATTAAGTATGTCACCATCACAGGAAAACACAGACAAGGGCAACCAGGTTAGAGTCTAGCCACAAGAGATGTGTCCAACATTTTGCCTTCTGGGTTCCAGAGCTTTCCACATAAATTGTATCAGTCAAATTTCTGTGTTCTCTTTCCTTGGTTTTGCAAGCTCACAAGGCACAACATTCTGTTACAACAAATTAGTTTGTGTGTGACCTTTGGAGCCTTAAGGTAACTGTACAGGATGAAATGGCAGAAAGCTCATATGGGAATAATTACACTGAGAAAGCTACTGCCTCCATAACACAAAGAAAAAGACAGATTCTGTTTCTGATTTGACTGTATTCCCCATTGAGAATACACTTATGGAAGCCATGTAGACTAAATGCTAGAGATTTAAAAATAAAGAGCAACATTTAGGCTTCAAATACATTTACTTACTGCAACAACAGGACAATTTGCAGGAAGCAAACTAAAAACCCCAAAACAAGTTTTAATAACAACAGAAATAAAGCAGTAACATTGGTTATAGATATGAGAAATTCAAGGAGTTCCTGTTTGTTGGGTTTCAGTGACTACCCAAGACAAGCCTAACAACAACACAAATGGAAGTCAGCCTGATGTTCCACAGCTCACCTGGATGCTCCTTTGCACCCACAGCATTTAGATTTTGCAGTTTCCCCAATTCCCAGATTGCCTAACAGTGAACTGACCAAATGTCACAGCAAAACCCACCTGAGAATCATTTGGGCGGAGTTTGAATTTTTTTGGTTGTTTGATGGTTGGTTCTGGGGATTTTTAGCAGCTCTGATTATCTAATCTATGTATAAAATGGGCTAAATCACTCCACAGAGGAAAAAAATCTCTTACTTGATGAGCTGACCAATTCTTTTCACAAACTGTCGGTACCGTGCTCTGTTAAACGTTTCTAATCCCACAGACAGAAGTTCCACTAAGGAGTTTGCAAAGGCAAAAATCTTCATCATCTTCTGGGGAGATGTTTTTTCAGGAAAATAAGCACCTATGAGAGAGACACAAAAAGAAGTGTGGAAAAAAAAAGTGAATTTTGGATTTTTAAGTAACTTAACAAGCACTCACAGCATCAATATTGTGAACTGGAATGTATGCTTTGTTTATGAAATGAACAATAAATACCTGCTAAGTATAAAATACAAATAAAATATGCACGTAGTAACACCTCTGGCAAGCAATTACAACTAAGAAATGAGGGGGAAAAATAGGTCTGAAAGCACTTTTGGGAGTTAACTGACAACCAAACCCAAACTAAGGGAAAAGACTCTAATGTTTTGCATATTGCTATGAGGTTTTTATTTATCCCATACACATGGCATATACATCCAGCTCATCTCTTTAGCCTGCAAGCTGCTGCACAGGTTCATTATTATTTTTCTCAGAGAGTTTCATAATACAGTAGCACTCTTGGCAGTGGCAGTCATTAATAAAATTAGCATTAAAAAAATGAAGAATAACTGTCTAGCAAGTGATTTACCTTCAGATGTAAACCCGAGGAACTGCTGAAAGAGTTCATGAAATGGGAACTGTGACAACAGAGCAATCAAGTCATCTTCCAAGAGCAGAATCCAGCTTGTTTCAGGATCCTCATCCTGTAGATAAACACAGGTATTTTCAGTATCTCTACAGTGAAACCAGTAGTAAAGGGCTTCACTATTGTACTAATTACAGTTTTGTTAGGAGCAACTGAAATATTTGAATTCTCTCTGCTAATACTCACTACTGGAAGCTCCTCTCTACAGTTATACCACAGAGATAAATGAGACTAAAATAGAAGCAAATTCAAATCATGCTTTTTAACTTAACAAGTCAGATTTTCTTCACCCATTTCACAAAGATAAAGCTTGAACAAAAGCATAAAGGACGAAACAAAGAGAAACAAAAGAAGTCATCTTCTGTACCTCTTCTCCTCCTTCATCTACCAGAGTCCAGTTCCCAGATTCCTTCCCAGAAGAAGAGGAACTTTTCCTTTCACTTGGTTTCATATGGCACATGAAGTCCACACGATTTCTGGTTTAAAGTGAAAAATCAAATGTAAAAAATTAGAAAACTAAAAATTCTGAATTTAATAATCTTTCAGTTAAGGGAAGATATTAAAAAATCCAGATGCAAGAGGAAGAATTTAGCAAGCAAAGCAGAAAGATGCCTGGCAGAGAAGGCCCTGGGTGTGCTGGTGCCAGGGGCTGGACACGAACCCAGGGTGCCCAGGAGGCCAATGGCCCTGGGCTGTGCCAGCCAGGCTGTGACACAGCCCCAGGGCAGGGCCTGTCCCTGTGCCGGCGCTGCTGAGGCACCTCCAGTGCTGGGGACAGCTCTGGGCCCTCAGGACAACAGAGACACTGAGGGGCTGGAGCGTGTCCAGGGCAGGGAACGGAGCTGGGGAAGGGGCTGGAGCCCCAGGAGAGGCTGAGGGAGCTGGGAAGGGGCTGAGCCTGGAGCAAAGGAGGCTCAGGGGGGACCTTGTGGCTCTGCACAGCTCCTGACAGGAGTGCAGTGTCCCCCCCCGGGACAGTCAGGGAGGGTTGGACTCTGCTCCCAAGTTACAAGTGACAGGACCATAAACAGCCTCAAGTGGCACTAAAGGAGGTTTGGATTAGATATTAGAGAATTTTTTTTCATGGAAACTTGGTCAGACACTGCAACAGACTGTTTAGGGCAGTGGAGGAGTCAACACCTCCGGAAGTGCTCAGAAGACTTGTGGATGTGGCACCAGAGGACACATGGCTCAGCAGTGGACACAGTAGTTCTGGGTTAAGGGTTGGACTCAACAATCTTAAAGGTGTTTTCCAAACTAAACAATCCTGTGATTGTAAATGACTCTAGGATAACCTGGTTCCTGACATGCAGGAGCTGTAACAGATAAGCCTCTGCTCTTTTACCAGTAAGAGCAGAGCCTGTGGAGGCTCTGAGTTCTGGTATCAGCATTTAGAGCAGCACCCCAGGCACATTAAGTTGGCCCTTGTTCCAAACACAAGTGTCAAAACACACTGGCAACACACATTCCCTCAGGATACACTGGTTTTCCCAGGCAGTTCTAGAAATTAAACATAAAAATTATACCCTTTAAAATACCAGTTTTCAATAACAAGACTCCCACTTAACTCAGACCTAAGCTATCAAGATCACAGTGACAATCCCAAATACCCACAGTTTGATTCTTTGACCTCAAAATTTGGGCAGAGGCACAGGCAAGTTATGTATTTTATCTACAAAATACAACTGCTTTCACTCGTGACTGATTTCATTAGCTACCTTCTCCAAGCAACACATTCCTACAAGATTTTTTTTCTTTTTTTTTTTAAAGGATGAAAAATATATCAAGAGTCCAATCAGTGTGTACACCATCTCAACACCTTTACTCAGGGGATTCTATTGCAGCAGAGAGTATAAAAAGAGGAGACAGTATAAAAAACAGGCCACAGTGCAAAGCAAGAGATATTTCAGAAGCCACAGTAACAAAATGTGTAGGTTTGTCAGTCTTCACAGCTATTTCACAGCTGAAAGAAAGCTGCATCATACTGTGTACAGCACAGGAGGTACTGCCAAGGCTGAATTCTAACATGAATGAGTAAAAAGAGCTTAAATTAAACTGCGAATCTACTTGTGCCTACTTTTATGACTTTGCCTGCAATGAACTTTCAGAGTTTTACATGTAGATTGTGTGTTGTGTCTTCTACTCTTAAATAATCAGAACATATTTATAAAATTATGTTCATACTTACTTGACAGGAGACATAAGCAAGGCAAGAGATTGCATGAAATGAAAGACACCCGATGGGTTACCCAAGACTTTGATCTGAAATTAAATGCAAAAATCTAAGTAAACGTAAATAAGCAAAGGGCAAATTATTCTCAGCAGGGGAATTCACATTTCTCATTAGCTTTTTGTTAAGACTTAGAAGGATCCATAAAGGACAGCACCCACACCCTGGACAAAGTACTGCCATGGCAAAATATTGTGACTTGTCAGAAGAATTACTTAGAAAAACTAAAGGAGGGGTGGGAGGGGAAAAACCCAGATCAAAAGCTCCACAAAAAAAAGACAACGTCTCACTTTGTGCCACAAGGTAGGTCTGGGCACCAGGGGTAATTCAGACTCTGAGCACAGGCAAAGATAAAATCCTACCACATTAGGTTAATTGGACTCAACAATATTAAGGGTCTTTCCCAAGCTAATTTATTCTATTCTATACTTCTATTGCATTGTTTTCCCTTCCTGTTAGTGTAATTTTCCTGTGACTAAATTTCCAATGTTTTCTCCTCTTAGAAGAGCAAATATGTTCTTTGAAAAACACCCCAGTGCCTTTGGATATCCACACTCCCTCTGACCTAGACAAAGTGAACCCTTTGTCCCTGAACTTTCCAGGGAAACCAGTCCCACTTCAATGCATAGGATATAAAGAAATCTGCTCCTCCTGATCAGCAAAGAGCTGACTCCAATCTCACTTTTTATATACAGCTGCTGCTTCAACTTTAAATATGCCTTCCACTTTTTGGAGAATACTCCCAAAACCTGGTGCATAAGGCCTTGACTGCCTTTCATGGAATCTCTCCAGTCAAGAGTGAAGTGTGTTCCCCTGTCAACCTGCACATGGTTGGCCTAACGTGGAAAAACATATTCCCTGGCAAACCCCTCACTGCCACCATGATTCCACACATCTGGAAAGGCAGTGTGGGTCATGAGGGATTAAGCAGGCACAGGACACTCTCCTCCCCTAGTCCATGCCACCGCCACTCCAACCTGCTGGCAGTAAAGAATTAAACATTCACACCTGGATGAATGGACAAGCCCACTCGCTGATGCCAGCTGGACACCGAAGGATGTGGTTGAAGAGGAAGAGATGGTCACCTGGACAGCCAATTCTCTGCAGCACAGACACCTAGAGGGAAGGGTATTGAAATCAACTAAATAACTCTGAAATTCATTTACTTACAGTCTTGCTAACTAGAGTAATACTGTTCATTTCTCACCCTTTCTAACAAACTTAAATTTTCAGTGCATGTTACAGGAGAACAATATTTAAAATCTGTTTGCTTGCCTTACGAGCCACATACCATTTTTTGGTGTAAAGTAACTATTTTTTCTACAACTGCATTAAAATCTAATTTACTTAGAAATTGGCAAGAACAAAGGTTTCTCCAACATGGCAAGTCTGAACAGCTCTAATTTCAAAATAAGTAAAAGCACAATGAGTATTATTAAGTTCACTGTGAGTAGTATTGGCTGCACAGGTGCCAATCCTCACTATGCTGCTTGAGTTTATCAGACAAGGGAATCAATTCTAAAGATCTGCTAAGAGATTCTGTTCCTCAAATAGAACAAATCCCATCAAAAAAAACATTGCCCAAGAGACAGGAAGTGCAACAGTGACACTTCCAGAAATTATTCCTGAATTCATCCTGTGTGTTGGATCAGATATATCCATGTCTACTCCCTCACCAGTCTCTGCAGCCACATGAGAAGGTCACTGTGAAACTGAGGATCCTCAATAACTCTGCGAGTGAAGCTGAAAAGGACACTGATACATTCCTTCAAGTGGCTTAAGTCTGAAGAGAGATTTTCTGACTGCTTTGAAACTGTAAATTAAAAACAGAATTAATGAAGCTTTGACAAGAAGTAGCAGCATGAACAATGGGTTTGGGGCTGGACATAAAACTGCTCTTGTATGTGCAGACACCAAGACATTTCAACATTAAATCTGTCAGAAGAGAATACTTAAGAGCACTTTGTTTAATCTTGTAATTAAGCTCTGGACACTAATTATAAGAAGAATATACTGTGGTTACTCTCACAAAAGGCCTTCCCACAACATCAGCTTTTTAAGAACCACCATTTACCATGCACATAAACTATCTGAGAGGTGGAGAGCAAAAAAAGAAAAATCTCTGGGCCAGGAGGAGGAGAAATATTTTAGTTAAAAGATTATATTGGCACAAACTCAAACAAAACACTCAGGATGAAAACCAAAAAGATAATTCTAAATATTAAGAGCTTAAGATTTCAAAAGGCCTTCTGAGAGAAAGTAAACTAGGAAAAATATCCAGCTTATTTTAGAATTGGGAAAAAGAATTGTATCAGACATTGCCTTGAACAACAAAATATTGGGAATTTGGGTGTCCCATCCACACAGTGTTTCTGTACAGCAATCAGTGTCAGTCTGCAGCTCAGACAGCAGAAGTCACTTCTGCATACAGCTTTTACTGCCCAGGTGATAAAGCCAAGAGAATTGGACATCTTCCTGTGAGAAAAAAGTTTCACTGATCCCTACAGAAGACCAACAGTTTTCTGTAACAGAGGAGAAACACTCCAGCACACAAATTCCACCACAAGAGCCCAAAACTCCAGCCACACAAGGAGCTGGCACCCTGACCACGAGGACTGGGAGCAGCCCAGACCAGCAAACACACCTTGCTCCTGCTGCTGCAGGGCCACAGATCTCAGCAGGGACGAGCTGCTGAGCAGCCTGTAAACATAGGACTCCACCTGCAAGCGGGACAGCACTGAGGTGTAGGAGTGCAGTGCCAGGGTCTGGTGCACGTGCTCTGCTTTGGCCTCAAAGAGCTTCTTCAGCTCCCCCAGCACGCTCTCGTTCAGCTCCACTGTCTGGTAGCGGTGGTGACCTGTCACCTTGCACTGATCTGCACACACACCCTGAAAAGAGAGCAAATGTTTTATGTCAGTAGCTCTGACATTTTGTTGGGTCACCCCAACTGAAATCAATCACGGTATAACCCTCTCTTAAACAGATTTCAAGGCTTTCATAAAAGGGGACATTTCATAAATGGAAAAGACAAACATTTGGCAATATCCTACGTGCTTCTTAGAGGTACTAACCACTGAAGGTTCATAGCCTTGATTTCTGAAGAAAAAATATTTCATGAACCCTCAGTAAATCAGGTTTGGAAACAGCCACTTGCCTGCAGCACTGAGAGATGTGAACAAAACCAGGTGTCTCACTCCCAGTGAATGCACCTGCTTTTTAGTTTACAGATTTCCATATATATTTTGACCTGCTATTTTAAAGCTAAAACATTCACTGGAATGAGATAAATATTTCCCAAACTCCCAGGACTAATAATTTGCAGCAATTCCCTACTGCATGTTTAAAATGTTTTCCTCTGCCTCATCACTACTTCAGCACAAGAAGAATACAATAAATAACATTCTTGCTATTTCTACAATAAGTAACATTCCTGTTAATCTTTTATGCAATAAGGAAACATTCCTAAGAACCAGCACTGTGAAAGCTTACCTTGAAAGCATCCCTGTGTTTCCTAAATTAGCAGAATAAGAATTTTAAATTGATATAAAGACAACAACTATTCTGTACACACAATAAATATATAGTGAATTGGGATGAAATAAAGCAAGTAGCAATCTTACACAACTTTATGATGGCCTTAGAAGATGCAAGAGTGAAGCCAAAATTGCTTTTGGTACAGAAAATGATCACTGCAACCCTTAGAATCCAGTGAGGCTCAGTGTTATTCCCCAAGAAAAAGGAAAGAATTCGGATATGTTCAGTTCCTCAACTGTGATGAACTACACTCGCAGAAAGGGTAAAATCTACCCTATGCATAGGTGTAGAGCACCCTTGGACAATTTTGATGATGTGTGAGCTATAAACAGCATCAGAACAATTTCACTCACTCCCACTGTAATGCTGAGCTCCAAAGGCAAGTGTCACAGAAGGAGTCTGGGGGAAAACTTTTCTGATGTGTGCCCCAAAGAGCTCCATAAACCCCTCTGGTTTGCAGGTAAAAATGTTAGAGAGTACCATGCCCATTCTGGAGGTAAGAAAAACCACAGCTACACTTATGGAACAAGTTACAGCAAGTGGATGGCCCTAATGCTCCCTCTGAGCTATGGAGCTGCTCCTGAGCACAACTCGAGCTCCCCGCAGCAGGAATGACATCAATGGAAACTGTCCCTACACTTGGCAGCAGGCCAGATGGGACATCACTGCTACAGTCACTCCACCACTGTCCCCCACGTCTGCCTGGAGTGCTGGGAAACTTCATCTGACACCACGGGCAGAACTGGGTGTACACAGCTCATCCTTTCTGACCCAAAAAGAAATCACCAACATATATCCCACTGTCCTGCACACGCCAGAGGTTAAAAATCAAACAACAAACTGTCTTTAATCTCAAAAGGATGATATTCTGAAGTACTGGGGGTCAGTGGAGAGACAGAAAGCAAAGGCAATAATCTCTGGACATGGAACTTTAGAGCCAGAGGAAGTCCAGAGGAAGCAAAGAAGTCAGTAAGAGGACTGGACCATCCTCCCTGTGAAGACAGGCTGAGAAAGGTGGGGCTGTTCAGCCTGGAGCAGTGCAGAGACCTCACAGCACCCTCCAGTATGTGGAAGGGGCTTACAGGGAAGCTGGACAGGGATTCTTTATCCGGAACTGTAATAACAGGACAAGGACTAAAGGGATTAAACTGAAACAAGGGGAAATTTAGGTTAGATATTAGGAAAAAAAAAAACTTTACTGTGAATGTGGTGAGACACTGGCACAGTCTGCCCAGGAAGGTTGCCCCAGTCCTGGCAGAGCTCAAAGCCAGGATGGATAAGGCCTTGAAGAACTGGGTTTTGTGGGAGGTGTCCCAGCCCATAGAAAGCAGGGTTGGGATTAGATGATTTTTAAAGTCTCCTCCAACCCTTAACATTCTGTGATTCTTTTACAACAAAACACCTTAACTATGATCAACCTGGCAAGTAAAGTTAATTTCCAAATAGTCTGGGTTCAAAAGCAGCTTCAGCAACAGCACCTGCACAGTTTTCTGCTGTTCCTTGAAAGTCCATAATCTCCCCTTCACATTCTGGCAGTCTGTTGTCATGGCCTGCAGCTCTGCCTCAGCCAGCAGCAGCTGCTTCCTGCAGCGCATGTAGTTCAGGAGCAGCTCATAGAACTCGTGCCTGTCCTGGTGAGCCACACTCTCGAATTCCTCGGCATAGGAGTCGACGTTCTCCAGCCAGGAGCAGGGCTCAAAGATCTTCAGCTGCTCCCTGGTGAAAGGCACCAGCTCTGGCTCGGAGGGCAGCTCTGGGTACAGCCTCTCGTGGTGCAGCAGGGGTTTCACTGCCATGATGGTGGGCTTCTCGTAGGACAGCTCCAAGGACAGGTCTGGATAAACCGGGCGCGGAACGCGCGCCTTGGATTTCTCAGGGCGCTGTGAGGTGCTGGGGGGAAGCTTCTCTGAAGAGCAGGAGAGAGGATCTCTGAAGTCTTGTCGGTTTTCAGCTCTTCTGCCCTGTACAAAGCCCATCACTGACAGAGGGGGAGCAGCACTGGACTGAAAGGTACTACTCAATAAGTCAGAATTTCTAGATCCACTAGCAACTGCCTCCACAGGGCTCTGAGGTTTGTCCAACTTGCTCTTCTCAACATCCCCCACACATTCCTCCTGGGAAGGATCAGTTTTGACCTCTTCTGCATCTTTGGGAGGCTCCAGAGCCACTGCCAGAGCCCCTTCATTTGCTGAAGATAAATTATTTTGGGGGGTGTCAGACACATCAGTTATAGTTCTTCTATTGTCTACTTCATCTCTGAGCTGAATTTCTGTGAATTCTCCAGGATGTTCCACCTGCACTCTCCCGGCTTGAGAAGACCCTTCTGCCACAGGAGGCAGGAAAACATCATCAGGCTCTTGTACCTGGGGCTCTTCATTACTTCTTTTCTTTTTTTCCTAAGAAAACAAAAAATTAACAGCGTCACTGCCAAATTAATCCCTTCATCTTGCATCCCAAATCCCACCAACACCAAAAGAAGTATTTGTCAGCATTATGACTCCAAAAGCCCTTTCAAACATATTAATTTTCATAATATTAAAGATAAAAACAAATATACCATACAAATCTGTTCTTTAGCTGCCCTATGAAGACTGTCTACCAGCGTGTGGTTTTGTGCTCTTGCACAAGGCTTCAACACTTCTAAGCAAAAATCTATAAATATCACAGGACAGACTGTTTCATCAACACAGAAAATAATCAACATAACAGGTCCCTGACACCTAAGAAGAGTTACTCAATTTCACCTATTGACAAGAAAGCAATAAAAAAATTGACTCCGTGATCCAGATCTATCTTAAGTTTTACAGAATATTTTAGTGACTGGAAAAATATTTTCAAAACAGTAATTTCAGAACAAAGCAAGTCTGGAATGTAGCCCTTAGCTACATTCTAAAATCATGGTAACATCTGAACAATTACTGAAATACCTATTTTCAGTAGGCAAAACACACTGGAGACGTAGAAAAACTTAACAGTGCCATTAAAACTGTTAATCAATTTAAAATTACAATTAGTTTAAGGCTAAATAATTCCCATAAATCTAATCTAAAGTGTAGATTAGTTTCCTTTCCAAAAACACAACATAGGAAATGAACTAAGATTTTGATAATCTGTACATTGTTTGCCAATTTGTAAAACAAAAAACCGGCACAGTGATTAGCCAATCTGTAAATTGTGTAGATCTAGCACTTTATTAGGAGCAAAACTGAGGAGTTAGGTCACAGTGCTCCAGTTTTGGATGACCTAGATAATGTAACAATGAATACAGGTGAAATGAGTACAAGCTTTTAATTTTGGGGAAATAATAATAGGAAAAAGACGACAGTTCTGGAAACTTGCTTGCAGTATCACATATAATTTTACTAAATATTTGAATGTTTTTGCCTTAAGAGAAAGCATAAATGACAACAGCCCAAATCAAGGCACTAGCTCACCTTGATCTCAAGGCTAATTTTATTCTGAACATATGGTCATAGGTCCTTTACAAAAAAAAAGGAATTACTATGGCTTGGGTTTCATACTGTTTTCTGGTGTATTAAAAGCTGTAAACATTTCTGATCATAAAACAGCCCTGACTCACTACCTAAAGCTGCAGGTGAGAGGCTAAAAATACATCAGTGCAATTCTTTAAGCCGGGACTTGTCATAATAAGCCTCTCCTGACAATTACCTCAAAGTCAATAATGTCCACAGGATACTGTATCGCTAAATCATATTTGTTCAGTGTATTGATCCACATACTTCAGGAAACACATGCTGGTCCTCTCCTCTCTACAATCTCAACGTTCCCTCTTACACTCCTCATACAGACTAAACTCCCTTTATCACTCAGTATCAGCCTGCATCCCTCCCAGACACAGCTGTTTTTTAAAATTTATGATGTGCCTTTCAGTTCTCACTTTCCTAGGCAAAAAAAATGGCATAATCATTAAAAGAGATTTCATCTGAGAAAGAATGAGAGAAATCAAGTTCTGAACTAACACAGAGGAAAATTCTGCTTAAGCCACATATGAAAGAACCAGGGACCTTAAAGACCATCTCATTCCAACCCTTTGCATAGGCAGGGACACTCCCACTAGACCAGGTCACTCCAAGCCCCATCCAACCTGGCCTGGAACACTCCCAGGGATGGGAAAATGGCAGTTGCTCATCAGCCTTGCCCCATGCCTGATGCTGCTGGTGCTGCACAAGTTTAACTTTGGGGCTACTATTGTCAGAAAGCCCTGGGCTCCATTCCACCACTTGGCAGCTCTGTAGCTGAGCCAGCCTTTCTCTCAGCTCACAAGAATTCCAGCTTTTCAAAGGATTACATTACAGCTTTTCCTGTGGCATGGGAATGGAAAAGTCCTTAATGTGACTGACCTGCAAACTGCATCCTCAGGCATGCCTGGGTATTAACAGAGGTGAGCACAGTAATAGCAACAGAAATACCAGAAATGGGTCGTGTGCAGCACTGGAGAATTCAGGGTTCTCACATGTGACACCTCCAGTGAATTGTTTCACAGTGAATTTCACCTGGAAGGGATGGCTAAAGACTGGAGTCACCACACACATGCCCTTAATGAAACAGCAGTGTCATCCATGACTCACCACCTTCCTGCAGGGAACCAATTCTCTTAGGCAGCAGTTTGAAGGTCTGACTGCCTTGCACACGACAGGGGGCTGAATCAAAACCAAAACAACGACACAGTAATTCTTCTGGGATTGCTTTTCCCTGCAATCTTTACTTGCCTTCCCTTCAGGAAGCACACCCACACCTGACACTTAGATTTAACCCTGGTTTTACAGAACACTGATCGACTAATTCAGTGTTTTCAAAGAGCTTTGACAGTCATGACTTCAATGTCCTTGCTCTATATGGGTGTCCGTAGGGACAACAAGAAAGAGGTCAAGAAAACAAGAAAAACATTTCCACTTTGTCAGGTAGTTCAAATCATTCCCATAAACATTCTGTGTAAAGAAAATAAAGCCGTCAGAAAACTGTCAGTACTAATATCATTAACAAGGAACACACTCAAAACTGAATAAAAACCTAGGAAGAGTGATACTTAAAAACTGCAGCACCAACTCACGAAGAAGCAGCACTATCGTGAGCTACACACAGCATCATGTTCTCAGCATCTCAAAGCCAAACGCAAACAAGATGGAGTATCACAGAATCACTGAACGATCTGGGTTAGAAGGGAACTTAAAGATAATCTCATTCCACCCCCTGCCATGTGCAGGGACACCTTCCACTATCCCAGGCTGCTCCAAGCCCCATCCAGCCTGGCCTTGGGCACTCCCAGGGATTCAGGGGCAGCCACAGCTGCTCTGGGCACCCTGGGCCAGGGCCTGCCCACCCTCCCAGCCAGCAATTCCCAATTCCCAATAGCCCAAAATCTGTCCCTGCCCTCTGGCCCTGGGAAGCCATTGCCTGGCTGCTGTCCCTGCATGCCTTGTCCCCAGTGGCTGTGCAGCTCTCCTGGAGCCCCTGGAGGCCCTGGCAGGTGCTCTGAGGTGTCCCTGGAGCCTTCTCTTGTGCAGCTGAGCAGCCCCAGCTCTGTCTGCAGGACTGTCTGCCCACACTACAGTGAAACACTGTAAATGCGGGTGAGCTCCAGCGCTGCACATTGCCCCGGCTCTCCCACAGGACACGGGACCCCTGAGGAGGCCGCAGGACAACGTAATAAAAACCTTGTTTACATCCAGCTACAGCACAAGGCCTGTCACCACCCTCACACGCCCGGCAAACACTACAAACCATGGAAATGGAGTACAGAACAGCAGGAATCCTTTTACGGAACAAAAGAAAAAAAACAAAACCCACAACATCACACACACACACACACACTCCCCCACTCTCCACCCTCCACCATTAGAGGCCGCACAAACACGGATGTAAACACGGCCTGGCGCGGCCACCCCCACACGCGGGTCGCTCCCTCGGCCCAGCGGCGGCGGAGCACGCCCCGAGTCCCCCCGGTGCCGGTGCCGGTGCCGTTACCTTGGGGCGGGAGCGGGCGCGGCGCGGGGGTCGCACGGCCTCAGCCATGGCCCCGCTCCCCGCGCTCAGGCGGCACCGGGCCGCGCAGGGACGGGCGGCGGGACACGCCCCCGCCGCGCGGCCCAATCACACACAGCGATGGGCGGCGGGACACGCCCCCACCGCGCCGGCCAATCACAGGGCGCGGCTAGGGTGGGGCGGGGCCGAGGCCGTGAGGGAGGGACGGGGCGGGGCGAGGGGCTGAGGGGGGGGGGGCCAGAGAGCGTCTGTGGGGACAGACGGACACTCAGGGGAACAGACGGACGCTCCATAAGGGCTGGCAGATACTCTGTCGGGACAGACAGACACTCATAGGGACACACAGACACTCCGTGGGGACACACAGACACTCTATGGGGACAGACAGACGTTCCATGGGGACACACAGACACTCCGTGGGAACGGACAGACACTCTGTGAGGACACACAGACATTCCATGGGGACAGACAGACACTCTATAGGGACAGACAGACATTCATGTGGACACACGGACACTCCATGGGGACACACAGACACTCACATGGACACACTGACACTCACAGGGACACAGAGATCATTCATGGGGATACAAAGAGTGTTCGTGTGGACACTTGGACCATCCATAGGGAGCCACAGAAACTGCACAGGGACACGTAGACCATCCATGGGGACACGTAGACCGTCCATGGGGTCACACAGGCCATCCATGGGGACACAGAAAGCATCCATGGGGTCACACAGGCCATCCATCAGGACACAGAAATCATCCATGGGGACACACAGAGCATCCACAGGGACTCACAAAGTGTCCATGGGCACACAGAGCATCTGTGGGGACCCCACAGACCAGCCCCAGGTGAGTGGGGTCTGCTGTAGGGATGCAGAAACCAGCCCTACGGACACACAGACAGTCTGTCCATAGAGACTGACAGATGCTCCATGGATGACCAGGGCCTGCTACAGGGACCCAGAGATCATCCACAGGGACATACAGGCCATCCATAGGGACTGACATAGGGACAAACAGACCTTCCACAGGCACAGACTGCCCAGAGGGACTCACAGAGAGTCCACAGTGAAGCAGAGACTGCTACAGGGACTCAAAGGCCATCCATAGGGCCAGCCCAAGCTTCTGCCACAGGGAATGTGGGATGAGAAGCCAAGCCCCCACTAGCAGGATGGGGAGTGTGAGGTCACTTCCCCAGGTGTGCCCCAGAGCGTGAGACATCTGCAGGAATGCTGGCTCAGCCCCAGAGCAGGAACTGCTGTCCCCCAGAGCCCTGTCCTGGCACCCAGCCATCCCCAAGGAGCCACAGCTGGAGCAGGAGGGACTTCTCCCAGTGCCCAGGAGGATGAGCTCCCCCAGAGCTCAGTGGCACTCTGCAGAACACATCACAGTCCCGTTAATGGCCTTGAACAGGCACTGCTCTCTCCCTGGGACCTTGTACCTAGGGCTTGAGAAGTCTTTGTGTTACTAGTGAAACCTGGAATTTGTAGTACCTATGGGAAAGGTAAACTGGACATGGGTGTAGGGGGAAACCTTCCCCAGCACTCTGATTTTGGGATTACTTCTGTGCTTTTAGTAAATGTACAAGCCAAATTTTAGCCCAACGGGGCACCTCTACATCGAGAAAAGCCAAACAGCATCTGTTGTGCTCAATTAGTGGAAAAATCCCGGAAGAGAAACCATGCAAGTTTTTGCAGAGCAAACACTCCTCCAGGGCAAACAGCCCTGCATGGTCTGCAGCTCATGGCTAACAATAAGCACTTCTCATGCCATTCTTTTTTGGGGCTTTTTCTCCCACTGCTGTGTTGGTGTTGAGCAAGGACTGAAATAAAGGATGTGATCTTGTAGGTTTCCATCCAGGAGAGACTACGATGCTTTGCATGGATCCCAAACCCATCCCAACAGAAAGTGAACACGACAACTTTAAAAAAAGAACAAATATCCAGAACACAAGACTCAGAGGTTATTTTTTAAAATATATATTTATAGAACTAAGACTACAGCAGGCTCCTTCAGAAGAGTATTTGTATCCTTGGTCATTCAGAAATAAATAGGATAGCGGATTCCTTGCCATGTGCACTCTGCACAGCTCACTGAGAGGCAGCAGGGCAGATGTTGGAGCTCACTGCCATCTTCCCCACACAAATAAATCCAGTGAAGACCCCAAGGACTGGTGAGCTGAGGCACATGCTGAAGCCATGCAGATTCAACTTGAAAAACATCATAAAAACAGCAAATCCTGTTATTCCAGGTTAGTGGCCTGGCACCAGGTTTAGACAGGTAAACTGTATGTTTATCCCCATGTCCTGTGTCCCTGTATCCAGTGAAATAAGGCAGCGAGGAGCAGTGGAGCAGCACTGCACACAGGGACATCAGAGAGACCAGCAGCCCCAAGGCACGTAAGCTTCTGAATCAAAGCCATAATCATATCTATATCTGTGGTAACAGCAAGGGCAGGAATTTTCAGGAGAAGTGGTCAGAAAAACAGGTTTCATGGCTCCAGTAGTAGATAGGTTTGTTTCCAGTGGTGCATAGTCAGAACAAGTCCAGAGTTTAGAGAATCACAGAAGTTAATTAAGTCACAGAATCAGAGAATCCCAGGATGGTTTGGGTTGGAAGGGACCTTAAAGACCACCTAGTTCTGATACCTTAGGATTTTACCTTTTATATTTTTCAAATATTTGTAATCCTGCAATTCTTTAGTGTATAACCCTAAACCCCATATGGAGTGTTAGCTACTGCTTTCCCATTTTGGTCAGACAAAACAATTCCTCTCTAGGCCTGGGAATCAAGGACCCCTTACTGTCTCAGGCCCTGAGAAACATAAGCAAAAGTGAGTTGAGGGGCAGCAAACTCGGGGTAAATGTCTTCATTACCTGAAGCTGCAATTGGAAGATTAAATCCCAATATGCAAATGGACTGAACTTACAAAAATGTGAAAACCCATGACCCATTGTCCATTTCTTGGAGGGCTTTGTCTACCCAAAATCTATCTGAAGGCCAATCAATAAATATAACTTTTTATTCCCTTAATTTTGTCTGGCCTCTGTTTTTAGGTAGTCCCAAAAAGGCATCAGTTCCAACTCCCTGCTATGGGCAGGGACACTTTCCCCTAGACCAGGTGACACCAAGCCCCATCCAGCCTGGTCTCCAGAGCCTACCAGGAGCAACCTGATAAACCTAAAAGCCCACAAGACCCTCATCAGAGAAGTGGCTGGAAGAGTTGAATAAATTCCTTAGAACCCTCCTGGGACCTCCCAGCAGGTTGGATGTGACACAGCCCCTCCCTGGGTAGATGCAAAGCAGCTTCCACTTAAGCCTGGAGCACAGCTACAGCTAAGCCAGATACGTGGTGCAACTGCTGGTGCCCCTCTAAGTAAGACTTCTGAGAGATATGAGTAAAATTTCACCTAAATGACCTAAAGTTTCACCTAAATTTTACCTAAAGTTTAATCCCCACTAATGAAAGACTTCAGGTACAGGCAAGAGCCTTTAGGAACAGGCAAAACCTGAGATCTGAGAGGGATGCACATACCCTGGACACAAGCCAGCGTGCCCAAAGCATCGTGCAGCATTCCTCTCAGCACAAACAACTTCTTAGTTATACAGAGAGTGGGAGGCCCCAGACTTTCTAGATGGCTACACTTTAGAATAACTTCAAATCAAAACCTTCTTCCAACAGAGGTCACCCCTGTGTCTGGTCCTTTTCCTCCTCTGAGTGTGAAGATCCATCCAAGGAGTTTGCTGATCAAAGGCATAGGTTTTTAGTAAGCGCTTTCTGAATGTACAAATAATTATCGGAGTCCTCAAATATTCTCTTGAAAAGCAGAAGCACTTCAGCTCTGTGTGTCTGGGAATAACTGAAAACACCATCTCTGCCACACTGGTCAGACCAACAGTGTCTTCTGCCTTCTGGAAAACCTAGAGAACAGGATCAACAGTGTCTAAACCACAGCTACAGCTCAGACAAATGATGGGAGGGCTGACAGGAGCGCCACTTCCAATTAGTCACCCCAAAATGTCATTCCTTAACCAATGGCCATTCTTTCTCCACTGTCCCTCCTCTGTGTAGCTTCACCTCATAGTACATTCTAGCATTACAGAATGCTAGAATGGTTTGGGTTGGAATGGACCATCAGGACCATCTAATTCCAACCCCCTGCCATGCCAGGGACAATTTCCACTACCCCAGTTTGCTCCAAGCCCCATCCAACCTGGCCTGGAACACTTCCAGGGATCCAGGGGCAGCCACAGCTTCTCTGGGCACCCTGCTCCAGGGCCTCCCCACTGTCTCAGGGAAGAATTTCTCCCTTCTAGCTGATCTAAATCTACTCTCTTTTAGTATAAACCATTCCCCCTTATCATATTACTATATGCCCAGGTAAAAAATTCCTCTCCCTCTTTCTTTTAAGCCTCATTTCATCAAAAGTGGGTACTCACTGTGACTGTTAGAAATGTACCAAGCTGTAGCCATCAACTGTGGCATAATCAGGCTCCCCTGAAACACAGAGCACAAAAAATCCCCTCAGGTTTCCCAGAAGTGCTCATTATGTGACTTTAAACAGAGCAGAAGCACCACACACTGGCCATCCATGTTAAGGTGAATGAGTGAATGAGGTTCAAGCAAGGCTGGGAGAGCTGGGGGTGTCCACTTGGAGAAGAGAAGGCTCCAAGGAGACCTCAGAGTTCCTTCCAGTGCCTAAAGGGGATCCAAGGGAGCTGGAAAGGGATTTTGGCAAGAGCTGAAGTGATAGCTCCCATGGCAAGAAAGCCCAGGAAGCCGTAACTCACCTGGTGCACTGGTCGGGGTGGGCAGAGGTCCCCTCCTGCGCAGAAGGAAACAAAGAGCTGAGGATCTGCATGGCTAAGAGACTCCCCTTGCCCTGGTTCTGCACCCCCCAGCTGCCCCCCAGAGCTGGTGGGAGGGAAGGAGGTTTGGCCAGGCTGTGCTTTATGGAGACTTGACAAGGCAAGTCATGGTGGGCTCACCACCCACAGCCCACTTGGCAAACATGGAAATTGAACCTGACACAGTGAGTGGGGAAGAGGAAAAAATAACCAGAAAGCACTGACTCAGAGGAAAACTGACAAGTGAGCCTCAGGGCATGTCTTTGTACGTGCCTTTGCCCAGAGTGAGACATCAGGAAGCCATAATTGGACATGACTGCTCTCTCAGTGTGGCAGCCAAAGTGGCAATTCATCCTTAGCATGAGTCTTGGCCCCAGTCATCATCTTGCCCCTGACAGAAAAACCCTCCACCGTGTCCTCCCTGCCCAGCTTCTGTCCCACAAGAGTGAATCCAGCTCTGCAGTTCCTCCCTCCACTCACAAATGCTTTTAATTCTCCTCAGATCTCCTCCTGTGATCTGTGTTGGTGACATATCACACAATGAGCCATGCAAGCAAATAATGTCCTCTAATACCTTTAAGTCCAGTTTCCAATAGACTGAAAGGAACAAACTATGCCTATTCTAGGAGAGTGAGCATCATCTGCAATAACAATTGCAGTTGTACCTTACCTTGATATAGGCACAGGAGCTGGACTTCTCGCAGGAGTCACATTTCTCTGGGCATTATAGTAGTTTTCATAAACAACAGGAGCTAGGAAAAGTTGACAGTAGTAAAATACAAGCCTCTTACAGACATAAAATACTTGCTAAACCAGCATTCAGCTGCCAAGTCTTTCCCCTCTCTGAGAAAATGCCTGATAGGAAACTAAAAAGATTTGAGACTATGATCTCCAGGGGCTGTCAAAGGTGGCAGAGACCAGTGCTGCAAGGCAGTGAATGAAATGCAAAATGAGTGTTTCCTGCACACAAAATGATGCTGACCAGAGCAGCCAGCTCCATGAGGAGTACAGAGCAGTCAGAACTACTTTTTGAGATTCTACTAAGCTCTTACCTGGGGCCAAACTTCCAGTTTTGCGTAAATTTACAAAAAAATCAACATCCTTCTCAATGCTGCACATTTCTAAACTCTTGCGGATTTCCTCGTATTTCTGCAAAAGGGAAATAAAGTGCATTTGTATACATCAGGTCAAAAAACAAGGCTTTTCTCTTTGCTTACCACACATAGGGTGCAAGCGCAGTACTCACACAAGCTCCAGTGTCAGGGGAATCACAGAATCCCAGAATGGTTTGGATTGGAAAGGAAATTGGACACCCATCCCATTCCACACCCTGCCATAGGCAGGGACACCTTCCACTACATCAGATTGCTCCAAGCCCTGTCCAGCCTGGCCTTGGACATTCCCAGGGATCCAGGGGCAAGCACAGTTTCTATGGGCGACCTGTGCCAGGGCCTCACCACCCTCAAAAAACGTGGAAATCCCAGAGGAAACCTCATTTGCAGGAGTTTTGGCCAATCCTTCTGCTCGCCTACTCATGCTGGTGTCTTTGGTCAACTCAGATGTAACACAGCTTAGTGCACAGGGAAACAAACTGGGCTTTGCTTTCTACACAGAAGAAGGAAGGTTTTGAGTTGAGGTACCTCATCATTCTGGACACAGCCTAGGGAGAGCTGGTTGACGTGGAGCCAGAGGGCATTACGGAAATAGTTGATCCGCTCGCACTCCTGAGTCTCAAAGAACTGAAATGACACAGACAAAACTGCCCATAACATCTTCAAAATGAGGGCAAATCTCCTTTGTCCTGATTGCTTCCCACCCCCATGTGCCACAACAAAGCTAACTGCCAGGAGCATTGGTCTTCTGCAGGAAGCAAGGAAGCTGTGAGTCCTCTGGCTTGTCCAGAGCAGAAATAATCCTTCTATGCATCCAGGTGATGTGCTAGGCTTGGAAAATCTGCAAGATTAATGTAGAGGGGACCACCCAGCACATTTCTACCTCTGGGGAGACCAAGCCAGCTTCCTAAAGGCAGTACAGGTTCCCAAAGTATCTGGTCCTCCTGTGGTCCCAGCCCACTTCCCTCACCGAGGTACCCTTAAATCCCAGAATCATTTAGATTGGAAAAGCCCTCTAAGATCATCAAATTCCACCATTACTGCTGCACTGCCAAGGCCACCACTAACACATTTCCCCAGGTGTCACATGTACATGGGGATTTTTTTAACATTTCCATGTTCAAGATATGGACTAATAAAAAAGAAGAAGATGTATGAAAACAGAGGTGTTTCTGTTTCTTTCCTGCCCAGCCCTTTTCCAAGCAGGGTTAAACCCTTTTGAAATCTGCTGTCTGGTACACCTCAATTTCACATGTTTTTACACATTCCCATGAACATCCACACTTCTTACCACTTATGACCTTTGCAGAGGAAAACCTCCACATCATCCATCTGCAAAAGCAAAACTGCTGCTTTCCACTCCCCACCACAGAACCATTAGGGTTGGAAAAGCTGTCTAAGAGCATTGAGTCCAACCACTAACCCAGCACTGCCAAGCCACCACTAGACTGTGTCCCATCCTAGAGGCTTCAAGAGAAGACACCAAAAAAGCAGCACACCAGCACAGAGAGACCCACGCATACCACACAAATCAGAAAATTCAGTTCAAAAGGGAAAATTGGGATAGCGGCCTGAAGAGAGGTAACTTGGAAGGGATCAGCACTGCTGGGAATGGGAAAGCTGGTAGCAAGCCTGAAGCAGATCTGAGATAAAATCTGTTTTTGCAGTCCCAGTCCACCCCTCAGTCACAGATCACAGGCCAGCAGCAGAGCAGCTGCTCAGCCCTCTTGCTACCAGTCTGGAATTCCCCAGAGCATGTGCTGGAAATCCCTGCTGGACCACTTCCCTGTGAGGCTGTCTGCTTCAGGCTGATACACCCTCTCAGAAGGGTTCCCACACTAGTGCATGGTCTGTGAGACACCAGGTGAAGAGCTCTTGGCACAGTGTGCATGTGGAGATGGTTTCACCTGCATCCCCAGCCACCACCAGCCTCTGCTGAAAAGTCATGTAAAGTCTTCCAGAGTTTCAGACAGTCTTCTGAGCAGCAAAGGTGTTATTGAGGCTCCAGGACATACTGGCCTGGGGTTACTGAGGCAACCACAGCTGTCCAAGATGACAGCCATGCCACACCTGCAAGCAGGTAGTGGGCAAAAATGTCACTACCTTGACTCAGGCAATTTTAGAAGCTGGTGGAGAAAATAATAAAATGAGAGCAGAAATCTTGAAGCAGTGGGGCCTTGAATCCAGAAGCCATTCTTCACACACGCACACAGGATTAGCTGCAATACATCCTGATGCCTCACTGCCAGGGGAATACAAAACCAGGAAATCTGCACTGTTCCTGAGCCCTGCAGCCAGGACTGCAAACCCAGAGGACCACCCTGCCTCGTGGAAGTGTTCAGGGACATTTACCTCACAAGCTTTGATGTGCTCGTTCTGCCACTCGTCCCGGATCTTCTCCATGGTGGTCACACTCTGCTGGTAACTCCTGTCTGTGAGACAAATCATATTTTGGCTGAAGGTGCCTCTGCCCTTCAGTGGGGTTGGAATGAGGTGACCTTTAAGGTCCCTTCCCACCCAAATCATTTTATGATACTGTGATTCCATGATTAACATTCATTAAAAAAAATCCCTTCACTAGAAGGTAATTCTAGGGCTGGGAAAAAGGGGGGGGAGATCAGGGATAAAGCAGAAGGACATGGCTTTAGTTGGATCATGTAGGTTTCTCCAGGGACATTGTCCACTGCTGCTATCTTGGGAATGTGTTTCCAAGGAGTCATGCCTGACCCAAGAGCTAGAGCTCATCCATGAGCCGTGCCACAGCTTCACAACCCTCTGCCCCTCACCTTCCCAACATGGCATTTCCACACTCACCAGTGTCCTCCAGTGCTGATTTCGTCTGAGCCAGCTTCAGGAACAGCTGCCAAAACCAGCAGAGACAAGGAAGGTGAAGAAGAGGCAGTGTGCATCACCAGTGGCACTGCGGCCCCACTGGGGAGCATCACCAGCCTCCCCATCTCACCCCAAACCCAGAGCTGGAACAAGAGCTGTGGGGCATGAGAGCTGCAAGAAAAGACATCCCTTTCCTCCCCCTACACCACGGCCTGTTGGGAAGGGTGAAAGTTTGACAAGAAAGTCTCACAGATATGTATGTTTAGCAGAAAGACTTTTAAATGTAGAATCTGAAAAAGGAATAGAGATGGAAGCAAGTTTTGATATAGAAGAAAAGAATCGCTGAGCCAGTCTTACCGGATAACCAAGGAGGCAAAGGGTGTGTTAGTTAGAAGGGGTTTTTATGACTTATAGCAAAGGATAAACCCTCTTCAAACAAGAAGGTGTTTTTACCAAGCAGAAAGATAGCACAGGCAAAGAAGTCAGCAAATGTTGCAAGTAGAAAAAAGGTCTCAGAATCTTCCACTGCAAGAAAGCTGAGAAACAACTTCTAGCTTAAACTGTAGTGTACTAACTTTTAGTGATTGGAGAACAGTAACATGAATATGGTAATTACAGTAGTTATGATAGGCTAATATAGATAGCAGTTAAGGTATAGATTGGTTCTACTGCATTAAGATGCTCAGCAAAGAAAAGTATATAATGCATTGTAACCTAAACCAAAGGGTCTCCAGGCCTGCCTGCAGCTGGAGCTGACAGCTCTGTCACCCACAACCCTGGGCTGCTATAACATCTTGGATGGAATAAACTGCATTTTGGAGGGCCCCTGGAGTCCTGCAACTCTCATTCAGGGTCTTACAGGGGATGAATGCCTGCCCATACCTTCTCCTGCTGCTTCTGCGTGACCAGGTTGGCGTTGCGGTGCACGGCCTGCTCCGCCTCGTCCTTGTCGCGGCAGCGCTGCTCGTACAGACGCTTGGCCTGGGACAGACAGCACACACACGGATGTTTGATACAGACACAGCATGGGGGGGAAAAGCTCAGCCTGCGAGGGAACAGCCTGCCTGCAGAGCAGGGAATGGCACAAAAGGTGCCCTGCAGCTTCGGAAATGCCTTGCGAGGCAAGGACTGGGGTGAAAAGCTTCTGGCAATCGAGGGCACGTCCAGGGAAGGGCTGGGGAACAGGCAGGAGCACGAGTGGGATGAGAAGCAGCTGAGGGAGCTGGAAGGGGGCTCAGCCTAGAGAAAAGGAGGCTCAGGGGGGACCTTGTGGCTCTGAACAACTCCTGACAGGAGAGGGCAGCCAGATGGGGGTTGGGCTCTGTTCCCAGGGAACAAGAGACAAGAGGAGAGGAAGTGGCCTCAAGTTGCATCAGAGGAGGTTTAGAGTAGATATTCAGAGAAACTTCTTCACAGAAAGGGTTTTCATGCCCTGGAACAGGCTGCCCAGGGCAGTGGTGCAGTCACCATCCATAGAAGTGTTCAAAAAAGGTGTGGATGTGACCCCTGGGGAGATGAGTTAGTGGTTGGCTTGGCAGTGCTGGGCAAATGGTTGGACTCAAGCATCCTAGAAGCTTTTCCAACCTGAATAATTCTCTGACTCTAAACCATTTGTATCCAACATGCAAGGCTACCACTGGCCTTGTCTTTGGCATGCTCTTCACTTTTTCTGAGCACACCCTGCACAGCACTCACACAGACACAGCATCAAGAGTCACAGCAGAGGAGGAAACCCCTCTCATTTAAGCCTGTCTCAACGCTCTGTGTGTGTGTGTGGAGCAGCATTAACCCACATGGCAAGAAATAGCAGCACATTAGCTTTACCTCCATGGTCTTCTTGTACTGAAGATTCCTGTTTTTGTGAATGGCCTCCATGATCAGTTCTATCTGTGAAGACAACAGACCTGGGGTCAGCACATCAATGACCATCAAAGCTCCAGGACACAGTGTCTGTGGAAGAGCCACAGACCACACTGAGATGTGTTTAAAGACCTTTATTCACTCAAATCATCTTCACAAAATTCATCTTTTGTGCTTCTGCCTAAGCCTTGAATTGTAGGCAATTGTAGCCTTTGTGTATGCAAACGAGCTCTACAAATTAAATCCTAGCAATATATAGTACTGTACCATCTCCACAGACTCTGGCAAAACTGGGAAACCCACTCCCCTCTGCTAGGACCAAACCAGTCCCTGGTTCTAGCAGTTTTCCCTGGTTTTCCAGACAAAGCAATCTCAAGCCAGAAGAAGTTAAAAGGCTTGGCCATTTTAGCAGCCCATATGGAGGAGACCACACAGCCCTATAAATAAATGTTTTAAAACCATTCCAATGCTGTGGCTGGCCCCAAAACACACACGAAGAAGATGTAGAAGTGAGAAGAAGGAAGTTGGAGGTTACTACACAGTTCAACACAGTTACAACACATAGGAAGGAGCTCAGTACTTCCCAGCAGCACAGGCATTGGGGGCGTGGCAGGGGCTGGGACATGGCATGAGACAGCACCGGGATCAGCCCCTTGCAGGGGCAGGATCAGCACCCTGCAGGAAGGCACATCTTCCCACCGTGCCTGACCTTTTTCCGATGCAGCTTCTGCTTTTCCCTGAAATCCTCCATCTTCTTTGCTTCCTCCCGAAGGGTTTGCGCCAGCTGGATGTGACCTTGTCCCACATTGTCTATCTCTGCAAAGAGAAAACAAATTCATTATTTATATATATATATATATATATATATATATATATATATATATATATATATATTCCTAAAGAGACTGTTTCTCAAGTCAACTTAGAGCACACCACACGTCCCCTTTCAGAAATGTGATAAAGCTCCAGCTTGTTTAAAGCAGCCTCCAAGCAGCGCTCACCAATGTAAGGATCAGCCCTGCTGGGACCTGCTCCCCAGTTTGAGAAAACTCTCCCCCTCGCACAGGTAAATCTGGGCATGTTTCAACACATTGCCCCAGACCAGCAGACAGCAGCTTGGAGCACAGAAAAATGAAGGCTAAAACACCCTCAGGCTCCTCTGGCTGAAGGCGAGGTGGCCACACTGTGAAACACCCTCAGGATCCACCAAGGGAGCAGAGCCAAATGGCAGCTCCTGATTCAATCTCCAAACCCACAGCTGTGAACTGTCAGCAGTGCTGAGGGCAGAGCCCTGTTAGGGAGGTCCAAAGGGGCAGCAAAGAAACCTGGGTCAGGTAGGGGATGGACTGGGCACAGGATAGCAGAGTGCTCACCCTCCAGGTGCTGTCTGATGGTACCACGGCAGGATGTGACACGTGACAATGTACAGTGGCCAAAGCACCACCTTTTAGATGCCCCAGTTAGAATCACACAATCATTTAGGTTGGAAAAGCCCTCTTAAGATCTTCAAGTTCAACCATTCTCCCAGCACTGCCAAGGCCACCACAGACCCACGTCCCCATGGGCCACATCCATATAGCTTTTTAATCCCTCTGGGGATGGGGACTCCCCCACTGCCCTGGGCAGCTGTGCCAGGGCTGGACAACTTTTTCCATAAGAAAATTTCCCCAATATCCAATCTAAACCTCCCCTGGCCCAGCCTGAGGCCGTTCCCTCTCCTCCTGTCCCTGTTCCCTGGGAGCACAGCCCGACCCCCCCGGCTGTCCCCTCCTGGCAGGAGCTGTGCAGAGCCACAAGGTCCCCCCTGAGCCTCCTTTGCTCCAGGCTCAGCCCCTTCCCAGCTCCCTCAGCCTCTCCTGGGGCTCCAGCCCCTTCCCCAGCTCCGTTCCCTGCCCTGGACACGCTCCAGCCCCTCAGTGTCTCTCCTGTCCTGAGGGCCCAGAGCTGTCACCAGCACTGGAGGTGTGAGTTGCAGTGGGTTTGTGAAGAGGACAAGCCTGTCCAACAAACTCCAGATGAGCTTCCTATGCACAACACAAATGATCTCTGAGCTGCAGCCAGACCTGAAAGCCCAAGAGATCCCAAAATGATGCCCTGTGGGTCTCCCGTCCCACACATGTCCTGGCGCACTTTGTCCCAAGCCCCACACACTGGGATAAACCAGGCCAGCAGTACAGCCTTTGCCTGGCCTCAGCACTGCACAGCTTTAGAGATTTCTCTGCTATTTTATTTCCAAGCAGTTGCCTTCAGGCTTTGGTGTCCTGGCAAACACAAAGAATTACTTACGTTGCTTGAAAACATCAAGGGATCTCTTCAGCGTGCTGAAAAACACAGGCAGGGCATTAAAAAGGGTGGAGAAGCACAGTCAGGCACAGGCACAGCAGAGCACCTCCTCCAAAACAGAGCTCACTCAACAATGCCCAAAGAACCTCAAAGCACATTTATTTACCCTCTTAGTACCTCCAGCTTTTTCCCCTCTCAGCAGGTACAACACAGTTCACTTGGTTTGACATCTTTCTGAACACTGGATGCTATTAAAAATTCAAAGTTTCACAACAAACGCTTCTGGCAACCTCCTGAAACCATCATTTGGGACAATTTCAACATGGTGTGTTTGCCAGTGGTTGGAAAAATAGGGAGCTTTTCTCCCTATTAATATTGCACAGTAAAGATGGTAAAAACGTTTTAAGTGACACCTCAGTATGAAACTGTAAGTAAATGACCAGGGCGTGTATAAAGTGCAGAAATAAAGGAGGAAGCAGAAGGCACTGAGGAGCACTTGGGAAATGGAACAAGCCGTGGTGGCCACAGCATGCTGGGCTCTAAAGATGTGCACGGTTTGAGTCAGGGAAGTACCTGTACTTCCCTCTGGCTACAAAACCTGTCCGGAGGTAACCCAAGGTCTCATGATCCCCAGCCTTCTGCTGACCCACCAGCCCACATCCCCCTGAGCATCTAACAGTGCCTTGGTTAATCTGTGGCTAAGGGGAACCTGGTGGGCTCCAGCTCAAAGCCAATTAGAACCCAACTGAGCGCTGCTCATTCATGAGAGCGATTTCAGCTCATCTTCTGACTGTCTCAATTGTTTCAATTGTGTTTTGTCTCATAGCCTCCTTCCTTCTCTTCCTCCTTCAGGGACACCCATAAAAGCAACTGTGAACTTACTTCAGTTCTGTCTGCCCACAGGGCTTCTTCTTTGACAAGTTAATGAGCTCCTTGCCATATTTTTCTTCTATAATTGCTCTGTTGAGGAAAGAGAGACATCACAGAGAGAAATCATCGATTGGTTTGGGATGGAAGGGACTTGAAAGCTCATCCAGTTCTACCCTCTGCCATGGGCAAGGACACCTTCCACTACCCCAGGGTGCTCCAAGCCCTGTCCAACCTGGCCTTGGACACTTCTAGGATGGGGCGCTCTGGACAAACTGTGGCAGAGAGGGTCCTACCACCCTCACAGCCGGGAATTCCTTCCCTATATCACATCCAGCCCTGCTCTCAATGTGTGGCAATAAGTACTCTCTGTACCTGGCACTAATCCTTAGGGTGAGCATCTGAAAAAGAGACCAAATCTCATGAGGTGACATAAATAACATCTTTGAGAGACCATATTATCTCCCCCTCTTGGAAGAAAGGAAAGAGGAAAAGAGAGCTCCTGTGTTGCAGTGTAAGGATAACCAGTTCTTTGTTTTTTAAATCACTACAGACAACCAGGACTTGGTCAAATGTAGTTCTCTCCATGTGGCCAGCAGAAAGCAACAAGAACTGCTAGAGGCTGCCATTGGAACATCTACTGGATAAAACAAATAACGTTCTAAAATGCCTTATCTACTAGCACAGATGGAGACCCTTGTGTGGTTGATTTCTGGAGTCTGGCAATGAAATTCTCCAGAAGCTAATAGGGAAATCGAAAAAAAATGTATTATAGATTGATTTTTTTATATACCTAGCAACATTCTCATGAACTTTGAGACAGAACATCCAGCAGGCACATTTTCCATATCTGGAACTGTGTAACAGCCATGCTGGACAACTGGGCCAAGTCCAGAGAGTGGCAAATCCAGGCCCAGCGTCTGATCTCCTCCTAGCCAAACACTGCAGGGGCAACCCACACCTCCTTCAAGGCCAAAGAGGGCACAGGGTATAGAGGAGGCTTCTGGCACTCTGCATTGTCACTGATGAGCAAGACTTGGTTCTTAGGGTCCACTTCCTCATGTGGAAGGTCCAAATTTTTCTGGAACGTGGGATTACAGTCTGAACAGATATAGGTGCATTAGACACTTTTAGGCACAGCTCCCCTCCTGTTCATCCCCATTTTGTTTGTTCCAGGATGCTCTGTACAGAGTGCAGTCAAGACTGCTCTGTGCAGTCAAAGGTTGGTTTTCTCCAGCTGTCATTACCATTACCAAATGACATTAATTCAATGTATGGTGTTCTACAATGCTCTTCATATTTAGCCACTGTTAACCAGGTGAGCCATAAAGGTAAAATACATCAGATTTTAGTCAGATCATCACCAGCCACAGAACCTTTGCTTATGCCTTCTCCTCTGATTAATAATGGCAGCACCTAACCCTACCACTTCTTAACACTGAATCTGTGGGGTGTTCATAATGCACAGAGACAAAGACAGGACAAAGCTATGGCTCTCCTGGGCCAAGATCTTCTAACTTGATCTTCTGCAAGGCAAACAGCAAGGTGAACTTAATGGGACAGCCTTTTAGCCTCAGTTAAACGCGGCAGAAATCAAACTGGGAACACCAGGAGAAGGAGCAGTGCCGCAGCACCACTCCCAGGCTCCACCCAGCCCGCCCCAGAGGCAGCTCCCTACCTTTCCTTCAGAAAGTCTTCAAACTCTTTGCAGTTCTTCCTGCCATCGTTCAGGTGCTGAATGATGCTGTCGTAGCCAACTGTGCTGGTCAGGTCCGTGCTCTGGAAACACAGGAGCAGGAGTCATGTCCCTGCCAGTGCAATCCATGGACACTGCCACCCCCTGAGGCATTTGCACAGGCCATGGCTCAGGGGGAGAAAGCGTGCAAGTGCCTCTTTATGAAAGAAAATATTTTATTTTAGGGGTGGGAGAAACTCCAGAATGAGAGCAATGGTGGCAATTTGAGACAAGGTACATCTGTGCCACCCACACTTGCCAAAGATTCTGAAGGGTCATTGTCTTCCATATTATTCTTTAAAAACATATATTGCATGTATGCATGTAGAACAAAAGAAAAAGGAAAGGAAAAGGAAAAAATAATAAAAAGAAAAAATGAAAAGGAAAAGAAAAAGAAAAAGAAAAAGAAAAAGAAAAAGAAAAAGAAAAAGAAAAAGAAAAAGAAAAAGAAAAAGAAAAAGAAAAAGAAAAAGAAAAAGAAAAAAAAAAAGAAAAACAAAAACAAAAACAAAATAAAAAAGCAAATGGGAAAAGGAAAGAAAGAAAAGGAAAAAAAGAAAAAGAAAAAAAAAGAAAAGAAAAAGAAAAAGAAAAAGAAAAAGAAAAAGAAAAAGAAAAAGAAAAAGAAAAAGAAAAAGAAAAAGAAAAAAGAAAAAGAAAAAGAAAAAGAAAAAGAAAAAGAAAAAGAAGATGCAGCAATGATGTAGGCTGACTTATTCTATTCTAATCCTCATTCTTTCGCCATTCTTATGCATGGCTGCAGAAAAGGGAGCAATAGTAGGAGCAGGTATGAAACTCAGCAACAGGACACAAAAGCCACGAAAGGTTATCAAGAAGCCTGAAGAGGATTGTGGCAGGATGGAGAGATTCAGGAAATGGTTCAAAGGCAGGACGAGCATGCACCGATCTGGCATGACAGTGTGGGCAGCAGAAGAGGGGATTTCTCAAGAATTTATTCCTGCTGCAATAAAGGAGAAGGAACAGGGCTGGTATCTGTGATAAAGGAACAGTTTAATTAAGTGGAATTCCCTATTCAAGTACTTGATTGTCAGTGACCAGAAAGCAAGAAGTGAAGGGGAGATGTGGTGGAGTGGGACTGGCAGAAAATCCACAGGTATCCCAGACCAGCTTTGCATGGGAAGACAGGACTGTGGAGCAGGATCTAAGCAGAAAACAAACTTCCTTTACAAAGTACAAATGTCCCTCCAAAATGAGGTTGGTACTGATAAACCCACAACCAGCTCTCAGGTTCACATCTTCACTAACCAGGTCTGTGAAAAGGAAACACTGCACTGGAGTCAGGCTTCATCACACTTGCAAAACACAGGATCAGGAATTCACTCACTTGAATCCCTGTCCCCACTTTCAAAGGACACAAAATGGATGCAAAGCACAGCTGCTGGTCACTGCAAGGCCAGGCAGGAGGGAGGCTCAGAGCCCCATCACTGATCACTGCACATCCCGGGGAGGCTCAGAGCCCCATCACTGATCACTGCACGTCCAGGGGAGGCTCAGAGCCCCATCACTGCACGTCCAGGGGCACCCAGAGGCTCATGCATCCTGCTCTGCTCCCCAGGCACTCTTGGCCTCTCTGTGCCAGGCAGAAGGGTCAAGGGGAAAACTGGGAGTATCCATCAATAATGTGCACTAAGCTCTTTGTTTTAATCACTGTTCCTCCTACAGTAGAAGGATATAAATCCAGCACGTGTTGTTTCCTAAGCCCCTAAGGCAGGACCAGACCTCAGGGTGCAAGGTGTTATATGAAACACAGAATCACAAAATTGTTTAAGTTGGAAAAACCCTCTGAGATCATCGAGTCTGAAAGCTCCCCAGCACGCCCAAACTATTCACCTACCGATGTTCCTGAGTGCCACATTTATATGGCTTTTAAATTCCTCCAGGTGAGTTTTCCATGGGAGGAACTCCCGGCCCAGATGGAGCTGGGCAGGGTTTTATGGTCTCAAATCAGCCTTTGCAGAAAACTTCTGGGCAGGTTTGGCACAGAAAGACTCAAAAGGACCAGCATGACTGGGGGTGCTCAACCTGGAGAAGGCTCCAGGGACACCTCAGAGCCCCTGCCAGGGCCTCCAGGGGCTCCAGGAGAGCTGCACAGCCACTGGGGACAAGGCATGCAGGGACAGCAGCCAGGCAATGGCTTCCCAGGGCCAGAGGGCAGGGACAGATTTTGGGATCTTGGGAATTAGGAATTGGTGTCTGGGAGGGTGGGCAGGCCCTGGCCCAGGGTGCCCAGAGCAGCTGTGGCTGCCCCTGGATCCCTGGGAGTGCCCAAGGCCAGGCTGGATGGGGCTTGGAGCAGCCTGGGACAGTGGGAGGTGTCTCTGGTCATTGCAAGGGATGGAATTAGATGGTCTTGGGGGTCCCTTTCAACCCAAACCATTCTGGGATTCTGTGACTGCAAATGCAGGGCTGGCAACAGCAAGGGAAGAGGAAGTGCAGCACGGCAACCACAGAGCCACGGGCACAGAGAAGATTCAAAACCATAATAAACTAACCCAAAGGCAAGTATGAAAGATGGGGAGCTGCACCAAACCCTGCCTGAACAGAGCATGAGGATCTCTCCTGCCATTTTCCTGCACACATCTGTCCGGGTCCTCCCTGCTGGGCACAGCTCTGAGCCCACGTGCTATTTAGAGGCCAGCCCATGGAAACTGCAAACAGATGATTTCAAGGTGACAAAGCAGCACCTGATGTTTCCCAAGCTCACAGGACATGCAACCCCCCTCCCTTCCTGATCTGCTGCCTGGATTTGCACCCAATGGAAGCAGTAACGAGAAGGAATTTGCGTGCTGCTTGTGATGTTTCGGGGTTTGGTTACACCTTCAACCAAAAGCAGGGCTAAAACGCTCTGCTGGGGATGGGAAAGCACGTCATGATCCTGTCTGAGTCACAGCAAGCTGCTGAGGTTGATGCTTCCATCTCCTACCCCGATTTACACGGAAAACCCGTGCAGACACACACCCTGTGAAGAAAATGACAGTGGAGAAATGTTTCAATTAGTAAAGTTCTCTAAGACTGTTAAGTCTTAGAGGGAGTTAACCACTCCCCAGTATTGCCCACCCCACCATTAAACCATCTCCCCAGGTGCCACATGCCTTTTGAATCTCTCTGGGTATGGGGACTCCCCCACTGCCCTGGGCAGCCTGTTTCTAGGATTAATAACCCTTGCCATGAAGAAATTTTCCCTAATATCCAATCCAAACATCACTTCACACAGCCTGAGGCCGTTCCCTCTCCTCCTGTCCCTGTTCCCTGGGAGCACAGCCCGACCCCCCCGGCTATCCCCTCCTGGCAGGAGCTGTGCAGAGCCACAAGGTCCCCCCTGAGCCTCCTTTGCTCCAGGCTCAGCCCCTTCCCAGCTCCCTCAGCCTCTCCTGGGGCTCCAGCCCCTTCCCCAGCTCCGTTCCCTGCCCTGGACACGCTCCAGCCCCTCAGTGTCTCTCTTGTCCTGAGGGCCCAGAGCTGTCCCCAGCACTGCAGGTGCCTCAGCAGTGCCGGCACAGGGACAGGCCCTGCCCTGGGGCTGTGTCACAGCCTGGCTGGCACAGCCCAGGGGCCATTGGCCTCCTGTCCCCCTGGGCACCCTGGGCTCATTCCAGCCCCTGGCACCAGCACCCCCAGGGCCTTTCCCAAAGGGCCCTTTCCAGCCCCTCTGCCCAGCCTGGAGCTGCAGGGAATGGTGACACCCAAAGCAGGACCCAGCTCTTCTCCTTGCTGCCCCTCACCCCACTGGCCTCAGGCCATGGATCCAGCCTGCCCAGACCCCTCTGGCAGAGCCTTCCTGCCGTCCATCTGTCTATCCCAGCCTTCCCAAACTGAAAGGTTTGGGGCTCTGCACATGTTCATGGACCACCTCCTGAAAGATCCACATTTATTCCAAGCTCCCAGTATGTTTCCTCAGCCTTGTGTGCTTAGAGAAACGCACCAGAAGCTGGTGACTTATTTTAGTAGTTGGAAACACTGCAACTGTGGCTGTCTGTGCTGTCCTTGCTCAGTCAGTGCCTGCAGAAGTTACTGAGACAAAGAGAAGTGCTTCATGCGGGTGCCCGCAGGGAGCAGGGCGAGGAGAGGCTGCACAAGGCTGCAGCTCCTCCCCACCCCACAACCAGGAGGGTACAACAGGACAGACAAAACTCACTGCAGGGAGGAAAAGGCCTCGCTGCAAATCCACCCACCTGGGACCAGCATCCTGCAAAAGGCAGCTTTTTGATTAGTAATTTTCCACTTGACATTTCCTTCCCCTGCACCAGCACCTTCCCTGCTCGTCCCAGAGACACCAAAAGACATGGACTGTTCTGCCTTGATGCAATTTCTTCTTCCCAGAAATCCCACCTTGTTCCTTTGAAACAACGACCTGGGGATTTCACAATGCTGCTGCCAAGTTCCACCAAGCCAGTGCCCATTTAGAGAAGGACAGGCAGGGCAAAGGGGAAGTGAAACAGCCACCATCAGACAGCAGCCCGGGAATAAACCCAGGAACGCAGGGCTACATCCCCCCAGACATGGGTTGTTTTAGCAGCATTGGTAAAAACACCACAGGGAGCAGAGCACTGCCTCGTTGAAGGCAAAATTACCGAAATTTCATTCTCCAAGCTGCAGCCTGTTTAGCCCACAGATCAGAATTAGAGTGGTTCTTAGCATTAATGTAATTTCTGTTTTTACCACATGGTTTTACAACACCAAGGTGCACTGATGAGACCCAAGGCTGTGGGGTTACCCGAAACATGTGTAAGAACAGGCTTGTGGAAAACAAGGCATGTACTAAGAAAGTGGAAAAAAGTGAAAGAAAAGACCTCACACAGTGAAAGAAGAAGAGCAGATTGCAAAAACAAATGAAAACAAAATGTCAGGCTTGCCCAAATTGCGGCAATCACTACAGGCAGGACAAGGGCAAACAAACATGAGCTTTGGGGTATTTTTGTTTTTGCACAGCTCACTCACAGGCTGAGGGAGTGAGTGACATGGGAGTCAGAGCATGCAGGGCAAAAAATGTTCAGCTTCAGGCATGTCTGGACTTCAGTCCCTGAGCAGCAGGAGCTGCAGTGGGGTGCCAGGGAGCAAACATCTTTATTTAAGGAAATTCATCATCTTGTATTGGGACCCGGGAGCATGAGCAAACTTCAGTGCAGAGAGCCAGTGGGGCTGTGTTTTCCCACCAGAGCACATCAGGAATATCACACCACCAGCTCCAGCAGGGAACAGGAGCCAGTGCAGAAGCAGACACAGCACCCACTAAAGGAACCACAACTGCTGGGGTTTAAAACTAAATCAATCCCCAGGTGAGGCTGGAAGCACAGCCCTGCTATCCCAACAGAGCAAAGGGTGGGCTGCAGCTTAGCCTGCAATCACAGAATCCAAGAATGGTTTAGGTTGGCAGAGACCTTAAACCTCATCCCATTCCCCCCTTCTGCCATGGGCAGGGACACCTTCCACTATCCCAGGCTGCTCCAAGCCCCATCCAACCTGGGCTGGGACATTGTAAGGGATCCAGGGACAGCCACAGCTGCTCTGGGCACCCTGAGCCAGGGCCTCCCACCCTCACCCTTACCATCCTATCCCCAC
Source organism: Camarhynchus parvulus (assembly GCF_901933205.1). Taxonomy (NCBI): domain Eukaryota; kingdom Metazoa; phylum Chordata; class Aves; order Passeriformes; family Thraupidae; genus Camarhynchus; species Camarhynchus parvulus. Next base: position 67,616,140 of record NC_044601.1, read on the forward strand.
AAAGAAATCTGGAGGTCATCACTCACAACCAGTCACACTTCAAAGCTGGAAGATCCAATACCAAAACTGGCCTAGGTTTTGAGAGTTTGAAAATTTTTTAGACTTTGTCCCATCAGTTGGAGCATATTTCCCCTGAAGCACTCCCAAAGTCTCCTCCTTCTCATCAGGCTGTCATAACCACCAAGAAATTTGTTCCCACAGGAGTAACATACATTTTTTTCCCAGTATTTAGGGATTCTGCAGGTAGAATGGGATGATGAGTTAATTTGGGGGGGATAATATGTGTACATTTTGTATCAGCAGATCTGAAGCTGAGCCATCATCACCCCTAAAAAACAGTGTGTGGCAGCATCTGCCACATGCCCAGGATCATGCAGCAATGGCCCTCTGGGTCTCACCTTGTCTGACAGGTGAAGAACCTACAGAAGACAAAAGCTGTGTCTCACCAAGCTCTTTGTAATGACAGGACAAGGAATTATGGTTTTAAACAAAAAGATGGGAGATTCATATTAAATACAGGGAAGGAATTGCTTGGATTGTTTATGAGTGAGGGTATTAAAACACTGGCACAGGTTACCCATACAAGCTGTGGGTACACCATCCCTGGAAGCATTCCAGGCCAGGCTGGACAGGGCATAGAGCACCCTGGTCTTGTGGAAGGTGTCCCTGACTATAGCAGGGTGATGGACTGGATGGTTTGTAAGGTCTTTCCCAACCCAAACTGCTCAATGCTTCTATGATTCTAAGAAATCACTTGCTTCAGCAAAGACTTCTATTTTTTGCCTTACGCAAAGCAATCTAAGAGGAAAATTGCAGGAGGAAGTGCTTGCCCACTCACAGCACTCAGCAGCAGGTGGAAGCTGGATGTGCAGCCCTCCACTCTTCATCTTGATTTGGTTTTTTCCCTTCCCATCCTTATTCACCCCTCCTCCAGCCCTCGCAGCTGATGCACAGTCACCAGTACGTGGTGTGGCAGCTGCTTTGGGGTGGTACCTGCCTTTTCCATGGGCCCAAGGACTGCAGAAGGGCCTCAGTCTCTCCACTGAGTCACATCCATCACGCTCACATCCAGCCTCAGTCAGGGGGCTTGGAGCACACAGGCTGCAGAAAGGACAAAACCCCGGAAAAATCCCTGGCAGCAGTGGTTAAGCAGGGGTGAGTGCCCCATGCAACACCCCAGATCCTCCTAGTCTTGGGAGCTGGAGGCTGCTCCTGTCCTGGTGTTTTCTCCCACTGAGCCCCCTCCTCCAAGATCCTCCTTCAAAAAGCACCACACCACTGCTGGAGAGAAACGAAGCAGGCAGAAACAGCCGAAGTCAGCCCTGCGGCGAGGAGCTCTTCTTCAATCCCATGTGCCACTGAGGCACCACAAACCCTGCCTGCTCAGCCTTTCTGCCATCACAGTGGTTCCTACAGCACCCTCAGAACCTCCCCTCTGCACGTCTGCAACGCAAAGGGAGCACTGTGGAAAACTTCTGTGTAACAAATAGCTGGGAAGCAGCTGCCAGACACAGAGCTGGCTTTATTCTCCACAACAGGTTTGACACCTGTGTGGGATTTACGTGTTTGACAGTGCTATGCCAGTTAACTCGTTAATGATGCTGGGCAAGGCTCTCCACTGATTCCTCAACACTCAGGAGCCCCAAACCTGGTGCCAGCTCTTCCTGGGGCCTGTGCTTCTCTCCCACATCCTACAACATGGGAGATGCTTCCAGGCAACATCTGGGAATCCCCAAGCAGCACCATTCACAGATGAAGATTTTCAGCCCCACAAGACCAAATTTGGTAATTTATTTCCTGGTCACCAATACCTAGAATGAAGATCCACCACAAGAGGAACCGAGTAGCCACAGAGTTTTAGCTTTGCAGCAGATATGTGGGTTTCCTGCACTTCTCCTTTTATAAAAGCATAATTCAGACTGAAAAGAATAAATTGTGGTTTTCCCTGAACTGTGGGTTTTCTTCCATGGCTCAATAGCTGGCAGCAGCATCATACCAAGTGACTTGCTCCTAGTCCAGGATTAGCTCCACAAGAGGAGAACATTTTTTACCATGGTGTCTTCAAGTAGTTCACCGATGGCAAATTAATGGTATCAAACCTTTCAGCCTGGCACTGACTTCCTCCAGCAAGACAGCAGCCACTGCTGGGATTCTTTCAGCTACATGGGGCAGGCTGTAAAGCCACAACTCTCAAGACATGCATGATGGGCAGTGCCTGCTGGGGATCACAGAATGGTTTGGGTTGGAAGAGACCTTAAAGCACATTTCATTCCATCCCCTGCCGTGGGCAGGGACACCTTCCACTATCCCAGGGTGCCCAAAACCCCGTCCAACCGGGCCTTAGACACTTCCAGGGAGCCAGGGGCAGCCACAGCTCCTCTGGGCACCCTGTGCCAGCGTTCTATCGACAGAGAGCATTCAGCAAAGTCACCCCACGACCACGATCGTTGGCTTTGGAGCCAAGTCCAACCAGAGAGCAGTGATCCCTCCACCTCCAGCTGCGGCCCCCGGCCCCGGCTGGCTCTGTCCCCGCTGTCCCGGTCCCGCCGTGCTCCCACTCACCCAGAAGTTGTCCCTGAACCGCGCCTCCCGCATCCTGCTGCCGCCGCCGCCTCGCTCCGCCGCTCCCTGCCCTGCCCGGCCCGGCCCGGCCCGCCCCGCCGAGTCTCCTCCCACGCACGGTGCTCCCGCCCCGGGATGCCCGCGGGTGGACGAGCGGGACGCGCAGCGGCAGGCGGGCGGGACCGGCGGGGAAGGCAGGCTCGGCACCGCGGGACGAACCCACCCGTGCGGTGCCCCAAGGACAGAGGGAGCGGAACCGGAGCAGCTCGGCCGCCGGCTGCACAGCCCTGCCCACGCCACCTGCAGCACCCTGCCCGCCCGGCTCGGAGCTCCAGGAATACTTTGGGAAGGTTTCATGGAATCATAGAGTTGCTTAGGTTGCAAAAGCCCTCCAAGGTCATCGAGTCCAACCATTCGCCCAGCGCTACCAAGCCTACCCATGTCCCACACATCCACATCCACAGGACTTTTTAATGCAAGTTTGAGTTCACTACTGCCCTGAGAAGCCTGTGCTAGGGCAGGAAAACTCCTAGGGCAGGTCAAGAAACTTTCCTAATATCCAATCCAAACCTCCCCTGGCCCAGCCTGAGGCCGTTCCCTCTCCTGCTGTCCCTGTTCCCTGGGAGCACAGCCCGACCCCCCGGCTGTCCCCTCCTGGCAGGAGCTGTGCAGAGCCACAAGGTCCCCCCTGAGCCTCCTTTGCTCCAGGCTCAGCCCCTTCCCAGCCGCTCCTGAACACACACAAACCTCCTTCACCACACACATCCTGTGTCACAGTTTATTAGGGGCCATTGCCTGACACAAGGCGCTCCATGACTGAGCTCTGAGCAACGCTTGGAAAATATGAAAGCAAAGATCGGACACTGTGTACTGAAATGCCTCAATCACACCCACCACACTCAACTGCTGCTTTTGCTTGAACACAGGGACAGCTAAAATACTCCAGTAGTGTAAAAAAATGCATTTCCAACTTACTGAAATAAGTCTGTTCAGTTGTAACCTGAGGCTGCTTTAGGCATACTAACCCTGTGTGTAGCCTCCTGACAAAGAGAGCACAAACCATCAGCATGAATCCACGCCACCAAGCACCTAAATGTGCTCTAACAGAGCTGGCGAGGGACTTTGGGCACAGAGTAACAGAGCAAGGGAGAATTGTCTTTCCACTGAGAGAGGGCAGGGATAGATGGGATGTTGGGAAGAGACTCTTCCCAGAGAGGATGGTGAGGCCAGGGCACAGGTTTCCCAGAGCAGCTGTGGCTCCCCACCCCTGGCAGTGTCCAAGGCCAGGCTGGATTGGGCTTGGAGCAGCCTGGGATGAGGTGGTGGATGAGCAGGTGGACACAGATGATCTTTAATGTCCTTTCCAAACCAAACCACTGTGATTCTGTGATCCACTTGCCATTTCCCAGCTGCCCAGTCCCAGCCCTAGAAAAAAATACGCTACTAAAAAAAAATACATCTCTGTTTTGGACTGAGATACTTTTGAGCTCAGGACTTTCCAACTACAGCAGCACATGAAACAAGGCACAGCAACATCAAGTAGTAACCAGGGTTTAGTCACTGGGCAGAGAGTCACAAGCTGTAAAAACTGTCCTGGAAGGAATGTGATGTTGGGCAGATCAGAGTAGAAATGTTCCACAGCAGTATTCCCTCACACCTGTGAGGCCCCCCAGCCACCTCTTCTGGGGCTGTGGGGTAAAAGAAACAAGATGGTGAAGTAGCACAGGATCCTCCTTCTGGAGCACAGCACTAACTGCTCCCTAAAAGGTACCGGCCATCGCTGAATTTCAAGTGTGTGTTTATTTTTGCCTGGTACTGCAAAGCCCACTCTCTCAAAGCACTCAGGCCATTAACAAGAGAAGCTTGTTAGCCTGAGCCACATGAGAATGTTTCCAGCTGCCCATAACTCCACAGTTAGACTGGGAGGCAGGACACTGCAGTACAGGAAGTTAACTGGGGACAGTGCACACACATCAAGAGCAGTCCTGCCCCAGCCTGAACCCCCTGCCCTGGGCTAATCCCCCAGCGTGGGCAGCAGGGCAGGGGGATCCTGCCCCTGTGCCCTTGGGCTCAGGTGAGAGCCCACCTGCAGAGCTGCCCCAGCCCTGGCTCCAACTGCACAAGGAGCTGGAGCTGCTGGAGGGAATCCAGAGGCACCAGTGTGATCAGAGGGATGGAGCAGCTCTGCTGAGAGAACTGGGACTGTTCAGCCTGCAAGTGGCAGCTTTGGGGTGACCCAATTGCAGCCTTCCAGCCCCTGAAGCGAGCTGACAAGAAAAATGAAGAGATTATTTACATGGGCCTGGAGTGACAAGGAGCAATGGCTTAATAGTGACAGAGGCCAAGGTTAGATGGGATATTGAAAAGAAATTCTTGGCTGAGGCCCTGGCACAGGTTGCTCAGATCAGCTGTGGCTGCTCCTGGATCCCTGGAAGTGTTCATGGCCAGGCTGAACAGGGCTTGGAGTGAACTGGGATAGTGGAAGGTGTCCCTGCCCATGGCAGAAGGGTGGAGCGAGACAAACTTTAAGGTCTTCTCCAAAACCATTCTGGGATTCTCAGATTTAAATCTCCATGTATTACTGCTGTGACAGCTACACCTGCAATAGTCCCAAGACACAAAGGCTGGTATTCCAAAGACCAGGCACCAGGATGGGTCAGACAGCAATTCCAAAAATGCTCTACCAGTGACACAGTTAAAAGGATTCCTGTGAAGCCCAGTGGGTTATCCCTGTGACCCCACCTGCAATGCCCTCTGCAGGATAAGCTGCCTGGCACAAATGATGAACACTGAGAAAGTCCCTCAGCTCTGTCACTCTCCTGGCTTGTGTAAGGGGAGTTTGCCCACTCAGCCATTAAGGATATCCCTAATTTCCAGAGTTCCTCCAGCAGGGCTGTGTCCAGGGGAGTTCAGATCTGTGATTGAACAGGTGCAACAGCAAGCCAGAAGTACAGACAAAAAGAAATCACACAGAACACAGTATTTTTACATTCAGAACAGAGCCTTTTTACATGGGAACCTTTATTCTCACCGAGATCTGTACATTCAAGTCGCACATGCTTTTGTCGTCTTTGATGGAGCTGGAACACTGGATCACAACAGCCTGGTCTGGCCTGCTAGAACCAGCCTGGTCTGGTCTGTTAGTTTTAAGAGTTTATGCCTCAAAAGTAGACAGGAATTTTGTGACTATTTCCTTCAACTTTGCTTCTGTCTGGTCAGAGATCTTCCCTTCGGTCCTGTGGGAAGAGTTAAGTTAAATTCCGACACAGCAATCAAAACAGGGTCAACCCCAAGACAAACACAGAAGCTTTACAACAAACCTCCCCATTTCTAACAAATTCAGTAGATAAACAAACACACTTGTTTGGTGTATGAAGCCATCCCACTGATAGAATATCCCTTCTCCTGAAAGAGCCAGTCCTGTTTAAGAACTGAAGTTTGTTCACAAATTCTTTCAGAACAGCTATATGAATTCCAACAAGGCCAAACCTACAGAGCTGGACCCCAGAGATAGAAGGCATATGATTGTCTTCATGACAAAAAAAGCCAGGACCAGTTTCCAGGACAGGACTATGGAAATAATCCCCAACAGTTCACTCAGCAGCACTTAACCCACAGCACTCCAACAGCTCAAAGCTGTCCACAATATGGGAACTGAACCAATCAAGATTTCAGGAACAGTTAGAGCAGACACATTGCCAGAAGGTTCACTTTAAGCATCAGCTGCTTTTCCCAAGAGCTGAAGCTGAGGACAGCAGATGGTAGTAAGGCTGATTTAACCCCCAGTTTTGATACAGCCAGCTGAACGCCTGATGTTCTAGCATACACTAAACTAACAGTTAAGTGACCATTATCTGCATTCCAGACATCAATACCCTTGGGATAAAGCAAGGTAAACGATCATACCTGATTGTGGAGAGGAGGTCCTGGTGCTGGCTAAGTACATGAGCCAGGAAAGCACTCTCAAATTTTGTGATCTTGCTGGGCTCCAGCTTGTCCAAGTGACCTCTTACACCAGCATAGATGACAGCCACCTGCTCCTCAATAGCCATGGGCACTGCAGGAAAAAACAGCACTCACACCACTGGAACTCTTCCATCAGGACACAACAGACTACAGGAGTCCTTGGAACACCAAGCACACACGGACAGCTCAGTTCAAGCAAATCTGCATGTACCACGTGCACAGAACAGACACAAATGCTAACCAAGCCCAACCTCGCTAGCACGAGGCACCAGTGGCAGGCAGCCCTGCCAAGCCTGGGGCACTCACCGTACTGGCCCTGCTTGAGCAGCTCTGTCAGGCGCACGCCGCGGTTCAGCAGCTGCTGCGTGGCTGCGTCCAGGTCAGAGCCGAACTGGGCGAAGGCAGCAACCTCCCGGTACTGAGCCAGCTCCAGCTTCATGGTACCGGCCACCTGCAGGGCACAGTCACAGCCACTGACACCACCTCTAAGTGTGTCCAGGAGTTTGAAGGTTAGCTGGCAGCTGACAGGTGCTACAAGTCAGCTCTGCCTTGCACTCCATAAAAGTCAATTTAAAAACTAACAGATGATTATAAACATTACAAAAATCCCACACTTTATCATAACCACACTATTTCTCTGCTGAAACAGCAACTGTTGATATACATCTGTCTAATTCTAGATAATTTAGTCTGGACTAAAAGCCTGTGGTTAAGAGAGCATTCTCTATTTTGTAAGTGATCAGTACCCAGTTCAACACATCAAAACTGAATCCTGCATCTTTATGCAGACACTACTTCCCTTTCTCCCATGCCTTTCTCAGCAGGCAGTGGAAGCATTAAAGAGATATCTAAAGTTTGTTCTTTTATAATTTTGTAACACTAAGAGATGCAAAGCTTTAATCCCTCTCTGATCACACCTACATACCACCCATCTCTAGCATGAGGAGGAACAGCAATTTCCCAATTACCTGCTTCATAGCCCTGGTCTGAGCAGCAGAACCCACACGGGACACAGACAGACCAACGTTGATGGCTGGACGGATACCTTTGTAGAACAACTCAGTTTCCAAGAAGATCTGCAGGACAGAATTGTATCATTATCTTGTTCAGAAGCATGGAGGCCTCCTCAGAGACCAGCCACTAAGCTCCACAGAGATGCTGGGCTGTGAGGAAGTCCTACCTGTCCATCAGTGATGGAGATGACATTGGTTGGAATGTAAGCAGACACATCCCCAGCCTGAGTCTCGATGACAGGCAAGGCGGTCAGAGAGCCGCCCCCAAAGGAGTCGTTCATTTTGGCTGCTCTCTCCAGCAGCCGAGAGTGCAGGTAGAACACATCGCCCGGGTAGGCCTCACGGCCAGGGGGGCGGCGCAGCAGCAGAGACATCTGACGGTAGGCAACGGCCTGTGTGGAGCAGAGACAGCCTTCAGAGCTCTGCACCCCACTGAACATTTTACAGTACTAAACCTGAAGTGTTCTTACGGCTACAAACACCAATGCCACAGCACAAGGCCTAAAACCAAAGTTTGCTGACCTGTTTGGACAAGTCATCATAGATGATGAGTGCGTGCTTCCCGTTGTCTCTGAAGTACTCCCCCATGGAGCAGCCTGAATAGGGAGCCAGGTACTGCAGGGGGGCCGCATCGGATGCCGTGGCAGACACCACAATAGTGTACTTCATGGCATCTGGAAAGAATTGGAGACACCTCTGAGTGCATTATGTCATCATGCCCAAAATCAGCAAACACAGTAAGCATGTGAAGGACCAGTGCTGAAGCACATCCAGGCAGTGTCACTGTTGCTACAGGAAAGCCCAGCACACCAGCTGAACACATCTGCTAGCAAAACTGACTCAGGAAGTCTCCAGGGCAACTTTGTGTCAGCTAAATCTAACACTTGCAGACTTCTTTCCCATTTAAAACAAAGCTTAAGATGAAGACAAATTTTTCTTCTTAAAAAAACTCATATTGAAAGCCCATGGTTTCCTGGCTGCTGTAATAGAGTACAATCCTCTCTGACAGTCTCAAACAAATTACTGTCCTTAACACATGGGTTCTTCCATGACAGCTGCCAGGACCACCAGGCATGAGGTCAAAGTGCCTGATGTCCTGAGAGCTCTGTTAAATGTGGAGCCTTGGTCAGGGAAATCACTGATTCTGAAGAGATGCTATTATTTAACACCTTGTGTTTGGGCAGTGAAAGCTCTTCACTGCATTTCCAGCTGCCATTCACACTGACTGGCAATGGAACACAAGGAACAAATGCCAAGTCAATGACTATTTGAAGGCCACAGCTTGTCACCAGGCCTGCCTGACTGCCAAGATGAAGCTTTCAACTCTGCTGAAAGAAACCTAAATCCACAGGGTGACTCTTCCAGAAGCAATTCAACAGTTTGGGGGCCTCAAATTAGTCTTCCTAATTGTGATACAGCAAAAATGAGATTTATTTTTCCCCTGGACAGGTAGAGAGATTTCTTGTTCATAAAACTGAGTAATTCACTCATGTAATATGAATTCTGTCTACACCTGCAGCCAGGAGAGGTCACAGCATTACAATGAGAACAGGATGCCATTAGGCGCCAGGCTCAACCATCTCCCAAAATCCATACCTGCATCAGTGAGCCTCTTTACCAGCTGAGCAACAGTGGATCTCTTCTGGCCAATTGCAACATAGATACAGTACAGCTTCTTCTTCTCATCTGTGCCATCATTGAATCGTTTCTGGTTGATTATGGTGTCAATTGCAATAGAAGTTTTCCTGTGGAACAGAGAGGCTGGTGAATTAAGCTGCCCAAGGCTCTCCCAGCCCTTCCCCAACCCTGTGTCCAGCACCTGAGTCTCTGTTTAAGGAACATTTTAGGTTTGAGCACTTAACTTACCCGGTCTGTCTGTCACCAATGATCAGCTCACGCTGGCCACGGCCAATGGGCACCAAGCTGTCCACAGCCTTAATCCCAGTCTGCATGGGCTCACGCACAGAGATCCTGGGAATGATGCCAGGGGCCTTCAAGCCAACTCTCCTACGTGTCTTAGATGCAATAGCACCCTAAAAGAGAGAAAAAACTGCTGAGCTCTGTATCACACAGATAACAACAGAGGTACTTAGCACCCAGCTACACTTACCTTCCCATCAATTGGATTGCCCAGGGCATCCACAACACGGCCCAGCAGCTCCTCCCCCACGGGAACATCCACAATGGCACCAGTCCGCTTCACAACATCTCCCTCCTTGATCAGTCTGTCGTTACCAAACACGACAACACCAACATTGTCAGGCTCCAAATTCAAGGACATGCCCTGGGACACAGATCACATCACTCTGAGAAAATCCATACTGACACGCATAAAAACTTTGATATTGACATGACCATTCCACTGTGTACAAAAACCTACATGATCTACCTCAACCTTGTGACAATGTTCTGCTTTTATGTACAAGTGTCTATTTCCTTCCACACTGGCTAGAGAACCTGCCTAAGTTTTCAACCTACCAGGTAGTTATACACCAGCAGCCTAGCACCCAAGTCAATTGTTTCTCTAAAAAGAACAGAAAGGGTAAGCAAGGCTCAAGTACAACATTACTCCCTTGCCTAGAAGCTGGACAAGAGAAAAGGACTGGCTTCTTCTCTGCGCAAGGTGAAATGGGTCATTAAAATGCTCAAAGAGCTGTTACAGTACACTTGAAACAGGCTTCAACCCTAACCCACTGATAGGACTACAACAATCCAGCAAGCTGCATAATGTATTGAAGCAGAGAGGTCATTATTAAACAACAAACAGAAAAGACACCCTGAAATCAAAGAAAAAAATCTAGTGCCAAGTTAGTCCTTTTACTTTCTAAACGAAGACAAAGACAGCTCAAATGTTCAAACTCTGGCTGAGAATGAGATGCTGCTACTGAAAACAGTGTTATAAATTAAAAATAAAAATCACCAGTTACTACATATTGAAGTTGCAATGAAGCTAATGCAACATTCATAGTGGTGCCTCCAAGCATAGTCTCAGGTTCTCCTTAAAGAACTGTAATTTTAATATCTCTGTGCTACAGAGAGACTGTGCTAAGTGGCAGCAGCTTACCTTCAGCCCAGAAGAGAACTCAACCATCTCCTCTGCCTGGACATTCCTCAGGCCGTACACACGGGCAATACCATCACCGATGGAGAGCACGCGGCCCGTCTCCTCCAGCTCGGCCGAGGTGTCGGCTCCCAGGATGCGCTCCTCCAGGATGGAGGATACCTCGGCAGTACCTGGGAAGATGTTTGAAATCAGATTAGCATCTTAAGGTACAATGAGCACTCAGTAAGCTTGCCTCCAACTCACAAGATGCCTTTTCTCAGCTGTGCTCCCAAGTCTAGCTAGTTACACCTCTACTTAGGGTAAGATAAATACCAGCCTCTGTATTGCCAGCAAATAAAAACAACTTCAACTCATCATCACCAGCCAGCTTCAACCAAAACAGGCCTGATGTGTAGTTATCCACTTTCCTGATTATATCCTATGCTCTCTCTGCCTAGAAAACAATCAGATTAATTAATCAGCCCAAGCCCAGGCAAAACAGGCCTGCTGGCAGAGCAGCTACTAAGCCTTGGATACATCAGAACACCCTGCCAAATGATTTGTGATCCAAGATCCACACATAAATAAATGAATTTCATTATGTTTCAGGAGCAAGTCGTTTGATGTAAGATATAAAAACATATTCTCCATACTTCAATTTGACTTCCAATAGCTTGTTATCTCCTCAGCTAAGAAACAGTAAGTAACACTGTAAAACTTATTTATTAGTAATGCCCTTAATCAACTTAAACCACTTTAAAAAAATTTGCATAAAGCGCTGCCAAACACATGCCACACAGTGCAGCTGTCTTCTCTAAACACTAGACTGCTGGCAGCAAAATAAAGTTATGCTCAAGGACACAAGGTCAAACCCATGCAGGCCTGGGGAAGTCACCCAGTCCTTCATTCTGCCGCAGGCAACTCCAGTCTGGGGCTATTTTTTTCCAAATAATGCTGCAGGCGACTGGAATGCTAGCGAAGCAGGTACTCCATGTAAGCCAGGTGACACACAGCCACTCCCTGCTCTGGGGGCATTGTCAAGGTATTAAAGTGCAGTTGGCTGCATGTGAACAGGTAACAGTTCACCTAAATATGCTCAGAACATAAATGTCCTGAAATCCTGTCAACTAACACTCATGATATTCAAATTCCTTTATGTATGACAGATACAATTCTTAAACCACACTCAAGACCTTCCTCAGACTCACCAGTTTTCTGAAAGCATGCTTTGGAGGCATGGAGGTTTCTTGTAGCAACAAATGCTGCACCGAGGTTTCTGGAAACCTAGAATAAGCCATTGTTTCAGTAAGATTTCTTTATTCATGCAGAAAATTGCTGAGAGATTAACACATCCTTGATCTTGAGTTGCTTATGTGTGTGTCAGCTTTGAGCTAAGCTCCACAGCACCCCATTCACACCTATGGAACCAAGTCCAACACCACAAAGAAAGGACAAATAATGAAGGAGATTGCTCCAAATCCCTCGATGCATTCTTCCGCAGTGTGCTGATGTCACCATCAATCGCTGCAGCAGCTCCCAAAGAGAAATCTCCTCACATTTGTCATTTCTGTGCTGAACATGAGAACCTCGGGGCATAAAGAAATCACTGCACCAGTCAGTGCTCCGCCGAGAGAGAAGGTTGTGTCTTCTAACACAAATCTGACTGCAGTGATTTTGGTATTGTTTAAACACATAGAAAAAAAAAACCCACAAAGCACCATAACAAAAATACCTCAGAATCACAATTACTTTGGAAAAGAGCTCTGATATCAACCTATGATCAAGCACCACCTTGCCAACTAGAACATGGCACTAAGTGCATTAAACATCTCCGAGCCTGGTAACTCCACCACCCCCTGGGCAGCCCCTTGCAATGTCTAATCACCCTTAGTGACAAGAAACTCTTCTCATGGCCAACTTTGAACACTGAAGATGAAAAAAAAAAATGTGGTAATGAATGCATTATAAGACCATGCTTTTGCACTTTAAGCAAGGCTCCCAGGGCACCACCATGCAGCAACGGTGATGCCATTTAATATCCTGCACCCCAAGCAGGCCTCTCCCCCGTTCACAGTCATTGGAAAGACTGGTTCCTCACGGCTCTTCCCACTCTCCATTTCCTCACAAACACTGAGGTGTGAGAGGGATAAACCCCTCACCCCCTCAACCTTGACCTTCCCCTGACAGCTTTAAACCACTACCCCGAGCCCGCGCAAGGACACCCCGTTCCTCAGGAGGGTCTGTCCCACAGCGCTGACAGCACACTCCGTGCTTCCCTCCCCACACTCCGAAGTCACCCCCTCACACCCTCAATGTCACCGCGGCCCCCAAAATGGCGGCGGCGCCGCGTCCCCCCGGCCCCGGGGAGGGCATGGCGCTCACCAGGCCGGCCTGCCGCGGCAGGGAGCGGGCAAGAGCGGCGGCCACGCGGGCGGAGAGCATCGCGGCGGCGGCGGGTCCCGGGGGAGGCTGAGGCTGGCGGACGCTGAGGACTGCCGGCCGCGCGCTCTGCACACAAAATGGCGGCGGCGCCTCACGCCCCTTTTGGCGCCGAGGCCGCGCCCAGGGGGCGGGGAGCGCCAGGGAACTGCTTCCCGTGCCCCTGATTTGGATGCGTGTGTGTGTATCTACCTGTCTCTCCGTCTACACACGAATATGTAAAATGGGCAATAAAAAAAATAGAAATAATTTTTAAAAACAAAATAAAACACTAAATGAGGCTTTTAGAAAAAAGCCCGCTGCGGGATATGTCCTTGAAACGGCCCTGAGCGGGCGGAAGGGGCGGGGAGTGAGGGACGACGGGAGAGGGGACAAGGGCAGGGACACGGGAAGGAATAGGGACAAGGGCAGGAACACGGGAAGGAAAATGGACAGGAACTAAGACAGGGACAGGGATAAGGGCCGGGGACACGGGTAGTGACAAGGGCAGGAGCACGGAAAGGGACTGAGACAAGGGCAGAGACACGGGCACGGAAGAGAACGGGGATAAGGACAGGAGCAGAGACAGGGACAGTGACAGAATCAGGGACAGAAGTGTTACCCCGCGGGCTCATTCCCCGGTGTGTAGCACCATTTCACACACCGAGGCAAGGTATTTCTACCTCTTTTTCTAGTTAGCACAAAGAGCAGGTAATTGGGTGTGTAGATTACCCATGATCAAAACGTTACTCTGTTTATACATTCCAACAACCAAAGGCGTCAGCATTCATTGCTTACCAGTTACACAATTTCTCTGTTAGTTAGTACCGTTCTATTAACTACTACTTCAATTAATTACCACTCAGACCCTTCTTTCCTAGTTAAATCTCTCACTTTTCATTTTAGTAAGTCTGTTTTGAGTTGGTGGTCAATGAGATGCTGGCCACAATCTCCCGCTGCCAGAATTACTCTTCTCCCAGGTACTGACTGCTCAGTCCTGCTGACTTCAGTCCTCGTGGCTCTCATCCAAACAGCCATTCCTCTTGGAATAATTTTGATTTCCTTAAAAAAGCCAAACACACAATGCTCACAACATGCAGCTGCTTAATCATAGCTGTCCTGCTACAGCTACTGATTAAATCTTGAGGGGTGCAAAGGTATCAGGGGTAGGAAAAGGGATGGGGCAGTGACAATGCTGTCTGCAAAAATCTGATTCCTTACCTGTTGTGCAATAAGTCAATAATTAGACACACAAGAGAGACATTGATTATTTATTGCAGGGTTGTGCAAGACTGGGTGCTCAGTGGTATTCTAGAACAATCAAAATGCTTAACAATTTATACTTTTTCGCATACAAAGGAACTAGCATCCATTGGCTACATGTTACATAGTTCTATTAATTAGTATTGGTTAATGATTCTATTGTTCCTCATGCCCAGTCTTTCTCTTCTCTTGGGTCAGTTGTCGCAGATTCCCCCTGCCAGAATTACTGTTTACCCAGTCAGAGCTGATTTCAGCACAGATGCTGGGTTCACCTTATTCGTTTCTTCCTCATCTTGGAAGTTCAAACAGTTGTCCCTGTGGCCTGTAAACTCTGCATTCTCTGTGCCCACTATTACTGAAACATCCTTTCTTCCCAAGTTTTGTTAACCTCCCACTGAAGCATATCAAGCTTGACAAGGCAATTCCACCAACAAGTAATTTGTTTTCTCTAACACATGGACATTACTCAGAGCTTGCTTGTTAGCTGCTATCTGTTTCATGGATTAAATCTGGTTGGCCTGAGTACAGAAGCCCAGAAGATTAGAGGTTGTGTGCCTCAAACACCAATATCTGGATAATTGTATAGCCAACTACAGGTTGTTGGTAACAAGAATCAAGGTTTGTTGGTAAAAACACAGCTGTGAGGAAGAACAGGATGTGGCTGGAAAAGGGGCCATTCAGAGATTGGGCAGCGCTTTTCTGGGACAAACATCCTTGTTCTAGTTCTTGGAGACAAACACAGCACAGCCCAGCAATGAAGCCTAGATACAGTCTAGGACTGTACAGGGAATCAAGGCCACCACAGACCCTTGAAGCCCTCCAACTTATTTTGAGAAAGAAATGAAGAATGAACTGCAGATTATAAATTTGCATAGAAAGTGAGAAAGTAAACTCCAGGGCAGGGAAGGTCATCTATAAAAGGTGCCCCCACCAAGACCTTATGTACAGGCACCCCAGAACCCTAGATAATCCACCAGCCAGATCAACACTGGAGCCAAGCCTGGTGATCTCTTTCTTCCTCTCTCCCCCTCTTTAATCCTTTCTTCCCTTTCACCCTACCCCTTTATCCAAAACCCACTGCCCTGGGCTTATATGAGGAGGTCAGAGACTAACATTAATTTCCATGCCAAGTGTGTAATTTAACTTGAAAAACTTTTGTGAACGCTCTGAATTTTGTCGTTCCTTTTGGCCAGGAGCACGTTTGAATCTTGGATGCTCCATTCCCCTAAAGGGTTGGGCACCACACCAAGCTCCGTCCAGCCTGGGCCAGAACACTTCCAAGGCCAGGGCATCCACAGCTGCTCCGGGCACCGAGTGCCAGGGCCTCCCCACCCACACAGTCAGCAATTCCTTCCCAATATCCATCTATCCCTGCCTTGTCCCCAGTGGCTGTGCAGCTCTCCTGGAGCCCCTGGAGGCCCTGGCAGGGGCTCTGAGGTGTCCCTGGAGCCTTCTCTTGTGCAGCTGAGCAGCCCCAGCTGTGCCAGGCTGGCTCCAGAGCAGAGGGGCTCCAGCCCTGGCAGCATCTCCGTGGCCTCCTCTGCACTGGCTGCAGCAGCGCCAGCTCCTTGTGCTGTTGGAGCCAGGGCTGGGGCAGCTCTGCAGGTGGGCTCTCACCTGAGCCCAGGGGCAGAATTGCAACGCCCCAATCCCTCAATCTGCAGCTGGGGATGATTTTATGTCTCACATGTGAGAAAGGATTTGGTCTGCAGTGAGAAAGTGCTGAAACTCAGGCACAGTGTGATCAGTCCCGCCAGTAATCCAGAGAGGTTGGTAAAGCCACAGATTCCAGTGAATTTCCCTTCTGGGAATTGAAAAGGTTAAGTGAAAAATCCTCAGCTACTTTGGCACGTGTTGTACCAAATGGGATTCTTCACCAATTCTTTCCATGCTGATTATTTTGGAAATCACTTAAATTTCTGTAAAAGTGCCCGAGGGAAAAAAAAAAACCAACCAAACCCACATGGATGTTAAGAACTAAGACCACCACTCCCCCCGGCCAGGACTTCAGACCCCTTTTTGTGAAGACAATTTTCTGAATATTAGATCTAAATCTACCCTGGCCCAGCCTGAGGCCGTTCCCTCTCCTCCTGTCCCTGTTCCCTGGGAGCACAGCCCGACCCCCCCGGCTGTCCCCTCCTGTCAGGAGCTGTGCAGAGCCACAAGGTCCCCCCTGAGCCTCCTTTGCTCCAGGCTCAGCCCCTTCCCAGCTCCCTCAGCCTCTCCTGGGGCTCCAGCCCCTTCCCCAGCTCCGTTCCCTGCCCTGGACACGCTCCAGCCCCTCAGTGTCTCTGTTGTCCTGAGGGCCCAGAGCTGTCCCCAGCACTGGAGGTGCCTCAGCAGCGCCGGCACGGGGGACGGACACTGCCTTGGTGTTAAAAACGAGAGCAGGCTCCCGGTACTAGAGTGATTTCAGCATTTATTATAATAAAAAGAAAAGCCTAAAGCAGGAGGCCCGCGGGCCGAGCAGGAGCGTTCCCGTCGGGGGTGCTGCAGCGCCGGCGCTGGGGCTGCTCAGCAGCGATGGCCCCGATGTCCCAGATGGAACGACACAGGTTCCCCGGGTCAGAAGCCCCTTTTTATTCCGGGTTTTTTTTTTTGTTTGTTTGTTTTTTGGCCCCTTTATATTGGTTTCTGTTTGGATTCTTCATTTGCATGAAGGTTTAAGGTCCTTAATTGGCCCATTACAGTTCCGTCCAGGCTGGCTCGTTTCGCTTGGGGGCCTGGTGCACTTTACTTAGGTGTAATATGGTACATTGAGTACCCCATTTCCTATAACTACCCTTTTAACCCCTTTTACAATAACCAAACTAACAGTACACGCTTAACGGATCTACCAACTATTTTACAACCGTTTCTAACCTATTTTTAACACTGGGGCTGTGTCACACCCTGGCTGAGACAGCCCAGGGGCCATTACCCACACGGGCACCCTGGGCTCATTGTCCAGCCGCACCCCCAGACATCTTTCTCCTCTACTTTTTGATGCCTTCCTCCTGCATCTCTTCTATTTCGTTTTTCTGTTGCTGGGGTTCGTTTGGCGTTTTTTTTTTAACATCTTCCCTTAACTGACAGACGGCGTTTAACGCTCCGATTAACTGTTAAACACGTTTCCATCGCTATTTCCCCGGCTGCGGGGTAAGCCGCGGCGGCGCCGCCCCTCAGCCGCCCACTCCCGACAGGCTCCGGGCAGGATGGCGGCGGCGGGAACGCCGGGCGGCGATTCCTTTCAGGAGAAGCTCACACGGGTAACGGGGGCCGGCGGGGCTGGCTTTCTCTTTTTTTCGCAGTTTTCTACACACACACACACACACACACACACACACACACACAAGAGACATCGTTCGTGCTTTTTGCGCCTTATGCTGCGGTGGTTTTCTCCATTGTTGCGTGTGTGCACGTACGGCAGCAGGATGAGGGAGGAGAAGAAATACACTTAAAGTTATACGGCTGCGTCCATTCTCCGTCAGGTTAATTAGGCGGGCTTATGCGAGAGTTTGTGTTCGTTACATGCTGTAGAACTTCCATGTTCTTCAGTTATTACTGGTCATAATCTAACCTTTCTAATCTAATTAAGTTGGATATTAGGGAAAATTTCTTCGCTCAAAGGGTTGTCCAGGCCTGGCACAGCTGCCCAGGGCAGTGGTGGAGTCGCCATCCCCGGAGGGATTTACAAGCCGTATGGATGTGGCACTTGGGGACGTGGGTAGGTGTTGGGCTGGGCAGTGCTGGGGGAATGGATGATCCTGGAGGGCTTTTCCAGCCCAAACAATTCCATGGTTCCACGATCACAGCCCTACCTGAGAGCGCTGTGTTGATCTCTTATTTCTGACCTTGTTTCTGATGGTACAACTACTTTGCAGGGCTTTTGGCTGCACATTGTGGTGACTCTCTCCCCCTTTCCTGCAGAGACACTGTTCCCAGTGATGACTCAGGCAGTTTTATCCCACACAATTTAACACAGTGTTCACTATTTTTCCAAACGCCTATTTAACATCTATTGGGTTGTTACTGTGTCTGTAGCCAACAGGTCACGTGAATAAAAAGGTAAAATTTTATCACATGGAGATAAGCAGGTATTCCAAGAAATGAGGGAGATTAAAAAGGATATAATATAGTTTTCTAGACCACAGAAGGTGTTTAAAGAAGAGGGAAAGGAATTTTTCTCCCCTTTTCCCACCCATGCCTCCTGGACTGATGTAGGAGTTGCTCTTCAGGAATGCAGAGTTTGCAGTGGTTTACGTTCCTCACGTCTATCAGCTATTTTCTGTCATTTCACATGATTGCTTGCTCTTTTGTCTCCCTTCTCTGGCAGGTTACTATATGGCTAAAGAAATTGTATGGGGGTGTCCCTTTTCCAGAATATGAGGTGAATGAGAGGACAGTGGATATTTTGCATGAAATTATGGAGAGCAATGAAGAGAGAGACAAGGATGTTATGTTGCTGATAGAGGACATGAAGGACAGGACAAGCAAATATGAAGCAGAAGGTGAGTTTGAAGCTCCATTTCTCAGTTCCACCTGAGTCAGGCTGTTGTGAGTGGTCCTGAAGATTGTATTTGTTAAAAACTTTGGAATATATATGTAATTGAAACAGACTCAGCTTTTTTTTTTAATGCGGTTTTTACTACAATTTACAGCGACGTAAGATTGCTCAAGGACAGTTTTTTAAGCCATCTTGAGCAGGCCATAAATGTGGACAAGCAGGTTAATTGCTAAAACCTCCTAGTCTGCTGGGCCTGATAGCACAGCATGTAAATATTGTCTGGGTAGAAAGGGAAGTGTCCCTACAGCTCATTCAAGAGTCTGAGCTGGTGCTAAGCCACTGTTAAGGAAAGCCCTGGGGGAGCCTGAAACAACATTGAGATGATTAAGTTGTGCTGAAGCTGCCTAGAGTGACTATTTTTAAATTTGTTTGGGTTTTTTTGAGCAAGTGAGTGGTTCAGGGGACCAGAGTGTGTTTTTAAAACACATGATAAAGGACTGTCACTTCATAGGCTTTTCTCAGGAAGCAATTTTACTTTTCTGTGGAAAGGCTGGCATAGTACACATAAAGATGTTTTTGTTCCTTCAAGTGCCTTGCCACCAAACAAAAAATGATGGAGACACACTTCCTGGGTCTGCCATGATCAAGGCTCAGGCTGAGCTCTGTGGGGAGGTGACCTGGATGTGCTCATTGCTGTAGCACAAGGTTGAGCTCTTGTTTGTCTGATGTCAGACAGACTGGACGGGGAGAGAGTGGAGCAGTGCTTTCTCCCTTTATACACTGAATTTGTTTGACAAACGGAGATATGGCATCAGTTTTGTATGTTTAATCCTTTTTCAAAAATGTTGTTTCCTCCAACAACAGGCAGGTAGCGAAATGCCCAGTGTGGGATTGGGTTCTAGCTTTGAAGAGTTCCATTAAAGAGCAGTAATATTAAAAAAATCACTGCTTTGTTTTGTATATATTTTCCAGCTGACTACTGGCAGGATATTCTTGGAGAAAGCCTGGGTTTTTTGGAAGGCAGTATGTCCAAAGAGGCCAACGATGACCTCACTGACCTGGTACAAAGTGCAATAGAACTCGAAGTGGAGGACACGTCTCTTACCAGGTAATTCTTCACACTCTGCATTCGTGGTCAGGGTCTGTGCTGTTTTCCTCTGTTTTTCCACATCAGCAGCTCCAAACTTGGCACTAGGAATCTTCTTTGTCAGGCTTATTTTTCACCCCTTGGGCAGCTTTGGAGTGCATGGGAACTGAGCACAAAGTGCTAGCTCTAAGTTATCCCAGCATGGAATCGCTGAAGCCTGAGAGGAGCCTGGGATGGAGTTAAATCCCTCCTTTTTCTTCTGCTTTTGTGGTCAGTGGCTGCAGGCTGCTGCCAGTTGGATTGCTGTGCCAGGTATGCCAGGCTACAGCAGTGTTCACACTGCTTAGGCAAGGACTGGGGAACTGTGACTGGTCTTCCAGCCTCGGCTCCTCATCCTTGTCTGTCTCATCTGGCCTCAGTTCATGCGAGGAGATTCCCTCTGCCATGGAGAAATGGCATCTGCTAGTCTGGTCTCCTTGGGCCTCTCTCCCTAGCATGGCTTTGCAACACTTGCAGCAAAGAAGGGGCAAAGTCTGCCTTGGAACCCAATTTTTATGTGATATTTAGGATCTTGGCACTTAGATCTCTCTTCCTGAGCTGGAGGGGGAAGAGCTTTGGGCCACTTGGGAAGAGGAGGGTACTCAGCTGCTGCCAGGCACATCTTGTGACTGTGCATTTTCAGGGACTGAATACAGTTTCTCTCAAAGGCAGTGAGGCAAGCCAGGAGTGGAGCACATGGTGGTTTTATTCACCAGAGTGCCAGTTGTGTTGTTCACTTGCTCTTACTCAGGTTGCTGGACTGTTTTCCCTTCCATGTGGAAATCTGTGTTAGTTATGGAAAGCAAATTCCCGTAGTATATCTTATTTAAATTTACTTCTGCCATAACATCAAGAGGAAACTAAGTCATTCATTTAAAGTGTGGAGAAAAGAATAACAACAACTCTGACTTTCAGAAGAAGCTGACTCCTAAGCATTCCCACTGATTCTCTCTTCACCAGCTTCTACAGTGCCATCAATGACATGACCTTGGAAATGTATAAAACAAAATCAAAAAATGAAGAAATGGAACAGAAATTGAGGACCCTCAGGAAAAAACTAACTTCAGCACTGATGGTGGAAAAGCAGTTAGAGAAGTGAGTAATGGATGAGGAAGAGGGAAAGATTAAAGTAATACTGGTGATTTCTGTCTCGGGCAATGTTGGTTATGGTAACTAACGAGGAAAACTGAATTTTTAGGGGTTTGACACATCTCCAATTCAAAGTATTTGGAAGTATCTATCAAAACCCATGTTATGGATACTTTCAGTAGTCAAAAGAGATCTGGCAAAGCATCAAACCAATTATTTTAAAGCAAAAGTGATCTACAAGCTGTTTTCAGATACAAGTTTCCATCTTCCAGTTACTTTTGTCTGAGGCTGAAGACAAATCTGATTTTCTTAGCACATTTAGCATGGCCTCTGTAGTCAGACTAAGGGAGGAAAAACAAAAACCATTCTCAGGTAAGAAGTTCCCTTAACCAGTGTGTAGAAGACATAATAATAGTGATAACTCAAAAAAAAAATCAGTGTCAAGTCATTCCCTGGAGGATATAATCTGAAGGGCTTTGCCAAGCACAGCACGATCAACTCCAGCCTTGAGTGGGGGCTGGCCCAGATGCTCTCCACAGCTCCCTTCCAGTCTAATTATTTCTAGAATGTTTTGGGTTTTTTTTTTGTTTTTTTTGGTGGTTTTTTTGGGGGTTTTTTTTGGTTTTTTAAGTGGTAATTGGGCTTGTAAAAGAGATTCCCATGTGCTTTTTGCAGGTTTGCCTCCTCTTGATCTGAGGTTTAGCTCATGTAACAGGTCTCTAAGTGAGTTGAGGAATTATGCACAAGACTATTACCCTTTGCTTTTAGGCATATGGCTTTCTTCTTTGCCTCTGTTTTCCCTGGTCTGTGGGGTTCTGGAGGTAATAGCTGTATATGTTCCCATTGGAAAATCTCACAGGGAAATACAGGGTTTTCTCAGTTTTCTTTTCTTGTATTTGTTGTATTGCCGAATTTAGCTTGAGCATAGAGGTAAGTAACAGTATTTGTATACTGATACATCTTTGAATGTAACAGCTTTTTCTTTCTGTGTTATTTCTTAAGGGATATTGAAAAACTGAAGAACTCACAGGAAGCACAACAGGCCAAAGCTGAGACTCAATCCAAGAACATGAAGTTCCTGGAAGATAAATCTAAGGATCTGAAAATAAGGATCTGTGATGCTGAGGTAGGTGGAAGGAGTTTTCTTACATGGCACTGTGATGGGATGACAGCTGTGGTTGGTTGAGCCCAAATTTGTAGTTACAGAGACATTCCATAAGATTCCTAAACTCCCCTACTGGGGACTCTTGAGCTAACAGAACAACATGTGGATATAGTTCAGTTGTCCCTGCTGATCTCTCCTCAGTGCATCCTGTGATCAGTAGAGTGCTTTCTCCTCATTCCCTGAGAAGCTCTGGCAGGTTACTTTATGGCTAAAGTAAAGCCATACCTGATATGTTGACAAGCACGGGATGGAAAGTGTTGTGTTACAATTGACTTTTTCCTGAGAAGCCTTTCTTCAGCCTTGCCGTGTGCCCTTCTGCCACTGCTTTTCTGGAAAGACTTGTTATCCTTAATACAAATTTTAGCAGCACCTCCTTTTTTACACCAGCTGTAGCTGTGGCTCCAATAGCACACGTTTCTGCCGTGGACAACCTGTGTTCTTCCCTGCCTGTTTAGATTTAAACAGAAGGAAATGGTGAAATCTTTCTCCTTGTTGCATCTTATGCCCTCTCCTGTTTGCAGGCTAAGCTTGTTGCCAGTGGGTTGGACCAATCCCTGACACATGAGGCGCTGGTGAAATCATCTGAGGTAGGTTTTTGGATACAAGAGGGATGTTGCTGCAGTGGGACAGGCCAGGCTTACTTGTTGGGTGCTTTCAGGAATTGTAGTTTGCTCTTTGGCTGCCTGAACAAATCTTAATGGACAAAGAAAGCACAAATAAAAATCCTGTAGGTGGAGTCCCATGAACTGGGCTCTTTTGGGTGGGTTTGTCTCTCCTAGGGCATCTACTGGAGAATTTCCACACAATAAATTCCCTGCCACCGAAACCAGATCTGCCTCCTTTATTTCTGATCTGTGTTATACACAGAGTGGATATTCTGTGGACTATATCCCATTACATGGCTACCTGTGTATTGCAGTTTCTTGATAGAATGACCCACGTGTGAAGTAAATCCCTTCCAAACACTTAAAAAAAAGGAGATAAGGTTAAATGAAACCCAAATTCAGAATCACTGTGTGCTATTTTTTTTTCTTTTGCTGTGTCTTTAAACAACATTTTTCAGCTTTATTGTAAGCCTAGTGGAACATCTTAAAGAAAAAACACATTTCTTGAGTTTGTAACTACAGACTTTACATCTTTGTCCTGTGCACTCAGCGCATCTTCATATTTTTTGCTGTTATTGTAGTGGGAACTCAGTCCTTCTTGGTACTTTTGCTGCCTTTTTCTTTATGTTTTCGAGTGGAGCAGTGACAACAGGTTTCCTGGTTTCTCTGTTGTACTTCTCACCAACCAGCACTGGGTGGCAGTGCTCACATTGCCCAGTGTTACACGAGGGTGCTGACCAGAACTCATTTTTGTTGGAATTTTGCATCCAAAAAGCCACAGGCAAATTTTCTAGGCTTGTCATCTTCTATGGCCCAAGCATAAGGTACGGTTTGACTCCTTGACATTTATAGAACTGCTTTGCCAGGACATCAGTGAAATGGGCAGCACAAATGCCTTCATCTTTTTTATTTAACTTTGATTATTTGAAAAGAGTTCAGGACTGTGGAAGGTACTCAGTTTGCAGCCCCAAAAATAAATTACTCCCACTTGATAAGCATAAGGGAGAGTCTTGTTGTGCCTGTGTGTGCAAAATTTTGTTTTTCCATGTGTTTTATAGAGGATGAAATCTCTCAAGTTCTCAAATGTTGTAGGTAACTGTGGATCTATCTCACCCCTTTCCACCAATTCTGCAAATAATTCCCTAGAATATGATCTGCCTTTCTCTCTCTGCAGGAACTGGTTGCACTGCGTGAAGAAATCAAGCCGTTGAAGAAGGAACTGGCATCCTATCTTGATTTACCTCCTGTAACTATTTATTCCACTGTTATGTTGTATTTGCCATCAGGTTAACTTTGGTGGACTTCAGAATGTAAGGGATATCCTTGTGATGCCTTTGGTGGACAGGTAGTTGTCCTACAGGTCTGGTAATGATGCAAACCAAAGACTTGATCTCTGTTTATTAATCAAAGCCAAGAAATTAAGCTTCCTCGTCAGGCAAACTTTGTTCTAACAGAGTAGACAGATTTGCTGGGTAAATTAGTATTCAGGTGAATTAGCTAGAAATTGGACAAGGAAATATGGAAGAAAAGGAATCCCCTAGTATAACCAGCTTCTTGAGATTTACCAGTATTTTAGCTATAATGCTCGTCAGGCCATATTGGTGGACACAGCATGTGTTGCAGAGTTTGGAGCTCTGAACAGGATTTTAAGGATCCTGAAGAAATAGCCAAATGTAGGTTTTGTCCCCTAAACTGGCTGCTCCATCATTTTCTTTGATTTCTCTTGAGGGTGCTGGGCACTCAGCTTTATGAAAATGCAGGTTTCTCTTCTCCCTTATACAAACACTGATGTCTTGCTACTAGAAAAAAAAAAGCCTGTGGCTGGAAAAGTGGGTCTGCTGCTCTGTTTAATCCGTCTTCCTCCAAGAGGCAGCATTCTCCTTCTCTCAAGTGGAACAGGACATTCAAATGGGATTAGGGTCTCCAGTTCCCCCCTCCAGCCTTGCTGTCAGTGGAGACAGGGAGAGCCCCTGGTGCAGGCAGGAGGAGGGAAGGGAGGTTTATCCTTGCAAACTTACTGTCCTTTGGAAACATCTTGCACAGATATTGTTGAAATCAAGTCCCTTGGTTGGGATATTTGGAAAATTGCTTAAAATGAAGGGGTTTTTTTAGACTTTAGGCCATACCAGACTTTTGAAAAATACATGATTGCCCAAACCAAACCAATACTAGACTGGTAATGGGAATACCTTCTGCATGTGAAGTGCCTACACAAAACTTCATTAATTGTCCATTAGTTTACCTGAGGCTCATCATTAGACTCTTGTAAAGGTGCAGGGACTCTTGTATCTTGATGAAATGCTGATTTTTATGCCATTTTCTCTCATTAGAGCATTCCCCTGGCGCAAGTGAAGGTTGAAGAAGTGAAAAAAGAACTTGTAAGATTTTTTTTATCTTTTCGGGAGCTGCATGTATTAATTGATTACAGATTTACCCACCTTAGACTGTAGTCTTAATGTTCTCATGGGGAGATTTGGTGATGCAGAAGTTGTAGATACTGATCAGGGGAACTAGTGGAGCTGCAAAAGCAGTTGGGCACAGTGATATCAGTGCAGATTAGGTAGCTATATCCCCAGGAATTTTGTCTATTGGAATCTTTATCCACTCACTGTAGGTCTCAGAAGCTTCCCTGCTCCTCCTGAACGCTCAGAGGGCTCCAGGCTTATTTTAGTCAACATCTGCCTTGTAGACTGCAATGGGGACGTTCCCCTGTAAAACACAGCGCCCATTTCCTCCATGCTTGTGTAATCTGCAGGTGTGGCTGTTGAGCCAAACACTTTAAAACTGTTTGGGAAATTCATATGTATCTTTCCTGAGTGAGTTGAGCCACATTTGAGCCCCATAAAACATGTTTTTGTTCCTTTGGGCTACTGCCTGCTTACTTGTAAAGCACAAGTGGTAAGCCTTAAACCTGTGATCAAAAATCACATCTAGGTAAGAGCATTTTGCACATTTTCAGGTGAGACTGCCTGGGTTGGTACACCACTTGTTTTTGATTCAGGGAGTACCGGCTCCCCTTACCAGCCTGAGGCTGTTCTGAGGTCAGAATGCTCACTTCTGGGGAAGACCAGTGAGCTGGGACGTGTCCAAAATCACATTGGGGCACAGAGTGAAGGCAGCTGAGCTTGTCCAGCCCGTCATTTGGAGGTTTCCCTGTGGCTGTCTCCCCTTTGCAGTGATGAGTCCATCCAGCTCAGCACCATCACTGCTGACAGCCTCCCAGGGTTTGATCACTGCAGATGTGTTTGTTTGCCGGCAGCTGTGTGGAAGCTGTCTCGTGGTCCCTGATTCCTCTTGGTTTTCTCTCCCGCTAGAAAGCCTTGGATGAAGAGCTCACAAGGGAGATTGAGGCTCTGCCTTTCGAGCTGACATAGCCCAGCAAACCCCAGCTCACCTGAAGGGGCCTACCTGGAACATGATCTTCCTTCTGTTGCCTACCTACTTGCACTAGCAATGCACTTCAGAACTCTTACCTGTACCTTGACAGCTTCCTGCTGTGTTCTTCTCTCTGTCAGCCTTGTGTTTATAAACTTCGCCTCTTTTTCATTAAATAGCATCCAAACTTGCTGTTGTCTTTATGAGTTATTTTTCCCTCTGTGATAAACATCTGTGTAAAGCAGCTCTATGGATAGTGCAGGCAGGCATAGTTTTCTAACAAAACAAAAAAAAAAACCACAGAGTAAGACCTTTCTAGGTCTAAAAACAGTATTTTTGCAGAACCCCTGTGGGACATGATGATTTTGAAATCAGATTGCCCTTAACAATTTTACCTCAAATGTCATCTTCCACAAGGGTTCCCTGAGCCCTGTTATTTCCATGCCATCACCACACCAGCCTTCCACACTTTCAGAAGTGTTTTGCATATGCCAGCTTTTAGAAACCTTTTAATTCCAAAGCCAAAAATCAGAAAGTCTCCTGTGGGTAGGGAAAAAGCAAAACCTAGAAAGAGTGGTAGCACCAGAGGACATTGAGCATGGGCCTGTTTGGTGTGGGAGGCATCCAGGCAAATAGTGGTGGTCTCAGTGACAATCTGTTTGCAATTGGAGTTGCAGGAGAATATGGCCATGAGAGCTGTTGCTTCACTGCAAAAGTTGATTTTCCACTGATCTGCAGGACGAGAGATTCAAAATTACACTGGTGTGAATAAAACACCACAAGTGTGACCTCTGTCCTCTCCTTTTTTGATGTGATGGGGAAGAACAGAGGGATGCTCAGAGAGCCACTGGCCATGGGAATCTCCAGCCTCTTTCATACAGCAGAAGGAGTTGCTGTTTAGTTCCAGGTATTTAAATCAAGCTGTGAGGAAAGGGTGAGTTGCCTTTGTTTTGGGGCTATTTATCTTCACTCCTTCTGGGGCAGGAAATGAGGGCAAAAGCAAGTGGAAAATTCATGGGCTAAACTGGCTGAAGAGAAATTACCTCTGGGGTGACTGATGTGAAATTTGGAGCAGGCAGCATAGTGCAGGGATGATTACAGGTACAGCTACTGCTTAAGAGTAAAACCCACACAAAAGCCATAGGAATGGTGTTTGAACCTGGAAAGAACAAGAATATAATCTGATTTTCCTGTTGTAGTTGAAAGAAGTTGTAGTCTTGGAAGATGTGAGTACATGGCTGGGTAGACATCAAAGAATGATCTAACAAGAAAGCCAGTGTAAGGCACTGGAGGTCATAGCCTGGCAATTAGGAAATCTTAATCACTGGAAGCTCTTAAAAGCAAATTAGAAATTATTTGTTCATGTGTTTAAAATGTGAGGGAGTGTTAATCACTCTTTAGGATACAAAGATGGGATAGATGAGGGCTTGAGGGTGCTGCCAGCCCTGCTTTTTAACGAGACCCTCAAGACTTACTTGGCTAAGATTAGGAGAAGACTTTTTATCTCGCACGTGTAACCATGACTCCAGGCTTGGGAGGATTTCCTGGGGACTGTGGCACTTCCATAGCTCCACCTCATCATGAAATGCTGCGCCGGTTGTGAAGCCTGGGGCTGTTCTTCCCTCCCCACGCCCACGGAGCAGCTGCACCGCTCCCCGGCTGCTGCTGTTTCACAGCACGTGAAGAGCCTGAATCCAGAGAGCAGCAGGGCCAGGCTGTCTGGAGAGCTGCCCAAACACAGCCACGTGTTGCTTCCTAGCGCTGGAAACTCAAGGAGGAAAATAAAAAAAAATCCCCAGCAGCTGCATCTGAGCCATGTGTCGCAGCTGAGCTGTCCCCGGTGCACGCAGTGTCAATCAGCAAGCAGCTGTCAGGTCTGACTGCTCAGCTCTCGGTTGGAAATCGGGAAAAGTCAAATAAACGAGATTTGTGGAGCCCTTTGGGAAGGTTTGTCAGCTCTCTTTGGTCAGAGTGCTTTAAGGGAGCCCTTTCCTTTGGTGTTTTGGGACAGACCGGCTTTTCCCATGTGGGAATGGATGCTGGAGGAGGAACAGCTCGCTGAAGTCCGGCTGAGACAGGAACACACCAGGCTGGCTGAGAAAACCCCTAAATCTGGGCTTCCCCTTCTGCCCTGGCAGCTGTTGGGTGTTTTCACGGGAGTCACAGCGGGTGGGTGCCAGCTGACCCTCGGCTGTTGGATGGTATGGAACAATCACCCAAGTGAGAGCTGGGGAGCCTCCACTGCTTCACTGTCCCTGCAGGGCACATCAGCTGCTCCCCTCTGAGCTCCCAGACTGAGCTTTGGAGACACCTGTGTTAACACCTGCAAGATGAGAGCAGGTGCAGGGCCAGGCTGAGCTGCAGACATTCCGTTTTCCCAACAATGTGCAAGAGGTGTCTGTGTTTTATTGCTGTGTGCTCAGTTCCTCCTCTTGGAAAACATGAGGAATTCCACCAGAAAACAAAACAAAACAAAACAACAACAACAACAAAAAAAAACCACCAAAACCACACACACACAATAAAAGTAATTAAAATTGTGAATTCAATGTGAAAAAATGGGGATCAGCCTCAAGTGAAAACTCATATGCATTTTATCACAAATTGACATACTGTTCTTATCAGGCCAATATGCAAAATAATAACTCCTTCAGGAAAAAAAATCATCTGCAGACTAGCATAGTATTGTGAATCCATTTAAAAGAAAACATTCAGATACTAAACCCAGAATAACTAAAGTAAAATGCTAGAGAAATACTGAATCCATCAGTTAAATTTAAGGCTTCTGAGGTGACATATGTATCTTTTTACTTAAAATGCATTGAATCAAAAGGTGGGGCTGGAGTCTCTTTTGGCTGTATCTTTTGGCTAGTACTATAGAAATACTCCATCTGTTGCAAACATTTCATTGTGGTTCCTTTCCAGTCTTCTTTGACTGTTGTGGTTCCTTTCCAATCTTCCTTTGACAGAAAGTATTCAAAAATATCCTTTCATTTATATAAATCCTTTGGTAGATGTAGGATATTAAGATGGGACCTTAATTAAAAATAGCTAAAAATATTAAAAGTTTCAAGACTTATTTTAACAGTAAGTTCGTTGTATTTGGTACCATGTCCAGTAAAACATTCCAAATATCTTGATACTCAATGCTGTTTTGGGTACTTAAAGCAAAATTTTATGTGTCAAATGGTAAGTGTATAAAAGATTTTTCAAATTACGTTTAGAACTGAATGGGTCTTAGAGGTCTGGGAAATGTTTTGTATTTCTAAGCTAGTCTTTGAATTTTTAAAGTGCAGGGTCAGCAGTGAAACAATAGTGATCCTGGTCTCTGTGACCTTGCAGGAAATCCTTCACTTTGCCTGCAAGCAGGCAGTCTCTGTGTAACTTCAAGCAACTTTAGAAACATTTCTTATTTTGTTAAATGCCCACTTCTCTAAAGATTTTCAGCACTGGGCTGTGTTTCTGCTTCTCCAATTCACAAATATTTCTCTTACAGAACAACAACACATTGGTAAGCAGAGGCTTTTACCAATGGGAGTGTTTAAAGACTCGTGATTCCTTCTGTCTTTGCCAGATACCACCTACATGGGAGGAGGACATGGAGCTGCCTCCCTCTGCCTTGAAGTCCTCCAGCATTGCACCGTCCTGAACTGTGCAAATTCTAGTAAAAAACCATCCAGTAACTCCAAAATTACAAGCTAATTTAATAAATGCTTCCTTTAGCCCCTTGATAAATATGCCTCTAATGCTAACGAAGCAGCTGTGCTGGTTAATTAGATTATGTTGGCTGGTAAAACCTAGCAGCAAGGAAATGTTTTATTTCTTTTCCTTCCCAAGGAGATTCTGGCTGTACATTGTGGGTGGATGAACACTGTGGTGTTCTGGATACCTTTTCCGTGGTCCCTGTTTGGCCACTGCTGTGTCTGCAGGAGAGCCTGGGTGTCCTCAGGAGGAGCAGAGGGATGGCTTGGCTGGATCTTGGCAGCACATTTGTGATTTCAGAGACTTGGAAAATGGGTGTTGTTTAAATGTGGCTTGGAAGGTGAAGCTTCCTTTGCAGAGGACGCTTGGTAATGTGCCTAAGGATCTGAGATGAGCTCTTGAAAAGTCATTCTTCAGTCTGGAGCTGGAGGGAAACTTTTGGCCTGGGGCTGGGAAAGAGAAGGGAACAGGGACAGAGGGGTGTCCCCCTGCCAGGAGCTGGCTGAGAGAGGCCAGCCTGGGAGCCCCAATGAGCCAAAATGCTCTCACAACCAACTTTTACTTTGACGAGAGAATGTGGCTCAAGGTTGTGCTCCAGCACTGAGCCGGTTTCCTCCCATTGTCCTTGGGGAAGTGCCGAGATTCCCTTTGCTCAAACGCGTTTCATCCTGGCGGGGGAGTTCTTATCACGTCCTTGTGGGGTAACTAACGCTGAAATCATTGCGCTCTTGGCAGACACAGTCAAAGAATGATAACGTGGAGCCAGAGGAGCCTAGAAGATGTGCTGGGCTGTACTCCCAAAATTGCTGGAGCCAGCACCACCTCCAGCCTTTCCTCTTCCCTTCCTAATCTTTCACTGCAATCTCCCTGATGTTTCAGAATGAGTCCCTTGGTATTTCCCCTAATCTATCATTTAAAATCTCAGGCAATAAAGCTTTCACCACTTCCCTTAGGGAGACGATTTTTCCAGCCCGTGCTTCTCCATTCAAAAGCTTTCCACACGGATTCCCAGTTTAGACATGTCCTTCTGTAATTTCACCCCATTAAAATAATTAATGTACCCTCAGCCCTCTCCCTTGATGCCACTTGCTTCATCCAGACATTTACACATGACTGCTGTCTCCCTGCTCAGTTTACTAATTCCGCGGTACTTAAGGCAGTTGGGATTCCTTTTCCTCTCTTTTTGTAAAGCCTGCCACTGATTCCTTCAGTCACGGAGTCCTGAAGCTCCTTCCCGTGTATCATTCTTCCTGCAAATCCAAGGCAGATGCTCTCCACCCGCGTCTTTGTGCTGTCCTGTACTCCATCCAAAACTGTTCCCGACTGCCTGCGAGCTGCGTGGTGTCCTCCGGGTGTCTTTCAGGAGGCAAAGCACATTGTTCCCCAAAAATGCAGGTTCTGGGTGTTTTGTCCCCCCTGGAAATGCAGGTTCTGGATGTTATTCCCCCGTGGAAATGCAGGTTCTGGATGTTATTCCCCCCTGGAAATGCAGGTTCTGGATGTTATTTCCTCCCTGGAAATACAGGTTCTGGATGTCATTTCCCCAGGGAAATGCAGGTTCTGGACGTTATTCCCCCCTTATTGCTTTC
Source organism: Camarhynchus parvulus (assembly GCF_901933205.1). Classification (NCBI taxonomy): domain Eukaryota; kingdom Metazoa; phylum Chordata; class Aves; order Passeriformes; family Thraupidae; genus Camarhynchus; species Camarhynchus parvulus. Next base: position 67,647,542 of record NC_044601.1, read on the forward strand.
CTTGGTGCTGACACCACAAATGATGCATTCACCTTCCTCGACCAGACTTTTTTTTACATATTTGTGAGAAGCACGTTGCAAAGTACCAGTTAAAAAAATAATTGTGGAAGCCTGAATGCGTGGTTCTGCTTCCAGATGCATCTCTCCATCTCTCCTAATATGATAAATGCTTCTGGGGTGGCACGATGCCTGTTTTCCCGAGTCCATGCCCACGATTTGGGTGGTGGTGCAGGTACATTTCCCACACGTTTCCCTGCTACCAGCCCTGGCACTGAGTCCTGCTAGGAGCAGCTCTACGGTGAATGCTTAAATCCTGAATTCCCCTGGTGCTCCCAGCCCTGATCAGGGCTTACAAACCGCGCTGAAATTATTTCCTTCCACCTTTCCGAGTCTCAGGAAACACCTGCAGCTGCGCAGGACAGCTCTCGGGGTGCAGAAACGTGTTTAAGAGGGCATTACAATGTTAACATGTGCATTACAGTGATTAAAATGTGCATTACAATTACTGAAATGTGCATTACAGTGTTTAAAGAGGGCATTACAATGTCGCTGTGATTGAACCACAGCTTGCCCCCAGGCAGCCCCCGGGGCTCGGGTCTCCAAAGGTGCCTCCCAAACCCAAAGATCCCGAGATTCTGCGGTCTCAGGGAGCGCAGGATCGCCAGGATCGGTGTGCTCGGAGCGTGTGAGGGGTGCTGGGGGATGTGTGTGACAGGGACAGAGTCAGTGACAAGGGACAGTGATGGGGACAGGGACACTGAGAGTGACACGGTGACATGGGCAGTGACACAGGGCTGGTGACACAGGGACAGTGACTAGGGACTCAGGGACACAGGTGGACAGGGACACAGGGACACCGACAGAGGGCCAGGGACACAAGGCTGGCAACACGGGGACGGTGACACAGGGACAGTGACTAGGGACACAGGGACACTGACACATGGGCAGTGACACAGGGCTGGTGACACAGGGACACAGGGACACAGTGACACTGACACAGGGACACTGACACAGGCACGCAGTGACAGTGTGTGTGACACAGGGATGGTGATAGTGGCCCAGTGACACAGGGACACAGGCAAACAGGGACACAGTGGCACAGTGAGAGTGGCACAGTGACAGGGACACAGTGACAGGGACAGGGACACACAGGGATACAGATACAGAGACAGGGACGTAGAGACACTGTAGCAAGGGGATACAGGCACACAGGGACACAGGGACACAGGGACACAGGGACACGGGGACATGACATAGGGACACGGGGACATAAAGACACAGGGACACAGGCACACAGGGACAGGGACCCAGGGACATGGACATGGGGGTAGGGGCATGGGGACATAGGGAAACAGGGACCCGGGGACACAGGGACATAGGGACACAGGGACATGGGAACAGGGATACAGAGACAGAGGGATACAGTGGGACGGGAACACGGATATGGGAGCAGCGGCACGGGGACACAGGGACACGGGGATGGGGACATGGGACAGGGATACAGGGACATGGAGACACTGGCACACGGGAGCAGGGACACAGGGACACAGGGACACAGACACAGTGACACAGGCACACACAGTGACACAGTGACACACGCACACGGGCACACAGACACACAGACAGACACACGGACACAGACACACAGACACACAGACACGGGCACACAGACACACAGACAGACACAAGGACACACACAGACACACACACAGACACACGCACAGACACACACACGGACACACGGACACACGGACAGACGCACGGACACTGACGCGCGCACGCCCCCGGAGCCGCTCCCGCCGTTCCCTCTCCGGCCGCGCGGGGTCGCTGCGGGGCACGGGCGGCCCGCGCGGGCGCTCGCGGCGCGGCGGGCGGAAGTGACGGCGCGGCGGCCGCGGTGACATTCCCGGAGCTTCCCGGCGGCCGCTCCGGCTGCTCCCGCGGCTCCGGCTCCTCCGGCCGCTGCCCATGCCCCGGCCGCTGCCCCCGCCGGGCAGGCCGCGAGGGGCCCAGCCTCGCACAGGTGAGCGCGCTGCCGTGCGGGCGGGGGGCCGCGGGAGGGGCGGTACCGGCCCGGCCGCCCCGGGCGCGGGCGGGGGCTGCGCCCCTCAGGGTGGTCCCGCGGCTGCCGCCGCTGCTGCTGCTCCTGCTCCGGCCCCTCCGCCCTCCTCTGCCCTGATCCCGCGGGGGTGAAACTCCCCACAGATCCCTGGAGCAGCTCGGGGGCCGCTTTGTCTTTCCCGGGACTTTTGTAACGTGCCTATTTTTTTTTTTTTTTTTTTTTTTCTCTTCCTGCAACGACTTTTGAAGTCGTGTGAGCTGTTGGAGGGTTGGAGAGTAGTCCTTGTTTCTCCAAGGGGTCCCTTCCGTGCTTCTCCAGGGGTTTCTTTGCGTCTTTGTTTACCTTGGATGGGGTGTTCGTCTGGTGGGAAAATGTGTTTTCTATAGGAAGGACGCTCGAGTCGCTCGTTGCGTATCCAGCCCAGGTTCCCCGTGGGCTCCTGACATCTAATGGGTTGCAGATGTGGCTCCGAGCCGCACAGCCATCCGAGGGGAATATAAAAACTTAACTGTGCTACTGGTTCCTTTTTAAAAGCGAAACAAGGTGGGCTGAGCAGACTTGTAATATTTTAACTATTCCCCCAGTTCCAGTATTGTAACTTTATTTGCCTGGAGGTTATTGGACAACAAAGACCACTTTCTGAAAGACTTGTTGTTTTGGTTTTGTTTGTCTGGCTTTTTAAAAATTTAAAATTTTAGGGTTACATTGCTTCCACCTTTGTTAGGTAGCATCAAAGTGTATTTATGTGTTAGTTTGTTAACCATGTAACAAGACAGCTTGCCTCAAAGTTTGTGGTCCCTTGGTGAATCTATAACTGTAATAACTTAGTTAAGCAAGGTCGTGGTTGTAACTAGTTGTGCACTTTAAACCAGCACAAAGTACCTAACAACACTTCAAAAGCTGAAAAGAAACTTGTGTGTCGAGATGGCAGAAGTCAGTCCTGTTTGACTTTTTTTTTTCCCCTGACAAGTAATTCTAGCTTTTAAAAGTCAATGAGTAAGTAAATCTTTGAACCCTTGAGCATCCCTTTAAAAATGTGAAATTTATTTTCATTCCCCCTCCCAGGGATTTTATTAGGTTTTAGATCTTTTCTGGTACTTGCCAAGCATCAAATAATAGTTTCACTTACAGGCGAGGTCTGTACTATTTCCACTCTTCAAGCTAAAAATTTAAGTACGAGCAGTAATGCCTCTCTCCTTGGAACAGGAAACAAATGCTACATTTAAAATGTTTCTCTTAAAGCATGCTAAGTTGCTTAAGTCTATTAAGAACACAGCGTTTGACCTTGAGGTGGAAACTGAGCGTGGTGCTCTTTGGAGCTCCCCAGCGTGTGGCTCTCCTGCCCCAGTGCCACCTGCAATTGCTGCTCCTGTGGTTCCAATGCTGGGAGCCAGGCAGCCAGGGCAGCACAGCTTTCCCTTCTGCCCTGGAGGAGGGAAACCTGGCCTCTGTGGAGGAAACAGGTCTGTAGCAAACTCCCAGGACAGCAGTGAGGTGCTTGTCATGTGTTTGCTAAACCCAGACATCCCCCCCATATATATACACATATATATAGATAGATAAATATAAATAGATATACGGTAGGAAAGCAGTGAGAGGAAGTGTGGGGAACTCATCTGTCCAGCAGCAGTTGTTCTGAAGAGTCATCTTCTGATATTTCTCACCTCCAGTGATCTAGAGGAGGCTGGTGCTGGCTGGGGAGGCTCCACAGAGGGTGGTTATGTGGCTACTGAAGGCCAATAAAAGCAGTTTTCTGTGGTTCTGGCTTTCCAGGGACACTGGTGCTCTGTCTGGGGAACCAAGGGCAGGGAGGCTGCAGGTGATGGAAGGCGCTGTGTGAGTCTGGGCAGCTGGTATTTCTGCTCGGGTACATGAGGGCAGCAGTTCTGACTCATTTTGAAACACTTGAATTTTTTAATTACACTGTGTCAACTATTTTCTGTTTGCTCTCCAGCCCAGTTGCTGGTTGGCGTGGTGAAGAGGTGCAGGGACAAGTCAGGAAGGAGGAAGGGCTGTGGCCTTGCACATGCAGACGTGTGAGGTGTGTGGCAGTGCAGCTCTGCCTGCTTGGAGGGAATCACAGAGCACAAACCAGGAGTGGGTGCTGTGGAGGGAGGGGAAACGGGAAGGAACCTGAAGCCACCCACAAGGCAGTTGAGAACAGCCACAGCACACAGAAAATGTTGCCCTGCTCTAGCTGATAAAGAGGAGGTAGGAAGGATGTTTGGGTGCCTTTGACAAATGGGCACTGCGGAGGGGATGGGATTAATGGGGTAAGTTAAGGTTCAGTGAACAAAGAGTAAATATGGATTATCATGAGGGGCTTTGAACATCAAACATTAGGGAGATAAGTTGCTGTAACTCAATGAGAGCAACAAGAAATAATTGCCTTGCTGTCCTGACCTCCGTCTCCTTGCTGTATATTTACCTTTAAAATGCAGGATTCTTTGCCTGGATCCTGTTCACTTTCTTCCCTTTCCCTTGTATATTATCACATCAACTCCCTGCACCACCAGGGATGTATGTGCCATCTTTGACCTGCCTGTACATCAACATCTCACTGAAACATCTGTTAATGAGATGGGGGGGTCTCTACGTACCACACAGAGAAGGGGCTGCACGCTGAGTGATTCAACTCTCTGGTTACCTCTGACCAAAATACCACCAATTATGTAGCGATATGAAAGCTTTGGAAAGTTTTTCAAATGACTAAATAGTTTCAAGCAACCTACACGTACTTGTCTATAACATTTCAAACTTGTTTAGTTCATGGTACTTTTTGACAGATTGGGTCTGTGGTCCATCGCAGCTTCCGTGTTTTTATCTGCAGTTGGCAGAATGGCTTAGAAAACTGCAACCATTGACAGAAACTCAGCAGCAGATTTAATAACACGTGTACTAGATCAAAGTAAAAGATTTAAATATCATAATTCCCAGCATGTAACTTGTACTCTGGAAAAGAATTACTAAAACTTGAATATTTTTGCTGGCTTGAACGTTATTGGTGGTGATGGGAGCTCAACATGAAGCAGCACTGGGAGAGGGGGCCAGGCATAGAGCTGGGAAAGAGCTCTGAGATAAAGTGTGGTACAGTGTATGTCGCTGCTCTGAGATGACCTTATGTGGAAAGGAAACAACTTTTGGTTTTCCAGAACCAGAATAAATGTTCAGCACATGAATGGGAGTTCAGCCTTTATCACTCTCAGGAGCAGCCAAACTTATGATACTGGAATCCGTGGCAGCAGATGTTAATTGCAGGGAACTTGGACAACAATCACCACAGAAATAGTACTTTCTGTCACATCTTTGTTCCAGGTTTTTAATGCATATTGCAGTTCTGAGTCTGCTACTTGAGGTTTAGAACACAACGTCCACAAATGTGCAATTTTGAGCAAAAAGAGAACTGGATGAAAGGGGCTGTAAATCAAAATGTGCGTATGGTCTGAACATCAGCCTGTGCTGTTGCCTCCTCTGATGGACGCAGTCGGTCTCTGAGCTAAGCTGTGACTGATACCTCATCACTTACTCAGTGTTACTGTTTAAGGATTCAAATTTAATCTCTGCTTGCCCATTCCCTCTCGTTAGTGTTGCCTCTCCCAGTGTCTGATCAATATGAATGGAGCCTGTAGCAGTTTCTCCTGGATGTGGCTGGCTCCTGCAGCTGGGCACGCCTGGGGTAACTCACGCAGGGCTGGAAATGAGGTGCAGCTCAGCAGCGCAGGTGTTGCAGTGACGCCGTGTCAGATGCATTGCTGACTGCTCCAGGAGGTCGAGTAACTTGCCCATGGTCATGAGGTGTGTCAGCTTTTTGTTCAGAATGATTCACCTCATTATTTAAGAAGGTGTTTCAGGGGTTTTGTATCAATTTGACCACATAGTCTGTCTCTCCAATGCTCATAAATGATCTAAGTAGCGGAATAGTGTACAGGCTTCAGCCTTACCGTGCCTTGTGATATTTGGTCTCCAAGAAAACAGCTTGGAAGCTGTTAATACTCAGTCTGACAACTCTTGAGTCATAAGTGGAACAGGTGGTCACTTTTTAAATAAATGCAAGTTTTTGAACATTCCTTCAAGCTGACATTCTTGTTTCAGTGTGTGTGGATTGTGGATTTGACATTATAGTGAGGATTCTGCAGTGTCCTGCAAGATGCTCTTCTGTGCAAGGCTTCAAAATTTCCTGAAAATGAGCAGGAAGACCCAGACTTGATTGTTCCTCTTGCTACCTCTTTGCTCTAGTGTCTTGTTTCATGATGCTTGATGGTTAGCATTTCACAACTTATTTTAGAAAAGGCAGATTTCAGTTCCATTCATCCAACATGGGTAGAGGCCAAGTGACTCACAGTAACAGAGCTGGGAATAACTAAGAGCCAGACTTTATAATATCAGTTGTCTGCATGATGAAACAATTACCATTTCGGTAATTTGTTTTCCACTGGGACTGTTTCATTTTCGGTGGTTCCAGTATGAGGCCGGTGCTCAAACATATGAAGAAAAAAAAAAGAATCAAGTTGTCCTGATAGCAAGGTGGGGCTGAACCAGTGCCCTTCTCTTGTACTTTGGATTTCTCATCAGCTGGTAATTCTCCTGGCTCCTCAGCTCACTCTCTTGGTTCATGCTCTCTTGGAATGCCTGATCTTGCCAGAAAGACATTTCTAAGTAATCTGGCAATTTTGGGAAAAAATCTTGGTAAAGAATAGATCAGGAAAGTTGTATAGTAATTCTGTCTGTTTGTGGTTGGAAATGCAATGATTTAAAGGCTGCCTCCTAATGAAGGAAGTTGTGAGCCAGTGAGGAGCGAGGGGTGGAGCTTCCTGAGTTGCTGCTGAGTGGCTGATTGCTTATAAAAGATCGTTGAGCAGGTGAGACAATTACCATTGTGAGCATAGTGGATGCAGGAAAGGCTGTAGATGTTGTTTATTTGGATTTCAGCAAGGCCTTTGACACTGTCTCCCACAGCATACTCCTAGACAAGCTGGCAGCCTGTGGCTTGGACAGGAGCACTCTTTGCTGGGTTAGGAACTGGCTGCATGGCCGGGCCCAGAGAGTGGTGGTGAATGGTGCTGCATCCAGCTGGCGGCCAGTCACCAGTGGTGTCCCTCAGGGTTCTGTGCTGGGGCCAGTTCTGTTTAATATTTTTGTCGATGACATGGATGAGGGTTTAGAGTCTTTCATTAGCAAATTTGCAGATGACACTAAGCTGGGAGCATGTGTCGATCTATTAGGGGGACAGAGGGCTTTGCAGAGAGACTTGGAACGGTTGGATGGATGGGCAGGATCTAATGGGATGAAGTTCAATAAGTCCAAGTGCCGAGTCCTGCACTTTGGCCACAATAACCCCCTGCAATGTTATAGGCTGGGGTCGGTGTCGCTGGACGGTGCTCAGGTAGAAAGGGACCTGGGGGTGCTGGTTGACAGTCGGCTGAACATGAGCCAGCAGAGTGCCCTGGTGGCCAAGGCAAATGGCTCCTGGCCTGGATCAGGAATGGTGTGGCCAGCAGGAGCAGGGAGGTCATTCTTCCCCTGTACTCGGCACTGGTGAGGCCTCACCTTGAGTATTGTGTCCAATTCTGGGCCCCTCAGTTTAGGAGGGACGTTGAGATGCTTGAGCGTGTCCAAAGAAGAGCATCGAGGCTGGTGAGAGGCTTGGAACACAAGCTGTATGAAGAACAACTGAGGGAGCTGGGGTTGTTCAGCCTGCAGAAAAGGAGACTCAGAGGTGACCTTATCACTCTCTTCAACTTCCTGAAGGGTGGCTGTGGTGAGCTGGGCGTCGGTCTCTTTCTCCGGGCAACAACAGACAGAACAAGAGGACACAGTCTCAAACTGCGCCAAGGGAGATACAGGCTAGAATTAAGGAGGAAGTTTTTCACAGAAAGAGTGATCAAATATTGGAATCATCTACCCAGGAAGGTGGTGGAGTCACCATCCCTCGATGTGTTTAAAAAAAGACTGGATCTGGCACTTGGTGCCATGATCTAGTTGAGGTGTTAGAAGATGGGTTGGACTCGATGATCTTAAAGGTCTCTTCCAACCTAGAAATTCTGTGATTCTGTTGGGTGAAATGCTTGTGAGGTCCTCCTCATGTTTGGTGAGAAGTTGTTTAGAAATGAAGTTGCCCTTGTAGGAAAGAATGATCTTTTGGATAGTAGCGCCTGTGAGCCCATAAGTGCAATTTCTGTTTCCAATAACTAAGGTTCAGCCAGAGGAGGTAACACCTTTTGGTAGCACTGTGCAGAATCTATGAGGAGTTACAAAAAACCACATATTTCTTTGAATAATGTGTTTTGAAAGCCTTCAAGGTGAAGTTCTATTTTTCATGGTTCCACTTACTGTTGTCAGCAAGTCATCTTAAATGCAAAATACAGGCTTTGGATCCACTCACTGTAAAATCCAGGAATTGTTGAATAAAACTAAGCTAAGGAAGTTCATTGACTATCTTGCCAGGGTTATCTTCATAAGCCCTCAATAATTACTTATAAACCTCACCTCAACCTTAAGTGAGTTTGATAACAGACACCTGATTTCTCTTGTTTGTTTTACAAGATCAAAATGGTCTTGCTGTTTAACACCTGTAGTGGATATCATTGTTTGTCTGTATGGAGCTCTCCAAGCTCCAGCAGCAATAAGGCTGTGTTGAATTAATGGAATGAGGTTGAATTGATAATCCAGGCTCCATGTTCTTTTGGTTTTTTTCTTCCATCTCCCATTTTACTGGGAAAGCTGTTTATATAGTTTGTCTCCTGTTACTAACCATTAGTTCTGCCAGCTGAGCCACTTTTTCCTAAACAGGAATAATAATGTAAGAAGCAGTTTTGGGGTAAAAGATGCATTTTAAGGATTGTTTGGTTTGCGTTTTTTGGGTGTGGGGGGGAGAGGGTTAATGTTTGGTTTTATAAATTTTTTCTCTCATCAGTGCTTGCTTGCATGGTTCTACTGAAAATTGCCTTTTAATTTTCTTTTTCTTTTTATGTAGCTGGTAACTTGGTATCTTCTTACATACTGTTATTTAATTTCTGCAGTCAAATACATGCAAAGTCTTTTGTGTCTTGTGGGAAAGAAATGTCTGTGTTCTGGTCTGTCTGTTCTCTTGAAGTAGAGCTCAAATTTCTTCTCCTCTGCCAACTGGAAGTAAATACTGTAGAAAGATAGTAAAGCCCATGTTAGAGGCATTTTTGGTTATCACACATGTGACTGGCTTTTGACCCAGTCTGTTCTTCTTTTTTAAATACCTAAAGTAGTTTTTGTTCATTTGTAGAGCCAGCCTGTGTTTGCTTCATACTGAGACCTGGGATGTGAATCCTTTGCTTTTTTGGGAGCACTTTGGACATGTAAAGACTGCACTGTGATTGTTAGCAATCTGGTGGATGCTGAAATCAACTGGCACCTCTTGGTGTCAAGAACATCCCAACAACTGTTAAATTTCATCATTTGAATGCCACATGACTTTAGTGTACTGATACCATTTATTTTTCTGTGGTATACCTCCTGTGAATCTCTATTGCAGTATTTAGATTTGATACTGCTAGCTCAGAAATTAAAGAAGCAAGTGAATACTATGAGTGGCTGTGTGGATAAGAAAATTATTTGAGATCAGGGCTTGTTGGGCTTGCAGCTCCTTTTCAGCCCTTCTGTAGAATTTGGATGTGTCACCTGATGGTCAGACCATAGAGTGGATATCTTACTGCCCTATACCTTATGGCAAAAACATTCATTGGTGTTGAATTAAAGCCTTTGAAACTTTAAAATACCTGAGAGTTGGTTTTGTTTGTTTACCATGGCAAAGATGTGTAAAAACATCTGACCATAAAATATTTACAAACTGTAGAGTTACTTAGTATCTCATAAGTTGTCTTTGTTAAAGGGCTGTCCTAAACCCACAGCAAGTCTAGTTCAGTGCCTTGAGCTTTTGGGGAGATGTGGAGATGCTGGAAAATTGCTGTGGAATGTGGCTCTTGAGGACATGGTTTAGTGGTGAACTTGAGGACTAAACTTGAGGACATGGTTTAGTGGTGAACATGGTGGTGATGCTGGGTTGAAGGTTGGAATTGATAATTTTAGAGGTATTTTTTTACCTTTATGATATCCATAGTGAATATGGCACTGCTGAGATGTATTTACTAGTTGGAAGTTACTTTGCAGTTGTCCTGATGTACCAGTTGGAGCTGTTGGCAAATGACATAATGTTGATTACTTTCAAATATTCCTAACTTCTGCTCTGAAAATTAGGATTCATTTGTTACATGGTGTTCAAGCGATTCAAAATGTGGCTTTTACGTGAGCTTTACTTTTATTCTAGTAGAACAACAGACCAGCATTTCTTTAGGATATCTGTTTGTATGTAGTGGGGAAGCACAGAACCTATTTTATTCAAGAAACAGAAATGGATGGGTAAAGTGGGAAAACCTGTTAAACTCAGTATCTTAGATAAAGGCGGTCCATCCCTGTGATGATCCTCTGTAGAGTGATCTGAAAACCAATGTGTACCAGAGAGAAAAGGGAACTTTTGTTGTGTTGATTTCTGCCACTTGTTTTATTGAAAGAAAAAATGTGAAAGTGAGTAATTTAAAGTTTTAGGAACAGGTAGTAATAAAGATATGCCCTCTAATTTTTAGAGTAGAGGGCTTTGTAGACTTTTGTTGTGCCCTTGAGAAAAAATGGTTTCATTATGAGGAAGAAAGGAGATTCTTAGAAGGCTAAGTGCAGCCAACCCTGCGTGCTTTTATCTGTGTGCAAGGACTGTGATTTTTTTATTGTGGGGTTCCAAGTGCACCTGGTGAATGTTTATGGAAGCCTGTGTGCAGAGTTGTGAAATAAACCTTAGCTGGTACTTGCCTGTCCTTTGAAAGTGGCAGAATGTGTGCATTAAGCATTACAATGCAAAAACCTGTATTTAAATGTGCAGTCTTACTTCTTGTGTACGATAAAAAAATGTTGCTTTTCAAGATTGCAAAGGATGCTCTGCAAAGCTTTGTATTAACACATACATTGTAATTTGTATTCAGGCCTTGGTAATTTGTATATGCAGCATGTTGAGCACTCAGTAGGAGCAGCCTGTTTTTAACCTTCATTTATTTATGCAAAACCAGTAGAAACACAGAATTAGTTTAATCCTTTCTTCTTTTGCTTTGTACTGCAATTCTGGTACCCTGTCTGTTCCAAAGGGTCCTATTCTTTGGGGTTGCTACCAGGCCTGATTTGTGAATCATCTGATAAAGATCCAGCTCCACTCCCAGAAATGTGCCTTAGGTAGAATCGCATGCCAGTGAGTCAGCTTTAGGGCAGCATTTTCAAAGGAACGCTATATAAATTACACAGTATCCCTGTGGGGGCGGCTCAGTGTTATGAAAAATCTGCTGTGGAGCATCGTGCACACACATCCACACAGAGCTGAGTCAACTGTCTTGACTTAAATTGACTGAGTGCTGGTCTCACTTCTGTTGTTTTAAGTGCACCAGTTTGTGTGAGACTTAAAAGAAGATGAAAAGGAATGTGTGGTATCTTTGGGAGGAGCTGAACAAGCTGGGAAGTCCAGAAAGTGTCAGTATTTCTACATTTGTCTGGATGCAGATTGGTCTTTCCTGATAGATGTCTGATTTTTTGAAATTTTTAGTTAATTAAGCATTCTGCTCTCTGGCGTAAGGTAATGGCTTTAAACTGACAGTGAGCAGGTTTGGATGAGGTATTAGGAAGAAATTCTTGGCTGTGAGGGCGGTGAGGCCCTGGCACAGGATGCTCTGTCCCAGGAAGCGTCCAAGGGAAGGGTGGATGGGGCTTGGAACATCCTGATCCAATGGATGGTGTCCTTGCCCTTGGCAGGGGACTGGAACTGGATCATCTTTAAGGTCCCTTCCACCCCAAACCATTCTGTAATTCTCTGATATGTCTATGTGTTTTTTGTACTAAAATGTCACTGGTGAGTTCACTGGATTAGTTGTGTTCATTTTCATTGGAAAGGAAGGTGATTTGAGAAGAAAGAAAGGATGATCGAGACACCTACAGCAGCAGTGGGTTTTGGTGAAGCTTCAAAGTGGACAGGTTCTTTAGCACTTCACATCTTCAGAGTTACACGTCCTTCTGTCAGAAGAGAGCCTAACTTTGTTTTTTGCCAACAATTTATCCTGTATTCTGAAGCATACATGTATTACAGTCAACTCTTGAGTACCCAGGCTGTTTGCAGCTTCTCTCCTTTCCCAACCCACCCTCCTCAGACACACAGTCTATCAAGTATTTGAGTCAGAGTTCTTAATGAGCTTGTCTGTGTGTTTACATTTTTAAAAATAGTCAGCTGTTTTACATAATTTTATTAGCCTCTGTTTTATGCATTTGTCGTTACCTCTCTCACACCTCTGATTTATTCCATCTCTGTTGGGTAAATGTGAGATAATGTAATCCACTGGAGATGGAAATAATTGTTTGTGTAAAAATGAGCCATTATAGCATTTAGTTCCTTATAAATATAAAAACATTCATATTTAGATGAAAATAACTGACTTCTGTGGCACTGAAGCTGTGAGGCTGGGCTGGAAGGATATGGAAGGATCTCTAGTTAACTCTGTACTCTGAACAAATAACTTGTATGCAGCACTGCAGTTTAACTTTTCATTTATGTAGTCACAAAAGCCTAAAGAATGTACATGGTGTTATTTGCTTCAATAATATAAGTACAGTTTCTCATTAAAAAAAAATGTATCTTCCAGTTGAATGGTAAGTGGTGAGAGGAGTTGGGTTGTTCAAATTGTTTTCTTTTAGCACTAACTGAAAGGGCACTAAAAGACAGTGTTCTGATAGATAATTCTTTTTCATTTCAACAATTGCTAGAATTGGCATAAGAAGGTTTTATGACCATAAGCAGGGAAAAGAAGTGGTCTGTTGGACTGTGATTAAGAGGAAATGTGTTAGTAATAAGCTAAAGTGAGTTTTCCAGCAAGCTGCTGTGAAAGCACTGGTACCTGTAAAACGAGAATCTGTCCTGTTCACAGGTTCAGAAAAAGAAGAGCTGGCTTGCTGCATACAAGCTAGGCATTCTTTATCATTAGTCAGCTCAATAACACCTAAAATGACAACGTACAATTAACGTTAGGGTGTCATGGGGTTTATTAAGTATTTCAGGCCGTTGAGAGGTACTCCTTGTTCAGCTGAAGTAAGTAAGTTGTAAGTAAAATGGGTAACATTCTAGCTGTTAATATATGACACATGATTTAGTATGTTGATTGCTTGGCCTAAGTAGCTGGATTTGATGAAGCCTTCAGCATTAAGCTGTGTAATTTAGCTAATCTTCCTAATAGCTGATACAGAGCTGTGTTTTATCTGTGTTGTGGGAAGGACATGGATAACAAATGGATATTTTAATTGCTGCTGAGGACTGCTTACCTAGGTGAGGGCTTTTGTAGTTCCCTGTGCTCTGCCACGCAGAGGCATCAGCAGCTCAAACCAGAGATCAGCAGGCAACCACCACCAGCAGCAGCTGCAGTTCCACACGAGTTGAACAGCCTGCCTGGACATGGAGAAGGACCCAGTAAGGTGCTGTAAGGCCCCAAAAATCAGCAGTGAACTAAGAGGTGCAGGCAAGATGGGTGAGGGGCAGGTACCTAAATTCTCTAATTGCCTGGGGATTTCTTTGTTCAGGGTCCCTCTCCAGAGACACACAGCTTATCTGCTGCTCTAAGACTCTGTTAAATTATTTACTTTTATAATCTGATGCCTGAAACTCTGCTCTGGGAAACCTGCTGTCTTTAATATAAGTTTTTGTGCTGTAGTACATATTACATGAAAATTGTTCTTTAGGAAGCTACCAACACCTCTGAGGCTTTTTGCTCTTAATCTTTTTTTTTATTTACAAAAGTCTCTTCCCAGAGCAAACGGTGCTGAGAAGGAATGCTCAGGACCTCCTTCTGTGTCTAGGCAGAACCTGTGAGTTCAAGGTGTGATGATACAAAACAGCAAGCAGCTTTAAATCAATTTTTTTTTTTTTTAATAGAGATGATTTGTGCTTGCTCTCCCTTCCCTCCTTCCTGCGAGCTCTCGCAGAAAATGTCACTTACTTTCTCATTTTGACTTCTGCTGGCTTATTGAAAGGCATCTACACACAGAAGGGTGGGCCAGTTCTGTGCACAGGAGGGAATATGATGGTGCAGTCACAGTTAGGTGGGGAAAGAATGGGGACAAAACCAAGAGAGGCTGGGCTGTCTCTGCAAATCTGACCTTCAAAATCCTTCTGGATTTTTCCCCTGAAGTGCAGATTCCCCAGTGTACAAATTGTGTGCCTTTACAAATGAGTCCATGATTTGAAAATATTTCCCAGGATAATTTAGTGGCTTCCTCACACTGGTGTGTTGTATGTGTGACTTGGAAAATAACATTTTCTGTTGGAAAAATTAAAACAGAAGTTTTTGCAAAATTGCCTTTTAAAATTTTAGTTGCAATATCTGTTCACCAGTAAATGGAGAATGCCATTTCTGATCAACATCTAATTAAGTATCTATCTGTGTCTGTAAGCATCGCAACTTATTTTCAGTGCTGTGTTCTCATTTCAGTAAAAAAATGGTCTTTTGCTTGCACCACCTTGAGATTTCCTCTTCTAGTAGTGTTACTAGAAAGGTGAGTGGCAAGAAAGGAGTGGGAGTTTTTCAATAAAGTCTCTTCTTGCTGTTCTGTACATTTTTCAGAGGGAACTAAATACAGACATTTTTTTCTTTCTTTGAGACAAGGATTTCCTTGGCATAGATATTTTTGCGAAATGGACTATATTCTTCCGTGAAGCAAAGTCTGTTTGAGTCATGGTAGGGTTATTTTTTTCCCACTGAGAGAAAGGCAAAGCTCTGGTGTATATATATATATATATATATATAAAGGAATTGATGATGTCTGAAGAGCCAGCTCAATGGACCTGTAGAGTACAAACCTTACCAGAACATGTGGGGTTTTTCTATATACACAGAAACACATCAGTGCCATGAAATTACTATTCCCTCCACTACTGCCAACTCACTGAAAGTCACTGTGTGAGGGATCAAACCAGTGTGGTTGGAGTAGTTAAAGATCACACTTAATATTAAAAAAATCCAGTAAAATAATTTTAACTGAGCTGTTAGCAAGGTGGCAACGTGCAGATGAAACATATTTTTTTCTGGCTGATAGACCAGAGAGATAGAAAGGCCAGTTCAGGTGTTGTTACAGCCCCTTTGGGAGCTGTGAGGTAAAGGATGTTTCCAAATAGGACATTTGTGGAGAAAAGTCTACAGCTGACTTTGGCTGCCCTTTAGCTTCATGTCAAGCTCTGTTCTTTGTGCTCCCCAGGCTAAAAGGGTGAACAGTGCAGAAATTGTTCTGCAGTTATTAGTATGAATATTTAAGTATGTTTTCATTTGGCCAAGCTAATACTCTTTTGGTTTGTGTCTGAGCAACCAATATTTTCTCTGTGTGTACATTTCAAAACTCTCAAGATATTTTTCATTTTAAAGAGGAAAGCTGGGAGCTGCACTAGCAGGTACAATACAAATTCCACTTATTCCATCATCAAATCTGTGTTTTACTTACCTGTCTAATAGGAGAATTATTTGATAATACATATTTGTGAGTGAATTACGTACAAATATTGATTTTACTGACATGCATTTATGTCTCAGAATGTGTGTATTCATCATTTAGGTTTGTTGGTGCTCTGCAGTAGCTTTGGAAATAAATTGTTCCTACATGATGTTTACTGCTTACATGAAATTACTGTCTCCAGAAAGTCTTCTTTGAAGTTGCTTTCAAGAGAGGGTTACTCAGTGAAAGTATGCACAAATATTTTTCCTGATATACACGTTCCTCTTTTCCACAATATGCATTTTTGTCTGTTTTTTGGAAGGGATATGCTGAGTTTATTGTTTGGGATTTCAGGTTTGTGGGGTTTTTTTCCTCATATTTAGCAGGTTTGGTCTTGCCATCTCCATCTTTCTTGTGACGTCTGTTATTAACCAACCCTTCTTTCCTGAGTTGGCGTTTCTCTCCCATGAGTGTTTTCATCATTTCCTTGCACCATACAGCAGTTCATTCATTAGCCTGAAGGAAGCATTGTTGCGGTGCGGTTGCCCCGCATTTAGGTTTACAGTTATGTTTAAAGTTCAAGTTATAATTTCATAGTTGTCCTGTATTAAGTTAGTATGTTCCAGTTCCCCCCTATGTTCGGTTACACATGATTCTGTCTGGGCTCCTTTTCCCGCCAGTGCCCTGTCACTCCCTTTGGTTGCTTGGTAACTGCTCCGGCCCTTTCAAGTCACTCATTTGGTCCCTCCTCAGTTTCCTTGGTTACTTTGTCAACCCCTCCCCTATTACCCCGGCAACCTCAGTGTCAGTCACTCTCTGTCCCCACCTCGGTCCTAGAAACTTCCATCCTGGGCAGGGAGTGATTGGCCCAGGGGTTGCTACCCCTCCCCAACAAACTTCTTATTGGTCCCTGTTCCCTGTCAAGTATTCTGTTCTGTTACCTGACTGGACAAGGGGTGGGTTGCACCGCCCCTCCAGGAGTATTTATAACCTCTGTTTTTCCCCGCCCGCAGTGCCGTTTCTTGTAGCCTTTTCTGTTCTTTCGAATAAACTCGAACCCTGCTGCACAGAACTGTCTGGCTTCTTTTCTTTCCTGCGCGCTCAGTTGGAAGCTTTTCCTGCTCCAGCGGCCAAAGGTGAAGCTCCTCTACCTCGGCCGTAGGGAGTCACCTTAGGGAGCGGCCAGCCGGAGCCTGACTCCGCATGGAACCGCCGCCCCCAGCCAGGCTGCTGGTGTGTTGGGAGCTAGCCGGAGCTCAAGGACTTGTGATGTCTGATATTAACCAACCCTTCTTTCCTGAGTTGGCGTTTCTCTCCCATGAGTGTTTTCATCATTTCCTTGCACCATACAGCAGTTCATTCATTAGCCTGAAGAAAGTATGAGCTGTATTTTGGTATTCTCTAAAAATGAAGTTTCAGAGTGGGTTAAGGTGCACAGGACAATGCTGAGCTGGGCACAGCACCTTTAGAAGCAGGGAAGTACCCTTATATTGTGTATTATGTGCATGTATTCTGTATTACATACATGCTTGCAGGCAGCTTGGGATGGATCAGGAAAACAAAGAAGGATTCTCAGGGTACAGAAAAATCTCTCTGAACCATTGGTGCTTCCTCAGGGTGCTCAAGTGCTGATTGGCTGCCTCTGCAGAAATGTAGTTTTTCAGATAAGATCTCACCACTGCTTTTTCTTGCCTACACTTTGTTTTTTGAAGTGCCATAAATTTGTTATTTATTGTACTTCTGAAGCTGTAAAGGATTTGTTCCATGCCATTCATCTGTAAGTGAATGTGGTAATTGAAGGGTCTTTATTCTGTGTTGTATTCCAAGAGAAAATTCAGGTGAAAGGCAAAGTGTGAATAATGAAGACAGAAGGGTAACTATTGATCTCTTCAAGAAAATTTCTTTGCAGTTGCTTCAGGTAGTTTTGGGTAGATAACGTGCAAGTTATCAATCAGATAAATAGCTTGGTCTTTTTATTTGCAGTGAAGCAACACAATTTATTAAATTATAACTTAAAGTAAAATGTAGGATACTGGTGTGGTGTGGGTAGATAATGTTTTTTGCTTGCAGCCCCTACTATTTAATGCTTTTTTCCTGGCAGATTTGAGAGAAACTAAATCAGCCTTGAGGTTCTCATATAAACAGGGTTTGTATGGGAGACAATCAAGGACTTCTTGAATGGTACATTAGATATTCCTAAAACATCTTTGTGTGACTCACCAGCATGGTGGTGCTCTGCTGAGAGCAATCTGTGTGACACCTCTGGAGACAGAGCCTGTAGCTGTGCCTCTGACAATTCAGTAGCACTTCTTTATTTAATAAGTCTTTGATATATAAGGTTCCCATGCAGAATGGTTCCACTAGGAAACCCATTCAGTGTGACTCCAGTACCATTTTTCATGGGTATGTAAATGAAAGAATAATTTGGTGTAACAGGATGAGTTCACTAGGAAAAGGTAAATTAAGAAAACCAACTTGATGCTGAGCAATAAGATGCTCTTCCGTAGAGCCAGCCTGGCACAGCTGGGGCTGCTCAGCTGCACAAGAGAAGGCTCCAGGGACACCTCAGAGCCCCTGCCAGGGCCTCCAGGGGCTCCAGGAGAGCTGCACAGCCACTGGGGACAAGGCATGCAGGGACAGCAGCCAGGCAATGGCTTCCCAGGGCCAGAGGGCAGGGACAGATTTTGGGCTATTGGGAATTAGGAATTGCTGGCTGGGAGGGTGGGCAGGCCCTGGCCCAGGGTGCCCAGAGCAGCTGTGGCTGTCCCTGGATCCCTGGGGGTGCCCAAGGCCACGCTGGATGGGGCTTGGAGTAACCTGGGATAGTGGAAGGTGTCCCTGCCCATGGCAGGGGGGTGGCACTGAATGAGCTTAAAGGTCACTTCCAACCCGAACCACTTTGGGGCTCTGTGAACCCATTCTGTCTGGAACCAAAAGCAGTGTGCTGTTTAAGGTAACACTGTGGAGAGCAGGCTGAGCTACTTGTGTAATTCTTTCCTGCTGTTCTGTTCCTGTGCAGGCTGCTGCATTGCTGGAGACCACATCTAGCTCACCCAGCCTCTTAGACAACGTGCTCAATGCTTTGAGACTGGAAGGACCTTGCTCTGCAATGAAGATGGAGGCAGTAGGAAAAGCAGAAGAACTTGTTGATTCAGAAATTCCACCAAAGACTTCTGAAAAGCAAGAGACTGCTCCTGATGAAGACAGACCTATAGAACTTGAGACACAACCTCAGAAGGACAACACGCCCACTGCAGCAGACTCTGCGGTGCTCTCTTCCATGCCTTGCTTGCTGATGGAACTCAGGCGGGACTCCTCGGAGTCTCAGCTGGCATCTACAGAGAGTGACAAGCCAGCGGGTGGCCGAGTTTATGAGAGTGACTCTTCTAACCACTGCATGCTTTCCCCTTCCTCCAGCGGGCACTTGGCCGACTCAGACACGTTGTCTTCTGCAGAGGAGAATGAGCCCTGCCAAGCTGAAGCCGCCGCGGAGGGAGACCCTTCTGCAGTGTCC
Organism: Camarhynchus parvulus; assembly: GCF_901933205.1. Classification (NCBI taxonomy): domain Eukaryota; kingdom Metazoa; phylum Chordata; class Aves; order Passeriformes; family Thraupidae; genus Camarhynchus; species Camarhynchus parvulus. The sequence continues at coordinate 67,666,645 of NC_044601.1, forward strand.
GGAGCTGCAGTTGGGAGGAAATCCAGGAGATCCAGGTCCGAAAGTGAGACTTCAACAATGGCTGCCAAGAAAAACCGACAGTCTAGTGATAAGCAGAACGGCCGAGTTCCCAAGGTGAAGGGTCATCGGAGCCAGAAGCACAAAGAGAGGATCCGGCTGCTGCGGCAGAAGCGGGAGGCGGCTGCTCGCAAGAAGTACAACCTGCTGCAGGACAGCAGTACCAGCGACAGTGACCTGACCTGTGACTCCAGCACGAGCTCGTCAGACGACGACGAAGAGGTTTCAGGGAGCAGCAAGACAATCACTGCAGAGATACCAGGTAGAGGATGTTTTTTAAACTGAACTGTAACGCGCCTGACATCGTTTCTCAGCTGTCATGCTAAGTTAGATGAGTGACACTTGAGAAAAACCCAGGAGAACTGCAGCTCTGTGTAAATTTGAAGAGTGCAGTGTAATAACAAGATGTGGGCAAATTAAAAAAAAATCTCTTCTGTGAGGTTCCTGTGCACTTTTGCACACCAACAAAGCATAGATATGGTAAATGGGAGGAAGGACTACCTTTGAATTCTGGATTTTTCAGATCTTTGTAAGCCTATATGAACTCATGTCAGTGCTGTCAATTCCCCTTAGATGGTGATAATCTAATTCTTAAGATAAGTGGCCAGCTTTGCTTTAATATAAAAAGCCCACAGCTTGGCAGCTGTGTTAGGAATGGCACGGCACACCTCTTGCCTGTGTAACAGAAAGGCCCTGGCCATTATTGCACTTTTTCTGTGCTTTCAGCTCAACATGACAGTGCATGACAAACCTGCTTAGCCTTATTCTAAGTTCTTTCAGATTGCAGCTGGTCACCTATTTTAGGATACAGATATGATTACACAGGTGCCCAAGCTACATTCACACGTAAATTTTCAATATTTTAGACGAAGTTGTTAGCATTTTCCTATGTCGTTAGGATCAATAATTTCTACACTTCAAACTTTCTGACATATCTGTGTTAAGATGGAAGCCAGCAAATTATAGGGGCCTTCTTGTCATTTTGTTAGCAGGAGAAAGTTGAATTCTTCAAGGTTTTTGTCTGCCGAGTCTTTGTTATTTTATTAGTCCAAGTGCTGTGGACAGGACTTTGTGTGAATTATTCTTGCAGCATATTATACCATAGAACCATCATCATATGGCAATCAAAAATAAAATCCATAAAAATAAAAATGCATAAAAATAAACTTTTTTTGCTTGCCAATTTTTACTGGGTTACATGCCTTTTTGCCTGTTGTGCTAGAAGTTTTTTCCTTTTGAGAAAAATAGCATCTTGTATAGGGCAAGAACATTTAAAGGAAAACTGCAATATTAAGTTGCTAAACTAATGCTTTCTGGATGAATTATTTAAAATACTGAAGCAGATTTTACAAATAACTGACTTAACTGAGTTGATTATGGTGGATGATGTTGTCACCATGAAAACTGGCATTTTTCCCACACCTGCTAGGAAGCAGGTTGCACAAAGGAAGTAAATGTTTATTATTAGAATGTCTGGAAGAGGCATAATATCCTCCTATAATTATTGTGTAGTAAACTTTTAATAGAAATCTAAAATTATTTTTACCAATTTAGTAGTTAGTCTTGTATCTTTCAGAGTTTTTGCTTTTTTATTTATAATATTTACACTTCGGGCAATTTAATCCTAATTTAAAGCCTGTTGAAGAATAACTATTTCACTGATTTTTGGGACAGGTTGTTCCCCACCTCTCAGAAAACCCCAAAACACACAGAATAAGTCCCTCAGGTCACATTCTTTTTTTAAGTCATAAAAGTACCTTGTGACCCAGAGTGGCACCACATGGTATTTTCAGGTTTCTGTGGGCCATTATGGGGACGTGATGGGACCATTCCTGGATATTGTTTGTGTGTCCCTGGGTGCCTCTGTATTTGACTCTCAGTCCTGAGCACGAACCAGATGCGTTTGGTGGAAGGATCCCATTGCATCGAGAGCTTGACTATTAGTGATGATTACACCAAGGCCCAGCTTTACCTGCAGTACAAGATTGCCCAAACCATCCTGAGGGAGGGACAGTAACATTTATTCTGATTTCACAGCACGTGTCATCTGCTCGGTGCTGAGTTCTGTGTAAACCATTAAAAGATTTGAGCTGCCCCCTTGGTGCAATGGGGTGTGATGTGTACCTGGCACATTGTGGTTTTCCTTTAAATAGAAATGGCTTTGCTTTGTGGGAAACGCCTTCCAAGTGCAAGGGAAAAATACCCTCTGTAGAGATAAGGATGTGGTTTGTCCAAAAAACGCATCCTGTGCTGCTCTTGGGTGAAGGAGACGTTGTGGTTGTGAGAGCTGTGGTGGAGCTGCGAGTCTGGTCGGACTCCCAGCGCTCCATCACTGCAGTGGGTTCCCAGGCCATCTGCCATCCATCTGCCTGGAGCTGGCAAAGGACTCCGTTCCTTTTTCTGGCTAGAAAGCCATTTTAGTGCACTTAGCAAAACACTGCAAATAGCCTCAAAATTGAGGGAGCGAATTGAGTGTGGATAGAAAACAATGCAGGGTATCAAAAAGCGTTACTGGAATTTCAGTCTGCCAGTGTTCTCTGCACACAGTGGAAAGCTGAAAGGTTTGACTTCAGTGTCAGGACATAAGCGTGGAAAGCTTTTGCCTTTACTTTTAAAAGAGTTACCTGTACACATTGATGCAGAAGAGTTTTTTACAGGCAGCTTGTGTTTCCCTTAGTCTGTGCCTGGACATTTTGCTGCAGTCTTGGTTACTTACTCAATCACTTATTTTCATATAATTTTCATTTTTAGCCTTCTGTTGCCCGAATACCAGGTTTGCCAACAGAGATACTTAAAAAATTTAGTGGCAGGTGATTTGGCCCTCGTTACAAAAATTACACAGAGTCTTAAGCTGTCAACAACACAGGTAGTGCTAACAGCAGGCAGTTTGCTTGTGTGTGGTCTGAAAAATTAAATTGCCAGTAACCTTTCATGTTGTGGCACTAAAACTCTTCAATTTAAATAGCGCAATAGTTTAAATGAACCTTTTTTTTAAACCATCCGCATCACTGGCTCTGAAATATGTTTGGCTAAATTTGTAAGGTAAAGAAAATGTTTAGTGCAATACATGATGATGATGATGACGCCATTAAGTTAAAAACAGAGCAGTTGGTCAATAGACAGTCAGGTCTCTCTGTTGAACTTAAAGGTACTGTGGATTAAATTAGTGCCAGGCTTGTTTTTCTCCTCAAGGAAGACTGAAGAGTTGAGATTTTAGTGGTGATATTTCAATACCAGAACTGTGAGCTGCACAGGAGCTCAGCACAGTGCAAGTTATGCAATTTTGACTGCATCCTGTGGTGTTAATTTACGCCTGAAAGTACAGGTTCAGTCTAAACTTCAGGGGTGCTCCTGAGAACCTTTTCATTGGCATGAGCAGTCATAATCTTTGGCTCTTCGTTTCAGGGAATGCTGTGATTTTTGGATTGTTGCAGATGAGGAACAACTTTTTACCTTTTAATGACTGACACTCTCTCTTGGCATCTAAAATTTTGCCATTCTTCAGCACTAGATAAACATGGCATAGGAATCCTGAAATAGATTCTGCTAGGCTTCCTGCTGTAATAGCAAGTTTTTCCTTTAAACAATTTCCACATGATGTTGCCCATTAACTCTGAATGAAATTGGCATGAGAACAAGTCTGGGAATCAATATTTATTGCTGCATAAACACTTCTCTTTTGGAAGAAGCAAGGCATTTTTTAAAATTCAAATAATATACAAAAATATTTTGTGTTTTACCACCATTGTGGTTTCTACAACTCAGAAAAATCTGAATTGAAATAGGGATGACTTATGTTTTAGGCTATCACAAAAATCTGTCCAAAAGTTTGAGTCTTAATATTGAAAAAGGCACATCTCACTTTGTTAAAGACAAGTCTTTTTAAATATGCAGTAAACCAAAAGAGATGGGCACAGGTTCCTTCCTCCTAAGGATGCATAGATCTTGGATAAAGCATCTGCAAAGGATGAATTCAGAATGACACTTATAGTTAATAGATATGAAAAAGAATTAGTCTGGTAAGAATGATTTGCTGATACTTATTTGGAAGTGTCTGCAGCAGAATAACACAGAGGAACCAACCATTGCTAGTTAGAATGAAGATGAAGCATATCTTACATTGTTATGTTGCCAGACTTATTAAATTAAATTACTGTGGATTTGGTTATTACTTAGATTGTACTTAAGAGATGCCATAAAATGACAACATCTAGGCATTTCTTGGGTGCTGTTTTGCAGGAGGTGTCGTCTTGAAAATGAGAGAGGAATCTTTGATTCTGACCCCTTTGTGACCTCAAATTTCTTCTCCTTTAAGCTTAGCATAATCAGAAAACTACAGTTTAAAGTTTATAGACAGAAGAGGGACCAATTAAATAAATGCTAGCATTTTTAATATGTAAAAATGCATTTTTAGGCTTGGGGATTTTTTTAAAATAAAGATTGAATACAGCTTGTTGTAGTAACTGCACAGGAAGTATTTAAAACATTGTTTTGCTGCTGCTGTAAATTTGAGATACTCTATCATGCTCTATGATGCCTTTTAAAATTTGTATTGCAGGGCTATATATATTTCAATACATACTTTATTCAGTTTATAAGACAGTTTTGTCAACTTTGACCATTCTAGTTCATTTTTAACTTCAAAAACTTGAAAAGGTTGTCTCACTTATCAACATCAATAGTTTTTACTTAAATTGCAATTAAAAATTAACATTACTTATTTGTATGTCTATGGAAATCAGAAAGATTGTAAGTTAGTTCCTTGAGTTTAAGTTAAGATCTGGGCTAAAGACAAATAAACTGAATCATATTTGATGTTCAGTTGTAGAAGTAAATGAACAGAAGAAATACTTCTTTTAGGGAGGAAAAAAATTATTGAACATACAAAAGGAGCCATGTTTTAGGAAAAAAAATACCATTTTACTTAATTTGTTTTGGTTAAAATGCAGTTGGAGGCATGTAAATTAGTATAAAGTACATATTTTTAGCAGAGGACCTGAATGCTGAATTTTCAGCATGTCTGATAGGTAAACAGATGGGCAAGAAAGACATAAAACTACTCTTCAGAAATGAGAGAATAACCCAGGGCTTTGTTTAGCTGTCCCTGTAGGACCTGTGTATACCTCATTTAAACAGTTCCTAAAAAGAATGTAGTGTTTAAGTGATACTGTAATTTTGTGTACTCAGTGAAATTCCAATAAAGATTTAGTGCCTTAGGTTTTTATTAGTAAATATTTACTTAGGTCATGCAATGATTTCTCTCATTCTTAGGGTATTTTGTATTATTCTTAGGCTAGAGAGTGCCACAAGTTTCACATTTAGATATTAAATTACCATCTTCTGTACCTTTGTGTAGTTTAATGTGATGCTTGTCTTGTTTTGGTATTACCTTAGGTGACATTTGTGTGTTTGGATGGCATGCAGATACTGTTTATTATTCCTCAAGCGGGTACAGAGCCTCATTTTCTGTGGGGTTTATTGCTTCCCAAATGATTCCTGAGTGAACTCTAGACTTTTAAAATATAGTTTCCACTGCCTTTTGTTATTGATATGTAGAGTAAGGCCATGAGGATTGGCCTTCTCTTCAGGCTGCTGCAGTTCTTCGTGATAATCCCAAAGCCAGTCACTTCCACCATCCTTCTGATGTGTAACTGGAAGCAGAACAGTTTCCTTCCAACCATTCCCTGTTTTCTGCCTTGCCTGGGACTGGCTGTAGGAATAGTGGCTCAGGGCAAGGTCCTGGCTGGTGTGAGGCTGGTCAGGGCTCCACAGTGTGCAGGTTGTCCCTGTGATGGAGCTGTGTCCATCATGCCTGGCAGAGGATGCTCTCTCCTCCTGTGTCAGCAAAACACTCACATAACTCCCCCATGTTCTTGTGTTTTGTGTCCTATGTTCCCCTCATTCTCTGTGCTTCCCAAAATCAGGCCAAGGGCTTTGGACCAATTCCACCTGTGTTCAACAGCCTATTTATAAAAGGGTCCAAGTGTGAAAGCAAAATACACATAATTATTTAGGTTTGTCAGTTAAAAAATAGCATTTTGGATTGCAGCTTGATAGAACTAAACATGTTACTGTACAATGTTTTTGACACCTTCAGTTGAATTCAAAACAAATTGCAAGGGAACTGGAGTAATTTGGTAAAAAAAGAGACCTTTGTGACAGAATTGTCTGAGACTTTGAGAATGATGCCAAAATTTCTATTATAACCTCAGTGGGTGTAAAATTTTATTATAAGAGTAATACTGTTGGTTAATATATGCTAATTCCTGTCCTGTTGTTGTATCCAAGGGGCAGAATTAGAAAAGTTGTTTTCCTCAGTTAACATGCCTTAATAAACAATATTATGTTCTTACTTAATGATGTCTTATCAAATGGCCTCAATGTCTTTAAAGCTGGCTTCAGTCGTGCTGGGGGATCTGGAGGAGCGACCAGGGAAATTCCAGGATTGCTTGACAGGGGCACCGTGTGGGATAGGAACTGCATAGGCAATGTCCTGGAAGAGGCCATGAACTGCTTTGCCGAGATGCAGAGGCAGACAGAGGAGAAATTCCGCATGTGGATAGAAAAGCTAACCCACCTTGACACGGACGAAGAAAGCAAGCAGCAACTGGAGCCCAGGGAACCTAAAATCCAACTAGTTGGCCAAAGAATCCCCCCTACCACCCAGTCAGGGGCTTTCGTGCAGATGCCTGATAGCCAAGTGCTTCCTCAGCAGCCCTTTAATTCGTACGTGGGCTATCAAAATGCCGATGCCGCGCTGGAGTTTCCAGTGACTTTTAATAACAATTTTACACCAGTCTTTCCAGAGAATGGGAATATGGCAGAGCCTGATCTGAATAAATCATAAACTTAAAAAAAATTAAAAATAAATCTGATTTTGCAATCTTGATGTTATTTTGGATTCTGCTAAAAACGAAGTTTGCTTTTCTCTTTGTATGTGTTTGTTTTGTTTTCTCTTTTGGGTTTTATTACCATGATATTATTTGTTTTTCTTAATTTATAGTGAATATATGTAGTTAAAAAAAATCACAATATACCCACCTGCATGTGCCAGTGCACACATATAAACAACCACCTTTAAAGGTGTATGGGGGGAGCCACCCTAAGCTTTCATCATCAAACTCGGGACAATATAACTTAGAAACCATGTCTAGATACCCCAAAAGCAGTAGGGCTGTGTTTGCTACAATAGGAGCATTCGGGGTATTCATCCAGATGCCCTTTTTGCATGTTAAAACATTTGTATAAGGAACAAAGTTTTATATTTAAAGAGATAAAGCACCCTAGAGATCCAGACCCATGACATTTCCTTAACTCTCTGTTTACTCTCAAGTTTTGCTCTCGAGGTCTCCAGCTTGACCATGCCACACATCAGCTTATTGATTTTTAGGCAGAACTAATAAATAAGCTTACCCTAAAAATTTGGCTGTCTGTAACAAGCGTGCACAGCAGATTTAATTCCTTTTTGTCTCCCATTCAGCAGCTCAGTCTCTGTCCAGGGTTTTTATCAGTGTCACTGCTGTGTTGCAGTATTTATGGAGGTGGCTGCCTTACCCTGTGTGCGCACACAAGCACACTCACACATGTCTCTGTATGCAGGTCATCTCCACCGACTCCAGGTGCCTGCTCTGCTCTTCCCTGGGTCTCAGTGGGAAGAGATAAGGCTCACCGAGGATGCCTCCAGGCAGTGTCTTTCTCTCCCATGAGTTGTCCCTACCCTGGCTTATCAGCGGTCCCTAAGAGATAACTTAGGGTGAGATGAGTCACCCCAACCTGTGCACACAGAGCAGCTGCTGCTTCCTCCTGCGAATGCTGCCCAGCCACATCCTTCACACTGGAATAAAAACAATCCTGTCTGCCCTCAGATAAGCAGCCATCAGGGGATGGGTTGAGCCTTGGCACAGGAATTTAAAGGAAGGCTTGATAAGCAAACACCATGGTGGTCTGATAGCTGCTGGCCTGGGTCAGACTGTACCACGCGTGAACACCACTGAAATAATTCTTTACTTGTGATGGGGAATGCCACAGCATCAGGTTCATTTAAGTGAGGCAATACTTTACTGTTTTGTGAGTTCTTTTTTTGTACTAATAGTTATCCTGAATAGGCAGGCTTGAAACTGATGTTTAAAGTAGGATTAATTTAAACTAGATATTAGAAATACTTAATTCTTACTATTATTGCTACACACAGGGATTTTTGGGTCACCTCTCCAGTAAGGCCTTCCTTCATGTGAAGTAACTTCTCTGTAGCTACCAAAAAATGTATTTTTTAATCAGGTAGAACTTGATAGAAGTTTCTAATGAAAACGAAATAAAAATTTTTACAATGGAAAATGAAAGCCTGCAGTTTAAGTAAAGAAAACACTTAGGGCTCCTTTAGGTCAGTTACTCTGCTTTTTAAACCACAGTCACTTTTTTCCCCTAATTATTTTAGTTTACTTTCTTTTCCTCCTGTTGGGAGTAACCACAGTATCTTCTGTAGGTCAGGCTTTTTTTACCCTCCCTGAAGTCAATGGGAGTTTTTCCATCAATTTATGTGACAGTTTGGATCAAACCTGTAACAGGAACTCAAGAAATACTTTTTGTTATCAGTATAATATCTACACTGGAATTTTAACATTATTCTTGCCCTAGACTGACTTTTTTTTTAAAGTATATGATGCCTTCATTAAAAAAAATTAGATTAGAGACCTGTGTTATTTTCAGAGTATCTGTTTGAAAGACTATGCAGGAGATAATTTTTAAATACTGGGATAAAGTGTTTTCAGATCACCTTCATGCATAATTTTGATAAAAAGATTTTGATACGAACTTGTTAGAAAACTCCCTTGTCTGAAATTGTGTGCATTTCAGGTAAAAGTTAAACAAGTTGTTCTGTGTTTGATTGCAATTTAAAAGCTTATCCTCATCTGTTTAAAAAGATTTTCCTGGGAAGAGTATTTGCTGATAAAACAACCCCCACCAAAGTGGATCCATCTGGTGTTCATAGATTTTATATGTATATATATAAAATACATATTTTATATATATATATATATTAAAAATCTCTTTATGATGATAATAAGAACAGAATATTCTAAAGCATGACAACTTTACAAATCTTCCCGTGCATGCAAAAGCAGCTTTTTGCAGTGACTGGTTTATTTTAATGTGTATGTCTGTAAGCATGCCCATAGTATTTTTTGTAAAATAGTATAAATGGAACAATTAGGTATTTCGGAACAAATTGTGTAAGGAGTTCAGTTGACCTTATTTATGTCTCAGACTGAAACACCTTTACATATATATCTCATAAATTGATAATAACTTAATTACATATGTAGCCAGTGAACTTTCTGCAAATTTTCAATGTTTTAGTCAGGTAGTTCTCAAAAAAGAAAAAAAAAAGAAAAAATATTAAAATAATTCAGTGTATGAATAGATAAAAATTTGCGTTTGTTACTGGAGGCAAAAATTTAAACATTTTATTTTTTCCATCACTGCTAACTGTTCTTTTCAATGCAAACAGCTGTGAACATGAAAGAGCAAGCAGAGGATGACAGAAGTTGAACATACAAACTTTAAAGCTGTACTCTTTCTAGGATAAAATTATCTCAAGGCTTCCAGAAGACTGGGGGAATAGTTCCTGTTAGAAATAACTTCAACTTAATTTCCCTACCAAAGCTACCTAGCTGACAGCTAAAACACTTGTGCAAGATCAGTGGCTGCAGATTGTTTTGTAAATGGTAAATAATATTTCCTTTCCTCTCTCTTTCCACTTGGCTCACAACCAGAGCCAAATCTTCAGTTTTGTCACAAACCCTCTCCTTTGAAAAGAAGAGTGTGCACTGATGTGCACAGCTGGGTACTGCTCCATGAGCTGGTTTTCCCCTTCTCCATGAGCTGGTTTTCCATGTGGGGAAGTGTGTTTGCCCTGAAACTGAGAGGGGAACCCCACCTTTCTATTGTTCAGGTGTAGCATAACCTGCCTGTTGAAGGATTTGCCCATAAACAGGAGCATTTCTCTTCTTGCTCTGTATCCTGAATCCAGGAGGAGCCAATCGCCAGATACCAATACTAGTGATAAGTCTGTGTTTTAACTGTGTGTGACAGTCTTTGGCATCTCTTTGAGAAAACAGGTTCCCAACACATACTTTCAGATTTTATATTTTTTGCCTCCTGGGAAAATTTTCACTATATTTTTATGACATGGCTGCAGTTGAGTTTGTCATGATTTCCATTATAAGCTCTTATTTTCAAAGGGCTTCGACTAGAAACCCTCAGGGAGTTAAAATTTCTTCAGATGAAATTTTAACATAAATTTTTATCTTACCCATTCTGTATCTCATGGAAACAGTCTGACTTATCTACAACTACTTTAGGACTATTGGAAGAAAGCTCATCTACTTTTCAACCCTGGGTTACATTTTGAATGTGTGTTTATGCTCACATCTCATCAAACTACTTCAAAACCACCACATTTAACAAGTAGAAATCAGTAGGAGTTTTGCACAGACACGGAGAACCACAGATAATTTAGAGTTTCTCTAATTGCCCCAGGATTTGTACTTCAGAATGGTGTGAAGAAACATTTTTGTTCCTTTAAGGAATTTTACTTATGGTTTGGAAAGGTCAGATGCATCGTGTCAGGTGAGCTGGTGTAGACTGGTGTAATTCCAGGGATGGTTGTGCCAGTTTAAACCTAACTGGCTTGTTCACAGAATCATGGAATGGTTTGGGTTGGAAGGGACCTTAAAGCTCATCCAGTCCCACCTCCTGCCATGGGCAGGGACACCTTCTTCTATCCCAGGTTGCTCCAAGCCCCATCCAACCTGGCCTTTGGCACTGCCAGGGGTGGGGCAGCCACAGCTGCTCTGGCTCAGCTCCTATATTGCCATTTTAAATACTGAATTATGTGTTTTTAATATGGCAGCTGTTCCAGCCTGGGAGCAGTGGACCACCTTTACAACCCCGGAGTTGGAATATAGCAGCAGGTGAAACAGAGTGGTTTTGGTTTCATGTTTTTTTGTGCAAGTGCACAAGAAGTAAGCCTTTATATAAAGGCTCTGTTTAAATTTCTCTAAATGTCAAAATGACATTGCAGTAAAAGGACTTTCTTCTAGGATCAGTCCCTTTTTAGGAGTTCCTGGAAGTCCAGGGGCTTCAGTGTGCAGTGTTTTTGCAGGCTTGCCTGCAGGTTCTTCCCAAGGCATTCATTCTCCTTTCAGTGGGGTTTGGTGAAGAAGGTCTGTAGGGATAAATATCTGAATGGTCAGGTTTTATTTAGGAAAAAAAAAATTTACATACAACATTAAACAAACTCAAGGCAATTAAACTTTTTTCAGATTTTCTATTGCAAAAATAGTGCAGGGATAAAAAGAGTCAAAATCTAAAACTTTCACTGTCATTTTTAACAGTACTAGGACAAAATAATTTAAGCAGAAATACACATTTATTTTTTTAACCTCAGTGTCTTTTAGTGTTTGTGCAGGATTGTTGGGTTATTTTATCTGAGCTGCTACAGTAAAGACTGAAAAACCAATCTTAACTTCAATGAAAGGGGATTATATTTGGCAGTTATGTTACAAATTGGAACATATTTATTATCACTGTTTTCTCTTTTAATGTATTTTGTCTTTTTCTATATCCACATACTGTATGTGGATAAATTTATAAATAATATTTCAGGGGCATTAAGAAATTAAACTTTTGCCCCATTGATAGTTGTAGAAATTTTCTACTGGTTTTAATGGGGCTGCCATTTAATCTCATTAAAAATTGAACTTATTCTGCAGTTTTTTGTCCAGAGAATCCTCTAGCTGACCTTGAGGGGAGCCTTTGCCTGATGGGGGTGTGTAAATCAGGCCAGTTGAGTAGATGTTTTTGAAATAATGGGGGTCTGCGCTGTGACCACTGCAGTTACATGTGTTAGAACAAATGCACTGTGTGATTTGTACTGTAGAAGCCAAAATAATCAGGCTGATTGATAGAGATGGACAGTACCTTGCAAAAGACGAAGCCAGAAGTTGATATTTCTCACAAATTTCATTAGTCTCTTGGTGTTAGGTCAGCAAAATGAAGGCACATGGAAAAATAGGCTTATTAAGTTAGCAGGGATTCAAGTGCAGAGCGATGGAGCAGGGGATTAGTCTGGACCATCAGAGGCTGTATCAGGCCTTCCATGGAAAGGTGCAGTTTGTGCTGGGGAAAGTATGATATATTCTGCAGGGGTGCATGTTGTCTGCCTTTTCCTAATGGAAGTTGTGTTAACACAGGGAATTATTTACTTTTTTTAACTACCATGGCTATGTAAGGATGTGATGGTTTCCAAAACTCTCCTGAGACACTTCTCCAAGTAAAACTGGGGAAGAGATCTGGTTGATATACCTGCTACCATAATTATTGCATTGTTAGGCAGCATCACAGAAGACAACTCCTGTAATGAGATACAAAGTGAATTCCACTTCCATAGCCATATTCCATGTGCCTTTGCTTAATGCACAGTGAAAAATGCTTTGTTATCTTCATTCATAATTCGCTAAATTAAATCCAAGATATTTTCCATCCAGTCATCAAAAAGCCTGAAAGTATGAATGTTGTTTAGCAAGACTTGAATTTTTGGGATTTCTTTTCTTGTGATATATTAAAAAGTATCCAGTCTGAGAAGAGATAATAATTTGATCATGTTGTTTTGATTTTATTTTATTATTATGGTTAAAAGAAACGCCAAACAGAAAAGCTTTACTGTGTGAAACAAAGGAAATGTCAGGAAAGTGGATTCACTGATTAAGTTCACTTTATGATTTTAGAGAGAATGTTGTTACACTGCTATTGTTTTTTATTGTACTTAAAATGTATTATTTGCGTAACCCTGTAAATTTTGAAATGTAACTACTGTAACCTGGAATAAATAAATAAACCTAAATAGCAATGAAGCGTTTCATGTTGCTAAACAACACAAGAAAGCACGAAGGTCCAGCCCCCACTCCCCTTTGGGAATTGTTTGAGGGTTCAGGTAGTTTGTGCCATTTGAGTTTCACGTACGTTTGAAATGGAAGGTCCTGGGTCATGTTTTAATTAATACCAGGTTTGTATTGCTTATCTGAAACAAAAAGGCTGTCACTTCATCCTGGAGTTTTTGTATCAGTATATTATTTTGATTGTGGTCATCTGACCTTACAATTTATGTAGGTTATAAAGTCCATTTTATGTTTTATGTAATCCGGAAGTAAGTGGGAGTTACCTGTTAAATTTAAGCATCCAGTGTAAATGAGGGCATTCTTAGGTCTTTAATTACTCTAAAACATCTCAGTATTCTCATTTGTTCCATAGAAATAAATTCATTTGGAGTAGTGAGGCTGAGACCATCAGGGCCCACATTCACAGCATGGAGGTGGAGGTGAGGCTGGCAGAGGCTGTGTCTCCCAGGACTCTGTGTGCAGCCTTTTTTGCATTTGCACCTTTCCCAAAAGCATTCCTAAGCGCTGCTTCTGAACTCCTCAAACATTCAGCAGTTAAAAATAGCCCAGTAATTGGAGGGGAATGTTGTTTTCAGCCAGACTGAGCTCCTCCGCTCCTTAGCCTTGAGCAAGCTGCAGGCTGCTGCCTGCCTCAGTTTCCCTCGTGGACAGAGGAGGTTAATAACCACCTTTGGAGTTCTCCAGGATACACCAATGGAGAGCTTTTTATAAGAACAAAGTGCTGTAATTATTGTTGCTTTTATTACTGTACTGGTCTGTGTCTCTTAAAACTTGGGGTGATATTCATACCTAAATATGGCTCTGTGTCTCTTCCTTGCAGGGATACTAATGAGCAGCTCAGACAACCAAAATTAGGGGTTTAATTTTGCATTTATTTTAATCAGAATAGTCCTCTGGAGATTTCAGTGGTTTTTCCTCTACTTTTAGAGGAAACGTTGCAAATTTTAAATCCCATCCCTGAGGCTGGAATTCATCTTGTGGAACTTGAGCACTGTCAAATTGAGGTGCTTGGGCTGAGGTGGTGTCTAAGCTTTTCTGTTTGCTGGGGAAGGAGGGGAGATGGGGATGAGGAAGATGGTGCTCTTGATGCTCCAAGCTGCAGTTTCCAGGCTGAGCTTATCTGACTCTGAACTTCCTCTCTCTGGCTGCAGTGGGGAGGAGTTTAGGTGATGAACTCTGCTCAGCATGCCTAAATGTAAGAAAGGTGAAGAGAAATAATGACTTGTAATCATAGAATGGTTTGGGTGGAAAGAGACCTTAAGGCTCATCCCATTCCATCCCCTGCCATGGGCATGGACACCTTCCTCTAGCCCAGGTGGCTCCCAGGGATCCAGGGGCAGCCACAGCTGCTCTGGGCACCCTGGGCCAGGGCCTGCCCACCCTCCCAGCCAGCAATTCCTAATTCCCAATAGCCCAAAATCTGTCCCTGCCCTCTGGCCCTGGGAAGCCATTGCCTGGCTGCTGTCCCTGCATGCCTTGTCCCCAGTGGCTGTGCAGCTCTCCTGGAGCCCCTGGAGGCCCTGGCAGGGGCTCTGAGGTGTCCCTGAGTCCGCAGCTCTCAGCCTGTCTCCACAAATTTCAAGGACTTAATTCCCCACTCAGGTTCTGCCAGCTAATATCTTGTGTTTCCTTTGCAATGGTAAGCAGCCCGTGCAGTGCAAAGGGACAGTGCTTCTTATGGAATGGCTGCTTTTAACCTACAGCTGAAATTTTACGCTTGAGTTCCCCTTTTTGCTTGTGCTGCCATTATAATGAAGTAAGGGATAATAGGAGTGTGGATCTTACAGCATGGGTTAGGCTGCTGAGTGTTGAGATGTGGCTCTAAGAAAAGCAAGGGAGCAGGTAGCAGATGAGAAGTGATTTAATTTTCTGTGTTGAAAGTTTGAAATGAGAATTGGTTTGTGTAGACCTGGATTTTTGTGCATGTGAGTTCTGATTCAGTTGTTCAGAGTGGAATTAGTTGTGATGAGCTGTGTAAATTAAGGGAGACTTGGACCCTTGGAAATGCTGTCCCCGTGATGACCTCTCCCTCTGAATTCTTTGGGGAAGAGAAAAAGAAAGCAGGCTTTCCCTCCCCCCTTACAGCATTAAATGTCAACAGCTGTATTTTGCTGCTGGTCCTTATTAACTTTCAGCCTTGCCTTTTTCAAGCGTTTATTGCTTTAGAAATGAATTAATGCTTGTCACCAGGGAAATGTACTTCTTCCAGCTACGTTGGGTTCTCAAAAGATGTAATTTTTCTAAAGTAGATAGTTTAAATTACTGACCAGGGGACCTCCTGACTGTTCTACATTAAGTCTTGGTTCTGGCATGGTTTGTCTTGATGTCTGTTTTTTAATCTTTTGAAATCCTGTTAGGGTCAGTAATTACGTGTAGTGTCTCTATTATAAAGAAAAGATGATGAATTATACCTATGGTTTTAGTTAATCCTTTTTACCTTTTCAACCTGAAAGCATTTTTTCACTTTATTTCCTAGCTGAAGCCAATTGTCATTATTTCTTGGTACCATTCATTCACTTTGCATCACATCACTGGATGATCATGTACTTGGCTAGGGAAGTATTATTTATTTCCAAATTTAACCACTCCTGTCCCTTCCATGCAGCCTTGAGAAGGAAACAGCTTTTGGAAACAGAGGATTTTTATAAGATTTTTTTTAATATGCCTTCACTGCAACTTCCATCTAGTTGTTGTTGCCTGCAACTTCTTTATTGTTTGGTTTTGTGTGGTTTTTGTTGAGTTTTTTTTTTAACACAAGTGAGCATTTATGCTTATTTATTTTTTTGTAAGTATGGGGAACCTGAGGATTTGTTGCAGTTTGGTGGCCATTATCTTGGCTTTGTCTGTCATTTGCTGGTGATAAGTGTGGATAAACCTGGTGTTGGGGGCCTTTCCAGATTTCCAGATCTGATCCTGAAAGGCAAGGCTGAGAAATACAAAAATAGATCTCTGCTGTGCTTGCTTTGTAAATAGGCATCTTGTTTGGGGTTCTTTTTTCCAGATTGTTAAATTGGTGGCTATTACCCTGACAAATATAATTACAGTGTATAAATTATATTGAAAATATTTTTGTCTGTTTGATGTATACTGAATTTAAGCTAAGTTATAAGGTGTGCTCTTTGGAAGTGTGGAAGATACAAGAGTGGAGCTACAGATAACAAGTTTATGCTTGTATTTCCTACTGATGAAGACTTTCACACAAGTTATTTCTATGGGTAGGTGATGAGAATATCACTCTGCATGTATATACATTTATTATACATTTTTGCATGATTATACATGTAGGAGTGGTACAATTTTGACTTGAGACTATTGGTGCCTTTTGTCCAAATACAATTTTACTCGTGTGGACACGTCGATCTAAAAATCAAATTTCGCTTCTGCTTTTGGAGGTCTGAGTCAGAAGTGAGAGAAACAAAGGCCTGAAGGAACAGTCCCAAGCTCCTGAAATCTTAGATAACCCGTTGAAAAAATGGTCAAATAGTCAATATTGTACTTGACCCTCGTATCTTCTGCACTTGACTGTTTATTTTTACAGCTCACATTATATATGTTCACGCTGAACTCTGATGATAAGACTGAAGGAAAACATGCCTCCCATGATTCAGTCCAGCCCTAACTTCTGCATGTAATTTAATCATCAGCTGTCACAAATAATTAACTGAACATCAGCCAGCTTAATTCTGAACTCGGTATTCCATTATTTTGTAATTGCCTTTTAAAAAGACAAAGATTGCCTTCCAGTTAATTATCAGGAATTCTGTTCCAGTCATAATCATCAGCGTTTCATGTTGCGAACAGTTTGGTCTTTAATACATTGGCATTTAACTACTCATTTATTTTTGTTGGGTCTGTTTTAAGTTTGTAATGTAACATTGTTTCATGGAATTGTTGTTTTGGAGGCAGGTCTGAGCCGAAATATTTTTCTAATTTCTTCATACCTTGTTGCAAAACTGATCTTTAGTACGACTTAAGCAAAATGTCACTCTCTGATGAACTGTGTTGCTAATCACAAAGTAGGGGTTCCTGAAAATAGTCAGTTGAATTTTATTTCAGGCGCCAAGTTTCTAAAAAACACCCCCTCCAAAAAAAACCCTAAAACCAAAATCCGCTCTAAAAACTTCAGAAGAACAGCTTTTCAGAGAAGTAAATTTGAAACTTCTAGTTCATCATGTTCTTTCTGTCTTCAACAGCCACACAAAACACTGAAAAGAAACCAGTTTTTCCTAAAACTTTTCATTTTATTCTTTATCACTTCAAAATATTTCATTAGTCATTTTGTAACTCTGAAAGTCCTGTCTTCCTGAACACATTCTGAGTTTATGATTATTTTATATTATCCCATAGAAGTTGTACCCTCTATGTATCACACCCATAACAAAAGGTCCTGCAGATGCTCAGCTGCAGAGCTCCAAGAACCTCCTTGGAGTTAAAGAATTGCAAAGATGCTGATCTTTGGCCCAGCCTGTGTTTGTGTCTCCTGCTCATTTGTGGATGAAGCCTTGGTCCAAATAAAGTTTTGATCCTCTTATTTGGGGAGGGGGAGCTCCAACCACTTTCATCCATGCTGGGTCAGTGAGCTGCAGATGGGGCACGGCATTTGAGCTAAAACACTCACATCCTCTCAGAATTGCATTATTTACCCATTTTCTCTGCTTCCACATCAATCTTTGTCTTGAATTTGCCTGTTTTTTTCCTGAGCCTCCTATGTTTCTAGCATGCTTTCCAGTTAAAAGTTATTTTCATTCATCACAAAGAATTTAGTTGGTCCTAACAAAACAGATCAAAAATAGTTTTTTGTTACTCCTCAAGGACAGATTTCAGAATCATGTAAGCAGTTTTATCTCCCTCTTTCTCCTTCATTATGGTGGCCAAAAATTCATATGACAATCATGCTGAATAAAAAGCATATTTATCACTGTACAATATAATTTTGCTTCTTGTTATTATTGATCTTATAAAAAACCCCAACAAACACCACCAAAAAACATTGCACTTTTGAAAAATTCCCCTGCTCTTGACAGGTGAATATTATGAAAAGAAAGTTGCCTAATGTTAAATTCATTGTCACTGGATCAGTTTTATGAAAAAGTTAGTTTTATTCAGTTAACCCTATAATAATGTAAGCTGTCGCTTGACTTCTGTAAAATTCTCAAGATAAATATCTTGTCTGCCCAATTTAATGTCCTGTGATTGATTTTTTTTTTTAACTGGAGGTTTTATCCTTTAAAGATTGTAAATGTAACATTGTCAGATATGGAGATGTTTATGTGTTAATGTAAAAGACAGTACACAAATAACTGATACTCTGATAAACGTGTGTTTCTGACACTTGTGTTTTCTGTGTATGCGAAGGTCAAAATGTCTCTGTAATCTCAGGCTATGTTCATTAACTGAAATTTAATAATTCATACAATTTACCACTATGTAACTACAAGAGCTTCATGTAGGATGTTGCATTAATCCTTAAACAAATTATTTGTACTTTTTGAGGTGTCTTTCAGTCTGTGCTGGTTTCCAACCCATGTTGCTTTTCTCCCCTGCAGATGGACCCCCTGTGGTGGCTCACTATGATATATCAGACACAAACTCAGACCCAGAAGTGGTAAATGTGGACAATCTGTTGGCGGCTGCTGTAGTTCAAGAGCACAATAATTCTTTAGGAAATCAAGACTCAGGATCTGCCTGGAGAACCAGAGGGCTGCTGAATGAAATGAGTGCTGATACAGGTTTGTTTAAATTCTCTGACATTTGTGCCTGCGTTGCAGTTGTTGGGTCTCCCTTTCTTGCTTTCAGTGTTTTTATAGTTTATACAGCTGTAAAAGCTCCCTATGTGGGTTTTGTGAGAGAGCAGGACAGGTGCTTATTAAAAAGGTCTGACATTTACTCCAAAATACAAATTATAAAAATTGACAAATATTCCTGCAATATATTTTTGACATTAATTTTCTTAACTACTTTTCTTCTTCTTCTTTTCCTTTTTATTACTACGGGGAGCTTAGATCTGGGATTTTGTTGGTGGGGTTTTTTAAAATTAAAGTGACCTAATCTTGTTACTGAATGATTGATTATGACAATGCATGTCCCCACCTAGTCAACTGGTCCTAATCTCATTTTTAGGATTGGGATTGCCTGTGTATGGGGGTTTTTAAATTTTTTCTTTGTTTGTTTGTTTGTCTCTTTGTATCTCTAAAATACAATCATTAATTCTTCCCATATTCCGCCTGCATTTCCAGTACCCCTTAGAAAACTGGACAGCGTTTTGAATGTTAGCAGGGATCATTTTCTATCAGCTTCGTCCCACAGCTTTTTATGCCAATTTTTTACTTCCTTTCCACTCTTTTTCTTAACTCCCATGTTAGGATTTCAGGCTGCATTAGACACATAAGTCTTGTCTGGTGGAGCACAACAGGTTTGTGTTTTGTCCTGTTTCCCTTAGGTCTCCTGCCACAGGGGACCCACATGGGGAGTGTTGTGGAGGCTCTGAGCTGCTTTACACTGTCTCTAAGGCTTGAAGAAACACAATTAGGGTGTGCTTGGTGAAGAGATGCTCCATTACTATACAGTCTACAAGTGCACAATTTGAGTATGAGAATCTCTGTGCGTTATTTTCTCTGTGGTCCCTGGCTGGATGTTGTTCCAGCCTTTTTGAAGCTTGCCTTTGTTTTCCAAGTTCACTGCTGTTTTTTGCAGGACAGCAGCTGACTGATAGCTATTTGACCCCTAGAAATCCCAGTTCTTTATTAAGGGATTTATTAAACAATTAGAACAGCTGAAATCACCTGTATTACATAGCACTAATGGATAAGTACACCAAATGAATGTAAGGAAATAAAAGGTAATGTTTCTTACCAAACTTTCTTCCACTTTTCTCTTAAAATGCTGCAGTAAAGGTAGGATTTTTTTTTCCTTCCTCCACATATATCCAAGGGGACTTGCAGGTAGAAGAAAACTGGAAACATCAAGAGACTTCTTCATCCCTGGGAATGTTGATATGGATTTGGTCCTGGTTCTATGGCTATGTCAGCAGCTGAAAGGATGAATCTCTGTTTGCTCTGCATACACCTTACCCTGCAGCCTCAGCACACATCTGACTGCACCTTTGCCAGTGCTGGCCTTTTCCTGCCAGGTCTAGGGTTGCACATTGGGAAAGCAGGATTTTCAAATCTTGCATCTGGTTCACAAGTGTAATCTTCAGCCAGCATCTTGTTTAGCAGACTTAAAAGAATGTGTTCCCATGGGAAAAACATCAACATCAGCAGCTCTATCAAAGTGAAAAATCTTATTACACTAGCACATCTTTGTGCATGGGCAAATATTTGGGGCTCTTTTGCAAGCCCTGATGGTGTAGGGCAAACAAAACATCACTTTGGGCGTCATCCTAATGTTTGTGCAGAGAAATTAACAGCGTGTGCATGAAATTTGTATGGCCAGAGGCTGTAAATCTGTCTGTCTGTGCTATAATCATGATTAACACTCAGCTGCTCTTGCAGTATTTACTCTGCTAATCATGGTTTTGCTACTGCTAATTGTCTTTTTGTTGTCTGAACTTAAAGCTGTGATAATATGTGGAAGCTCTTTTAGGACTCCAATTTATACCTCTGGGGATACTTTTTGGGGCTATGCAGGAGCTGGTCTGCTTTGCTCCTTTGCCAGACATTACCCTGACAAGATAATGAAGGGTGGTTAGGCAGTAAAACAATAGATATTATATGAATAGGTATTTTATTATATTATATTATGATATGATATGATATGATATGATATGATATGATATGATATGATGATATGATATGATATTATGGCCATCCCATTCCCACCCCTGCCATGGGCAGGGACACCTTCCACTATCCCAGGTTGCTCCAAGGTCCATCCAGCCTGGCCTTGGGCACTCCCAGGGATCCAGGGGCAGCCACAGCTGCTCTGGGCACCCTGGACCAGGGCCTGCCCACCCTCATGGGGAAGAATTTCTCCCCAATGTCCAATCCATCCCTGCCCTCTGGCAATGTGAAGCCCCTGGCAAGTGAATTAAAGCCTCTGAGCACTTTAATTTCATGTTTCACAGTCTGCCCAGCCACTTTAAGAAATACCCATGACCCAGTTTTGGGCTTTCTGGCAGTCAGTGATGTTTGCCAATAAATGCTCAGCTCAACTCCAATACTGGGAAGAGACTGTCTGGGCTATTAATTTGTTTTAAGTTCAGCTGACCAATATTTTTTTGTCTTGTGAGGTGGAAATTCCTCTTTCAAGTACATGGCAGCACATGTGTTCCCTTCCCTTGCTAACCCTGATCCAGTGACCAAGGGTCTTGGCTTTCCAAAAATGGCACACAGAGCATGGTCTCTGCTCCTGCACAAGAGCTGCACAGCCACTGGGGACAAGGCATGCAGGGACAGCAGCCAGGCAATGGCTTCCCAGGGCCAGAGGGCAGGGACAGATTTTGGGATCTTGGGAATTAGGAATTGCAGGCTGGGAGGGTGGGCAGGCCCTGGCCCAGGGTGCCCAGAGCAGCTGTGGCTGCCCCTGGATCCCTGGCAGTGCCCAAGGCCAGGCTGGATGGGGCTTGGAGCAGCCTGGGACAGTGGGAGGTGTCCCTGCCCATGGCAGGGAGTGGCACTGGATGAGCTTTAAGGCCCCTTTCAGCTCAAACCATTCTTTGATTCCATTTGCTTGCATCTTTCCCACGTGCTTAAAGCAGTCATTAGAAAGTTTCCCTGGCACTTGTTTCAATTTAATTTCTTCTGTTTCCTTTTAATGTCCCTGGGGGTATAATCAGTTCTGCTTGTTCACACGCCTTTGAAATCCTGTGGATCATTATTGCTTCTCCTCCTCCTCTCATCTTTGAGGAGGTGTCCACTCAAAACTAGACACACATAAAATATTCACCTACTCTCAAATTTCCTGCTAAACAAATGACTCTGCCCTGTGCAGTACAGCTGACCAAGTGGTTTTTCAGAAGCAGGCAGTACGAGCTACTTCAAGGCTGCCCAGCATCCCTCAGGCTAATGATAAAGAGAGACAGTGGAATTAATAATTTTCTCTTTTTCCTGAGGAAAAAAAAAAGAGTAGAAGTTATATCTTTTAATTAACTGATTTTTCAAGGAATCTATTTTCTGTGGGAGAAATAATAATTTCTGCTGCTTTGTGTTTCCCATGTAAGTATTATCCTGTATGACTCAACACATTCTCTAATTGGGGTGAAGAACCTTCTTAGCAGCACTTGGCAGAAAAGGCAAAAATGTGCCACACTTGCTGTATTTAGAGAGGGCCTGTGGTTTGACTGACTGACAAACTGGATGTCATTGAGGAACTGTAATGGAAAAACAGCCCTGCTGCATATGGGGCTTAAATAAACCACTTCTCAATGTTAGAGCAGATGTGTGAAGCAGCACTGCCAGAAATGGATGGGTTTGCTGTGTTTTTTTGCTGACGAGTTTCCCCTAGTTTTTTGCTTGAAGAAATTAAATCAATTTTCCTTGATGCCTGAATGTTTCTGTCCAGCCTATTGGCTTTTTTTTGCTGTAGTATCATTGTGTTTGCTTAGATTGTTTTGTTTCTTGATGTCAAGGAGGTTTAGGGACAGTCTGATTCTTATCATAAGGGTCTGTCTGACTGCCATAAGATTTCAGCTGGAAATTCTGGTTGTTCTTGGTGCAACAGTCAGGCTTTTTTCACTTCTGTGTGCCAGCACCATCACAAAAGCTGCTGACATTGGCTAAATCCAGTGATTTTCCTGTATCAGGTGATGAATTGTGAGTTGAAAAACTTGGTCTAAAAACTTTGGCTTTTTGTTAGGTTGGCAAGCTCCTTTTCCAGCTGATTTCTGGGTCATGTAAGCTGTTAAACACTGTGTGTATTCCCTTTTTTCCCACCTCTAGGTCGTTTGGATCCAGGCTTCCTTGCAGGTGACAAAACCTCTTGTGGCAATGCCCAGGCCAATGAAGAAATTAACATTGCCTCTTCTGATAGCGAAGTAGAGATTGTTGGAGTTCAGGAACATGCCAGGTATGAATTATTGTTTCTCGCTCTAATATTAATTTAATTTTATCAGAATGTCTGGGCTACCAAAATCAATAAAGAAAGAATTACTGACCTTCACTTCTCTAGTTACCCATTCAAGAGTGATGCCCAAAAGGCAGCAAATGTTGCACTTTTCTTTTTCTGTTTTGCTGGTCATGGTGATTTTGGAATGTGTTTTTCTTTAGAAAGTGACCAACTTGATAGTTATTCAGATTAAAGTTGTGTTTCAATATCAAACATTAACTGGCTAAAAATGTGTGGTACAAAAATACCAAATATTGAGATACTAAGTGTACATACATCAGAAATTCAGATTTTAAGGGAATTCATAAATATACAAATAACTAAGTGAAAATCTTTATGTGGGTTCTTATTCCCTTTCAAAATATCAAGTTTTTTAACAGTTTCCACTTAATTAGTCATTAGGGGTAAAAATACTATCATTTTTTCAATGGGTAGTGTCATAAGATATCCCCTTTAGGTTAAAAATCAGATAATTTTGAATCTTGGGTTTATTTCAAGATTCAAGAGAGGTCAAAGTAGATGAGGGTAAGAGTGCCCGAAGTTTCTCTCTCAGTCAGAAACCTGTGCAGCTGTTCTTCTTGGTAGAATTTTTTTAATGTTACTCTTAATTTTTAGGCTGTGGTCTTTCCTTGGCTTAAAATATTATGAAGCAGTTGAACAAAACTGACATTTTCTAATAGTGTGGAGTGTGAATTTGGTGGAATAAAACCAAGTTAAAACAGTACACAGACAAGCTGCTTCCAAAATTTTCTGCTGCCTAGTGGGTGCTTGCAGGCAGAAGAGGGTGTGAGGAAGATGGAAGAGAATTCCTTGTCCCTTCACTGCATATTTCTTGAGGAAAGAAGAAAGAAAGCGTTCAGGACCCAATTTCCCAGGCAGGAAACTTCATGGATAATGTGGGCACAGCCCAGTGCTGTTGGATGTGACAAAAGGAAATTTTCAGGTCCAGAAAGGGGATTTAATCTTAGCTTTTGGAACAGTGAGAAGGTCCTTGCATGGCCAACTCTTTTGGAGGATGGTAATTCCTTAGGAAGCAGCTCTCCTGGCTGTTTATGCAGCAGAACGCAGGCTGGGAGGGTGTTTGTGCTGATGGTGAGGGGTGTGGATTCACCCTCCAGCACTGGCTGCTGTAAATCTGTGCAGCACTGCACGCAGGACCCTTGTGCTTCTGTCCCCTCTTTGAAAGCTTTCCATGCTGCTGCCTTGATAAGACTCACTCTCTGTGGAAATGGAAACATGAGCTAAATGCAGAGTTGCTGTTTAAAATGAGTTTTAGTAGATAAAAACTAAAATGATTTCAACAAATCAACCTAAAAGCACTCTCCTGTGCTTTCCTTTGTTCCTGTACCCGTCTCCTGCAGACCTGTGTTTACTGCCTCCCTGGAATACTCACTCACACATTTCAGTTGTTTGAATCCTATTTAGAGTTTTATTTCTCTTGCAGGTCTAGGCTTGCAGTTATGAAGTATTGATGGGCTTCTGGCAGGGTTGTCGTTTGGACAAGAGTTAGGTTTTTGATCAGTAATTTCTGCATGCTTAGTTAGTGTGGTGTTGGGATCCTGGTTTTTATCATGCTCCCTCTTCCATGTCTGGTGTGAGTTGTGATTCCCTGGAGTTTGTCCATTGTTTGTGGTTCTTCAGATTCTGAGTGAATTGGTGCTGTTTCTCATTGGGATATTCCTTGGCATCTGCTTAGGACACTGATTCATATTTTTCAGTTTGTTAAATTTTTCACCGGTAGAATTTTTTTAAATCATGCATGCATATAAACCAGTTTTCCTCCAGTTTCTCCTAGGAGGTTTTTTGGGTTTTTTATTGCCTTTACTTGGTATCTTCCCTTAGCTGTAGATTGGAAGCATGTTCTAGCTCATGTTTGACTCAATGGTTTGCTGTTGGCTGCTTGTGTGACTAGTTTGAGGATAAACATTTTATTTTTCAGAGGTATCTTTTTTTTTGTGAGATAGTTTATGGCTTGTTTTCATAATCTTCAGGAAGAAAAGTTAGTCTTAGCTCTGCCTGAACACTTGAGGACTGTTCTCAGAATGGTGCATCACAGTCCCTGAGACCAAACATCATATTTAATTTGCTCTCCTACAAGCTTTTCTTGCCAGTTAAGCTTAAAAATACTTCTCTTTAAAAGAAAGCTTTAAAAGAAAGAAATCTCATACATTTTTTTAGACTTCCAGAGTATTTTTGCTAATTCCTTGTAGATATATACTTTAAGTATGTGTTTTTATTGCAGAAGAAGTAATAAAAGAGCCATTCTGAACATCACATCTAAACCTAAGCAGCGTATCTGAGAAGGCAGTGAGACATTTGTATTCAGAGAAGTTGCAACTCAGAGAATGAGATTTTTCATTCTATTTCACGAAACTCCAACCAGAACCAAGAGAGCTGAGCACAACCTAAGTTTTGGAGAAAATAAATAGCACGGACTTAAATTGGAATAAATAAAACGTAAATGTCAGGGATATTTGATCAGTGCAGGAAATTGGAGTTCCTGGAATACACGTGCCTTCACAAAGAAATGGGAAAAGGTTACCCCAGCAGACAGAGCACCTCGTGTTTATCCATGCAGCCAGGAGGAGCTGCAGCCACTACCAGTGCTTACAAGAGCAAAACAATTTTTGGAGCACTAGGTATCAGGTTTTATTAGTGCCTGTGCAGGATTTACAGCTGGAAATTGAGTGATCATCCTAAAGCCTCTAATAAATTCCTGTCATCACTTCATCATACACAAAATCATTCTGCCTTTCATTTTGCATTTATTTTTTCTAATTGCTCTTAACCTGAGCTTCATTTGTCACGTATCTACTATGGATACAATAGATAAAAATGCTGTGTGAAAGGTACCTGTGTATTGTGCTTCAGCAGGGCACCGGAGCCTTATCTTCAAATACACCTTTTCATCTCATTGGCTGCAGTCACTTAAAGCTTAAATGTTTTGCTGAAGTGGGGCTGAACTGTTGTCAGTGAGCATTTCCCAGAGTGTTTGTAATTTTCAGTTAAAAAGACCAAAAGAAAAAAAAAGTCAGGCATAACGACTGTAATAACATAATTAGCAAGATCTCTTTTGCAATTATTGTAATGAAAGTATCATTACCTCCTTGTTTTAATATGGCTTTGACTTAATATTGCAGTATAGCTTTTCATTTTCTCTTAGGCAGCCTCACTGCAGATTTTTCTCTTCTTAGAAAGTCCAATGGGTAACGCTGCATCAGGAAACTGTGCATGGGATTACACATGGTGGAGCAGGCTTCCTCAAGATCCTTGGGATCCATGCACATATTTTTTAAGAAGGATCACATTACACTCACTAGCATTCCTTTGGAATAATTTGATCCCCAAATTTAAATTTAGCTTTGTTCACTGGGCGTTCGAGATGCCACAGACTCTTCAAGTGGAGAATCCAGTTTGGAGAGGGAAGTGCTAACCAGCTAACGATGGAACACCGGAGGGGGGTGTGTGGTGTGTGAGCTGAGCAGTGTCCCTGACGCTGTGTGTGTCCCTCTCCTCGCTGCAGGTGTGTGCATCCCAGGGGAGGGGTG
This sequence comes from Camarhynchus parvulus, assembly GCF_901933205.1. Lineage (NCBI taxonomy): Eukaryota > Metazoa > Chordata > Aves > Passeriformes > Thraupidae > Camarhynchus > Camarhynchus parvulus. The sequence goes on from NC_044601.1 coordinate 67,693,253, forward strand.
ATCCAGAGCGTGGCCTCCTGGAAGCGCGGCTCGCCCTTCGGGAGCGCCCAGCCCGCGCAGCCATGGACAGCAGTGGCTCCCCAGCAGAGCTGGTCCTCGCCCCCAGAAGTGGTGGATCTGACTCTGGACGAGGACACCAGGCGCAAATACCTCCTGTAAGGCCGTGTCACTGTGCTCTGCCCCCTGCCCTCCCGCCCTCCCTGGCACAGAGTGGTGAAACCATCACCTCCAGAGGCCCCGTCCTTGGCACCAAGAAACCCAAACCCACGGCGTTTCTCCACCTCCACACAGGAATGTAGTCTGATTTCAGTATCACTTCAAAGGGTTTTGCCTTCTCCGAGGAGGATTCCTGCCCAGAATTAACAGCACCAAATTTAAAACACATCTGCAGTTACTAACGAGTGCGTGTATACCTAACGAAATAACTGCGTGCAAACTTACGTCCTCCCACGCTCCCCACCTCCCAACTCCAGGACTTTTTTAATTTATCAGTATCTTGAGTTTGTTAGTAGAAGTTAGTGTGTTGCTGTGTGAGCATCAGTGATTTTGAGAAATGCTGTGTCCTCACTGATTTCAGTGGAACTGGGGGGTATTCAACACTTCCAAAATTTGGGCCAGGAGTATTTTTACCCAAACTGATTTTGGTTATGTTACCAGCAGGAGGGATTGTCTTTAATGCAAATGGCCCATGAAAAATGCACTGAACAGCTTTTAATTAAAACATTTTATATTTTCAATGTAATTTATAGTTTATACTCTTCAGTGCTGAGTCTTCTGTCCACTTGACTACTGTGTTTCACTGGTCAATTCCCACAGCTTGGAATGGCTAAAATAGTAATAGTAGTGACTTAGGAACAGCTGAACATTGCAAAAGCACAGGAAAAAGTAATAAAAAGGCCCAGCATCCCTCTCCTTTATAATTATAGCTTATTATTATTATTACCTCTACCTGAGTTTTGCCTGGAGTAGATGAAGAAGAGGAATTAAATGTTTTACTCACAGTCCCCATCTCTACTGCTGCTTGTTTGCGTCATTCACCATCTCAGAAAACAAAAAACAAATCCCAAGCAAATTCCAAAGCTCCAGCCTGGCGAAGGGGTGGTCAGCTGGGACCTGTTCCTGGAATTTGTGGGGCCACTCAAGTGCTTAAAACTCTGTCCTGAAAGATGTTGCAGGATCAGGGTCAGAAACTAAGGTTGTGGTTTTCAACTTTTTTTTTTTCTTTTTTTTTAATTAGTAATCTACACCATTTCACTGGCTTTCAATCATGCCTCTCATGCTAGTTTTGGAAATGCCAAGATTCAGGAAACACTTTCTACCAGAATATTTACTAAAATCAGTGGAACGACTCATTTTAGCGGGCTGCAGTTTCTGTCGTGTATATGGAAATTCCTGCCCCTCATCTGTCATTTTGAGCCTTTCCCAAGGCAAAAACCAAAGATTAAACTTTAACAAGATGATATTATTCACTTTAAATGTCTACTGTGCAATTGAAACATTCCTTCATATTCCAGAACTTTCCATTGGGAATTTTGTACAGGTCTGCCCTCAGATTTTTCACTATTTAAAGCTGAACAAGGGTGGTGAGGACATGGGAAGTTCTGCTTTCCTTTCGTGTCAGCTGGTTTTCAAAATTTATTTGGCTTCCCTTAATTTTATCTGTGGGCAAAATAAAAAATTAAAATGGAGTTACCTGTGTTGTTACATAAGGGCAAAACAGCCCAGCAGGGGATATCTAGTAACAAACATCTGTTTCTTCCACAAGCAGAACAGCTCAGGCTGCACTTTACAGAGCAGCTAGGTAAGGATTGATATTCCCATTTCCAGCTTTCTAGAACATTGAACATTAGTGTCTTGCATGGCCAGAGAAATACCTGTGGTGTTTTTAGTGACCAATTCCTTTCTGTGGGAGGGAGGGAGGGGAGCATGGATGGATCCTGTTGGCCCCGCAGCAGGAAGAGGCCCCGTGCTGCTCTGCCCATCCTTTCTCCTCGTCTTTCCATCAGCTGTGGGCTCACACTCCTGCTGTAAAGGTAACTTTGGAACAGCCACCTCCTGTGGCTGCTTCTTCCCGTTTCACAGAGTCTCCTGAAGAGTGGTTGTGAAGAAAGCTGCAGGGACCCTGTCTGCAGCCCTTCCGTGAAAAAATGCAAACTATCTCTCCTTGTTTTTCAGTTTGTATATGATGTGACTTCCACGTGTACATAAAAAACAACTGCCTCCTCACCAAACTTCCTCCAGCTGTGCACTGTGTTCGTTTAATCAGCTCATGTATGGTAGTCCGATGCAGGTTTTCTTTTATTTAAAACACTATGTATTTTCTCTTAACAAATTTCAAGGCTAGTGATCTGAAAAAAGCAATCACTGGATATAGGTAGAAAATAGTTTGGTTTTTTTTTTTTTTCTTTTTTTTTTTTTTAAATTTCTTTTTTTTAACTTCTGGGGGTTTTTTGTTTTGTTTTGTTTTGGTTTTGTTTTTTTTTTTTTTAAAGAGCAAAACGTGCCTGGGTGGTTTTTGCTCTTCTCAGCAGGAAAGAGAAAAGTTGGCCATTGTATGGCTGTGAACCAATGCACTTGGGGCCTGGACCAGAACCCACTGGGGTCGGTGTGTGGCTGCCCATCGACCTCAGTGTGCATTGGCTCGAGCCCTTCAGGGTTTAGCAGTTTTCCTGAATAGCTGGAGTGGTGAGCTTGGAATCTTCTGTAGTGAAGACAAATCATTGCTCAGAATATAAATGTTTAAAATGTGCGGCTCTAGTCAAAAATAAAATTCGATTCTTCTCGACACTCACTATTTAGTTCTCATTTTCCATCTAGTATTTAATGGTCTTTGGAGAGAAATAATAATAAAACAGAGTGTTATATAAATATATATATAAATATATATATTTTTGGTGCAAGATGAGACCTTCTGTTTTTTGAAACAAGTCTGTAGCATAAAGGTTAAACTATTTTAAGACAAAATAAAATAGAGTGTATTATTTAAACAGTATCGATTTGTTGGGTTTTTTTTCCTTCCACTTCCATCAAATATGCTACTGTTTGTCACATCTACAAATTAAACTTGTAAATTCTGGGTTACAGTTGCTGAAATTCAGCGCTGTTTCTTGCTGTAACACATTTAATTTTGCACATCCAGAATGTTGAAGTGATTTCCTGGCTGCAAAACTTTCCTTTTATCTCAGACCAGGGCAGGAATGACACTTCTCCCTTTAGCCTTGGTGCCAGGGGATGTGCAGGTACCAGTGACAAGTGGCTGCTGCCCATCACAGAATCCCAGGACAGTTTGGTTTGGGTTGGAAGGGACCTTAAAGATCTTCCAATTCCACCCCCTGCCATGGGCAGGGACACCTCCCACTACCCCAGGCTGCTCCAAGCCCCATCCAGCCTGGCCTTGGGCACTGCCAGGGATCCTGGGGCAGCCACAGCTGCTCTGGGCACCCTGAGCCAGGGCCTGCCCACCCTCCCAGCCAGCAATTCCTAATTCCCAATAGCCCAAAATCTGTCCCTGCCCTCTGGCCCTGGGAAGCCATTGCCTGGCTGCTGTCCCTGCATGCCTTGTCCCCAGTGGCTGTGCAGCTCTCCTGGAGCCCCTGGAGGCCCTGGCAGGGGCTCTGAGGTGTCCCTGGAGCCTTCTCTTGTGCAGCTGAGCAGCCCCAGCTGTGCCAGGCTGGCTCCAGAGCAGAGGGGCTCCAGCCCTGGCAGCATCTCCGTGGCCTCCTCTGCACTGGCTGCAGCAGCTCTCTGCCCTCCCTGTTCTGGGGCTCATTGTGCCCTGCAGAATCCCCTCCAGGGATGCAATTTCAGCACAGCCTCCACCCCCCCACACACCTGAATCCTTCAGGGGTCTGAGCAACCTTCCCACCTTTATTCCTCCGACTGCATCCCCCTGTGCCATCCCCCCAGACACCTTCTGCTGCTCAGTGGCACTGGCTGGCTCACAGGCTGATGCTCCAGGGCAGGTCCTCTCTGGCCAGGGGGATGCTGCCAGGGTCAGCTGCGTCCAGAGCGCCACAAAATTGTATGGGGGAATTGGGAGCCACAAGTAAAGAGGAGGATGGTAAATGACAACTGCACTGTGCTGAACGTGGGGTCCTCCTGCCTGCCTGCACCCTCACAGGCAAAATGGAAATGGCAATAGGAGTAAAAATAATAATTATTATAATTCAGTACCTCTGCTATGTTTTATATGTATTTATCACATGAGAAACTCCCAGTGCAAGTCAGTAAGGCCACTTATCCATGTATTTTAAGTACCAATATGTATAATGAAGGTAAAGTGGTTTTCAGCCTTACTGAGTCCTTGGCATTTGTGGAGCCTGAAAATACAAAATCTGGGCCTGGTGGTCATTGCAGAGGTGGGCACCAATCTCAGATTTTATTTTGTGTTTATCAGCAGCAGAGGCAGAACAGAACCCTGTTCTGGAGTTTGGTGCAGATGTGGGAAGAGGACAGATAAAATATCTGCTGAATGTTTTCTTCTCTATCACCAAGAGATACCCAGAGTCTGTAGACTTCAGGATACACTGAATGGAAAGCTTAAAATTGCTCCTGTGGCTCTTGTCACCTCCTTATGCAGGAGCCACTTGACTTTGTGGGAATTGCTATTTCTAGGGCAACACAAAAACTGATGAAAACTATCCAGAACCAGGTTAGCTTTTGTATTGTGTTTCCCCCAATGAAGTAGTTGCAATGCAGATTAATTCTGTGGCTGAAAGTTTGGTTTGCCCGCCTTGAAGTGAGGACTGAAGGGGTTGTGCTAAGCGGCTTTGTGCCCCTGTTCCCTGGAGCGTCTGCAAATGGTGCTCTTTGCTGAAGGCATCGCTTCCCTTGGCTGAAACTCTGTGCCAGTTTTGCCTCTCCTTTTTGGGGCTGTCATCTCTGAATGTCAGCTGCTGCGGCTTTCTCCCCAGAGCACCCCAGGGATGCAGTTTCCCTTCTGTCTCCACAGGCAAGGAGCAGAATGCCTGCAGAACGCAAACTTGGGATGCACAAACCCTGCACTTACTGACAACTCTGGTGCAATTAAGGTGAAATCCTCTTGTTACTTATGCTAAAGGGCAGACGAGGATCCAACCCATGGATCCCCCCAGTCTGTATCTTGAGTTTTTGAAAAACTAATTCAATCCTGAGAGTCCTGATGACTGCTGATTCACAAATGCCCCTTGGAAGCTTTCTCATGGATCTGGTTAGTCATCTGGGTTTGCAATTTAGTTTAAAATTAGAATTGAGTGCCAGCCACTGGGAAGGAAGCATCTTTCAGACAGTCTCGGGGCAAAGCTGGAGCGGGCAGGGGGAAAGCTGTCTGGAAGTTTAATTTCAGATAATTTTCTACACTTACTCGCTGCATCGGCAGCTTCGGGTGAATCCAGGGCAGCCACATCAGAGCTGGGAAAACAAACAAGAGTGCTCTGTCAAATTCATTTTCCATTGCTGTAGGTGCTGTGAATTGAACACAGCTCCTGGAGCCTGACTGGTGCCTCTGATGAAATGCCATCTGCAGCTGAGCAGTGCTTCTGCTTTGTCCCTGGCTGGCCCGTGATCAGCGACTCCCAAACCTTTCCTGCTTTGTTTCTTCCACATCCTTGTGTGTCTGCTTCAAACTTGGAATTGCTGAATGCCAGTCAACCCCAGTATCAGGCCAACCACAGAATCACAGAATTATTTGGGTTAGAAGGGAACTTAAAGACCATCTCATTCCAACTCCCTGCCATGGGCAGGGACACCTTCCACTATCCCAGGTTACTCCAAGCCCCATCCAGCCTGGCCTTGGACACTTCCAGGGATCGAGGGACAGCCACAGCTGCTCTGGGCACCCTGGGCCAGGGCCTGCCCACCCTCCCAGCCAGCAATTCCTCCCCAGTATCCCATCCAACCCTGCCTTCTGTCCATTTAAAGCCATTGCCTGGCTGCTGTCCCTGCATGCCTTGTCCCCAGTGGCTGTGCAGCTCTCCTGGAGCCCCTGGAGGCCCTGGCAGGGGCTCCGAGCTCTCCCTGGAATATTCTCTTCTCTAGGTAACACACCAAGACCAGAATACAAAACCACAGTGAGCAAATCCTAATAAAAAGGGGGAGCATTTCAAAAACAACCTCACAACATGTCTCAGAAGAGGCCTGGCAAGTTGAAAATGTTGTTTAGTTCAAACCCCCCCACAGCAGAAGGAGAATGAGCCCCTGGTGCCCACCTAGGAGACCTCCACAGTTCCCAAGCATTTTCTGTGGTTGGGAAGCTGTGTAAACAAAGTCTCAGGCCATTAAAAACCCCATCCCACTTGCAGCTGACGAATCCTTGACTCCTTGGATAATCTCTCTTTCCTCCATCCGCTTGTCAAAAGGAGGAATTAGGGCAATAATTAAAGCTGTCCCATCTGGGCATGGCACAATGCAGGGAGTGAGCTTTCTGTGAGAGGCTGAGCTCCCTGATGCTCAAAAAAGTCTTATTTTAATGCTTTATTTTCCCAGTAAGCAGCAGCATTGCAAACTACAGCCAAGTTTTTGGAGGGGTGATGCAGCACTCCCTCATCCTTCGATGGCCAGGGTAAGGTCCTGCCCTGGACCAGCATTCCCAACTTATCCAAGGGTATAGAAAAACTCTAAAATGCCCTTAAATTATCCAAAACGCTCCAAAAATTATCTTTACACCTGCATCCTCTCATTCCCTGTGCCTCAGGGAGAAATCCCTTTAATTCCTGGGGCTCCAGTCTGGGCTCAGCCTGCTCCCAACCCCACAGGATGCTGGGGAAGGGTGGGTGGGTGGAGGTGAGGGCTCTCTGCAGCACCCTTTTTGCAATAACAATGATTTTTAGCGCAGTTTGGCCGCTGGTATTTTCTCTCAGGAAGCCCTGGCTGGAAGCAGCCCCTGGGAAGGCACTAGATGGCACCAGAGCCAGAGGATACAGGATCTGGCTGCTGTCTCACCCTCCTCTGCATCCCCAGAACGGGGAAAGCGCCCTCAAAAACAGGCAAAGGGGCTTCTGGATGTGAAAAAACCCCAAATTTATTTATTTATTTTTTAAAATTTTCCTAAGGATGCTGGACCCAGTCACCTTGGTCAGACCCTGTCCATGCAGCCAGCATCCATCCCAAGGCAGGGAAAATGGCCCTGGGAAGAGCAAAAGAAATCAAATGGTCTGGATGGAATACTGAAATTAAATTATCCAGCTGTGATTTTGAAGTAATTAAACACTAATGAGTCATTTCTCCAGATATTAAGCCCAGGATCTCGGAATGTGGATGGGGGTTGCTGACCTTGCCTTATTTTTGGTTTTTGCAAACCAAGGACCCGATCTCATAAATAAAATAGTTCAATGTCCTTGACTAGTGGCACAATTTGTGGGATTTTGCAGCAAAGCATGTTTCCAGGAGAGGGCCTTCCTTTCTTCACAGTTCCTGGTTGCATCCCAAAGCTGCTGCTGCTGCAGGGAGCTCCTGGGATACTGGGATGGGGAGAACACTGGGGGGCTACCAAGGAAAACACACCAAAACCTCTGCTCCCCAAAAATAAGGGCAGGATGGAGGAGAAAGGATGAATTGGGGTCATTCTACTTGAAACAGGTGGTGTGACACATCCTAAAGCCCATGCCTGCCCTCACCTTATGGAGGCACACAGGGAGTAAGGAGTATTGTGAGATTAAAACTCTGATTGAAAGGAAGGATTCAATCAGCCCCAAAGTCCCTTGGACTTTGGACTCAATGTAGTGAATCTCCACCAGCTCCCATTCTGCAGCAACCACCACAAGTCAGAAAATCCCCAGCTCTGCTTTGTCATCTGCCACGCCCGTACAAATGGAGAATGAAATTCCTCAAAGAAAAATAATTAAGAAAAATGCTAAGATACAAGTGGGGCATCATAGACTCATTGAATTGCTTTAGTTGGAAAAACCCTTTAAGACCAACGAGTCCAGCCATTCCCCCAGCACAGCCAAAGCCACCACTGACCCACATCCCCATGGGCCACATCCTCGTGGCTTTTAAATCCCTCCAGGGATGGGGGCTCCACCACTGCCCTCTGTGCAGCCTGTTCCTAACCGTAATGACCCTTTCCATGAAAAAATATTCCCTAATATCCACCCTGAGCCTGCCCTGGCCCAGCCTGAGGCCGTTCCCTCTCCTCCTGTCCCTGTTCCCTGGGAGCACAGCCCGACCCCCCCGGCTGTCCCCTCCTGGCAGGAGCTGTGCAGAGCCACAAGGTCCCCCCTGAGCCTCCTTTGCTCCAGGCTCAGCCCCTTCCCAGTTCCCTCAGCCTCTCCTGGGGCTCCAGCCCCTTCCCCAGCTCCGTTCCCTGCCCAGGACTCGTCCCCTTTGCCACCATAAATTGTGCTCCCTCCTGAAATGAGCCTCATGAGGGCTCTGGATGTGTGCTGGGTTCCTTCGAGTGCTGTGAGCTCCCAAAAATCCTCTTTTCAGGGAAAAAGGGAAAAGCACCTCCTGGGCCACATATCTGAAACAGGCTACAGCAAAATAGTTGCAAAGTGTTTTCTTTCTCTCCCTTTCTCTCCTCCCAAATGGCTGGTCTTTGGAGCTGAGGTTTTCACCCATCTGCTTATTTTATCTCTTACTTTATAAAACTGGAAAATTGAAATGCTGAGATATTACACTTTAATCAAATGCATAATGATTTCCTCTAGATTGCCTCTCTCTCTCTTTTTTTTTCTTTAGCTAAAGAAACAAGGTAAGAATCGGACGAGAAAAAATTCCAGGGAGGCAGAAAATAAAGCAGCAAAATAACCCGAGATGAAATGTCAGTATGAAAAATCTCAAATAAAGCCCTTCCAGTTTCTGAGTCCCCACTTGGCTTTGGGTTGCTGCTGCTCCCAGGCATGGAACAATGCTATTTGCTGTAGAGATTTCCCCTCCTTTTTTGCTCTTTCTGTACCCATGATACCTTAAGTGTTTTCACCCCCACTTTTCCCTGGAGGTTCTCCAGTGCTGCTCCCCCAGGCCCAACAGGCTTTGTGCCTCCCAAACCTGAGACTTGAGACCCTCGGGGCCCCAGGCCAAACCATTCTGGGATTCCATAAAAAGGCTTCAGGGCAGTGTGAGATATTCCTCTGGAGCGAGCCACGGGCTTCAAAACTGCTGGATAAAACTGTCCTGCCTGAGGCCAGCCAAAAAAAAAATCCCCTAAATCTGAAGAAAAAGGACTCATCGATTTTTGAGCCTTTTGAGACCATCCTGACCCCCCCAAAGGGTTTTTCACCCAGCTTGGTTTTTCAGAGGGGGTGAAATGTCCCATATCAGGGTGAAGTTACAGAGGGCTTTAGGGTGGGCAGAGTGTGACCGTGTTCACAGGGGTCTCAGGTTGAGGGAAGAGACGAGGATCTGACTTTATGTTTTAGAAGGTTTGATTTATTATTTTATTATATATATTACATTAAAACTATACTAAAAGAATAGAAGAAAGGGTTTCATCAGAAGGCTAGCTAAGAATAGAATAAGAAAGAATGATAACAAAGGTTTGTGGCTTGGACTCTCTGTCTGAGCCAGCTGGGCTGTGATTGGCCATTAATTCGAAACAACCAACATCAGCCAATCACAGATCCACCTGTTGCATTCTACAGCAGCAGATAATCATTGTTTACATTTTGTTTTTGAAGCTTCTCAGCTTCTTAGGAGGAAAAATCCTAAAGAAAGGATTTTTCATAAAAGATGTCTGCAACAGGCAGAGGGTGGGGAGCGGATCTTGCAGCTCTGGAGTTAAGGTCACCCTCAGACCCGCCCTGGGATGGTGCTGATGTGCCACGTGTGGCCCAGGGCTGCCCTGGATCACCTTTTAACTCCTGGATATCCTCCTGGATAAGGGGAGAATCCTTCCCCACGGTACCGAGGGGTGAGACATCCCCCTGTGCCTGCAGCATCCCCAGAACTGCCGCCCGCGGGGACACCTGGAGGCCCGGGAGCATCCAGGAGGAGCGGGATTTTGAACCTGGGGCAAAGGCGGGAGGATGCCCCAAACGGGGGGTGCTGGACCCCAAAATCTGCTCTGGGGATGGGCAGGAGGGAGCCAGGGGCTAATTTTAGCATCAACCTGTGCCTGCGGCATCTGCGGAGGATCGGGTGTCCGGGCAGGGCGGGGATGATGCAAAGCGACAGCAGCGGGGGCTGAGCCCCGTGAAATGCCCGGGACAACTGCGGGGGCCACGGGAGCAGCTGGGGATGGCAGCTGGGGCTGCTGGAAGGGCTGCAGCCCGGCCCGGGGCCAGCAGCGTCCCGGGGCGCCGCGGAGGGGACGGCAGCGTGTTCCACAAACTCCTGGGAGCCGTGCTGGGGATGGGACAGGGAGGCGCGGGGGGCATCGCTCCCTGCCGCATCCACGCGTGGGCTGGGCTGCGTGGCACCCTGAGGGGTTTTTAGCGATTAAAGAAGCGTCCCACGAGCAGAGGTGTCCCTCTGTCGGGTGTGTGTGACACAGCCAGCTCGGCATCGCACAGTGACCCGTTGCTGCTGACAGAGACGGGTGGGGAGTGGGTGTTTTTCCATGCTGCCACACAAACGGGGCTCAGGAGGCGTTTCTTTACGCTTGGAAATGGGAAATTAGATTAGATTGGGTGTAAGGAAGGAGTAATTTACGGGGAGGGTGGGGAGGGCCTGGCACAGGGTGCCCAGAGAAGCTGTGGCTGCCCTTGGAAGTGTTCAAGGCCAGGTTGGGCAGGGCTTGGAGAAACCTGGGGGAGTGGAACCTGTCCCTGCTCGTGGTTTTAGACAAGCCTGGATGTCCCTCCAAGCCCAAACCATTCTGGGATTCTAGGGGAAAAAAATGAAACAGCAAATTTTGCTCTTTTCTTGGAAATATTAACGCTGTTGGGGCATCATCATGGGCTGCCTGTCGGGGCTGGCCGAGCCCTGGGGCGGGCACTGCTCACAGCAGCGCGGTGACAGAGGGGACAAAACCCAGCCCTGCCCTGCCGAGAGCCCCCCATGAGCCAGAGCAGCCTCCCGAGGGCACTAGGGGGAAAGGCAGGAGGGCAAATCCCAGCTGGGATGCGATGGGATGGGCACCGGGAGGCAGCGGGCCCCTGGAGCTTGTCCCGCTGCCGCTTTTGGGGAGCTCAGAGCAGCAGCTGTGTGAACAGCGCCCAAAAGGGCCCTCGGGGCTGGAGGCTGCAGCTCTGGAAAGGCTCCGGGGAGAGCTCGCAGCTCTCCCTGCGGATCGAGTTAATCCTTCCCAGCATCTGCCCTGGGGCTGCGGGACGGGCAAGGAAAGGGTTACGCAGATCCAGGTTGCCAAGCTCACGTTTTTATTCAGATCGGGAGGAGGAAAAAAAAAAAAAAAAAAGCAAAAAAAGCAAACCAACCCTCCCCTCCTCCCCCCTGCAAACAACAAACCCACAAACGGAGCCCAGCGACAGACCCGATGCCGTAATCCGGGCGGACAAATCCATGGCACATCCGCGTCCGGAGGCTGCCGGGCACTTAAACCTGCCAGATGCACGGCACGGATAAGGCTAAACCGGGATTAAGGGGGCTCCCCACGGCGGGACGGCGGCCGCAGCGGGCGGGGGGAATGGGGGCGAATAAAATAAAATAAATAAAAACAGCCTGGGCAGGGTGGGAAAGCCACGGAAAAGTCGCTTTGCGGCGGGGTGAAATGATTCCCTGGAAGCTGCGCTTTGCCAGAAATCCCTCCTGCGCAACGGGGGCTTTGACTCCCTTAAAACAGTTTGGAATGGAGATGAGCGTGTTTGGGTTTTTTGGGGGGTGAATGGCCCTTCCTCAGGCTGGGGGTGTCCCTTGCAGCAGCAGGGGGTGGCTCCGCGCTCCCAGGGCTTTCCAGCGCTCTCCGCGCCCCTCCGGGCTCGGCCGGAGCCGTTTTAGGTCAGGGATGCCCCAGCGGATAAATTCTGTCAGCAACTGGGGCGTCAACACAATGGGCCACTGTGTCACCGCGGGGAGGAGGGATGGGGACAGCGATGGGCGTGGGCATGGTGGCACCGGCGTGGCGACAGCCACAAGCCCTCGGTGGCCCTGCTTGTGGCACGGCCTGGCGGGTGTTTCCCGAGTGCCAGGGCGAGGGATGGGCGCTCCAGGGTGTGACCCACGGGAGTGTGGGGTGGGACAGCTCGGGGCTCTGAGCAGGCGACAGCAGGAGCACTGGAGGGTGTGGCGGTGTCCGTGTCCCACTGTGAGGGTGTGGCAGTGTCCGTGTCCCTGTGGGAAGGTGTCTGTGGGGGCTCTGAGGGTATTTGTGGTGTGTGTCTGTGCGTGCAGCTGACAGGGGTGTGAGTGTGTGGGAGGATGGATATTGGATGGATGGATGGATGGATGGATGGATGGATGGATGGATGGATGGATGGATGGATGGATTGATGGATGGATGGACAAACAGACAGACAAATGGAAGGATGTATGAATGGATGGATGTATGAATGGATGGATGGACGGACGGACAGACGGAAGGATGGATGGACGGATAGATGGACGGACGGACGGACAGAGAGACGGAAGGATGGATGGATGGATGGATGGATGGATGGATGGATGGATGGATGGATGGATGGATGGATGGATGGATGGATGGATGGATGGATGGATGGATGGATGGACGGACGGAGAGACAGACGGAAGGATGGATGGATGGACGGATGGAAGCACGGCCGGACCGGCGGGCGGGTGCGCGCGCACGCGACCCCGCCGCCGCGCGCGCGCGTGCGCGCCTCCCTCGCGCGAGGGCCGCCCCGCCCTCGGCGTTCATTGGCCGGCGGCGGGCGGAGGGGCGTGTCCCGGCGGCGGCCCCCGCGCTGCCATTGGCCGCGCGCCCCTTTGTGTGCCGGCCGAGCGCGGCCGCCGCCAGTCGCCGGCGCGTCCGGGGGGCACAAAGGCCGCAGCATGGTCCTGGTGCACGTCGGATACCTGGTGCTGCCCGTCTTCGGCTCCGTGCGCAACAGAGGTACCGCTCCCGGCAACGCGGGTTCGCGTCCCGGGGCCGCTGGCGGCGGCGAGGGGGGGCGGCGCGTCCCGGGTCCCCGGCGGCAGGAAGGGGGGGCTGCCTCTCAGCGTTCCCCTCAGCGCACCTCACCCAGCCCGGCGGCGTCCCCCGCTCTGGGGCGCCTGCCGCCCCACACACGCCCCGCTTCGGGACCCCCCTCCCGCCCGCACCTCCCGACTCCGCTGCGGTAGATCTGTTCCCCCCATCCCCCCCTCCCCTCCCGTTCTTCTTTTACGGATTTTATTTTATTTTTTAATTTACCCTCTCCCCCACCCCCACCCCTCACCGTAGCCACCAGGCCATCCCAGCGTAGCTGTAGCCGATAACAGCCATTTTTGTACCTCCATCCTGTGTAGTAGCTGAGTTACATTTGCACTGTAAATTCCTGTTAAGTGGATTCGTTTTGCTGTGGTCGTCGTCGCAGAGTCTCTTTGGGGTGCGGCGGGGGCAAACGCCCCCGAATTGCGGCCAAGCCCACAATCCCGGGGCGGCTGAGCTTGGAGGGCACCACGGTGGGGTCATCTGGTCCCACCTCCCTGCTTGAAAACCTTCCAAAAACCCATCAAATTTGGGGAGGGGGAGCGCAGCGCTTGGCCGCGGTTCCCAGAATCGGGCCGGCAGAGGGTCGGGCAGCGAGGTGCGTGTGGTCGGGGTGCAGCATCCCTGTCCCCGCGGTGACACCGCTGTCCCCGCGGGCATCGCCCCCAGCCCCGGCCCTCCCTGCAGCCACAAGTGTCCCGTCCCGCCGGCACACCCCCGACAACCCGCCCAGCGACACCCCCCACCCTCCAAAAAAAAAAAAAAAACCCACAAAAAAACCAAACAAACCGAGCTGCCGAAAGAGACGACTGGCAAAATGGTTTTCCATTAAACAGGGATAACATTTTTTTCTGCTGTGCTAAATTACTTCCTGTTCTTATTTTGTGGGTAATTTTTTCTGTACCGAATATCCTTTGGTTGTGTATCTCCACCTTTTTTCTTGTACTAAAACTAAAGCATGGTCTGTATTTTTTTACATTACCTAGTTTCTGATGTAAATCTCTCTGTAGAGACATACCCTGCTGAAATGTAATGTGCTGTAGCCTATACATCTGCTCAGTGTACGCTGCTTTTGTTCTGTTGCCCTTCCATAGCATGGTGGGCCTTGCCTTTTTGTATTGTGTGCATGATGACATTGTTACACACAATTCCACTAATACTAATATACGATCTCTCAATAAAGAAACTAGTTTTCCTATATTAACCTAGTGTGCTTTTTCTATTGCTGTTTTCCCATTTATTGTCGTATCCTGCTGTTTAGATTTTTTCCTTGCTTTCCCCTCATCGTGAGGTTTGAGTGAGTGGATTTTTTCTCCCTCGTAGAACAGATATGGGGGCTTTTAAATACATTTTTCCCCCCCCACTTCCTATCCCATATCTACCCTCAGCATTAGTCTGTGTGTACATACTTCCCAGCGCACAGTCCATATTGCTGTTGTGCCGATGCAGAATTCTGGTTTTACTGCAGAACAGCCAAAAAAAAAAAAGTGTACAAATCCAATCCCTCATTATTAATCAAAAAAAAAAAAAAGAAATTGATGAAGGGTCTGCTGCTTATTCATTCTAGTTACAACATTGCACCTTCCTTAACAGACTGATCCCTCTGTATGGATGGGGTGGGGGGAATTGTTTATTTTTCTTAAGTCCCGATTGTGAGAGGTAAACCAACCTGTATAAAAAAAAAATTAGAAAATCCCCCTCTAATCTTCAAGCTGTATGTTTTAAACGTATACATCTCTGCGAGTGCCCTGCCCACCATCTGCCAGGCGAGAAGTTGCCGTGCCTTGGTCCCGCGGTGACTGGCACGCTATAAATATCTCCACTAGACCCCTGCAAGGCAGGGCTCGTAAAAACGTCCCAGCTGCTAATGTTGTAACTGCATTTTTCCTGCTCGAAGCCTCCAGGCCCACCATCTTCTGAATAAAAAACTCGATTTGATCAAAAAAAAAAAAAAAAAAAAAGGCAAACTATGGGGTTGGGAGAAAAAGTCACGAGGAGCCTTAAAATATTGGAAGCATGGAGGAATGGATGAATTGCGGTCAGCGAGCAGCTTTGCTGCGGCTGCAAAGCGATGATAATCATTGTGGTCACCTCTCCTTGTGCCTGCAGCAGACCTCCTCTCCCAGGTCTGCAAAACGGTCCTGTAAAACCTCCCCGTTTTGGCTTGGGTGCCACGAGGAGCTGAGGGAAGTCAGGGCTCCCAAAGCCAGGAGACGGGGCTGGGAGGGGAGGCGGGGGGAGCATCTTGTCTTTAATTACATTTCCACAGAAGCGGGGGGGAGACGCAGCATTGGTGATTGGTCTTTAATGAGAGGAAGACAAATTCAGCAGGTCGGTGGTTCCCACCCGCTAAAATTTCACGAGGAGCCGCTGGCAAACAAAACAAAAGCCAGTGGCTCCTGCAGCCCGCCCTGCCTTTACCCCAGCATCCCTCCCAGAGACGCATCATTTCGCAAGGCTGTGCCTTTCCACCTCTCTCCTAGCTCTATCCTGAGTTTGGTTGGTTTTCTCTATAAACATTTATGATTTCCTTCTCCATATTTCCTTTTCCGTGTACCTCGGTGACTGTTTGGCCATCCTGTCCCCCTCTGTATGAGCACCGGTGGGGTGCCCCCTGCTCCCCCCTGGATGTAGTGTATGCCGTGGCCCTTTGTTCTCGCTCCATCCTCGCCCCGGGCCAGCGCTGAGCTCCTCCGTGCCTGACACGTCCCCATACACATCCCGAGGAGGGAGGCTGTGCTTCTCGCTTGCATGAAGGGAGACATGCATGCCTGTTGGGGCTGATCATTTTCCAATGTGATTTTTTTTTATTATTTTCTCCCCCCTCTCCCACCCTCTCCCCCCCCCCCTTTTTATTGTTTTTTTGGTTTTGTTTCGTTTCCTTTTTTTTTTAAATTCAACCCTCCTCCCCCCCCACCAACCCCACGCCACGTGAGACAATGAGATTCGGGTTATGGCGTGGGGGGAAAAAAATAAAAAATCCCCCTTCTCCTCTCCCCCCAGCCCAAACCCCAACACGGATAAACCCATCCCCTCCACGGACACCTGCCGGCAGCTGCCCCTTTGTTGGGAGTGGGGATTCACTGCAGCGAGCGTGACAACCCCCCCCAGGTCTCACTCTGCAAATTAGCCCTGCTACAGAGCAGGGCTGCGTGCTCAGCCCACTCCGAGGATGCCTTGGTAATCTAATAATGCAGAAAACTGCTGGGTTAATGGCAACTTTTAAAGCAATTTATCATCCGCATCATATTTTTGACCTGTCTTGTTAGAAACACATCCTTACAAGAGGAAGCATCCCCTCCCCTCCACCTCCCAGCCTTATTAGTCAGTAACCACCAGGCTTTCATAGCTCATAATCCATCAAACTCATCCACATTTTAATGACTTAATTCCTTTGACACTCTGGAAAAGCCGCGTTTGAGTCCTGATAAAAGCCACCTGGTACAAAGAAAAATGATTTTGTTTTGTTTTGTTTTGTGGTTTTTGGTTTTTTTTGGTTGTGTTTTTTTTTTTGGTTTTTGTTTTTGTTTTAGCATCGGTGGGCTGAGGAAATCCAAGGTGGGTCACGTGCTGGTGGTGCTGCTGTGGGTGTGGAGGCACATGCAGTGATTTCTGTAAAGCCTAGACGTCTCTCCAGCACCAACCTGTATCTCCGGGCTCCCTTAAATAACTCCTTTCAGTAACAGGGAGAAGGATAATCCCAAACTCGGACAAAAGGGGCTCTGAGGTTCATTTCTGTAAGGGTTGCATAAAGGTCTCACACCCATCCGTGCGCGTTTAATGATGGGTCTCGCATAGGGTCTGGGCTGGTGGCACAGCTTCCATCCTTTTTGAGAGAAACGGAAACAAGTAGTGGTCACGTTTTGCTCATGCTGGGAATTATCAGCAGAGCCTAAAGAGAGAGCTGATCTGGATTTACCTTGCTGCGTGCGGATCTGGCCCCGTGGAAGTGTGTTATTTAAGAACCGGTGAGTTGGTGCGCGAGGGAGGCAGCAGCAGAAGCTGTGAAGCTCGGGGGTGGTCGAGGGGGTGTGTCTGCCACAAAACCCCGGAGCTGCTCTGGTGCAGGGGCACGGAGTGCCAGGGACATGGTGGGGGCACAGCCCAGGCTGCTCGGGGTGCCCTGGGCAGAGTGTGGGTGTCCTCACAGAGCCACCCGAGTCCTCCTCCGTGACCTTTCTGGAAGGACTTTCCTAGACGAAGTCTTGAGTTACGTTTCTGTTGTTGCTTCAAACCCTACTCATAACCTGGGCAGCTCCTTGTTAGCTGAAAGGGGAGGATGGAGCATGGCTGGGGCAAGCACTGCCCCCAAAAATGTAGGAGAAACCCCCCAAGTACCTCAGGGAGCATGTGGAACATCCCAGACTGGCTCATGCATCTCCCCTGACCAGAGGGACGATGGTGGCAACCACTGGGGGTGCAGAGGGGGAAGGACAGGGGAATACAGCTCTTTTGGGGGTAGCAAGGACATCCCCTCCCACCCTTTACATGTTAGTTTAACCCCAAACCATGCACTGGGGCGCCTCATGTCTAAGCTGGAAGATTCTCCTCTGCAGAGGTGTTCAGAAAAGGACAGGCGCTGCAGCAGGTCAGCAGAGAAAAGCCTTTCCCACCCTTAACCTGCGAGTGCTTGTTTTGGGAGGCTTTAAATTAAGGAGCGAGAAATCCAAGGGGAGATTTGCAACTTCTCCTATGCTAAATTGTCTCCAATATCTGTAACCCCCAGGGGCAGAGCTGGTTTGGCAACTGGAAGAGGTGTGATAGCATTGCCAAATACTGTGACTCTTGGGCATCTCATGGAATTTGGATGTTCCTGCATAACCCTGCAGCTCCTGGAGATTAAAGCACGAGGCTTTAATCTTAAGGGGTTTCACATAATGTAGAGCTTCAAGGTGCTGCTTATGGCTAACTTGGTCCTCAAAACTCACAAGTCTGCACTCAGCAGGTGTTTCAGCTGATGTGGGGGTTTGGGAAGCAGAAGGGGAATGTGGGGCTGCAGGGAGGCTGTGAGAGGGGGGACAACACCCAGTGGGGAAAATGGTAATTTTCCCCCTTTTTTGGTTGATTTTGGGTGGATGGAGTGGGTTGGTCTGCAGCTGGGGTTGGCAAAGTGGTTTCCCAAGCAACTCTGCACAGGACCCCATGGGAGATCCACAAGTTAAATCCTTGTGTGGTTTTGTCTTACTCCTAAACCTTCTTAGTGAGAAAACTCTGTCTTCTGAGAAAGGTTAAATTCTCCCCCCAAAAAAAAGTTGCAATCACTCCTTAGTCTCTTGCAACAGGTCCTGGTGGTGGCAAGGTCTGGGCTCCTGTGCTGGAGAGCTCAGCAGCCGCCAGGATGGAGGGAAAGGAAACCCTTGTCTGCTCCTCTCCACCTTTTCTTAACCCTTTCTGCTCCTCCTCTGCTCAGTTTTGCAGTCTCCCAGGACCTTTTCTCACACATTTTCCTGCCTGATGGTCCTTTGCATGTCCCAGCCTCAGCTGGATTGGGCTGGTTGGCCCATGCTGTCATGGATCCCTCTTGGTAAGTGTCCTTAACCTCCTTTGTTTTCTCTCCCTCCCTTTAAAGGCTGCAAAGTGTGCCTGCAGGAGAGCTCTGTGTGTGTGGCTTGTGTCTCTTTAATGAACAGAATCTCTTCATTGGCTTGAGGGACTGCACCCAGTGGGCTCAGCAGCAAAGAAGAGCAGGAAGCAGCAAAGGTGCAAGTTGTGGGGACAAAGAGAGAGAGTAAGGGGCAGCCCTGTGGGCTGGGAGCCTGTGGAGTGAGGACACGCCTGCCAGGGAAATGTTTGGGTGAGGATTTTGGTACCTGGGGGAAGGATCCAGGTGTCTGTGTGTCTCTTATCACATCCCTGGGGTCCCAGCTGCTCCCAGTGTGGAGGTGACACCCTGAGGTGTAGGTGACACCCCGAGGTGTGGGTGACCCTCAGCTCAGTCAGAGCCATTGGCTGTTGCTGGTTTTCCTTTTTTTTCCTCCCTCTGGAAGGCTTGAGTGGTGCTGTGGAGCTGTTGCCATGCACCACCCCTCCACACCCTTTCCCAAATGGTCCAGAGAGCAAATGTGTCCCCAAACAAGGAGAGCACCAGGCATGGGCATCTTCTGAGACTTCTTTGAGCAGGACTGATGGAACTGGACAGCCTATCAAACCATATGTCCAGCTCTGGAGCTAAGAGTGGCTGTGGAAACATTCTCTTGTCCTTTTTTCCAGGCTGGAACGTGTCTCTAAAAGGCATTCAATAAAACCATCCCTGGGACATCTGTCTTGCTGCAGCTGCTCCCCACCCTGGGTTTCTCCAGTGAAGGAAGGGATTGGGAAACATCCCTGTAACAAATGTGCCCTCCCCAGCTGTGCTTCCTCTGTGTCTCTGGGATTCCTCATTCTCCTGGTGGCATCTGACACTTCTTTCAATCTCGCTGCCAGATGGAGGCACTGATACTTCCCACAGGCTCTTGGGATTTTTGGAGGCTCTGGGTGCATGAGGAGTCACCACTCATGACCACTTGCCCAACTAGCTAGCCAGTTTTGATGCTGCCTCTGATGAAAACGGGGCATCTACAGACAAAAGGAAGCTTTCTTCTCTCTTTTTTTCTTTTGTTTTATAATATCAGAGGAGCTGCCTGTGTTTGCCTGTGTGCCCCGGGGCAATGCAGGAGGTTTTGTCTGGTCCATTCAGAGCTGGCCATCACCAGCTGGTGGGAGCTGGTACTTGAGTACTCTCTCCTGAGAGCCCCAAACCTCAGTGAGGAACAGCTGGAGTCTGGAAGGAGCTGTGGGTTCATGGTGAAGCTGCCTGGGCATGGGGTTGGATTCCCATCTGGCAAGGCCTGAACTTGTTAGTACGTGCATAAACCCATAAAAACTCCAAACTCCTCAGCTTGTAAAGGTGTTGCTTGGCATTTATACTGGGGTGAATGAGATGAGAATCTAGTCTGAGGTGTGTTTTTATCTTAAAAGAGAGAGAGAGAAAAAAAAAGTTGGCAGCAAACTGGCTGCAGAGTAAAGGTATTTTGTTTGCAGGAGGGTTTGGTGGTGCAGCTATCTTTGCAAAGACTATTGGGGTGCACTAATCCCTGCTTTGGCATTTGCAGTTAAACTTGAGCAGGAGCTTTTTAAATCTCAGCCAGCGTCTGAAGGTAATGGGGGTGGTGATGCTTCAGGAGAAGTGTCCATCAAGCCTGGCAGCTTCCACAACCTCCAGGCGGAAAATACCACTCGTTTGCCTGTCAGGATAGGAGCTGTAAATCTCATGCAGATTACCACGCTGCTTGTTCTGGTTTGCTAAATCCACACTTCTCTCCCTTGTAGCCTGGCCTTTAATATTAATATCTTTAATTTCATTTATAAATTCACTTATCAGCTTTCATTAGTCATCCCGTTAATGATCCCAGGCAAGAAATTTGTCATTTGACGTCAGAAGGCAGATTAAGGGACTTCTAAAGCCTTGGGAAATGGCTTCATGCTGCACCAGAATTATAGCAGTTGGCATACGAGCCTAATGCTAGGTGTAATTTGCATCTGCTGCTCAGGGGATGAGTGATTATTTTATATATTTAGCAGAAAACAAGAGAATTTCTTAACCATGAATGGCGCTACATTTCCTGTGAACTCTGCAGTATTATGAATCACTGGGCTATAAACACCTTGTTTGCTGGTTTCGTGTCAGCATGGGGGGATCCTGACAGCTCTCCTCCTCCTTGGTGGGGTTTTCCTAATTGAAATTAAGAGATTCCCTCTGTGCTAGGAGCTGGAAGGGACAGGCAATGGATTAAGTTCTGCTGTGCCAAAACAGAGCACCTTTGGTGGCTGAGCTCCCCTGATGGTTGGTGAGGGTGTTTGGGAGGGCGTGGAGATGGGCGTCTGAGGCATGGAAATGCAGGGAAGAGCCCTCACAATGTTTGCTCAAAACATCTAGAAAAGAGCAGGGTTGGACTGAAAAGGGATGAGACGTAGCAGCTCCAGGCACTGGTCCATTCAGGTCCGTCAGGATGAGGCTTTACAGATGCTGGGAGCAAGCAGCGTGTTGGGAGAGACCTTATCTTAACCAGCTGTTATTTGTGATATCCCACAAATCTCCTGGGGCTGAGATAAGGAATGAAGAGGCTTCCTGCACAGAGATAGCAGGCTTGGGGTTGTTACAAAGTTGTTTCTTTTTTTATAATGAATGCCTCATTGCATGCAACCGTGTAAAAAATGCCCCCTTCCCTGCTGGCCAGCTGCACAGCCCGTTGGCAGCCCCAAACTCTCTCATGCTCCTCTGTGCACAGCCTCCTTTGAGATCAAAGGGCTACAGGCAGATCTCCACGAGCCTGAATGGAGAAAATGTTATCCAGTGTGCACCAAAAACATTTGGGGAGCTGGTTTTGCTCAGCCCTCCTTGGTCTTGGAGTGGGAAATTCCTGTGAAAACTGCAGTGGGATGACCCTGACTGGACACCAGGTGCCCACCCAGCTGCTCCATCAGGAGGGCAGAGGGGAGAAAAATGAAATGGAAAAGAAGTTGTTGAGATAAAGTCAATTTTAAAAAAGCGAAGGAAAATAGCAGAGTTACACTCTATTTCCCGTCACCGGGTGATGTCTGGCTACTTCCTGGGAAGTAGGGATTCAGTATTGGTAGCAGATGGTCTCTGGGAGCCAGCCAGGCTGTGACACAGCCCCAGGGCAGGGCCTGTCCCTGTGCTGGCGCTGCTGAGGCACCTCCAGTGCTGGGGACAGCTCTGGGCCCTCAGGACAAGAGAGACACTGAGGGGCTGGAGCGTGTCCAGGGCAGGGAACGGAGCTGGGGAAGGGGCTGGAGCCCCAGGAGAGGCTGAGGGAGCTGGGAAGGGGCTGAGCCTGGAGCAAAGGAGGCTCAGGGGGGACCTTGTGGCTCTGCACAGCTCCTGACAGGAGGGGACAGCCGGGGGTCGGGCTGTGCTCCCAGGGAACAGGGACAGGAGGAGAGGGAACGGCCTCAGGCTGGGCCAGGGGAGGGTCAGGTTGAATATTAGGGAATATTTTTTCATGGAAAGGGTCATTAAAGGTTAGGAACAGGCTGGTCAGGGCAGTGGTGGAGTCACCATCCCTGGAGGGATTTAGAAGCCCTGTGAATGTGGCACTTGGGGACGTGGGTCAGTGGTGGCCTTGGCAGTGCTGGGGAGTGTTTGGATGTGATCTTAGAGGTCTTTTCAGTCTAAATGATTTGCTGATTCTCTGTTTTCACGAGTTTATCAAAGCAGCAGCAAAACCCATCTCTGTCCTTAATCTGCGGCTCAGCTCTGCCTGCCTCCCTCCTGCAGTATATTGACCAGTGGTGGCCACACTCTTGCCCCCAAGGTTTTTCCTTCAAACTGTGAGCTGAACATTGGAGTGTGGCATGGATATTGGGCCCCAAGGCAAGGAATGTCCTATCCCCACAGCACCAGGGGAGTGCATGGGTGAGCAGTGGGTGGTGGGCCAGCAGCTCAGCTGGTGGCAGTTCTATTGAACTGAGTTGCCAGGGACTAGAAAACAAGAATATCTGGTTTTGATGATGATGATTATTTTCCAGTTCACTGGCTGAAAATTTATTTTCCTGGGTTTATATTGTCCTTGAGTTTTTCAACAAAATGAGAGGGTGGGGAGAGGCTTTTAAATGGTTCATTTGAGGGGAGATGAAATAGGCCACAACCCCAGAAGTGAAATTCTATCTTATGACAAAAAAATGAAACAGCACCAACTGGATGGAGGGAATAAAACCAATTCATCGTGGTTTTTAAATTGGGTTTTTCATATACAAATGTTTGACTTTGACATAATTTTTAAAGTATCTTAGAGGCGGGTGAGACCAGTGAGGAGCAGAGCAGTGGTGACACATCCTGGTCAGGATTTCCACTCTCGGTCACTGCTGCTCTGCTCTGGCCTGGGGCAGCCTCACCTCAAGTGCTGAGGGCACTTTTGGGTGCCACAATATTAAAATAGTCATCAAACTGTTAAAGAGCATCCAAAGAAAGCCACAGGGAGGTGGTGGACCTTCAGGGGAAGCTGTGTGAGGAGCAGCTGAGGGCACTGGGTCTGCTCAGCTGGAGAGGAGGAGACTGAGGGGAGACCTCATTGCAGTCTTCAACATCCTTGTGAGGGGGAGAGGAGGGGCAGGTACTGATATTCCCTCTCCGGTGACAGTGACAGGACCCAGGGAATGGGTGCATTCCCAAGGCTGCCAGAGCTCCGGGAGGGTTTGGACAGCACTGCCAGGGTGGGATTGTTGGGGGTCTGTGCAGAGACATGAACACCATGACCCTTGTGAGTTCCCATCCCACTCAGGATAGCCTGTGATTCTCTCCCATCCTGCAGGTGCAAACAGCACCTTCTCCATGGCCTTGTTTGCTGTGGGCAGGAAAAGCTGCCTGGCAGGTGTGATTACAAACTTGCCAGAGGAAATCCAGGATGTTCTGCCACAGGAGACCCCAGAGGCACCTTGGGGGTCAGGATGTGTCATCTTGCCCTGGGTCACCTGCAGGGACAGTCCTGCTCTGCCAGGTCCAGATGGCTGTGGTGCTACCCAGGAGTTCCTTCTGGATGGTGCAGGGGTGTCCTGGGAAAGGAAAATATTGCCAGGAGGTAGTTAGAGGATTAGAAAAATAGGATGTGTGTCAGGGGGAAGGCAGGCATGTTCTCTTGGACAGGAAGCAGTTCCTCCTGAGAGGGTTTGGGATGCAAGGTATGTTTGCTTATGTTCCCTGTTTTCTTCTTGCAACAAGTGGTTTTTAGCCCCTTTAGCAAAATCCAGGGCCAAACCTCAATATCTGGGAAGCTCATGGCAGTTTTTGGGGTATGTTGCAGTGGTTCATTGTGGTTTAACCCCATCCAGCCCCTCACAGCCCCTCACTCAATCCCCCACCAGCGGGATCAGGGAGAGAATCAGAATGGTAAGAGCTGGAAAACTTTTGTGTGGATTGAGATAAAGGCAGTTTAATAGGCACAGCAAGAAGTGTGCACATCAGGAAAGCAAAGCCAAGGAATTAATTCAGTGCTTCCCACGGTCAGGCAGGTGTTCAGCCATCTCCAGAGAGCAGGGCTTCCTCCCACATGACAGTGGCTTGGGAATACAAACACCATCACTCCAAACATCCCTCCCTTCCTCCTTCTTCCCCTCACTTTATATTATCTTCACCACTGTGGCCACAAAAAAGCAGCAAAGGCCCTGGCTCTGTGCAAGCCCTGCTCAGCAAGAAAAAAAAAAATCTCTGTTATATCAACCCTGTGTTCAGCACAAACCCAAAACACAGCTACTGTGTAGGAAATTACCCCAGCCCAAACCAGCACACTCAAGCATCATGCAGACCTTGTGGGACCCCTGTCCTTGTCCTGGGATTCCTTACTCCCAGCCCAGCATCTCTCACGGGACATTTTCCTGTGAGAAACTGAGCCATGAGGGAGATCTTTTCCCCCTGGGCTGACCTTGGCACTGTCAGACAGGCTCATCCTCTGTCTCTCTGCAGATTCAACTTCTGCTGCTCCTCAGCAAATGTCTTCTGAGCCTGGTTGTGTGCTGGATGAGTAGTCTGGGAATCAAGGAGTCATCTGAGCTGGAAGGGACCCACAAATCAAATGGGATCATCAAATCCACACCCTGGCTCTGCACAGACCCCTGACAATCCCACCCTGTGCATCCCTGGCAGTGCTGTCCAAACCCTCCTGGAGCTCTGGCAGCCCCAGGGCTGTGCCTATTCCGTGGGGAGCCTGGGCAGTGCCAGCACCCTCTGGGGAAGAGCCTTTCCCTGATAGCCAAACTAGCCCTCCTCCTAGCCAGCACCACTCTTGGCATCACCTTCACTAGACCTTTCCACCTTTACCTGTCTCATTTCCCACCATGTGTTACAATACCTGCTGAGCTTTCTCTTGAGGATGCAAAGGGTTTTTTGGACTTGTTCCTTCCTCGCATTCCTCCTCCAAGCACCAACACCTCCCTCCTGGCTGGTGCTGGCTCTGGGACCCAAACCTGCTGAAAACACTTGAGATGCTTCAGCACTGGCCTGGTTTTGGGGTAGGGGAGGGTAAGGAACTGCTCTCCATGTGTCCAGAGCTCCCTGAGAGCTCCGTGTGGGCTGAAGGGATGAGGAGGCTGAAGGCATGAGGAGGCTGAAGAGCAAGCCCTGTCCTCTGGCTGCTGCTCTGGGGGCTGTCTGTGATGGATGGTGTAATAAGTGGTGTTGGGAACACGGAGCTGGGCGGATCTCTCTCATAACTGGCTTTAAAGAGCAGCCACGTTCATTATTTGGCCAGGAGAAAGGAACATTGTGGTGTGGTGCCAAGTGGGCTCTCGGTGCACATCCCTCTTCCAGTTTCACTTCCAGAAAACACTGCTTTTGGTGGGGGTGGTGGTTTTGATGGATGCTGTGCAGGAAGTCCCGGTGCTAAAGGGCTGCTGCTCTTTCACAGAACAGGGAGCACTGGTGCCTCTCCTCTTTTTGCTGCAATGGCACCACTGGTCACAGCTTTATGGCCCCATGATGGGAGTGGGGCCGCAGCCCCTCCAATTTAAATGGGAAACAGGGATGGAGATGCTCTGCAGAAACCCGACTGGCTAGCAGCATTCCCTGCAGGAGGAGGTGACATTCAGGCCAGCACAAGGGGCAGAGGGCATCAGAGGGGTGCCAGGGCCTGGCAGCAGGGTGGTGCAGGGCAGGAGAGATGCACCAGGGCATCCAACAAGCCCTGCTTGGAGCTGCCACCACTGCAGAGGCCCTGGGGAGCCCTCTTTGAATGCAGCCTGATGGAGGTAAGTTTAATGGAGCAGGTGGGTGTGCAGAGCACCCTGCCCCTGAGCCGAAGTGCTCCTCTCCAGCCCATAATAATCCCAGATCCTGCTTGCTATTGGGGTTTTTTCACCCCCAAAAGAGAACAAGCCCTTTTCTAGTGATGCCAGGATGCGCACACTTTGCATCACGCCAGGGAGCTGGAGCTTTGGGAAAGCCAACAAATATAATGAGACTTTGAGATTAAAAGAAAAAAAAAAGGAAAGAAAGAAAGAAAAGAGATGAAAGCCCAGAGCACAACAGCGTGGTGGAAATGTGAAGTGTTTGCCAAGGTTCAGGCACCAAAAAGCCAACAAATCACCGAAAGTGATTTGTTGCTATCAACACCCGTGGTGAGTGATCTGCTCCCCACATCTGAGTTTGGGGTTGGGTGGGGTGCAGCCCATCAGCTGTAGGAGTTGCTTTTTCTGTCTGTCAGGGCACACCACCTGCCTGGGGGAGAAAGGTATCTCTCTGCAAAAGAGCAGGGCTTAAAATTCCTTGGAAGTTTTCATCTGTGGGGGAGGTTTTAGCTGAGCTCTGTTGTGGAAGTGCTGGGGGATAGGGGAGGAGGAAGTGCAACACAGAGAGAGAGGCTCAGGAAGTTCTTAGGGCAGCAGGTGATGGAGCAGAAGGTCAAGGGGAAACAGCAACACACAGAGAAAACCCACACTGGTCTGGGGCTGCTTGATGAGGCAGCCTGGTGATGGTAGAGAACTGTGGGTCTCCACCTCCAGGCTGGCATGGAGGAGGTTGTTGGCTGGTTCCTGCAAAGTTGAGAGGAAAGGAAACCTTGGTCCAGCCTGCTGAGCTGCTCTGCAGGGCTGGGCACCTTTCTGAATGAGCCACCCCTTGTCTTTGAGAAAATGGGGCATTCAGGTGCATGTCTGAGCTCAGGGTCCCAGAGGAAGTTTGCCCTCCACACAGCTTTTGTTGTTGCTGTAAAAAGTAGGGGTGAGCCCACTGCAAAATCATAGAATCATAGAATCCTTGAAGTTGGGGAAAATCCTCCAGGATCATGGAGTCCAACTATTCCCCCAGCACTGCCAAGGCCACCACTGACCCACGTCCCCAGGTGCCACCTCCACAGGGCTTTCAAACCCCTCCAGGGATGGGGACTCCACCACTGTCCTGGGCAGCCCATTCTAAAGTCTGACCTGAAAATTTCTTCCTTCAGTGAAGAAATATTTTCTTAATATCCAATTTAAACTTCCCCCGCCACAACCTGAGGCTGTTTGCTCCCATCAGGAATGTACAAAAAGGTCAGGAATTAGGATTTTGCCCACAAGCTTCCTGGGTGAGGGTCTTCAGGGCTTGGGGACAGCCAGCAGACACCTCTTCAGGGCTTGATGTTTGCAGACCTGCCAAATGTTGGGCAGCTTCTGAACCAGCCCAGAGCTCCTAACTGGGGGCTCGGATTGATTTGCTTGTTCAAAATGCTTTTTCTGAATGGAGGAGAAGGGTTAGATGCTTTGTAGTCCATCGCTCTCAAAAGCACAAGAAAGATTTGAGAAATTCAGTGTGTGGCTCATCTGATGTTCTAGAGACGCCAGCCTTTAATTAACATCACTGAGAAGTTCAGATCTCAAATTTAATTCCTTTCTGTATATAACTGGGAGTTCTGAGGTGTCAACAGGTTTTGTGTCTCGAACAGATGTTACTTTTTTCCCCTCAGAGATGGGTTTAATCTGAAATACTGCTTTGTAATTGCTGCTCCTCTCTCCTCTACTTGATATCTGCCAGAACCCCCATCAACTGGATATTACATGGGTTAGTGTTATTTGTGCTCTATTATTTCCACCCAGGCAGAAGTCTACCCCTGGATTCAGCAGTTAGCACTGGAGGAAATAAAAACCCTTGTAATCTTTTTCTGCTCTCTAAAGGTCCAGTTACATTGTGAGCTGACAGTATAAGTGGAAAATCTAGGATTATTTTCATTATGGTTTTTGAGATCTCCCAGCTGTCCCATAAGGAGTTGAGTAGGAAGAACACTTTCAGGAAGAAATTTTTTTATGCTTAGGGTGGTGGTGAGGCTCTGGCCCAGGGTGCCCAGAGCAGCTGTGGCTGCCCCTGGATCCCTGGCAGTGTCCAAGCCCAGGCTGGATGCGGCTTGGAGCAGCCTGGGGTAGTGGAAGATGGAGCAGCCTGGAGTAGTGGAAGATATCGCTGCCCGTGGTAGGAGTTGGGGCTGGATGAGCTTTAAATGTCCCTTCCAAACAAAACCCTTTTGGGATTCTATGACCCAAACCACCACGGGTGTGGTCCAAGGCCAAATACCTGTGCCCAGCACCTGGAGCAGAACCCAGCTCTTCGCAAAGTGCTCCTGGTCTCCCAAACATCCTTCTCTGGGTTCAGGTGGGTGTGGATACAGCTTGCTGAGCCCCAGCTCTACAGATCCCCATCAGAATCTCTGGGAATGGAGATTCCTAAGGCTGAGCAAGAGCTTTGGATCTCCCACCTTCATTTCTCCACCTGCACAACGCACCAGTGACTGTCTCGTAGGCCACTGGGTGTAAAATTCAGGGAACGGGGAAAATGCAGGTGATTCTGCTCCTTTGCATGTGAAATTCATGGGTAAATGTAAATGTGGGTGAGAAAAGCAGATTTCTGTCTCATATCCTCCTTTCTGTGGTCACTCTTGAGGAAATGTGTTACAGGAGATGTCTGGAGGGTTGTGTTTAGCCATAAAAGCTTGATCAGATGTCTCTGCTTTCTTCAGGAAACAGATTTGGAAATGAAACAGAAAACTGACAAAGCTGAGATTTTTGAATGAAAAATGAAAACCTCAATTCTTTCCTAATGTCAAAGACATGAACAAATATTACTTTTAAATAATAGCTTTAACATTATTTGGTTGAAATCCAAGGGGAGGCACTTTCCCAAGGTCACTCACTACAGCAGTGGGAGGAGAGACTCACACCCCTTCTGCTCCAATGAAATCTGCTTAAAAATACTGATCTGGGGGAAAACCCATCTGCTGGCACTAACAACTGTACAACTTCCTTATCTAGCTGCTCTGATCAACAGGTTTTCTTTCCCTGACAGACCTTGACAAAATTTTCGAGTCCAACAGCAACCTTTTTTTCAAAGCCACCTGAGAGAGGGCTGTGGGGATTTGTGGCCACTTCTTCATAGCAGGGGATTTGTCAAAGTGAATCAGATCTGGAGTCACTGAGAGGGAATTAATGTGAAATGCCTTGATGTTGGCTTTGCAGTCGTTTAATAGGCACAACTGCACTATTAAACTGATCAGCCTGTGTTTAGGTGTTATTTGTATTTGAGGGGAATAAATGTTTTTCTTTAGGAAGGGTGAATTCTACAGATTAAAAGAGCTATTACAAACCTCCCAAATGCCTCAGCAATAACAATATGACAACTCATAGCCTGAAACCCAGACTCCTTGTGCTGTGGTAGCGCCTCAAAGTCCTGTTTCACCCCCTTCCTCATGTCCTCTTCTTCACCCCAAGAGCATTGTCAAACTATCTCTGAAACAATGGTGTTGCTCACACCCCTTCCACTATCCCAGGTTGCTCCAAGCCCCATCCAGTCTGGCCTTGGACACTTCCAGGGATGGGTCAGCCACCCTGTGCCAGGGCCTCAGCACCCTATGAGATGTGGATCCAGAGGAAGCTGCAGCCTGGACTATTCTGGTATAAACCCTGGTATAGAACTCTGGTATAGACATGAGCTGGCTGCACCCTTGGGTTGGAGTTTGTTGTGCTAAAGGGTGCAGGAAAACCCATTTTCTGATAACTTTGTAGGTCTCCTTTGCCCAAGGGTGAGAGCAGCCAGCCCATTCAGCTGAACAAGCAGGGAGCTGTGAGCTGTGGTTTTGGCCGTGCTGCAATGGGTCAGGAAGGTGTCAGGATGGTGATGATGGGGAGGACACCTCTGTGGCTCATGGCTCCTCCAATGCCCAGAGTCTAGCAACAGGGAGGCTCTTGTAGCATCCTTGGATCCTCTGAGTCCTCTTTGTGGTGAGCAGTGGGTTAAAAAACCTTTAACCTCTCTCACAAAGTGAGTGCAGAATCATACCTGGGGGAGAGGGCTTGAAGCTGAGGCAGAACAACCCAGCTGAAATATATTCCTTGCTCTGGGAAATTTTTTTGTCGGGTTTTTTTGTGCATTTTTTTCCCTCTCTTTCCTCTTGGCTCTATCTTTCAAATTGCAGCTCATGAAGATCTGTCACAGGTCAGGAAGACTTAAGCCATGATTTGCAGAAGATGAATGGAATTTTAAAATCAATTTAGTGGTCCCCAGTGTCAGTGGGGTGCCAATCACCACAGGCTGGCACTGCCCAGTTCCTCTGCTGCTATCATTAGGAGGCGAGAGCAGCATTCATTACAGAGAGGCTGAGCCTGGCTGCCTGCTAATGGAATTGAGCTGCCTGACCTTAATGTGTGCCTGATATTTAATTTGAAATTTCTGTGGACACCAGCAGGCTGCATCAGAAACAATACAGGCCCAGCATTGCAAAGCCTTAGCACTGAGAAGGCAGCAAAGTAAATTAAATTTGGTAATTAGTAAAAAATCCTGGGGGCCTAGAGGTCACATGTGGAAGAGAAAAAAAAAAAAGTGTATTTTTCTTTCTACTTGGCAGCTGGACAGGTTCCTGGTAGGATCTTGTGTGCTGCAGGGAGGAGTGGGGTGCACTTTGTTTGTCCTGGACTGGTGGGAAATTTTGGGATGCCCTCGGCCCCACTCGGATGGGCCCCTCACAATGAGAAAGGGACTGAGGGGCTGGAGCGTGTCCAGGGCAGGGAACGGAGCTGGGGAAGGGGCTGGAGCCCCAGGAGAGGCTGAGGGAGCTGGGAAGGGGCTGAGCCTGGAGCAAAGGAGGCTCAGGGGGGACCTTGTGGCTCTGCACAGCTCCTGACAGGAGGGGACAGCCGGGGGGTCGGGCTGTGCTCCCAGGGAACAGGGACAGGAGGAGAGGGAACGGCCTGAGGCCAGGGTAGGTTTGGGTTTGATATCAGAGAAAATCCCTCCATGGAAAGGCTCGTCCAGCCCTGGCACAGCTGCCCAGGGCAGTGGTGGAGTCACTATCCCTGGAGGGATTTAGAAGCCCTGTGGATGTGGCACTTGGGGACGTGGGTCAGTGGTGGCCTTGGCAGCGCTGGGGTATGGCTGGCCTCAGTGACCTTAGAGGGCTTTTCCAACCTAAATGACTCTGTGTTTCCAGCCTCACAACCATCACCATCCCCCTCCTGGTCTATTTGAGATGCTCTGGGTCTGTCACCCCGAGGCCCTCACCCCTGGGGCCTCTCCTGATGCACCCATCACCTCATGGCACCTCATGGCACCTCATGGAGCCTCATGGCGCCTCATGGCACCTCATGGAGCCTCACGGCACCTCATGGCGCCTCATGGAGCCTCATGGAGCCTCATGGTGCCTCACGGCGCCTCATGGCGCCTCATGGAGCCTCATGGAGCCTCATGGCACCTCATGGCGCCTCATGGCACCTCATGGAGCCTCACGGCACCTCATGGAGCCTCATGGAGCCTCATGGCACCTCATGGTGCCTCATGGAGCCTCATGGTGCCTCACGGCGCCTCATGGAGCCTCATGGAGCCTCATGGCACCTCATGGCGACTCAAGGCACCTCATGGAGCCTCATGGCACCTCATGGCGCCTCATGGAGCCTCATGGAGCCTCATGGCGCCTCATGGCGCCTCATGGCACCTCATGGCGCCTCATGGAGCCTCATGGAGCCTCATGGCACCTCATGGAGCCTCATGGCACATCACGGAGCCTCACAGCACATCACGGCACCTCACGGCACCTCATGGCACCTCATGGCGCCTCATGGCACCTCACGGCGCCTCACCATGCCTCACGGCACCTCATGGCGCCGCATGGCACCTCATGGCACCTTCCTCACTGCAATTTGGCTCCCTGTGGTCCCCATCTGGCCTCGGGGCTGTCACCTGTGAAAATCCATGTTTGCCAGAGTGGATTTGGGATGTGGTCTCCCCTCATCCTCGGTGCCCGGCTGCAGGCCTTGCCGCACGGGGCCTGCAGGCAGCAGGTGCATGGGATATGACACACTTGGATCTGCTTTGGGATCTTTCCTTGGGGAGGCTGTCCACAGCTGGGAACATCTGTGCATCTGGGTCACAAGCTAGGCTGGCTGGAGAAGGTTTTCTTCTCCTCCTGTGGGATTTTCAAGACGCACAAATCTCTGCCTTTGTCTCTGGGCTTTGGGCTTTAGCTGGGCCCCAGCATCGACAAGTTTCTGCCCTGCAAGTGCCAAAGATAACAGGTTTGAGTAGGTCTGCAGTGACCAGAGGTTTGTTGCCTGTTCCCCTCTCTTCCCTTGCCCCCTTGGAGCAGCAGGACAGGCAGGGTTCTCAGCATAAGGTCCTTGCCAGAAGAAAATAAAGCTGGAGAATGAGCCATTCCAGCTGTTTGGCTCCTCAGTCTGGAGCAGAAGAAAGTGTCTCTCTGGGGCCAGGAGGAAGGAAGCTCTGGGCTGGCACAGGACCAGATAAAATATTCCTGGTATTCTATTTGGATGTTAGGAAAAAATATCTTCTCCTATAGGGTTGCTCAGGGAAGCGGTGGAGTCACCATCCCTGAAAGTGTCCAAAAAAAGGACACTTGGGGACTGTGGCACTTGGGACATGGTTTAGTGGTGGGCTTGGCAGGGCTGGGGGAATGGTTGGACTCAATGATCTTAGAGGCCTTTTCCAACCTAAACAATTCCATGACTCTACAAAAGATCAGATTACTATTTCTTGAATGCCTCAGGAAATCTAGGGCCATGACACCATAATAGGTCCTTTGGGAAGGAAATGTCTCCGTAAGAAGCAGGGGTGAGATACATGGCCAAAAGCTGAGCTGATAAAAGCTGAGCTGTTAAAAGCTGAGCTGTCTTACAGTCTGTGAATGTGCTGCCCACCTCCGTGGGGCTGACCCAGTGCCCTCCAGATGCATCTTCCCACTCCTGGTCGTGTGTGTCCATGGTTTGCAGGGCAGAAAATTGCCTGCTGCTGGGAAAAAAGGGCTCACGTAAGGCAAAAATAGGGTATCTAGGCTGTTCCTGGTAGAAACTCAGCCCTGTTTGTGTTTGGGTCACCCTACTAGCAGTGATAACACACTTACTGTCATATTGTTACATATTGTCACCCTGGGAGGGTGATATCTGAAAATCGTGGAATCATAAAATGGTTTTGGAAGGGAACTTAAAGCTTATCTAGTTCCAGCCCCTGCCACGGGCAGGGACACCTTCCACCAGGCCAGTTTACTCAAAGCCTCATCCAGCCTGCCCTTGGACATGAGGGGATGAACAGAAAATGCTCTGCAGGCCTGTGTGAAGCCTTGGCTGGTCAAAGGGGGAAAAGTGGCTTTGATCCTCAAAGCATCAGCAAAAGGGAGAGGGAAGGGAACAGCATGGCAGCAGCCTGCCCTTGTACAAACATTTTTCCATGGGACACATGCAGAAGGGGGAATCTGGTCCTGGATCCACCACCCACCCACTGGTTCTGCTGGCCAGGACAGCTCTGCCCCCTGCCCCATCCCCATATTCTCCGTAAAACAGGGTGCAGTCACCAGCCCTGGTTCTCACTGCACTTTGCCACCCTCCCTCTGTGCCATTTAAGCAGAGAAACAGCTAATTTGTGTGTGCTGTGGTTTGCCATGGCACGAAAAGCCTGCAGAGGAACCGAAATCAAACAAATTTCAGATGGTCTCGCAAATGAAGCTGAAAGGTCACAACAGTATCAAGCTGGAGGTTGCGTGTGGTGCTGCAAGCCTCTGCTAAATATCAGCCAGAGATTAGTCCATCCTCTCTGAAAGGCCAAGAGCCACACAGGCTCCGAGTTCCTCCTGCCACACATCCAGGCTCACAGCATCTAAAAATGGCACATGCCCCTGTGGAAGAGAGACACAACTTCAGGGACAGAAAATTCAAGGGAGAGTGTCAGGCCGGGGAGGTGTGTGAAACTGAGTTTGGAAAATCCTTAGATATTTCTTTTTTTTTTTTCCCCTCGAAGCCAAAAGGGACTTGTAGACCATGTGGCTAGTGCTAATTAATCTGGCCCTGTGCCAAGCATTGTCATGGCAGTTTAATCAGCAGCTGTGAAAGGGAGCGCTGTCTGTCTGCCAGCCTCCAGCCCTGGCTCTGGGGACAGCAAGGGACATCTCTCTGCTAGGTACATCAAGCCATCCTGCATTTGTTTGAGAGTCTTTTGAAGGTCTTTTGGAGGCTTCATCTGACATCAGAGTTGCCAGTACAGGAGCTGTGCTGGCCAGGAATTTCATCTGGGAAAAGCAGTGTCAAACATCAGTTTAACCAGGGGTCAGGCGCTCGTGGAAAGAGCTCAGCAGGGCTGCAGGCTGCTCCCCAAGGCCACCAACCTTCTCCTCATAGCACTGCTCTATTTTAATGGCAAATCCCTTGGATCTGTCAGGGATGGATGGTCTCCCTTCATTCCATCACCATCCAGTTTCTGCTGCCTTATACTGGGTCTCCCACAAACCCCAGAGAGCCAAGACCTGGAGTTTGAGGAGCAGCTGAGCTTCACACCTACTAAACCCACTAAAAGCCCATTTAAGAAACCCTGCTAGCATGAAATAACCCACTGGCATTAGAGGAATATCCTCTGATATGTGGTGGGTAGTGATTATTCCTGAAAACTTGTCGAATGGATGCATCAGTTAAAATAAAAAGTGCCTGGTGCCCAGGGTGCAGAAATGCCACAGCATCCCACCTTCCTCCCCGCCGTGTGACAGCTCATGGGCTCCAGTCAGTGCCACTCTTTGTATTTATGGGGCACTTAACCAGCCCCTTAAACAACAATTTGCAGGTTATTCTTCACCCTTTAACAAAAAACCTCTTATTTTGTTGTCTCTGTTAAGAGCACTGCCTGCAGCCCTGAGAGTCAAATTCTTTCTAAATGTCAATTTCATTTCTCAACAGCAAGGCTGGCTTTGGAAAACAAGATAATGGCGGCAACCTGGTGCTGTTAATGGAATATAGCAAGGGAGTTTTGCTGGTCCAGCAGGGCAGAGGGCTGTGCAGCCCCCCTGTACCTGCTGTGCTTTCTGGTTATGCTGAGTAGCAGCGTGGAGGTTTCCAAGGTAATAAAAACAACATCCACGTGAGAGAGGAAAAATGTTTCTGTCTGAGCAGGCTTGGCTAAACCACTGTCAGGAATGCTAAAAATCATAGTGGGAGGTCAGCTCAGGTCCTGGAAGGGCACACAGTGGGAGGATGCAGCTCTTTGGAAGGAAATGGTAAAGGGAGATACACTCATCTGCCATTGCATTTGCAACCCTGCCTCAAGGTGAGTTGAGATGACCTGGTTTGGCTTGTGTTCTGGTGAGAACAATGTTTTTCTCCTAGCAGCTTCCCCTGCTCCCCAGTGCTCCCATCCCATGAGGTGCCCAGCCACAGGGTTGGTGCAGGGCGAGGATGTTGGACCCAGACCAGTTTCCCACCCTGTGATGCTCAGTTTGGCTCTGCCTGATTTGATTTTATGGAGAGCAGACTGCTGGAAGTCATGTTTAGCTCAAAGGAGGGAGCAGACTTAGCTGACAGGTCCCTTTCCTCCTCACCTGCTCGTTCCTCATGAAGCCAGGGGTTGCTGCTTTGCTTTGTGTGGGTCTCCCTTGTCAGCCAGCTTGGCTCATTCTGGATTTGTTGGTAGTTCCTGTGTCTTTAATGTGTGCATGAATACGTCTTTTGCCTCTGCAACAGCTTTTCTGTTTGGGGTGATTGGGTCTGCTTCCTCAGACGAGTCCAATTACTCAATTGACTTTAATTTTGAAATAAAAAATAAAAGATATTCATTGATGGCAAGCACAGAGAGCGCAGACCCACTGCTGCATCTCTCCTGCAGGGAGACTGAAGCCAGCTTGCATGGATTTGCACAGACATTCCTGGCATGAGCCTGATGTTGAGCAAACGCTTCCCAACCGTGGAGCATGCCTGGTGTTTCCTCCAAAGACCCAGCTGTGGGATCTGGGTTATGTCTCCTGTGAATGAGGGGTGGGCAGGCCTCGCTGTGGCTGGAGGTAGCTTTGGATCACAGAATCACAGGATGGTTTGGGTTTCCCCGCTCCTTCCCAGGAAAGGGGAATGTGGGTCTGAGAGGATGATAGGAAGGCGTTGTCCAGCATGGAGAGGAAAGGAAAAGGCCCTGGGGACACCTCATCACAGGATGGTAGGGACTTTAAAGCTCAGCCAGTTCCAACCCCCTGCCCTGGGCAGGGACACCTTCCACTATCCCGAGTTGCTCCCAGCCCTTCCAACCTGGCCTTGGACAGTCTCAGGGATGGGGCAGCCACCGCTGCTCTGGGCACCCTGTGCCAGAGCCTCCCCACCCTCACAGCTGGCAATTCCTTCCTAATACCTACCCTACATCTGCCTTCTCCCAGCTTAAACCATTGCCCCCGTTCTGTCCCTCCCATCCCTTGTCCAAAGTCCCTCTCCAGCTCTCCTGGAGCCCTTTAGGCTCTGGAAAAAAGCATTCTAAGGTCTCTAGGCTGCTGTGAGGGTGCAGGGCTGCATTTTCTGCACTGAAAACTTCCCCCAAAAAGTGCAGCAGGCTGATGCTTCTTCCTTGGGTGTGGCTGCTGTGTCCTGGCAGAGTCATTCCACATGGGTGACCTCTTCTCCTAGGAGCTTTGAAAGGTGGCTCATGGCTGGCATTTCCGAGGACAGATGTCCCAAAATGTACCTGTGTACTGGGGGGTTTTTCTTTCCATCCAGCACTCCCCCATGCAGTGAGTCAGCCTGCTCCTCTGTGAATCCATACCATATGGGAGCCACCCTGCTCCTCCTGGAGACCACGTGCATGCAGGGCTGACAGCAGCCTGGGTCCCGCTGGGACAAGGGGTGGTGCCTGCCTTGCTTCCAGACACAAAATTCCCTGTCTTGGGGGCAAGACTGCACTGGATCTGCTGGGATCTGGGGAGGCTGAGCCACAGGATCAGTGCATGGGGAGGCACTGTCCATGCTGCTGGGTTGCAAGCTGGGCATTGAGATGGAGAATTTGGTGGAAATCTTTGCAATTGTGCAATGTTGCTTTCAGCCCTCCTTCCCAGGAAAGGGGGATGTGGGTCTGAGGGGATGATTAGGAAGGGGTTGTCCAGCCTGGAGAGGAAAAGCCTCTGAGGATACCTCATTGCAGCCTCTCAGTACCCAAAAGGGTGCTGATATTAAAGAGGGAAAAGGATTTTTTACATTGGCAGATAGTAACAGGGCAAGGGAGAAAGGTCGTAAACTATAAGCAGAGAGGTTTACATTGGATATTAGGAAGAAATTCTTCCCTGTGAGGGCAGGCAGGCCCTGGCAGAGGTTTCCCAGAGCAGCTGTGGCTGCCTCATTTGTGGCAGTGTCCAAGGCCAGGTTGGACGGGTCTTGGAGCAACCTTGGACAGTGGAAGATATCCATGGCAGTGGGGCTGGAACAAGATGTCACTTTAAATGTCCCTTCCAACCCAAACCATTCTCGGATTTCTGTGAAATCCGCAGAGTCCTCCTTGGACTGTGTCACACGTCTCTGACCCATTATCAGCCCAGCTCCCCATACCCTTCTCATTCCCTGAATCCCCCCATGGCCTTCTGTGAAAAAATCCCAGCCCCACAGATAACAAATCACTCGGCAGTGGCACCATCTGGACAGTAGCCCAGTGTCCCACTGGGGAACCTCCTCTGACTGGAGCTGACCATATGAACAAAATCACTATTTCTCTCTGCTCCAGCTGAGGCGGACTTTTGAAGGGCAGCCAAGTCCTCAGGCTGGGGGTTTGGGGCGTTTCCTTGGCTTTTGGCCACTGGGAAGTAGCTGGAGTAGGTAGAGCACAGCCTGAGTTTGGAGTAAATCCCAAAGTGCTGAAATCCTGGCGGGTTGCTGATGAAAACCAGTGCTCACCCAAGGGCTGGGCAGAGAGCGCTGCGATGCAATAATTGCTGAACTCCAGAGAAATGTGAGGTCACAGAGGCACAGTTAAAACAGCAATGCATCCTTAAAAATATTACTGTTATTGGTTAAAGGGCTCGTGGAATTTTGCTGTGTTTTAACTCTCACAGAACTTCAGGCTTAACGTGCCAAAAATAGAATAATCCAAAACACCCCCAGAACACTGGGGCTGCAATGATGGCACTGCAATCAATCCCATTAAAAAGTGGATGTAAAAAAGGCAAAAGATTTGAGAAATGGCATTGTTGGCTGTCTGCATCTGAAAAAAAGCCTGCCATTACTCAGTATAATCTACTTTTCCAAAATTATTGGAAGGTAGAAAAAAAAATCCCACACGTTTTTCTTTTCCCATTTTACACATTTAAGCCAAAATGAAAAATAGCTTATGAGATTTAAGCTATTTATTATCAAATAAAACTGCATCTGGGCCATGTGTTTCTGCGCCAAGTTTTGGCACTGTGAGAGCACAAATGCTGAGAATTATGAGCCCCTCAAATGTGAGGTTGATGGTGGAAACATTGACTTAGTCCTAACTCTCTCAGAGAGGACAGATCCAAAGCTGGTTGTAGGGAATTGAGATGCTGGCCCTGACATGGAGCTGTATCTGCAGCATCCTGTGGGGTTGCGTGCAGCCCTGTGGGATGGAATAAATAGAAACCAATTTGTGATAACACCTGAGGGGACAGCTGGAGATCTGTCAGGGGAGGTTTAGGTTGGGTATCAGGGAAAGGCTTTTCCCCAGAAGGTGCTGGCCCTGCCCAGGCTCCCCAGGGAATGGGCACAGCCCCAGGATGCCAGAGCTCCAGGAGGGTTTGGACAATGATCTCATGGATGCCCAGGGTGGGATTGTTGGGAGTCTGTGCAGGGCTGTGAGCTGGACTGGGTGATCCTGGTGAGTCCCTTCCTGCTCAGGGTGTTCTGTGATTCTATGATGGAATAAGCAGGAATGTGATTCCTCTTCCCATTGTGGTGGAAAATCCCTTGCACTCAGTCTTCTCTGGCTTCAGAGGGAGGGGAAAATACCCACAGGGAGTGGATTTCCATGCTGGAAGGGACAGCTGTTGTCACCTTCTCCATCCCACCTCCCAAAATTAATTCCTGTGCAAGTGGGGAGATGTCCTTTACGAAACCAACCAGCTCTGGTGCTGAGGAAGGGATTTTGGCTGTGGGCACTTGGTTTTCAGGCTGTGCCTGCTGCAGGCCAGACCTGGCCTCTGGGTTTTGTCAGGCTCATTGCCTGCCTGATGAGGACAAACCTCATCCTGCCCAGCTCATGTGTGGCAGCATTTTAGGCTCTGCTCAGCCATGGTTTTACCTTTGCTGGTTCTGACGTGGAATCACAGGTCTGCTGCAGTGCCTCCCTCCACGATGGATGCTTGGGCTCCTCTCCAAGCCTCCTTCCCAGCTTTGGCATCAATCTGAGGCGCTTATTGCTCCCAAGGAACCCCACCTCCTGCTTTTTATATAGCAAACATTTGTGCCTTCAGATGCTTCTGGGGCTCTGGGAGCTCATGGTTTGCTGATTACCAAAATTCACTTTCCTTCGGATCCCTGACACCTGCAAATAGCACCTGTACGGGTTTTTTTAGATGGATGACTTTACATCTAGCTGTATAAAATCCGTATTTTTTTGGTGTTTGGTTAGATTTTTCCTTTATATGTTATTACAGCAGGGCTTAGCAGCACTAACTCATGCCAGGACCTCATGCAGAAATGTAAAGTAAGAGCTATTTCCACATCAAGGAACTGACGTTTCCCTTGCACTTTAAACACAGCTCTGTCTCTCCTGGAGTGACATGTACCTATAAAGTTCGGGATATTAAATTTAATAGGGAACAGGCTTCCAGGATCTTTGATTTTTAGCCACAGACTTCTTATTCATGGAGCGTAAAAGGGGAATTGCCAGGACATAGCGTGGCAGGACTCACGGTAGCTGGGGTTTTCCCAAACATGAGTTCAAGTCAGTTCAGTGCAGAGAACTGCTGAGCTGCCCTGACCTGTGCCAGCATCCACTGCACCTCACACAGCTCCACACCAGCCTTGGACCCTGAGCCCAGATGCTGACCTGGGTGCCTCAAACCAGAGCACACTGATGGTCTGAACTCCAAAATCCTTTAGGCTGATTAAATGAAGAGGTCCAGTGGGGACAGGGAACTTGCAGAAACTCCACAGGTGTAATCATTCCCCCACTTTGCTCTGGATGTGGGGCTGAGCTCTTTGGCTCAAGATGGGGACTTAAGAGTGGTTTACAGGGGATTTGCTAGCATTGTTCTGGCACTGCACCCAACACACCCACCTCCTAGGAGCAGTCTGCTCTCTCTTAAGAGATAATCCTCATTTTTTTTTGTACCTTAGCAGTTGTGAGATGCTCCTGTATTCTGTGTAATGTCACTTGAAAAAGGAACCAGCTGCTGAGCTTTCACTGCCTTCTGGGGTGAGGAGGGACATTTTGTGGTGTGGCTTCTGAGCCATCTGTAAAAACTCAAGGGGGACTACACATTATACTGTCTTCCCTGAGTGTCAGGTGCTGCACGAGTTGCCCTCCTGGCGTTCTGAGGGTATCATGCAGGCTGGTAAATCCCCTACCTGATATGGGATTACAGGATTTAAGATAAAGCCCAGAGGGTGACCTGCAACATGCCATCATCAACCAATCCCTTTGCGAGGGGGTGTCCCGTGTCCTGACTCCCTGCCAAAATGTTCTGGCTTAGGGGCTGATTTGCCAGAGAGCCAGGAAAGAAGAAAGGCTGGGCTGCCAAACATCTCCCATCCAAACTGATGTGCTGTTCCTAGAAATGCTGAGACATTCCACCCGTTTCCCAAACCTGCCCCCCTCCCCACAAACCACTGCCACTCACCCTGCACTCTGTGGACATGATGGATGGGAATCTCCCACCCCTGGGCTTTAGATGCAGATAAATAAATCCTTCAGGAAAACCCAGCTGGTTATTACAGTCCCATTTGAAACAAGGGGTGTGTGGGTGGGGAATTAATGCGTGCAAAACAGAGGCGGATGGGGATTGATGCAGAATAACCCACCCAGAGCAGCCTCCTCTGTGTTTCCAGGGTAGGTTTCAAAGTCTGTTCCAATCTGTCCCTAGAGGGGAGGTTTAAAGCAGGTCAGGCAAACAATGCCTTCCAAAAAAAGGCATCTCTCCCCTCTTTGCTGATAGGGGGAGAACAGGATGGAAAGCCTGGAAACCCCTTTGGGGGTATACAACGTGTGTGGGAGAGGAAAGGGCCAAGACCACCACACAGGTCCTCACCCAAAAGCTGCTGTGGAGGGAGGGGATGTTGAGGCTGGCGCAGGGCTGGGGTGCTGTGGCCGGCAGGGCTGTGGATGGTCCCTGGATCCCCAGTGCCCGTGGGGCACGCCGTACACAGGACTCTGCTCCTGCCGAGCCCCTGCTGTGTGTGCTGGGCTGGTGCTCAGCTCCTGCAGGGGTGAGACCGGGGCTGATCACAAAACCTTTGGCTTAAACACGGATCAGAGTCAGCTGAGGGCATTGGCTCTTCCCACTGACTCCCTCTCTGGGTTAAAGCCCCATGCGGAGTTCAGACCCCTAAGGTCTGGCAGTTTTTGGATGGGGCTGTCACAGAACTAAGAGGCTCCATGAACAATGCAGAGCAGCCCCCAAGACCCTGCCAGGCCCTTGCAATGTCTGGCTGGATTTTTTTTTCCCCCATGGCTTTGGCTTTTTGCCTGTTTCTGGATGTCCTGCGTGTCATTACTGGTAGGAGGGAGCTGCTGCAAACCTCCCTGGCCAGTCATTAGGAGCAGTTAAGAGTGTTTTTAAGGCAGGTGTTGAGCACTTCCAAATGCCTGGGGAGGGCTTTGGACACTGTGAAAGCAAGGAAACATTGGAAACACAAGTATTGAATTTCCTTTTCCAAACAACTGGCTGCAGCCTATCACTGCCTGTCAAAGTTGAAGGCACAAGTCAGCACGTTTTTACATTCCCAAGGGCAGAGATAGGGATTGCTCCAAGTGCTTCCCCATTGCAGGGAGAGCCAAGTAATAGGCTGCTGTCACGCCAGGATTTTTTATTTCTTATTTTTAAATAGGGGATGAATTCCTTCCCCTGGTTAATTACCACATTTCCAGGTTGGGGATTCATTCACATGGATGTATCACACTGCTAGCAATATAACACCACAAAAGTTGAGCTTTATTGGCTCCCTTGACCAAAGGGGATCCAGACCCCACTCCACTTCCTTTTCAACATTTTTATTTTTTAGTTTGAGATAACTGCCAGACCCTGGAGAGGAACCTTTGAGCCCAGATATCTTCCCACAAACTGGGAATACTCAAACTTTTTTTGCATTTTCCAGCGTAGAGCAGTGCAGAACAGGCTTGAGTTGTACACAGGATGGAATGGTGGTGAGGGAGAAGGGGTGGCTGAGCACACACAGTTGGGCTGATGGGCAAATCCCCAAGAGTTGCCTTAAAGTTCAGATACCAGCCAAACCTTCTCTGCCCTTGGAATTGCTGGAATTTTGCTTGGCCATAAGCCCTGCAGCCCAAAAAATGAGACCTGCAGTGTGGCTCCTGCTTTTAGCAGGGGAGTTGTGGTCAAGTGATTCCTGTCAGCTGCTCCTTCTCCAGCACCTTCAGACCCAACAGAAAGGAGAAATATTGTTTAAAACACCATTCTCAGAGGGGCTTTTCAACCCCTCCAAAGCCACATTTCCTCCAGGACTTGCTCCTGGCAGATGTGCAGGGCTGAGCCTAAACCCAGGAGAAGCAGGGCAACCTGGGGAGAAATTGCTGGGCTGGGTGAGAAACACCGTGCCAGGCTGTTGAAACATCATGCCATCCCTCCAGACATTCCGGAGCCTGGGAGAGGAGGAATGAAACTGGGACCACTAAATCCCAGAAAACATTTTCTCCCAGTGCAAATTGGCTTCCTTTTTTTTTTTTCTTTTCTTTTAATGTGATGATCCAAAAATCTCAAATACACCCTCGAATTCAACACTGAGAATAAGGCTATAATTAAAACACAGTGAGAAGTATAAAAGCAAAAAGACAGCTTTAAGTGTAGCAATGCTGCTGAAGTGTTTCTCCTTCCTCCTTGGAAAATATTGCTGAATTCAACACGTTGCTGTGAAACATCAGCTTCAACAAAACTTTTTTTCCCCCTGAAGCTAGTGGGAAAGAGTTGCAGGAAAAATACTCTCATCCAGTGCTGTATAAACAGCTGTCTCCCTTCTGTGATGGGTCCAGGCTGCCTGGCTGTATCCCATCCCTCATTCTTGCTGGTTCCCATCCCCAGCACTCAGCACCTCTTCAGTCTTGGTGTAAATAGAGGTGGGAGGTTGGAACTAGATGATCTTTAAGTCCCTTCCAACCCTTAACTATCTATGATTTTCTGTAAATATCCTGATTAACGGTGGTCACTGCCAGCTGTAAATCACAAAATCACTGATTATCCTGAGTTGGAAGGGACCCATAAGGATCACTGAGTCCAGCTCTGAGCCCTGTGCTGAACAGCCCTAAGAATCACACCACATGCTAGGTTTTGATTTTGTTGAAGGCTGAGCTTAGGCCCTGGTAGGGGTCCCACATCATCTTTTTTTTGGTGTATTGATGCTGCACGTGGTTTCCCTGCGTGGTGTGCAGGAGAGGAGATGCTGTGCTCTGTGTTAGGGACTCTGAGCCACACCAGCTCGTGTCACTCAGCAATTAATGAGAAGCTTCATTAGAGCAAGAGGATGTTGAATGGGGGTTGTACAAGCAGGCAGGGGCACTGTGCAGGCTCTGAGGTCTGTGTTTTTGAGGATTTTTGGGAAGAGCTCAGCTGTGCTGTGCCTGCACAGAGGCACAGTGCAAAGAGGGCTGCTGTGACCACCAAAGAATTAATCAGCCCATCTGAGCCCCTTTTCCCTGAATTCCTTTGAAGCATTTTTCCGTCAGGTGTGAAAGACTCTGAGCAGGAGATGATAAACCTCCAGAACCTCAAGCTGCCACCCAGGACACAAATATGCTCCACCAGCCACCACAGATCAGCCCTTCATCCTGACTCCTTGCTGGCACAGCACAACCTCAACAAGTAAATAAGGCAAATTTAAATAGTCTTTATCCATTTATTGCATCTCCCTGCCAGAGA
The DNA here is from genome assembly GCF_901933205.1 of Camarhynchus parvulus. Classification (NCBI taxonomy): domain Eukaryota; kingdom Metazoa; phylum Chordata; class Aves; order Passeriformes; family Thraupidae; genus Camarhynchus; species Camarhynchus parvulus. Next base: position 67,737,005 of record NC_044601.1, read on the forward strand.
TCTGGGGGTCCTTTTCCACTTCCCTGGCACTAGACATGTGGGATGGCAGTCTGTACACTGGAGCTGGCAGCCCATTATTTTTGGCTTCTTGCATCTTGCCCCAGCAAGGCAGCAAAGCTGGTCAAGTGTCTAAAAAACAAGTAATATAAGGAGCAGCTGAGGGAGCTGGGAAGGGGCTGAGCCTGGAGCAAAGGAGGCTCAGGGGGGACCTTGTGGCTCTGCACAGCTCCTGACAGGAGGGGACAGCCGGGGGGGTCGGGCTGTGCTCCCAGGGAACAGGGACAGGACAAGGAAAAAGGTGCCAGAGGAGGTTCAGACAGGATATTAGAATTTTTCTTTGTCGCTGCTGCAGTGGTCAGGCATTGGAGTAAGTTGCTCAGGAAGGTTTTACTATCACCACCTCTGGAAGTGTCTGAGAGGTGCCCGGATGTGGCATTTGGAATGGTTATGTGTGGTGCTGGGTTAATGCCTGGACCCAGTGATCCTGATGGTCATTTTCCAATCTTGACTGGATTCTGTGATTCTCAGTTTCAATGGATGAAATGAGAAAGCTGTTGGCAAAGGTGCTGAAAGTGAGACAGATTCCTTCCTGCCTGATAGATTTCACTTAAATTCTTTCCTCTTCCTTCATCCTCACCCTGCAGTCAGCTGTCCTGTAACAGCAGTGAGACAGCATCTCCCTCTGCCACAGCACTCAGCCTTTATGCAGCTGAATACCATTAATTTGGTCTGAGGGGTTATCTATTTCAAGTTTTATTTTCCATGACAGGGCGGTTGTAACTAGGTGATCTTTAGGGTCCCTTCCAACCCAAGCCATTCAATTGTTCTGTGATTGTCATGCCTTGTTTCCCATTAGTAAGTGAATTTTCACTCATTTCATAAGGGTGTATTCACAAACAATTTGAAGGCATTAACACGTGTGTGATGACACCAGGCAATTAGGAGCTTGTTTGTAGACACAGTGTGAATCCCCCTGTGGTGTCCTTCTCCATGTGCTACGTGGAGCTGGAGCTGCTCCCATGATTTTGGCCTTTACTAACTGCACGCTGTCAGGGCCCATGCAAACTTCCCACCGCGTTTCTGGCTCCGAGAGGAATTTTAATGCACATCCAGGGAAGTGAGCTGCAGGCTCCTGGGCTGGTAAAAGCCTGGCAGGCTCTCCTGGTGCTCGGAGAGGCACCACAAGGGCTCCTGTTGAGGGGGCATGTCTGCCTGCCCAGTGCAGGAGGAGGGGTCACAGGGTGTCTAATCAGGACAAAGTGGCTGAGATAACCAGGCTCCATCCCGTAGCTTGGCTGATTACAACAGGCAGCTCGTCCTCAGCTGTAAAACCTGTCCGTGAACGAAGCCAGGGCTCTCCAGGAGCTGCCATCTCCCTCTGCCACGATGGCGCCTGGATGTGAACCAGCCCCAGCCTCCCTGACACCCCCAGCCCCCACATGCAGACCGTGGAGGCCTCAGTGAGCAGTCCAGGTTGCCTTACCCAGGGGAGATATTCACGTGCTTTGCAGGCATTTTAACAGCATGAGACAGATTTTGTTTTCCCCTCGAAGGTGGCCAGGCTCTCTGGGCTGCAGCTGTCTGCTCGAGACACCTATCCCAGCTCCTGTGTCCCTTACCAGGAGCCTGATTGCATCAAGAGTGCTATGGCCTGAGGAAGGGAGGTGGAAATAAATAGTTCTGCTTTCTGGGTTTTTCTTTTCATAAAAGCGTGTAGCATCCCCTGTCTAACAGCAGGGATTACCCAGAGGCTTTGCATCTCAGAGATGGGTCAGTGTTGGACTGAGCACACAGATCCCTTGAGCCTTTTGGGCTGAAATACTGCTGGGTGGATAAATATGAATGTGCCTAGATGTAGTCAAACCCTGACTGATGCTAAAGGAGAATCCCCAGTGGCAGAATCACCTAGGACTAGATCAATGCATTTCTGTGACTCAACATCACTTACCCACCTGCCAAAATTTATAATTCACAGGGTTCACCCGGGGGTGCAAAGAGAGCATTCCTGTTAATGAAAAAAATGTCTGTACTGCTTTGGATAATGTATGGAAACAATAAATATAACTGTAGAACAGAGGGAGAAAAGGGAAAAAACACTAAGCAGCAGCAGTGGAAGTGAGAAAGAGGTGGTGAGGAGGATATGCTGAGTTCCCCTGCGGGTTTCCACTGCGCTCGATGCCTGCGAGAGCGAAGGGTGGAAACGGCAGCGAGCAGCCGAGCAGGTTCAGCTGTCCACAGGCCTGCATCATCTGCTGGCTTTCTAAAAACTAATTTGAACCTTCCTCAGTCTGAGGCTGAAGGCTGTGATGCTTCCAGCTAAGTGTTTTGGGTGCTTTGTAAATTGCTGTTCAGCAGCCCTGCCCGTGGGCTGGTGGAGGATTGTGTTTGCAGTGCAGGTGAGGGATGTGGTTTAGCACTGCTGGGTTGGACTTTATGATCTGAGAGGGCTTTTCCAACCCAAATGATTCTATTATTGTATTCTGTGATGCTAAATTACTCTGTGAGGCCATGGCATCAAGGAGGTGATTGTGCCTCCCTGCCACACTCAGGTGAGAGCTGCCTCCAGCTCTGGGGCCCCCAGCACAGGAAGGACAGGGATCTGTTGGAGCCAGTCCAGAGAAAGCCACCAAGATTATCAGATAGAGATGGACCACCTCTGCTATGAGTAAAGGCTGAAAGAATTAGGATTGTTCAGCCTGGGAATGAGAAGGCTTTGGAATGACCTCATTCCCTTCCAGTTCCTGAAGGGAACCTGCAGGAGAGATGGGGCAAGAGCCTGTGTGACAGGACATGTGGGAATGGCTTCAAATTGAAAGAAAGTAGGTTTAGAGTAGATATTAGGAAAAAATTCTTTCCTGTGAGGGTGGTGAGGCCCTGGGACGGGTTGTACAGAGAAGCTGTGGGGGGCCCATCCCTGGCCGTGCCCAAGGCCAGACTGGACAGGGTTCAGAACAACGTGGGATAGTGGAAGATGTCCCTGCCCATGGCAGGGGATTGGAACTAGATGACCTTCAAAGACCTCTTCCAGCCCAAGCCATTCTGTGATTGTGTGATTGCAGACCTGAGTATCTGTGGGGTGTACTGCAGGCTGTAGAGGCCCAGAGCAGTGGGGTGTCACACAGACAAGCTCCATAGCAGGTTTTCAGCATCACAGTGTGAAGCTGCAGCTTCACAGCAGCAGAGGAGAGCCAGGCCAGCTGGGGCAGCCACTGACCCACAGTCATGGTCTGTCAGTGGCAGGAATCAGCCGAGTGCTGATCCTCACCCATTGATCCCTGGTGCTGAACTTGGCTTTAGGATGTGATCAAAGAAGATGAGGGGGACTGGAAACAGCAACCAGCAGAACATTACACAAGGCAGGGAGGTGTTGTTGGTGGTCACTCAAAGGCATCCCTGGCCACATGGCCCTACACCATCACAAAATGCCTCTTTTGGGTCAGACTTGTCCCCAGTTATGCCAGAGAACCACTTAGCTCTGGCTTGCCCAAGACATGATTCATTTCTCCAGCAGATCCTGTCTCAGTCTCCATGTATTATCACAAATTTGGAGGCTTGCAAAGCACCTTTTAGAGCTGGATTATCTAGATTCAGGCATTATCTGTCTCCATGGCTTAGCTGAGCATAAGGCAACAAGGGCTGTCCAGGCTGGGAGCTTAGGTGGGCATCTGGGGGCATTTTGAGGAGATTTGGCCTCAACCTGTGAAAGGAAAACTGCCCAAAACTGGAGCAAATAATCACCTGCTTTGCTGACACAGATGTGATGCATTGTTCATCTCAGAGCTGCCGATCTGATGTTGCTCTGAGCTGTCATCATCTGCTACAGCAACAGCATTTAAATGAAAGGAAGCACCATCAGGACAACAAAATGGTTTTTGGCTGGTGGGCAGCCTGACAGTGATCCCAGGTAAATCAGTTCTCCACAGCTCCAGACAGGACCAGCAGGAATTACTCAAGGCACCAGGAGCATAGCAGTCAGCCTCATGCAGGGGGCTGGCCCTCTCATCCCAACCAGCAGGCTGGGCACAGCAAAAGGTGTTTCCAGGCTGGCCTTGGGTCAAAAGCCTATCTAGGGCTGGTGAGGGCTTTACTGGCTCTGTGGACTTCCCTGAAAATCTTCCCTAGAGATATTAAGGAGCTGGACAAAACCCTGAGTAATGTGTTCAGTCCTGCCTGAGCAGGAGGATTGGACTACATGATCTCCAGTGGTCCTTCCAATCTTAATTGTGGGACTTTGTAATTGTCTCTTGGGCTGGAGAAAGCAAGTGCTTGGACATGGAGGGTAAACCATAAAAACATCCAAGATCTGGCTAATCTCTCTTCCTGCAAAATCAAAGTATCCCAATGGAGGTGGAGAATCCTTCTGTGGTATGACAAGCAAAACTTGAGCTGATTAAGCTGAAAGAAAGTCTCTGCCTTGCTGATCCCAGAGCAACATTGCCTTCATATGGGCACCACTGGGCAGGTGATGGGGAGCTAGGATCCTGGAGGATGCAGTGAGTGGCTCTGGAGCACGATAGGCACACTCTGCATCCTCATTGTCTTTGCTGTGGATGTGTCCCCAAAGCTTGGCTAATGAAAGTGTCAGCTCTGCCCTTGCAGTGGGGAGTGAAAACAAAAGCTGGAACGTGGTATCAGGACTTGGTTTTAGTCATGGATTAGTCTCTGGTGTGGCAGACATTGCTATCCAGGCAAACAGCAGATGAAATCTGTGAATTCAATTTTCTTGAAGTGTCTTATGGGCAATGCTTATGCTTGTTGGTGTCAATGCAAGTGTGATCTAGGACCACACTTGTGGCTTGGAAAAGAGGGAGAAGACTTTGTGCTAGCAAAGTAATCACTAATAGAGCTTCTGGGTCTCCACAACTCCCTGAAAGCAGGGGGCAGCCACGTGGGGGTTGGGCTCTGCTCCCAGGGAACAAGGGATAGGATGAGAGGAAATGGCCTTGAGCTGTTCCAGGAGAGGTTTAGGTTGAATATTGGGAAAAGTTTCTTCACAGAAAGTGTGGTCTGGCTCTGGAGGAGGCATTCAGGGAAGTGGTGGAGTCCCCACTTCTGGAAGTGTTCAATAGTCATGTGAATGTGGCACCTGGGGGCAAGGGTTGAACACAATGACTCTGAGTTAATGACCTCTCTGATCTTGGAGAACTCTTCCAACCTTAACAATCCTGTGATTCTCTGACACTGCTAATGTGTGAACCTCTGTGGAATTCAAAGGGATGAGTGCTTTTGGTGTTGATTTTGGTGGGTTACCTGGACAAGGATGCTCAGCTCATGTTTGCAGGGTGACACTGCATTTACCTTGTGTACACCAGACCAAAATGTGGGCTGGGAAAGCAACCCCCGCCAGGGCCCTTTGCATCTAGATGCAATGAGCAGGAGAAGGTAAACTCAAAAATAACTAACTTTAAAATGTAATGTTCTGTTTTGAGCTGTTATTTGTTTGCCAGGGCTTTCTGGGGCTCACCAGCACCCTGCTTAGTGAGGACTGGCTCTTTGTTTTGCAGACTGGCTTGGTTATGCCAGCAGTGTAATTGGATAACTGCTAATAAGCATAGGATTGCTGAAGTATTCCCCAAAGTCTTTGCTTTGCTGTAAAAATCCTCATCAGCAATTGGATTAGTTGAAGAGAATGAACAATTACTACGTAGGGTAATGTGTTATGTTAAGACAAATTGATGGGTTTTATTTAATCATATGGTCTCGGTCACATCTTGATGGTGTTATTCCTATGAAGAGAAATGCATCACTGCACCAGTAGGCACTAGCAAAAAATAGTGAAAAATGCTTTATTTAATTAATTAATTCCTAAAGATAAGGCTAATTGACTCTGAACCAAAATGAGTCAGGCTTTTGCTTTCAGATAGGTTAGCTCTGTGTATCTTCCTGCACACATACCACAGATAAAGTTTGTGTGTTCTGGACCTTGGGAAAGTGCATGACTGAGTTCCTCTCAAGGACTGTCTTTGTATGAGAAGCAAAATCAAAATCAAAACCATGACCAGCTGATCTGCCCACCTGGTGCTCTCTAGTTCAGCATGGCTCTGGCATCAAAGGCCCTCCAGACATTTAACTGAGTTAAGGGCTCCCACAACTCAGTAAAAGCTGGGAATCGCTGGCTGAGGTTACACCAAGCATTGAGAGACCAGAGAGTCACAGCAGATGACAGACAGGCTTTCTCTGCTTTACTTATGTGCTAGAGAATGTGTCCCAGGAAATGTGGGGGAGTCTCCCTGGCTTTCACTGTCTGGTGTGGCCCTAAGACGTTTTTGTCTGGAATACAGCTGAACCTCAGCGTGGTGGCACAGGTTGGAGCGTTGGCGTGTGCAGAGGGTTTGGCACTTTCACCTGCTCTCACACCTTGTTTGCAGGCCTGCACAGTGCCTCGCCTGTGACCTGCTGCAGCCTGGGAGAGCACACGGCCATCAGAGGCTGAGCAATTCACCATGAGTTCCTCGCAGCAGCCAAGAGGCTTCTCCTCACAATTCCCTTCAGCAGTAGGCCAGGGGGAGTGCAGGATCCCCATTCATTACGCAGCTTTAACCTCTTTGTCGTGAATTTGGGCCAGGCCATCAGCAACAAATACAACTTGCAGGGAAACAGGGTATGTGAGTGGCTCTTTGGCCTGGGTTTGCAGCTCTGTCACTGCAGAGCAGCAGGTCTGATCCCACCACCTCTGGTCTTAATTAATATCGTGGTCGAATCATGCTGTTATCTGACAGCAGGGGAAATTATCACCTCAAGAAGCACTGCTGTGGGTGGCACATATTGTGTAACCTGCTCTCTCTCTGAGGGGCACTGTGGAGGATTAGTTTGCATTTAAGAGATGCTGTGTGTAATTATGCACAGTTTTGCAAACCTATCAATTTCTGATAGGCCCTCTCCTGTTGTTTCTCCTGCTGTCATCTGGCTTGCTCAGGCTCCCTGAGCTGGTGTGATGGACTGGCCCTGCCTGCCAGGGAGATGTGAGCAGAAGGGAGCTGGGTGAAGAATGCATGATGCACATGCTTGTGCTTTGGGATGAAATAGTTTCTCTTGACGCTGTTGTTCTGGGATGTTTTGTACCATTCACAAAGATTAAAGCAGAAAGAAGAAGATGGGGTGCTCAGAACACTGTAAAAAGGAAGGTGTCCCATCCTGGGGTTTATCCTCAGCAAAGAGACATCTCTAATAGCCTCAGTCGAGTCCCATCCTTCATTTCTGAATCGACTCTTTCCCCAGTTAAAGAGCCAAAAGTTTTGCATGGTGCCTGTAAATGCTCCAGGAATGTAGGAATTAACAGGCCAGACTGGGCCAAGGGCCTGTCCAAGCTAGGATCTTGAGCAAGGTACAAGCCAGTGCCAGATGTTTTGCAAAATGCCTCCACTATGGATATCTTTCACACCTCATTTCTTCCTCATTCCCATCAGTTTCATGGCTGGTCCTATAGCATTCCATGTTGTGTTTACAGCAGCTGCTCTCTCCCTGCCTGCAGCCCATGAGGACGTGTTGTTGAAGGATCTCAGCAAACACACAGGGCCTCCATCCCTGCTCTGAGAGGGGGAAGTTGTCTCACTCATGTCCTGAAGTCAGTGTGAGGCAGTTTTTTAGAGCAGATATTATTTCCTTGCCTATGAGACAGTTTTAGGGAGGCAAAGAAATTACTTGCAGGAAAAGTCTGTAATTCAGGGAAAACACTTGAAACTTCTGTGAGATAATGTACAGAACCCAAATATTTTAGAAAACAGGTTTTGTTGTTTATTTCCTTTTCTAGAGTGTTTGAGTCTATATCACAGAATGGTTTGTATTGGAAAGGACCTTTAAAGGTCATCTAGTCCAACCCTGCAGCCATGGGCAGGGACATCTCTCACTAGACAAAGTTGCTCCAAACCTCATCCAACCTGGCCTCAAACACTTCCAAGAAGGATGCATCCATGTCTTTTTTGGGCAATCTGTGCCAGGGCCCCACCACCCCCAGCACAAAAAATGTCTTCCTCCTATCTAGGCTGAATCTCCTCTCTTTTTGTTTAAAACCATCACTCCCTTTTCTATCTCCAAAGGCTCTGTTAAGACTTTTTTTCTTTTTCTGTTTAAGACAGGAAAGCCAAAACAAGCTCAAAGCAGTTTTCATCAGTATACACTTTAACTTGGAGCCAAAACAGGACTTTGAACCCAAACCTATGTTTTGGCTCCAGCATTTTCTTGGATAAGAAACACCGTTAGTCAAAACTAGCACTTTTTCTTGTAATCGGCTTTAACTTGTTCCCTTTTACTTGTATTTTTTTACAAACCTTTTGCAAGTGGAGAGTGACAGCCGTTTGCCCAACTCTTTCCCTGAGTGGTGCTCTGCCCTGCCCACTGCCCCGTGACTGCTGTGTGTGGTTATTAATTGTTATGGTGTTGTTTTGGGTCTCAGGATGAGGTGGGAGATGAGAATTGACTCCAAGTTCCCAGAAGGTTGATTTATTATTTTATGATATCATATTAAAAGAAAATTATATACTAAAACTATACTAAAGAAAGGAGGCATCAGAAGTCTAGCAAAGAATGATAATAAAAAACCTGTGACTGACTCAGAGAGCCCAACACAGCTGTGATTGGCTATTAATTAAAAACAATTCACACATTGGGTAAGCAATTCTCCAAATCACATTCCAAAGGAGCAAAACATGGATAAGCTGAAGCTTCCCAGCTTCCCAGGAGAAAAAAGCTGAAGCTTCTCAGGAGAAAAAATCCCGGTGAAGAGATTTTTTCTGAAAATACGTCAGTGACCGCCGTGTGCTCTTCTCTTCCAGGTGCTCCCTTTCAAAGGTCTCAGCATCCCCATGCTACCTCCTGCCGGCACTTCCACCTGGGTCCCCAGCCTCAGCTCTCGGCCGACTTCGCCCTGCCTCACGCGGTGCAGTCGCAGCCGGGGCTGGCTCCCCACATGGCCCCCGCGCACCAGCACAGCGGCGCCCTGCACCAGCCCCTGCCGCCCGTGCCCGCCCTGCCCTTCCAAGACGTGGCCGGGCCCTCCTTCCTACCTCAGGCGCTTCACCAGCAATACCTCCTCCAGCAGCAGCTCCTCGAGGCGCAGCACCGCCGGCTCATGCCCCATCCCAGGTAAGGGCATCCCCAAGGATGTGGAGGAGCCGCGCCAACCGCGCATCACCTATGGAGCTGCAGCCATGCTGGTGGGGTTGGGTTTTCGTCTCCAGCTCGCCTGTGTGCACTGAAAATGCATCCACCAGAAGGGTAGGCTGCACCTGAAGGTGTGCCCTTCCTGTGGGGATCCCTGCTGTGCCCATCTGGTGTGTCCCGTTATTGTCACTCCTGGGAGAATCATGGTGGTGTTGCCGGGGGCCTTTCCAGTCTCTGCATGCGTGAGCTGCCTTCTCATAGCTGCTGTTTCAAACCCATGCATGCCCACCTGCCTCATCAGGTCATGCACATGGAGGTCGTGCTGCTCAGGGTTTGGTGGGCTTTCTGTCTCTGTGAGGGAATGATGCCACTGACCTGCAGCACACTGTGTCACAGAGAGCATCCTAAATCCACATTGAGCTGACAGACGCAGACAGAATTGCTGTAACTCAGCAGAGATGGAAATGAATGCCTGGCCTTGTCTTGATTGTGTTTCAAGAGAGAGGAGTGATTTTTTTTGGAAACATATGGAAGCTATTTGTGGGTTGTACCCATGGATCAAGAATCAGAGGATGAGACTTTGCAATAATGCTTCATTTGGAAAGAATGCTATGGATAGCAAATCCTTTCTTTCCGTGTCCTTTCTGTCTGAAAATTGTGTGTTCTTCTCATCATTGTTTTGTTATGCATAAACTGGATTTTAGGTGGGTTTAATGATTAGCTAATAATTGAGTAGCAAGTATGTTCCAGGCTGAGAAACTGATGATACAAGTGTTTATCTCAGTCATAAGCTGAATTCAAATAAAAGCACAGAGCACAATTCCATGCAGAACCTGCTTTGGTAAATGCTGTCAGTGTTGTATTTGCAAGTGAGCTGTAGTGTGGAAGAAGGCAGGAACCTCTTGCCCAGTCCCAGTGCTTGTCTCTGAAAGCTGCAGTGGAGCAGGATGTCAGAACCCTTACAGGTGTGGGGCAGGAGGTCCCAGTAATGGGGGTATGGGTTCTGCCTTTGAGAGTGAAGCCTCTGAGCTGAGGCTGCATGAAAAGTTATTTACCTGGCAGTCCCCTGCTCCATTTGCCCTAGTTTTTTCCTGAAGATTTTCTTTGTGATGGTTCCGCTGGCCAGGAAGCAAAGAGTAGGAGCCTGTCTGTAATGCAAATCCTGCTTGTGCATCCTCCTTGTCTCTTGCCAAATGTGGACATTGATCCAGCAGCACACGCACTTTCCCTGAGTAGTTCAAATAAGCAATAATCATGAGACTCAAATCCCTAGAAAAACCTTGCTGTATTTTCTAGCACTTTCTTTTCCCTGCCTGCAATGGCAGCAGAGCAGAGGGAGAAGGACCTGGAGCCCAGCCTGGCCCGTCCATCATCCAAAGAAATGTTGGCAAAGGCCAGTGAGAGTAAATTCTGCTTTCAGTCACTCGTGAGTAATCTGGTTATGAATGAGGTTCCCCAGGAGTTTATGGACTGCACGGGAGATGAGACAACCTGCAGCTTCTTTATGATGATGGATCACAGCTGGAGCAGGGGCACGTTTTACTTGGTGTGTTGTTTATGGGGCCGACTGCAGCAGGAAAGGAAATAGTGCAAACTGCACAAAGCTGCTGAGAAGTTGTTTGGCTTCCCCTCCTTCTCTGCACGTTGCCAGCAAATAGCATCTCCTGCAAACTGAGCATATCTGGGTGCCACAGGGCCTGAAAGGGGATTGCTACATGATGGCTGAGGGAATGACAGCCCTGGGTTCCCCTTCCACTTACACCTGCTTGGAGTGCTTGGATTTGGACACCTGTCCACAAGCCCAGCCTTTGGGGGTTGCCCATGGGTTCCTGACAGGAATTGCAGTGCCCAGGTGTGCCTGACCCTGCCTGTTGCTGCTCTCCTCCTGCAGGCGGGCCCAAGAGCGCATGTCTGTCCAGCCTCACCGCCTACACCCCAGCTTCGACTTCAGCCACCAACTGCAGACTCCACAACCCATGGGCCCCCAGCCCAGGTATCTGGCAGAGGGCACGGACTGGTGAGTGATCCCCATTTCACTCCTGCATCCATTGAGGTGTTTAAAAAGTCCTGGGAAGGCTGCGGGTTTTGGGGAACGCCACCAGGGATCACGGTGTTGGTGAGAGCTAACGAGCCAGCTCAGTGGTTGTGGTGTGGGGAGTGTGCAGCGGGAAAACTCATCTCTGACAGGTCTGTGAGAGTGTGAAAGCCTCCTATATAAACAAATAATTGACTCATTTAGGTTGGAAAAGCTTTCTAAGACTGCAGAGAGCAACCATTCCCCAGCACAGCCAAGTCCACCACTGACCCATGTCCTCAAGTGCCACATTTTAAATCCCTGCAGGAGTGGGGACTCCAGCATTGCCCTGGGCAGCTGTGCCAGGGCTGGACAGCTCCTTGCATGAAGAAATTTTCCCTAGTAGGCAATCTAAACTTCCCCTGGCAGAACTTGAGGCAATTCCCTCTTCTCCTGTCCCTTCTATCCTAGGAGAAGATCCTGTTCCCCCCCATCTGTCCCCTCCTGTCAGGAGTTGTGCAGAGCCACAAGGTCCCCCCTGAGCCTCCTTTTCTCCAGGCTGAGACCCTTTCCAGCTCCCTAAGTGGCTCTTCATCAGACTTGTGCTCCATTCCCTTCCCCAGCTCCATTGCCCCCCTTTAGGAATACTCCATTTTTGTTGCTCATACCTTTTCACCTACAGATTAATAGTGAAGCCAAGCATCTTTATGCTGTAGGGCACAGAGAGTGTTTTTTTCCTGTAGACCACTGTCTGCCTGAACTAGACTCTTTGCTGTCCTTCAGGCACTCAAAACCCAGTGCCCATAATATTTTCTGTGGTCCAAATTAGGGAGCACCATGCTACCCTGCCATGCAGAGTGGTATGAATGGGGATTTGTTCATCATTCTCCAACTGCAGTGTTTAATACCCTGGAAAAGCTTTGCAAAGAATTGTTCATTTCATTTTCAGAGCAGGTTGAGAGCCCTTGAAGAGTTAATAAAGTATGGTAACCTGGTTGAAAGAATGAGAAAATAAAAACATTCTTCTGAGTAGCTGCTTGTAAGCTGAGCAAAGTCCATTCTGTGCACTGAATGGAAAAAATAGCATGTGAACTTGTAATTAAAGACAATCGCCATGTGTTTGCACAAGAGGACTGGAATAAAATGGCAGAGGAAATCTTAATGATGGCATTTCCTAACATCTGAGCACTCCACTCTGCAAATGAAAAGTCCTTTTAACCCAGGGTTGTTGCTTTTTTCGCCCCTTCAGTGCATAATACACAATCTAAAATATGACCACATCCTTCTGCAATTTTCTTCTCAGGTGTTCCCATTATTGGCAATCCTGTGGGCTGAATGTGGTCAGGATGACATTTTTTGGATTGGTTTGCAAAGCAGTTCATGTACCATCTGGATAGAGCGATTCTTTCTGCCTCTCTTTCAGCTCAGAGTGCTTAATTATGATCATTAGAAGTATCTGATAAAGCATCACTAAGTGCCTTCCCCCCTCCCTCCTTTCCTCCCCTCTGTTGCTCCATAGCCTTATAAAACCCAAGGAGTGGGGGTGACGGAAACCATACAGGGTAAGCATAAGTTTGGGTGACTCACTTTCCCTTGGGGCACACGAAGAGTTTTGCCCAGTGACAAATACAAAAGCTCCCCTCCAATGTGTTACCCCTGGATGAGCAGCAGCAGCAGGGTTTTCTCCGAGGCTGTAGGTGGTGGGTGCTGCCACAGGAGGTGGAAGTGGGGATGGAGGAAAGATCTGAGGCTGTCTCAGACAGCCCAACTCCGACTGAAATCTTCTGGTGAGGAATAAACAAGCTCCCATTTGGTTCCTTAAATCATCTTCTGCACACACATGCAGTGATGACCATCCTACCTGTTTTATCTGGTGTTTTATCCTTCACTCCTTGGCTGTTTTTTGGCAGCCCATTTACCACAAGCATCACAGATCTTGGACCTTGCACCCGAGCACCAGGATGCTGTACACTTGTTCCTGTAGCATGGGGTAGAAAGTGATGGCTAGTTCCATCTCTTCAGCAGATGTGCTCTGCCTCTTCAGCCCCAAACCCTGGGAAAACACTGTTCTGTGCTCTGTTCTTCTTTGGACACATCTGTAGACCCAAAGCATCACCTCAGGAACCTCAAGATCTGATTTTAAGTCTCTAGATGCACAAACAGTTCAGCAGTCCTGTTACTGCAGTTACCTGTGCAGTTTGATAATGACCATTCACCTTTGAGAGATGTTTTCAGTCCTTGATCTCAAAGCACTCTGTGAATTACCACATCTATTTCATAGACAGGGAACATGGGAAGGCAGAGAGGAAGTGGATCAAGGTCATGCATCAAGAAGGTGGCAGGGCTGAGAATGGACCCAGAGTCTCTTGATTTCCAATTCAGCCCTCCATCAACCTGCAAACAACCTTAAGCAATTGGGTAAAGATCCAAAATTGGGACACAGGAGCTGGAAAGTGCCAAGACCTGTGGATTCTCCCCCTGGTTGTGTTCCTGCCAGTTGCCTTCTGTGCTTCATCCTTGCCAGGTGTTGTCTGTCCAGCACATGGCTAACACAGAACCAGCAAAGGTAGTCCCTCAACTTAGAATCATAGAACTACAGAATATACTGAGTTGGAAGGGACCCATGAGTGTCATTGCATCCAGCCTGGTGTGGGTATTAGGGAGTTCTAGGGCACCGGTGCTGCTGCCTGGTGCACAGGCTGTTCTAGATGAAGGATTTCTGCATCTACTGTCCCTTCAGGGTCCCCATCTTCTGGGTGGTGAAAGCAGTTTCACAGCTGCTGAAGGACACATCTGGGCTGCTCCCAAGAAGGTGTGGTACCCACTGATGCTGTCCTCTGTGAAGGGGAGGAGAAGTTGGAGGCTGAAATAGGAAACCACCCTTTAATTAGCTTTTCTTTGGGAAATGTGAAGACAATTGTTATTAGAGCAATGGATTTTGTAATGCTGATAAAGTGAATGATGTTCAAAGCACTCATTTGCCGAGTGACTCTTGGGGCGGAGAGAATGGGGATCAGCTAATTGGATTAGAGCTGGAGATGCTACATCGGCCCCCTCCCACTCCCTCCACATGGTGTGGTAGTGGTGGGGCTGTAGTTTGTCTCCATGTCTTGGATTGAGCAGAGCTGTGATGTTTGATGGCATCTTGGTTATGACAAGTCCAGGGATTGAGCTGGGTTAGCTTTGTGGAGGGTAACAGTGCTCAGATTCACCAAGCTGAGCTCCATCTCTGCTGTGTTCAGGCAAGCAGGGCCACCAGGGATGTCTTGCTCCGTTGGTGTTTGCCCTCTAGTTTTGTTTCATCCTTTCCTTCAGCTGCTTCATCCAGGGGCTTTTGATTTCCATTTCTTAAAGCCTTAAAATATTTTTTGCAAAAATCACAGCTCTGGAGTTCATAGAGTCATAGAATTCCAGAATGGTTTGGGTTGGACAAGACCTCAAAGATCATCTTGTTCCACCCCCTGCCATGGGCAGGGACACCTTCCACTGTCCCAGGTTGCTCCAAGCCCCGTCCAGCCTGGCCTGGGACACTCCCAGGGATCCAGGGGCAGCCACAGCTGCTCTGGGCACCCTGGGCCAGGGCCTCACCACCCTCACACCTCAAACCCTCATCACCCTGAGGCTGGATTCAGGCAAGGCTTAGTGTCCTTTGACTCCCCAAGTCCTGCCATGATCTGGGCTGGGAGGCCTCTAAGGAGAGCACGGGCACATCAAAAAAGCCCTCAGACAGTGCCCATCTAGCTTCTAAAAACTACCAGAAGCTTCTAAAAGCTACCATTTTTTTTAGTCCCTTGAGTAATTAACTGTATTCCTGCAAAACATTCAAAGCAAACTGTAATAGTTTGCAGCACTGGAAGATCCTGTCTGATCAGGTTGAGTTGCTGAGCCTGGGTATCCTTTTGAGCCACTAAAATGCTCTTGCTGTGAAATTAGCAGGGTCTGTCTGCACAGCTCTTGACCCCAAATAACTCAAATGCTACCTGACACAGAAACAACCCCTCACTCCTTCAAGGTGGCCTGGTGGGTGATTCCCAAATTAGAGGAAACTCCCTGCCAAGCCAAGCTGTACCATCTCCCCAGGCTGAGGATCAGCCCAGAGCTCAGCAGGGAGGTTTCCCTGTGAGTGGGCTCTGGTGTGGTGCAGTCCCCTGGAGCACAGCCAGACACTGAGAGCCATGTGTCCCTCCTGGTGCCCACAGGGAGGGCTCAGAAACAACCCCTCACTGCTTCAAGGTAGCCTGGTGGGTGACTCCCCAAACCGGAGGAAAGCCAAGCCAAGCTAAGCTGTACCATCTCCCCAGGCTGAGGAGCAGCCCAGAGCTCAGCAGGGAGGTTTCCCTGTGTGTGGCCTCTGGTGTGCTGCAGCCCCCTGGAGCACAAGCAGGCACTCAGAGCCACATGTCCCTCCTGGTGCCCACAGGGACCTCAGCGTGGACGCGGGGCTGACCCACGCCCAGTTCCAGGTCCGGCCGGTGCCCCAGCCCTATCAGCATTACTTGGCCACTCCTCGGGTGCACCACTTCCCCAGAAGCACATCCTCAACCCAGGTGGTAAGTGAAACGCTCTTACTGAGAAATGTTTTATGCATTGTCTGCCAGAAAGCAGTCAAAATAAAGGCTGCTATCTTTCTATCACCTGTCTCCTGCAAATCCCACTTATCTCCGGCCGTGGGAGGGAGTGTCTGAAAGGATAATGTTGCATCACGGCACTGGATTAGAGAAAGAAAAGAAAAGCTTCAGCTGTTCTGGAAGGATTCGGTCCATTGCTTGCAGCACCACGTTCACAAGCTGGTCTGCAAAACATGGGCAGGATGTGAGAGACTCAGCAGTTAATATCAATAATATAATTAACACTGGAAGGAACTGTGGTCTCCCACGACTTTTTGCTTGCTGAAGGATTGGCAGTGGGTGACTGCCTTCCCTGGTGTCAGCCTCCAGGGCCATCCCTCATCAATCGTTGCTCTCTACGTCAGCTTTGGTGCCACCTGTAAAGGTTTTCATGACCTCTTGCACAGGTGGAGGTGGGATTGATGGGAACACAGGCTGGCTGGGGTAATTTTCCAACCCTCCTCTTAGCAGGGTGCTGTATTTGGAGCTAAGTCATGCCAACCATTGCTAATCCTTAAAACATCCCCAGAAATCCCATGAGGGTGCTTTTCCCTTGTGCTGTGTCAGACCCTGACACCTGTGTACTAAAGCAAGCCTTAAAAAAACCCTATCAAAGCTTGGATGAACACAAATCCACCGATTTAAATGAAATAAAATTTCATTGTAATCTAATCCATGTTGGGAGTTTGGAACTACGATGCTATGGATGATATAGGAATTATTATAACAGTTTATTTTGAATGAGTGCACATTCTTAGATATCATTTCTAGGAAATGTATTTGATAAAACCTCATTTTTTGTTATCAAAGGCTTAAATTGGTGAAAATATCCATCTACTCCTTCAATTTGAATTTTTAAAGCATTAGATTTACATCAGGGCACACAAGGGTTTTCTGTAGGCAAGTATAGAGGTGGCTTTATTTTTCTCCCTCACTTTTTTCAGGTTGTTCATGAAATCAGAAATTACCCTTACCCTCAGCTTCAGCTGCTTGCTCTTCAGGGACTGAACCCAAGCAGGCACACATCCGCTGTGCGGGAGAGCTATGAAGTACGTATCTGGGGACTGGAATTATTAATTTTTAAAGTGCTGTGAATTTATGCAAGCTCTGCTATAAAGCTGTAAGACTGTTTTTTGTGGTGTGGTAGTTGCAATGAGTCTTTCATCAATTTTAGTAATAGCTGGGAAGTGATGGGGTTGAGTTTGGTTAAAGATGGTTCACTCCAAGGTGCCTGAGTCTGGCTTGGGTTGGCTCTGGCTCCTTTCATTTACGAACAAAGTGCTCCACATCTATGGGGTTTTGTTTCCCAGCCTGTCAGATGAAGCTCAGATCCCATCCTAATTTGTGAAATATTGGATATCCAGCTCTTTGCCTCGAGCTCTTAGTTATTACCCCAAGTGCCAGGGAGCAGCTCCATCATTACAGCATGGCTGATTTGGGGTTGATGGCCATTCCCACTGAGGAGAGGACAGGAGGGAGCCTCGGTTGCCAGCAGGTATGGCTGTGTGGTGGCACCTGGTGCCTTGGGAGCAGTGGGGATGGCGCTTTCCTGATGTTCCTGTGCCGCAGGAGCTGCTGCAGCTGGAGGACAGGCTGGGCAGTGTGAGCCGGGGCGCCGTCCAGAACACCATCGAGAGATTCACCTTCCCCCACAAGTACAAGAAGGTGAGTGCCCCAGAACACAGCACGGCTGCCAGCCCCTCTCACTCAGCCAGGGGCTGTGGGCACGGAGCAGGCAGCAGGAAGGACTTTGGTGGGTCACAATCCCACCGCAGCAGGGGTGCTTTAATTTCTTGCAGGACTCCTGGGGGCGGGAGCAGTGGCATAGCTCAGCTGCCTGTTTCTCACTTCTAGGCTAGGAAGCTGCGGGCCAAATTTTCAAAAGGGTCTCAACCTTCTCCCACCCAGCGGGTGCAATTTCCCCCCTGTCCGCACCTGGTAAGAAAGTGCACACCACCAAGGGGGCTTGGTGCATGCAAACCCGCCCCGTTCTGCATGCCAGCGGCGCTGCCCCGCGCCCGCGTGAGGGCTCCATGTCGCTGGGAGCCTTCTTCTCCCCTGGCTTCACAAGGAGTGTCTCCTCTGTCGGAGCTGACCTCCCCACCCATGAGGAGATGGGCACATTTTTGGGTTGTGCTCAGTAGAAATTGGGAAGAATGCTTGTCTGGGTAGTAGTTTCTGGTGTCAGTCACTCCTGGCTGGAGGGTAGGGATGTTGCCTTGCCCAGGCTGGAAGTGAGGTAACTCCTGTGGCACTTGTCTCTCATTGCATCTCCAGTGAGCCCAGGAAAAGGATATGAATAGGAATGGATGTGTGGGGGAAGAGAAAAAGGGGCAGCTGACAGGATAAGCACGGCCCTGTGGTGCAGCTAGTGCTTGGGACTGGGCTAGTGGCCAAGCTGGCGTGGGGCACAGTGGCTGCCCTTCCTGGCAGTGGTGGCACCATGAGGTTTGGGGTCTCCCCAAGGAGAAGCCTTCAGCAAAGGAGACCATGGGGCCATCCCCACTGCAAGGAAGTGGTGGGGGGCTGTATTAGGGCAGCAGAGGACAGGCTGCTCCTTAGGGTACTGCCAACAGCCTCACTGCCACCAGCCTCAGGAGGAGACATGCCAACCTGCAGCATGTTGGTGGCACACTCATCTCGCTGGCTATTTTGGCTGGGCTGGCTTCCCCGAGCTGGAGGATCTGGCTGATAGATGGAGATCTCATTATTTATCTTACTGCAACTGCCCAAGCTTGGGAGAGCGTTAGAAGGGCAAGGTCTAACCAAATGTCTTTAATCTTGCTGCAGAGAAGACCACAGGAAGGCAAAGCTGAGCAAGACGATGGCGAGGAGTCAGATACCGACGAGAAATGCACAATCTGTCTGTCCATGCTTGAAGACGGAGAGGATGTCAGGTGAGAGCCTTCCATCTCCTCCTCTGCCTCTCAGTGCCATCTGAGTTGTGTTTATTTGGATTAATGTCTCTGTTCTTGTCCTGAGAAACTCACCTGGGCTGTTGTGGGGTCCAGGAACCCAAATGCTTTGCATGGACATTGGAATGGCCTGTAGACAGGAAGAGCCCTGCAGCAGTAATGGGCCAGGTTTTTATAGTGTTCCCTGGGTTTGGATCATCTGCTTCCAGGCTGTGCCAGCTGGCCAGGTGGCAAAGTGTCAGAGAAGGATAGGTTAGACTGATCTCTGACAACTGTCTGGAGCTTGGGGTCATCAACACCTGAGCCTCACAGATGACCAAAGTATGACAAAAAGCAGTGTTGGTGAGAAGTCCAGGAGAGTTGGGCTTGTGTCCGAGACACAGCTGCTTTATTGTAGAATAAGTAGGATTACTTTGCCCACATGGTCACAGAGAACCATCTCCAGCCAACAGAACTCCAGTTGTCTCTAAAAGACCTCCCAGGCTGCTCACTGGGTCCAATCTCTGCTTGTGACAGAGGATGGGGACAAGAAATGGCAAGGGGCTGAACTATCATGGTTGAAGGGACTGCAGGTGAGAAGTACCCAGGTCTGCTTCTCATCCTTAAATTCTCAAGAAAAGCTCTGATCCTTTTGCTGTTGGTTCTTGTGGTTCAAGGTTCCCCTGTATCACAGGGGTGACACATGGTGATGGCAGAGGTGATGTAGGTGAAATGTGACCAGGTGCCCTGGGGACACCCACGCAGGAATGGTGTGGGCCAACCTGACTGACACAACCATGAAGAGCTAAGAGGCTTTGGAGTATAACCTTGCTCCTGAAAGATTAAAAATTAGCAGCCAGCACAATTAATAACTGGAACAACTCAGTTCAGGATGATCTGGGGGAGTTTCTAATAGGCCAAGGAGGATGCTATCTCCAGCCCACTGCCCTGTGTGAACTGACATGGCTGGGAAAGGCTGCTAGACCTTAGTGGCAATGGTGTCACCACAGGAATGTTTCCCCTGTTCAAAGCAGCCCCAGATGCTGTTTTTCATCTCTTTTTGGTCCCTTGGACCTCCTCCACCCTAACCCCTAAAAACCAGTGGTGTTTTTCTCTCTGCAGGCGGTTGCCCTGTATGCATCTCTTTCACCAAGTGTGCGTGGACCAGTGGCTGGCCACCAGCAAGAAGTGCCCGATCTGCAGGGTGGACATTGAAACACAGCTCGGCTCGGACAGCTGAAAAGACTGGCTGGACACACCATTTTCCTTACCAGGTCGTATGGCCATAAACCCTTGCAGCGAAATTTTTTGCCTTCTGAGCCATTTGATTGAGAGGGGAAGTCTGCAGGCATGGTAGTGAGGAGAAGGAGGAGGTGATACAATATCTAGCAGTAGGAGATGTTGCACATATATGCAGGATACAGGCCCAGTGAAAGGGAGCTGGCATTCCCGGAGCTCAGAGACCCCGTGCTGCAGAAGATTTTAGTGTTGAATATGAAGGAACTAGTTGTGGTTAGTCCGGCCTGTCAATCCTGCTTTTCATGGGGATTGTATATATACCTCTCAAATATGTAGAAACATGTTAGGGGTCCTTTAGCTATTTCTATGGATGGCAGCTGGAGCATGTTAGCTTAAGAAATGTTGTGTTTGATGCCCTACTCATCTTGTGGTGGACATGTTGCTGTTACCTAATTTGCACCAAATATTTTTTCATAGATTCCTTATTTTGGTGCCTGATTAATACATTGCAGAGGGGGAATAAAGAGGTCAAACATCCCCATCCTCGGGGTGGGGGAAAGAGGAGAAAAAGCAAATCCTGTTTACAGTCAGAAGGGTTTGTGCTCTTTGCCTCAGCCGCGTGTGCTTCTTTCCCTTGCATTTACAGTGTGTTGCAAATTTAGAGAAGCTTAATAAAAATAAAAATTGGGGATAAAATGAACGAAGCAATAGGGAAAAGCTTCGTTCCTGCTTGTCTGCTGGTGCTGGACACTTTCTGTAGCGGCACAGTATTTGAGTAGATGCTGTTTCTTTGCTTTCTGTATTTTAACAAAGTAGCTTGTCATATCAAAATCCAAGGAAGTTCTGTCTACATGATTGCAATTGTCCGTGATGCTTTCTTCTGTGAGCTGTGTGGCGTGTTGGCTTCGCCAGCACTGCTCCAAAGTGATGGTTACGCGAGCTGGCGCCTTCCGCTGTTCTTTGGGGCATGACAACGCCAGAGAGGTGCCAAGAGGTGCAAAACGTTGACTCTCCTCCCATTGCCAAAGCATCTCTTAATAAGGGGACAGAAGAGAACTCGATGCTCACAAGAGACTGCTCAGACCATGAACCCTTGGTCATGGCAGGGGAAGGCAGGGTGGAGGTGGGGCTGCCACTTTTGGGAGCCGTGTCCCGCCCCAAAGCGTGTGTGCCTGCGCCCACACGGGCTTGTGTGCATGTTTCAGGCCGTACCCACACGGAGTAATCAGTGGCTGTTAAAATGAAACTTAATCACATTAACACTCAAAACAGAATTAAGAGGTAATACCCAAAGGAGTGAGCTGTTGCAATCCATGCTCCCTCTAAAAAAAAAAAAAAAAGACCTCAGTACGCCGACCGCAGGGATCAGGCGGAAAACCCTCGGGAAAACCAACATTCATAACCAAAACCTGTAGTTTTCTTTTTGTTTCTTTTTTTTTTTCTTTCATACTAAGGGAGAAAGGAGCTGCAGAGAGGCAGCAGGGGAATTAGAAACATAATCTATTGAAAATTCTGGTGTGGTGGGAATGATTTCTGTCTCCCCTGAGCATATGTTTCACTGGAGAGAAATGCTCTCCCAAGTAGATTCAGTCATAAACCCTCATCTGAGAAACTGCAAGATTCTCATGAGCTGTAACTGGAAAACACCAACCTCAGAGGCACACAGAGATTTCTTTTTTTCTCCCGGTGAGAGAGGAGAGAGAAGAAGGGAAGCCCTACGTGAGGATGCAGGAGCCTTTCTCATTGTGTGCCAAAGCAGGTGGGAGGGAGTGGAAGGAGACAAATGGTGACATAAGGGAAGATGTATAAGGCAGAAGTTCTTGGCTGTAAGGGTGGGGACGCCCTGGCACAGGTTGTCCAGAGAACCCTGGAAGTGCTTAAGGCCAGGCAGGATGGTGTCTGGAGTGACCTGGTCTAGTGGAAGGTGTCCCTGCCCATGGTAGGGGGTTTGGAACAAGATGAGCTTTGAGGTCCCTCCCAACCCAAGCCGTTCCATGACTTTATGGCACATTTGCCACCCAGCACAAGTGACGGCTTCTTGGGGAATGTGGTGGTCCCAGCCCTGATGTCCATGGGTCAAGGAGTGGCCCATGGATACCTATGGGTCTTGCTCCACCAGCATTGAAGCAGCATTACAAATAATACTAATAATACTAATATCATGACAAGCAAAGCGAGGTTTTGGTGGTAAAATACTCTGCGCAGGTTTGGTCTGCCCAGGTGTGACCTGTGGGGGAGAGGCAGGGAGAGCAACAGGGGGATTGATACCTCCACTCGGTGGGGAGGGAATGAGGAACACTTCTGGACCCTGTGTTTTCTTTTAAAGCCTATGAGAAAGTGTTACTATTTGCCTAATAAACAAGCACAGTTTTTAAAAAAAAATTAAAAATTGATCAAACTGAAAAAAAAAAAAACAACCAAAACCAACCAAACAAAAAGCAAGCAAACCTTTGATGAAGAAAAGCACCAAACTCCCATGGTCTCGTGTGAGTGACTGATCCCAAGGTGCGTGCGAATTTACAGTGTCTGGAGTTGTATCAGTGTGTCAGGTTCCTTTGCGTTTAAATAATTTGTACAAGTAGGTTGCGAGTTAGGATTGTGAGTTTAAAAACAAAACAAAACAAACAACAACAACAACAACAACAAAATCTAGAAATAAAACATCAATAGTTTACAGGGTTTTGTGAGTTTAAATGCCTTATATTTAACAATCATAATTTATGACTAACTTGTAGATATTGTGGGTTCTAATTTAATTATTTTTATAGTTGTTTTTTTGCATTTTTAATTATAATTTATTTATTTAGAAATTACTACTAATTTTTTTTATTACTCCTATTACCTCATTTTTGCATTGTTTCTGGGAATGGAATGCTTTGCATGCATCGGTACTTAAAATAAAATTAAACAGGGGATGTGGGGGGTAATGCTTATCTTGTCAAAAACAGAAAAAAAAAAAAAAAGAAAAAAATCAGGGTGTGTGATTACAAACTGTATTACTGTGGTGCTGTTACCTTGGATACATTCCATAAAAATGCAAACCTTTGATTCTGTATGCTGTGACATAGTGGAAAACTGCAATATAGTGACTGTGTTTAGCACATATATATGAATATTATTTGCACTCATAATCAAACTCTGGTGATCCTTTCACTTGTGTCCTTGCGCATTGAAGGCGTTTAACGACGCTCTGCATAAACCAAAACTTTTTGGTTGTTTCTTGGTACTGCCCTGTCCCTGATGCCTCTGGTGATGCTGCTGCTGCTGCTGCTGCTGCTGCTTGTGTGACCCTGCAATAACACCCAGCAGGCCCCCACTGCAAGGGGCAATGCATGCCTTTAGTGCAAGATTGTGTCAAAAGCCCAGGGAGGAAGCCCAGGTTTGGTGGCTCTGTAATTTTTGGCGTCTATCAGTGCTTGGTTTGGCTCTTTTCCCCCTCTGTGTGTGCACCCAGCTGGGGTGAAGGAGGCAATAGGGTGAGCCTAAGCTTGGAGGCAACAGAACTGAGGGATTCAATGCAGTTTTTAGGGGTTGACTTCTTTACTCAGAGGCTAGGAAGACCCTGGCACAGGTTTCCCAGAGAAGCTGTGGCTGCCCCATACCTGGAAGCGTCCATGCCCAGGTTGGATGGGGCTTGGAGCAGCCTGGGATAGTGGAAGGTGTCCCTGCCCATGGCAGGGGGTGGAATAAGATGAGCTTTAGGGTCCCTTCCAGCCCAAACAATTCTGTGATCCTGTGACACCACGTCTAGCTGAGAGCGATTGGGATGGACACGGGATCCGTCTGCCATCTCCTTGCAGCGCCTGCCATGGGCACTGGCTGTAACCCCCAGCTCTGACACATGCATGGGGCAGAAGCACTTAACACTGATCTTGACCAGTTGGCTTTACCCCTCCTGTACAGGAGGGAACCTCAATTTGGAACTTTTTAATCCAGTGTAGAGCTGGGACCTGCCCCTGAGCCCTCCTGCCCCCAAGAAGGGGGTCAGCCCCAAAATGACATGGCCAAGCATCCCCATCCTGCTGTGGCTACGCCACTCTTGCAATGCATTGCCCTTTCCCCAAAGGCTCCTGAAATATCACGAGTTCCAGCTTTGCCAGAAGGTTAGAGAACCTTTGATAACATTTTAAGCTTTAAGCCATAACCATGCTTGGTCAGTGCAGACATTTAGCCTTAGTGTACAGGCAGAAGTGGGGTTTGATGCATGTGCTCAGCCAGTAGCCATCCTCCCCACAAAAAGGCTTTGGATGAAATTCTCAGTTGGGTTAGAAAGGCACAAAATCACAGTACCTTAATTCTTTTCTCTCTGTCCCTTCAGGGTGCTGCGCTGCTTTGTTGACTTTGCCTTACCCCAGGTTTTAAACCTGTCTGTGTTTTTTACCTTGCTGCTCTGTAACACTCCTCCCCTGTAGCCTGGAGCTGTGATTTTGAGCTGTGTGGGGACTGGGGGACTGGGGGGCTGGCTGTCCTCCCCCCCAAAGTCACTGTAAGAGGGATAAGCAAAACAAGGAGCGAGTAAACAAAACCCCCTCTCCTTTAATGACCCGGGCAGGTGAAAGGATCACCCACATTTTTGTATTCCTACTGCTGTTCTGTTGTGCTGTGCAACATTTTGCTACATAGACTATTTTATAGAAGAAAGCTAGAAAAATATTTATTATTAATATTAAAGCAATAGTGCATTGAAGAAATGGAAAGACATTAGAAATTGTGTAAATGCTTAGATTCACTTTTGGTGGACTTTTTGTACTTTATTTATAACTAATAAAACAAACCGCATTGCTAACTATAAACTTGTGCCACGCAGAAGCCACCGGCCAGGGCGGTCGCTTGGTCTTTATTTACTGCTCATTTCTGGTTTCTTTGGGTTGGAATCAATTCTCCTTCCACTGCTTGTGTCTTTGATGTGCAGGAGAAGCTCTGCTGGGGTACAAAATGCCCTGCCCATCAGGTTTGCAGAGGCTGCTGGTGGCTGGGCCCCATGGCAGAGATGAGATGGGGCTCTCCACACTGGGCACATCACTGTGTGTGATGGCCTGTGGCACCAGTTTGGTCATCAGGTACCAAAACTGCTTTCTAGAATTTCAGAAAATTGCCTGTTAAAGAGAGATTTCTCCTCTAAACACATCACACAGTGCCTGTAAGGTATTTCTAGCAAGTCCTGCAGAGGTATCAACAGATTCTCCCACCCTCTCTCCTGGTGGAGAAGGATTTCCTTCTGCCTGGGTCTCCAGTTTAATAACTAAGGAAGGGGAAACTGACTGGAAGAAAAAAACCCCAAACCCTTCAAACGAATACATTTGGGGGATTTTTCAGTCCTTTTCGCTACCCATTGAAGAATCCAATGGGTCATACACCCAATTTTGCATCTTGCAAAATCCATTCTGTAGGTCTTCCCGTGCTCTTGTTTCCTCCCACAACAAATAGCGCCTGTCTCTGCTCCTGCCCACTCTTGATTCAGCTGC
Organism: Camarhynchus parvulus; assembly: GCF_901933205.1. NCBI lineage: Eukaryota > Metazoa > Chordata > Aves > Passeriformes > Thraupidae > Camarhynchus > Camarhynchus parvulus. The sequence goes on from NC_044601.1 coordinate 67,762,323, forward strand.
TCCTCCTGAAAAGCTGACACCAGTGCCCAGCTTTGACTGTGTGATTAGACTTAAATAAACCTTGGAGACAAGTGGCTGCTGATCACAGAGATTTGGTTCCCCTGGCTGAAGGGAATTGCCAGCTCCCCTAGCATCCATCAAAAGCTGCATAAGGGATGAACCATGTTCACACCACACGAAGCTCTTGTTACAAGAGGCTTTTAGAAGCTCAGAAAACAGAAAACAGGTTAAAAGTGCCCCGCTGGTCCAGCTGGGGAAAATCTCAGTTTCTCACTGAGATCCTGCTGATGTCCTTCAGAAGGGTGACGCCGCTGAGAGAGGTGCTGCAGATGGCAATCGGTTTTGTTTTGGAGCTGGAGCAGCAAAGGATCTGCCACAATCTGATAACAGTCCTGCTGAGCACAGAGCCTGCCTGGGGAGGGAGAGGGGCTCTGCCCATCACGGCACAGCAGCATGGACCAAAATGCAAAATCTTTATTCACCGCCAGCATCTGCTCTCACTGCAGCTGCCCAGGGTTGGGAAGTTGAGCCCTTATCCACTATTATCCAGTGGTTTGTGGTCTAAATCTGTAGCTGGCCCACAGGTTGCAGCTCAGAGCTGTACAATCCCATTGATAATTTTTTAAATTTTTTTTTAATTTTAGCTCTTTTCTAGTTTAGAATTGGCCTCTAGACATAAGGAAGGAGCAAGGAAGATTGTAAGATACTTTCTACATACAGAATATAAGATACTTGACATCTCTCAGTCATTGCCCCTTCATGAGCCTAGGGTTCACATAGGGATATGATGCTACTAAGAATGCTTAGCAACAATTTCAAAGAGATTTGCAAATAATTCTCTGTGTCCTGCACCAAGGGGCAACTGGTCCTTCAGCATGAAACACTGCTAAGTACTCCTTGTTTATGCTTGTTTTCACTGGCAGCACCCAAGTGCTTTAGTAAACCTAAATTTGGTGAACACAGAACTTCATCAGGGTCCCAAAATGGTGGAGAACACAAATACAATGGGACGGCCATTGTAGACTCACACTGAGTGCTACCAATCTTGTCCTTTGCTCTTGCTTCTTATTTACATTGTTGTTTTAGGATGAAGGAATGTGCATTAAAATGCCACCAGTTAGGAAATGAAGTGGAAAAAAAAGAAGGTAGAGGTTGGTGGTGGGAGCAGGAGCTTTGTAGCTGCCCAACATACCAGCTTTGAGCTGCTTGGCCTCCACAGGAAAAGATTGACTAAGCCCTGCAAAAGGCACAGGACTAGGAAAGCTTTGGCTTTTCTCCTCCCAAGATCTCCACTTGTCCAAGAAAGTGTTGAATCTAGCAGCTTAACACAAATCCAGCCTCTAGAAAAACTCCACTCTTGCCTTATTACTTCTGTAGCAGCTGTTGTAGCAACAGAGGGATCCCCCAGAGCCAGGGTGGAGCTGGGCTTTGCACTAAGGAGGGGCTTGTTTGAAGTGGAAAAAAGCAGAGTTCTTTCATGCTTTGCCAAGGTTGCCTTCCTGCAGTCAGTGTGGGTGCCGACCCTCTATCAGCGAACTCTCCTCGGCCCTTTTCAGCTCCTGGCAGCTCTCCCTGGAGCTTTGGTGCTGAATAGGCCTGTCCAGGGATGGCGGGAGGCCTTGATGACCCCAGGTACCTACAAGCCCATCTCCACCTGCACAGTGGTTTGGTCACCCTGAAGATACTAATTCCTGTGCCTCAACCAGTGTTTCTGGCCACTTGCCACCTGTGATTCCTCCCAGACGTGAGCACATTTCACACGCAAGGTAAGAATTTATCTTTCCTCCTTGCCCCAGGGAGGGATGGTGTGTGGGTCAGGAGCTGCCTCACTGCTCTCCAGGGCTGGAATCATAGAAGAATCATGGAATCATAGAATCATCGTGGGCTCACAGAATGGTTTGGGCTGGAAGGGGCCTCAAAGATTCTGTTCCCACCCCTGCCATGGGCAGGGACACCTTCCACTAGAACAGGTTGCTCCCAACCGTGTCCAACCTGGCTATGGAAGCAAGTACCAGTGCAGTGAGCTCACCCAGGGGATTGCAGGGGTTAAATTGAAGCTCTAAAACCAGCTTTCCCCCACCCTGTACCAAGTAGGGGGTGACTGGAGCCAGCCGGAAATGCTGGGACTGCAGCACTGTACAGGGACAAACTCCTATTTCACAGCAGCACACATTTGTCTGAAAAGGGGCCAAACTTCTTGACAGGAGACGATTTTTTTTTCCACAGTGCTGGTTAAACTTGGGCGGGAGGGAGTGCAGGGAGATCAAAAGCCTGACCCTTGTTTTGCTTCAAACACCTACTGGGGAGCTGCAATGACACTGTGCAAGAACAGCAAACCCAGATGCACCATGCTCTGCTCATGGGACCCCCTGGCTATCCAGGGAGTCTGAACTCAATCCCAGCAGGGTCCCAGGGATGCAATCAGACCCTAGCAATCACCTCCAGCCCTCCTAAGGGCTGTTCTGCTCCTCCTGTGAGCTCCCAGCTCCTTCCTAAGGGCTGGGCACACCAGTCTGCCATGAGGAGGGAGAGCACAGCCAGCAAAGCCTGCTATTATTATTCCTCTCAGTGAGTAGCTGATCCCTGATGAGGTTGATTACTGGGCTCATTTAAGCAACTTGCTCTGCTCCAGAACCATCAGTTACCATAAGGGTTTCTAAAATGAATTAGTCTCGGCTATTATTTGTGAGCTGGCACAGACAGCCATGATATAAAGTCATGTCTCTTTGGTGGTGCCTGCTATGGGAAACAGGAATCCAGAACTTCCCTGGAAGGGCTTTAGTGGGTTAGCAGCTTTCAAATACCTCTGAGCAATCAACAGTATTTCTAAGATGCTTCTGACTCCTGTCTCAGCATCACCAGGCTTTGCTGGGCCTCCTTTGCCCATGAGCAGTGAGGGACTGAGCAGTGGGACAGTCCTGCCTCGTGGCCTGGCACATCCAGACACGGTCCCAGCAGAAGCATCATCCTCAGCCCAGGAGCTGGTGGGGTGGGTGGGCTTGGTGGGTTGAGCCCACTCTTGATTCCTTTAATCCCTATTCATGCAAAGTTCTTGTTTAAAACCAGCTTCTGGCAGAGGGAATGTCATCTCCAGGGTGGGCCAGGAGGAAGGTCCTCATGGCTCAAACACCTCCCTTTTTCCTCCTAAGGATGTGTCCTGCTGCTTTGTAGCCCAGAGAGAGATACAGGGCTCCAGAAGCAATGATTTATGAACAGATTTTCTTGTTGGTACCTGTACAGATGTGAGTGCCTGGGAAGAGCTCATTGACAGGAGCACTGGCCCTTATTGCCTCCGGGAAATCCCTTCTCAGCCACAGAAAAAGACAAAACAGCAATCCTTATTAAAGGGAAAAAAAGTTGAAATGAATGGCAGTTGCTCTGAAACAGAGCTGGTATTCAGGCCATGTAGGGTATGATTATCCTGAGTCAGCTTTGAATATAGTTAGCACAGCTTCCTTGCTGTGGAATTGATTATCTGGAAGGTCTTTTGCACTGGCAGCTGTAACCATAGATCTCAGCTCTTGGCAGAGTTGTAGGAATTCAGCCAGGGAGCAAAGTCTGCCCTGGGGGGAAAAAAGCTCACAGGGTGGAAAACATCACCCAGATCCCGCTGCTTGAGACCTAGCTGGGTGGGTGCAGATGCTCCCCAAACTCTCCATGGAACATCCTACTGTGCCTGCTGTTTTTTGATGTGGTGCCCTCTGGAGATGTCCATATGTGTGTATGGACGTGCAGAGCTTCCAGTTGCCAGAAGTGGGAAAAAACTGGGATCTCCAATTTTCTTAAATAAAAGTGTCTCAATTATCTTAACCTCTATGCTTACCTAAAAGTGGAGTCTATCAGTGGAGTAGGTCAGTGGGTGTTCTCAGCTCTGTCAAGGCATAGCACTGAAACCAGAAACGTCTAAGCTGGTAAAGGAAAATTTATATCTCTGCTGGTTGTAGCTTTTAATCATAAGTAAGCAACAAATGCATTTATTTAATTAACAGTTTTATGTGCACTTAAAAAAAAAAGCAACATTACTTTTACAAAATGTTAACCCAGGAAGAGAGTCTTGCTGCTAAAAATCTCTCAATACAAAAGGCAGTTTATTAAAAAGTAACAGGCAATATAAAACAGTATAATGAGGAAAAAAAAAGCATACTGAAGGGACCAAAACCCTCCTCAGTGCGTAGGGAAAAGATCCCTACAGATTAACCCATCCCCTCGGTTTTCATCCAGCCACTTCCCACAGGGAAATATGGTGGTGACGCCAGTGGCTGAGTTTGTGATCTCCACCCTCTCCACCAGCCAGCCCGGAGCCAGCCCGCTGTTGTCATGCTCAATCTTGACCTTCTTCAGCTCCCCCATGTCCAGCGTTTCCAGGTAAAACCTGTCGGTTTTGCCTCGCTCGAAGAGGTTCCTGAACTTCTGCCTGAGCGCGCGCCGCCCCGAGTCGCCGTTCAGGCCGTAGATGGTGATGAACACGTTGGCGTCGGTGCCCGCGCCCTTCTCGAAGCCCGTGACCACGATGGTCTCGTATTTCACTGGCACCAGGCTCCGGGCTTTGCTGGCAAAGCTCTCGGTGACCTTGGCACACTCGAAGACTTTGTAGTCTTGCCGCTTGTAGCGCAGAGGGATCTTCGTGTTGCACCTGAAGAAGTACCTGACGCGGGGAATAAGAGGCAGGTTAGTGGCATGGATGGCCACTTTGTTGGGCAAATGTGAGAGAATTGTGGGATTGTTTGTGTTGGAAAAGCCTTCTAGGATCATCAAGTCAAAGTGCTACCCCACCCCAGCGCTGCGCCGTGTTCCCAAAGTGCCACATCCACACGGCTTTTAAATCCCTCCAGGGATGGCGACTCCACCGCTGCCCTGGGCAGCTGTGCCAGGGCTGGACAGCTCCTTGGATGAAGAAATTTTCCATAATATCCAATCTATCCTTCCCCTGGCACGTTTTGAGGCCGTTCCCTCTCCTCCTGTCCCTGTTCCCTGGGAGCACAGCCCGACCCCCCCAGCTGTCCCCTCCTGTCAGGAGCTGTGCAGAGCCACAAGGTCCCCCCTGAGCCTCCTTTGCTCCAGGCTCAGCCCCTTCCCAACTCCCTCAGCCTCTCCTGGGTCTCCAGCCCCTTCCCCAGCTCCATTCCCTGCCCTGGACACGCTCCAGCCCCTCAGTGTCTCTCTTGTCCTGAGGGCCCAGAGCTGTCCCCAGCACTGGAGGTGCCTCAGCAGTGCTGGCACAGGGACAGGCCCTGTCCATCTGTATCACGTTGTTGGTACAAACATGGAGCCAGCAAGTTAGGGAGTGTGAATTCTACTAAGTTGCCCAATATTAATGCTGTTTCAGCATTTTCCCCTCTATGTACCAGAACTTGGATATTTCTCTAGAAAGAGAGCCACGATGGAACTTTCCAACTGGAAAAATCTGACCTCTCCCCACTCAGCTGCAGACACACTGCACATGGGAAGGATCTCTGTGGCTCTTGTCACCTCTTCAGCCTGTGCAATGGCATGACCAGTTCCAGACCCACCAAGGCAGGACAAGCAGTCAGGCCCAGAGCTAAAGCAGGAAAAAGGCATAAAAAAAAGGAACGGGAAAGATGGAGGAGCTTTAAATCTCCCCTGCTCTTTCTAGATCACCTGTCTCATCCTTAGCAGGGAACAAAAAAGTGGGAACAGGGGAATGAGAGGTACCAGATGCCAACAGCCCCTGTCCCTGCAGTGCTGTCTCTGGTGATGTGCAGGGAACACCGAGCACATCCATAAATTGCCTCGTAGCTGGCACTCAGCCAGGGGCTGGAGCACTCTGCTTTTAATGATGTATTTCATTTCCAGTGATGCAGATCAGTTCCAAATGAGCTTCTGCCCCTTCCCCACCTTCACTGAACAGCAGCAGGTCCTCCTGAATTGAGTGTGGCTGGATTGCAGTGCGTGTGTAAAATAAGCACCTGGAGGAAGGGTCACTGTCAATCCAGCTGCATGACATTCTTAAGCACTTTCTATACTCTTGGCATTTTCTGCAGGCAAAGTGAAGCACTTATTCCCTGGGAAGAAGCTTTGTAAATGAGAAATTCCAGGCGGAAAAAAATTTTAGGCTCAGGGGCAGAAAAACTGCATGAAGAGTGTGATGTAGAGGATGCCCAGTGCTGCAGACTGATTTCCTCAGCTGTGTAATATCTCATGGTCTGGAAGTGAAATAGTGCATGCCAATCCTCATGAGGGGCAAAAAGAAAAAAATTACCTTTATATCCCTGAAATATGCAAGGAAAATCTTTAAATACTATCTTTTTACGTACTAAGAGAGGAAAAATCCCGGTATAATTCAAAACTATTGCTGCAACAATCTGGTAACTCTTTAAACTTGGTCTTTGGCTTGTCTGGGTAGGTTTTTTGATATCTGGGATGGGTAATACCTGAAGTGAGAACTTGTTCTCATGGTGCAAGCTCTCCAGTTGCTCGTGTGCACAGCAAACACCACTGCAAAGTGCTGCCTCTGCAGAGCTGGAGCCCTGCTCCAGTGCAAGGACAGACTGCAGGCTTTGCCCACACCTTCTGGCTGCCCTCTTTAATTTAAAACAATCTTTAAAAAGTGAGATTTTGTGAGAAAACCTTTGGCCCCTTCACAGCACACTGTCCCAGCAGTTTCAGCATGCTCCCAGTGAGTTCAGTGTACGGATCTGATTGCACAGCTGGACTTAGAGGGTTCCAGGCTTTTCCCCACCAGCAGAAAAGAGCATGTTTTAGTATGCAATTGACTGAGTTTTCATTCAGCAAATATTATTAAGGCTCTTCAGTTGGTTGATTAATTTGCTAGGAGAGACTCTTAGCTTCTAAAAAAAAACACCACCACTTCAAGGATTTCTTCTTAAACACTCAATTGTCTCAGCTGGAGCAAACTCCTCGTAGTTAAATTCTTCAGCAGCAATGGAAATATCGTGGAGAAGAGAAGAAATCCACAATTAATGTCGTGAACTGTTTCAGTGAAGTGCAGTTTGTTCTGCAGATGGGTGATCTCCTCTGCTCCTGCACAGTCCCTGTGGAATCTGCTCCCCGCCCAAAGATGGGACTCAGATCAAAGTGTGCATGACCTGACCATGCTCAGGGCTCTTCAGGCATGGTTGAGCTGCAGGACTGCACCCTTCCAGTCACGTGTGGCCTTTTGGACCAGACCAGAAGGATCTCTTATCCAAACTGGTCGGAATCAGAGGCTTAGCCTTTGTCTTACTCTCGTTTCCGGGAAATCTTTCACAAGGCTTACTTAAAGACCAGTCTGTGCAGAGTATCCTACAATTGAATTTCAGCCACCCTGGTTATTTTCCATAATGGGAGACCTCAATTCATGCTGGCTGTGAGATTCACCCCAGCCCACTTGTTTACAAAGTTACCTGCACATGCAAATACCCTCTCTAAGAACTCAGAAATTGCACAGGCAAGTCAGACAAGGATGTTCTGGACCTGACACACCAAACTACATAACAGGAAACAAGACTTTCTGTTATTTCCTAAACCTGAAATGCTTCAGGAGGATGTGTGCAGAGCTGCTCAGCTGGCCCATGTCCTCCCAGGGCAGCTCCTTGCAGATGAGAAGGCACTTACTTGTTGCAAAGCTCCATCTCTGTCACAGTAATCTCCTGGACGTGCCAGAAGACATCAGCTTTTGCAGATGACTTCTTCCCATCCTTTGGGCAGTGACCAACACAGATGGCTGCAATATCACCAACGTTCTTTGAAGAAAACTGGAATGTGTCAGTTGCTCCCCTACAGGAGAAACAGGGAGCAGTTTCAGCATCCTGGAGGCTGCCAGTGACTTGCCTCATATGGACATTAAGTAATTTGCACATGGCTATGGAAGATAGAAGATAAGCCTTCATTTACAGTCATTTGATTTAACCTACAATCATTCAACACAAAGTATAATTTCCATATTTAAATTTAGTATTTTCTCTGATTAGGGGTGACACTTTAAATTGTTGCCACTAGGACTTTCTAGGATAAACTTGAGCTGTTCCACATACAAAATCAATTTGCCTCATTATAGATAAACCTAAAGAATGACTAATTTCCCCTCCAGCACTTATTCATTCATTCTTGACAGATACTGTATCTGTTACACATCTACCCACCATAGCTGTTTTAAATTTGCTAGTTGAGCCACCCTTCCTGAAGCTCGAGTTGGAAATAGCTCACATGAACAATTAAATCACAGAATCTCAGAATGGTTTGGGTCGGAAAGGACCCTAAAGATCATCTAATTCCAAACCCCTGCCATGGGCAGGCCTGATGGGTTTCTGACAAAGCGTTGACTGGATTCCTGTTGTGTTCCTTGAGTATCTGTTGGGTTTATTTCCTTGGACTGGCCCTTGGTCCCTCCAAGGGACAGACTGTGCCTAATGAAGAGGGGTGTCTAACTCCTCCACAGGCACCGTCAGCTCAAGAAGCTCCTCCTGTTCTTTCATATTTCATGTGATGTCTCAGTCAGTCATACTGTGTTCCACATAGGCCAGAATTTCACCTTCCTTTACCAGAAAAAGTGATTTGGTCATCCATCACTTTTCCTCCCTGCAAAGCAGCAGAACATCAGCCGTGCCCGTGACTTTGGCGAGATCTCCATCTCCAGAGGGTGTTCCCTGTCCTCAAACAAGCAGAAAACCCTGCTCACACCTGGAGCCCTTTGGTCCCATGTGGGAGAAGGAATATGCCCCCTGTTCCATGGATGTCCCTCCAGCAGGAGGCTGATCCCTGCCTTTCCTCACACCACAGTGATCTCGCAGCCTTACCCGCCAGATCCGTCTGCAGAGTCAAATCTGAGCAGCTCTGACAACATCTAGCCTCCAACTATTATTACTTTCTCTCTGATTCCCACTCCCAGTGAGATGCTGTAAAAGGAACTAAAACCACCTCCAGCTTCCTCCTGCTCCTCCCAGCTCAGAATCCACACAGCCTCCCTGGGGGCTTGCCAGGAGCCTCTTTGTATGTACCGATGCAAAAGGACACACACACACACACACACACACACACAATATCTACGTTTCCTTTTGCCACATGCCTTTTTCTTGCTGTTATAAAATCTACTCTGTGGCTGCCCACCATCACTTGATATCTTCCCTGTAATCCAAGTGGGAAGCCATCAAGCTTTTTTGGAAGCAGCATGGCACAAACACAGCTCCCCACGGCAAGAAGATGTGGCATTTGGGGAGGACAACAACAGGTGTGGGGGTTCCTCTAGTCCACCATCCTGCTTACTACCTTTCAAATCTCCTTTTCTTGGAAGAGTTTTCCATGAGGAATTCCTTTGAGCGGCCCATCTTCCCTTCCAGGATGATCCAGATGTTTTCCGTTGTATCTGCATCCTCTCTGTCGCTGGTTACTGTGACAATCTCATAGGCTTTAAAGCACAATTAACGCACACGTTAAACAGAAAAGGGAGAGCAGATGGCCTGCAAGATCTCTTCATTTGGCTGTCACTTTGCTTAAAAATCCCTTTCCTAATATTTATCACAGCACACAAGACAGCAAGCATTTGCAAAATAAGGGTGGAAACACACCGAAATCTGTGGGACTTTTCACTTCTAAGTGGTTGGGGATAGAATACATGAAAAATACGTGTCCTGTTCAATGGGGTAGCAAGAATAGATGGAGCTATTCTTAGAATCATAGAATATTCTGTGTTGGAGGGACCCACAAGGATGATTGAGGTCCCTCTTGAACAATCTGTGTCCAGATCCATGCTGTGCTAAGCACTTCATCTGAAACACAGCCTGAATCCTCCATATTTTTTTTTTTTTTTTTTTTTTCTCCCTAAATTTGTGCCACTGTTCCTATCAGAGTGAGGGCATCCATGCACCTAACAGGATGTGCTCAGATGCTGTGGTGGCCTGTAAGTACCCAGAATGGCCCTCACAAGGCTGATATTTTTTTCAGGGGCAGAGCACAATCGCAGAAATAATGTGATTATTGTCTCCAGGATTCTCCTGAAGAAGAGCACTGGTGCAGTAGTTCTTGAGATGGACTCTGCATATCCTCAGTGTGGTTAAGTAACTCTTGTTGGCTGAGTCACCCCCACATCAGACAGCAGTGTAATTGCCTTGGCCCCAGTGGGATTACCCAGAGCAGATCCAGGACCATGGGCTGTTAAGCTCAGCTGTGATATTCAGCTGGGACTCTTAAGCTCATAGCCCAGAACCAGTGAAGGAGGAAGCTGGAGCAATGTTACTTACCAAGCTTTAAGGACTGAACTTATTTTCCACCTCAAAGGCTCAAGCACATTACTTCTAATGAGATCATATCCATGTGTTCTCATGGCTCACTGATGGACTGAACCACTGCAGATGGGCCCCTCTTTGCTTTCAACCCAGAATGTGATCTATTTCTTCCTCACAAGTCCTGTTTCATTTATTTCTTATCCCAGAACTGCACTCATGAACTGAAGTGTACATGAAATAACCCCTAAAGCCTGCATGGGCGCCTCCAGCTTGCAGGAGATGTGGTCCTATGACCTCCGAGATCCCTCAGGAAATGGCACAAGAGCACTCCAAACTCACCAGTCCGCTCCTTCAGTTCCAGGATGTCATTATTGGCACAGGCCAGCTCCCTGATGAGCTGCCCATCATCCTCACCCTTAGCCAGCCAGCGATCGCACTGGAACCGGAACGTCTTGTCCATGGCAGAGTCCGTCACATCAATATATTCCAAGTGCCAGCCTGGGGCAATTCCTGGTAAAACAACAGAAATAATACAGGTCTGAATGTTTGCACATAGGAGGGGAGGTACCTTTCCTTGGTAGTTGCTATAAGTCATGGAATCGAGGAATGGTTCAGCTTGGAAGGGACCTTTGAAGGTCAGCTCTCCTACCATGGGCAGTGACACCTTCCACTATCCCAGGTTGTTCCAAGCCCTGTCCAGCCTGGCCTTGGACACTTCCAGGCATGGGGCAGCCACAGTTGCTCTGGGCAATCTGTGCCAAAGCCTCCCCACCCTCATTGTAAAAAATTTTTTCCTTTATATATCTGATCTAAATTGACTCTCTTCTAGTTTTCAACCACCCCCACTGCCCTGTTTGCAGCAGGCCCTGCTAAAACATTTGTCCCCATCTTTTTTATAAGCACTAAGGTTGAGGCTCTCTCCTCTTTGGATTTGAAGTCAGAATGTGAAACATAGCTTCCTCCTTCGGCCCTGCCAGCCAGCACCTGCAGGGAAACTTCCCATCCTTGCCAAGGAACGAGGGCAAATTAATGAGTGCTGGGACTGGATGTGAAAACAGGACGGAGTAAAGTGATGGATGTTCCAGCATGGATGACCAAATCACTTTACATTTCCCTTGGGGCCTTCTGAGGAGCCACAGCACCTTTTTAGCTTGCTACTTTGTTTGTTCAGTTTGTTTTTTCCCCATTGGAAAAGCAACTTGAAGACAAAGAAAACAGCATTTGAGAATGTTTTCCTGATTTCTTTGTTAAAATCACAGGAGCACTTGTTGACCTCGGTGGGGATGGGAGGTTCTGACAGTTCTACTTTCAAGTCCTGCTATTAGTCAGACAAAAAATGTTATGTTCATGATGAGACATATCTGCTCGCTTATTATGTATATCCTGGAGAGATTAAACAGCTCTTGCTCTTCCAGGAATTCACTGCCGTGTGCCTGTTTCCTACATTTGCAAAAATTAATCCTCATTATCCCTGAATAGAAAATGATGGCACATTTTTTGAGTAATGTCAACAAGCTGCCCTTCTCCTGTGGACTGTGAGCCTCCACACCATGTGCTGGCAGTCCTTTACCAGCCTCACAGCCATTGCTGTTTTGTGCTTTGGCTTCCTGAACCTTCTCCAAGTTAGGAAATTAAACTGTGTGCTATGCAGCGCAGACCTCAACCAACACCACCATTCACCCCTTAAATTTCAGGGGCACAGAATTGCAAAGTCGTTGTGCCTGGGATGTTCATCTGCAGAACATCTTGCTTAGGGCAAACTCAGCTAAAGCAGGTTCCTCAGGGCCAGGTGTGGCCAGGTTTTTAATATCTCCGAGGATGGAGATTCCACAGCCTCTCTGAGTGGCCTGTGCCAGAGTCTGATTACCCATGCAGAGGGGAAAAAAGCTTTATTTTCTTATTTTAAATAGAACTTCCTCTATTTCAGTTTGAGCCCATTCATTCTTGTCCTGTCACTGGACACTGGTGAGAAGAGTTTGGTTCCATCTGCTTTAATTTGGTTGCCCAGAGCACCTGTGGCTGCCCCTGGATCCCTGGGAGTGCCCAAGGCCAGGCTGGATGGGGCTTGGAGCAGCCTGGGACAGTGGAAGATGTCCCTGCCCATGGCAGGGAGTTGGAACACAATTGTCTTTAAGGTTTCTTTCGACCGAAACCATTCTGTGATTCTACAATTCTGTGAAGTTTTCCAGGGCTCCCACTGTGATTTAACTGAAGCAACTTGCTCTTTGGGGCTGTTTCGGAAATTTATTCTACACATGTTGGCAGTGTCAGCTGTTAATCTTTTGGTAGGATCTTTTCCATTTAAGTTCAGTGAACATCTCTGCAGGATATTCAGGAGGCTGCTCTGCTTCCATCAAAACTTTACATGGTGACAACAGTACAGCATGAAAGAAGGAAAACATGCCTGCCTTCTGCAGTGTGAGATGTCAGTGCCTGCAGACTAGGATGGAATAAATTGTTGATGTCAGCCTGGCTGCCAGCAGCAAACAGGATGATGGGGTAAGGATCAGTGCTAAACAGAAGTACCAGAAAGGAGACTGGGTGAGATGCACATGCCCTCCTCCCTCTTCTCCAGCCTGATGCCAGCAGCCACACTCACCAAGAAGCTGCAACAAATTCCTGCTCTTTTATCAGAGGCAGAGATGGGACTGACCTGACTTTCTTGCAGATGTTGGAGCTGAGGACAAAGCCAGCTCCTCCCCACAAAAATGCTTTTATCAGCTCTGGGCTATTTAAAGAGCAAGTGCTGAGCTCTGTCAGGGATCAGCACTGAAAAGCAAATGCCAACAGGGCTGTCCCTTACAGCACAGGCGTACGTAAATTAAGGAGCTGGTGGACGGTCCTAGAAAAATGGTACAACTTCCCCTAAACATCCTCCTGTCTCCTTTAAAGAAAAAAACATTTTTCTCTCACTAAAATTTGCCTTCTCTCATTTTCATTCCTGATTGTTAGTGACTTAAATTAGATTATGAGACCTGTATTTGGATCCCTAAGTACTTTTAATTTCTAGGAGAAATAGCTCACCCCAGGTAAAAGCTGCACTGGTTACGTCCATAGCAGCATATTTTCCACCCTGTCCATGTCCCATTGTGCCAGGAGTGGTGTCACATCAAGAGGTTCATTGCCACAGCATTAAACACCATTTAAAAGCTGATGTGGAAATGGAAGGGTTGGTTCATGTCTGAAAAATGCACCCTGCTCTACTGGAAAAGGTATTGTTTTTCTTTTGTTTCGGACTGGGAAATTATTTATAAAATTGCTCTTTGCATTGGTATGGAAAAGAAAGTGGAAAGGCCAGTGATATACAGAGTCTAAATCTGAGACTTCCCCTCTACTGGGCTGGCTCTGTGTGCTGGGCATCACGTCAGCAGAAGGAGAACAAGTCATGTTTGCAGAACTGCTGTCCAGGTCATGAAATCCTGGTTTCAGGCTATTATCCCGTTCACCCCTTTTGTTCCTCTCTGACTTTTGCAATGGGCTCAGAGACTCTACAGCACCTAAGCAATGATAGGAAAGGAAACTGCTACCCCAGCGTCACCAAATCCACAGCCCAAGCTGGGTTAATAGAGCAGCATAAGCAGAAGAGCAAGAGGAGCCAGAAAGGTGATGTGAATATAGGAGTGTGAAAGGACTTCCCCAGATCCTGACCACTGCCCACACAGCCTGGCTGCAAGGAGAAACTGAAGGATCTCTGCAGCAATGGCCCATCAGCCTTTCCCCTGGACACTGTCCCTGACTCTGATCCACAGAGCCAGAGCTGCTCCATCGCTCAGTTTTGGATGATTGCAGAAAAAACCAGAGCAGACCTGCCTGTGTCCTGTTGGCATCTCAAGCAGCAGTAGCAGGAAAACAAGTGCTCAGGAAAACATCAGCTGCACAACTGCCATGAGCCCAGTACAAACCAGGACCACCACATTTGCCTCCATTAATGCTTTGGGGCAGAAGGGAAGAAATAGCACACATCTGAGTAGTTCCTGCCTCGTTATTCATCCCTTGGTCTTTAAAATAATTTGGCGAGCACTGTGCCTTTGTGAAAGGTCCCCTACCACCAAAACAAGTGTTCAACATTTGTAACAAAAGGTATTTCACCCCGGGCCTCATTTTGCTGCCATTGAAATCCCCAGCAACAAACCTGCCTTAATAAAACCCATGGCAGTGCCACATAGGCTCCTTAATGGTCTGCAGCTGGAAGTGACATTTTCAATAGCATGCAAAACATTTCAAATGTAATTAGAGGAAGAGAAGAGCTTTGGGGAAAAAAGAATCACTTTGCTTGCTTGACTCTGTATAATTCAGTGTGATCTAGGGAAATGTATTCTGTTCCCCAAATGTCCTTATCCAAAAGAAGTTATTTGTCTCATTTATCCTCTTTCCTAAAAGGATCCAAGCTGGCCACTGGGGGATTCTGGGCAGGGACCACCTAAAAGGCCCTGACAGGACCTTTTTTCCTTTTTCCCCAGGTGATGCTGGAAGTCTGTGCTTTCCTGACATTGGACAGGTTGGATTATAAGCTCCTTGTCACCCATTTCTGCAGTGATTAGCACAATTGAGCCTGACGGTAGAAGCGCAGATGAAACACAGATAATGACATTACTGCTTCATTTAGCTAAAACCCCAGCCTGCAGCACCAGAAGCTTCTTTTGCCTCTCTCAGGAACAGCCATGACTTGCCTGTACTCACCCCTAGAATATTAAACCATTCTGACACCTGCAGAAACATGGGAGGATGGGAGAAAAAAATGGGGTGGAACAAGTGTGGTGGGTTCAGTGCTCAGCAGGCACCTGGTCCCTGACCTTGCTTTGGTGAATATTAACTATTCCTGGCAAATAAAGTCCTGGTGGGATCATATCTGCAGTCAGAGCCACATCCATGCTTGGATACACACACGTCCATGGAAGTCTCCACTTTCTCCAGCCATATTCATTGACTATCTTCTCTATCCCTTAACTTTCTGTAGCAATATCTCTTCTGGTTTGGTTTTGGACGCAGCTGATGTCTGATCAAGGATAATAGTAGTCATTACTGGTGCTTATGTTTCCACAGGAGTAAAAAATCCCTCCTGCTAGGGACATTGACTGCTCAAGGGCCAGTGAAGAATTGCTGCTGCCGAGCCATTCACAGCCACCAGCCAGCACTCCTGAGCCCCTTAACTGCATTTGTTATTTATTTATTTTTAAAAAATTTCACGTTTTCTGACACATGAAGTGACGGCCATAGCACAGATAGCTCATCAGCCTTGCATTCTCTGACATTTTTTTGTCCCCTGCCTGGTGAGGTGAGCATTCATCCCTAAACCCCACCTCGTGAGGCATCACCCAGAAAGTGGTGGGAGTTTTGATAGCAGCTTCAAACCGCTAGAAACGGAGCATTAATTGTGAGGTGTTAAAATCATAGCATCTAGCTGTGCACCAGTACGTCTCAAAACACTCTAGGAAGGTGAATAATTTTTATCCCTAATTTACATAATTGAAAATGAGGTACAGGGATGTGATTTACGCAAGGTCATTCAGCAAGCCAGTGGCAGAATAAAAATAGATCCATTTTGTGTATCTCTCCTTTAGGCTCATGTTGGTTCACACCACAACATTTCTCATCAGGGCAGACAGGCAATGCAAAAAAAACCTCTCACAGTCTTTGAGAAAGCAGAAGATTAACACTTGGGATAGTTTTAGAAAGTAGGTGCCCTGCGCCCCCTCTCCTCTGTTGTCTCTGCAAGTTGTTCAGAGTTCAGGATTTGACTCAGGTCAAAACCACCCATAAATTACCCTCAGACACACCCCACTCCTCAGCCCTCACATTTTACAGATGAACTACTCCTGTGCAAAAACACTTAACTCACACAGGAGATGGAACAGTTTCTCAGATTATGTTCTTGTGATTGAAGGAAATTTTGTATTTTATAGAGGGATACTTGAAGCAAAAGCTTTTACAAAGGATGCAGGATAATTTGTCCCCAAGAGGAGCAAAAGAGGCCTGTAGAAAAGAGAAGCTTTTACAGAAATGATAATTCTAAGGCTACATCTGTCCTTTTGGGCTCCTTCTGAAAGGTTCTGCAATTCACGAGATTGGAAAGGAATGAATGCACAAGGTCAACACCAAAGGCTTTGTGTTCTCTGTGGGTCTGCAGTTTGAATTCTTCACGTGTTTTTTTCTGCTTCATGTCACTTCTAGACTGTGATACCTTGGCAGTATCTCTTGGTTAAGCTGTAACACCTGTAGCACACCTTTCATGGAATCATGGAATGGTTTGGGATGGACGGGAGATTAAAACTCATCCCATTCCACCCTTGCCATGGGCAGGGATGCCTTCCACTATCTAAGGCTGCTCCAAGCCCTGTCCAACCTGGCCTTTGACACTTCCAGGGTGAGGCAGCCACAGTTCTTCTGTGCCAGGGTCTCATAATCCTCACAGGGTGCAATCCTTATCTCTGTGACAACACCTTTGGGTGAAAAACCTGGCCTTGAAGAGAGAGGAAGGTGCAAGGCACACGAGAGGGGGCTCTGTGGCTCACTGCTGGCATCTCCCAAGGTGCTGAGGCCAGATTTGGACAATTTGAAGGACTAATCAGCCATGCCACAGTTGGTGGCATGCTGCAAGTCTACCCCCACTTGAGCCCAGTCTGAGTTGTAGTTGTTCCATGCATGCAGAAGGATGTGCAGGAGTTGGCATTGTCTTCCTCTGTACCGAGCCACCAGCAAAACAGAGAGTGTGATGGACTCTCCTCTCCTAGGGCAGTTTTACACATCTATTTCTCGTCCTCTCACTTTTTATTTAAAGCAGAAACTCTTCAACAAATCTGCCCTGAGGATCAGCAGATTTTATGAGGCAACAGTCCAGAGCTGAGAGGGAGGGCTTAGAAAAGCCCTTCTCGGGCCTGATAGCTGAGTAAATCCTTACAAAGGGCTAAAAAAGACAGTTCTTTGGTTTTTTTTTAAAAAATAATTTATGGCCTACAAGCGCCCCACAGGCTTGGAATCATGTCCATGAATTGCAGAACCAGACCTCTGGAATGGCTGTGTGTTGTGAGTTCAAGGCCTGGGCCATTTAACATCTGAGTCAAGAGACTGCTCCTGGAAAAGGTAATTCCTTCAGGGAAAGGAAAGGAAAATGGAGGGTATATTAACTGTTTTGACTTGAGTCCAACTCAAAAAGGGAATAAGATACTTTCTCTTTTGGAAGAGCCACCCAAAAGGAGTCACTGGGGCAGCTGGGCTATTTAAAACTCTGCTGGACAATGTCAGAGCAGTTGGTGAATTGAGAGAAAGGCCTTGCTGAGGCAAAGAAGAAGTTTGGTTTCATAACCTTGGTATTTACTTTTGTCTTTGCTCCCACAACGCAGAAAAGTCTGGTTTATCCATAATTAGACTCTTCCTGGCTCCCCTTGGTTGATGGCAACTGAGATAATCAAGAATCTGAAATTAATTACTTTAGACAGACTGCTTATCACCTGGGTTCAAATCTACTCAGGCAGATGAGGGAGCTAAGTCCAGATTTCCCATACTTCCTTGTTCCATGGAGAAAAAGGCATCAGCCATCCAAAACCAAACAAACAAACACCCAAAAACCCGCCACATAAAACAGGAGGGAAACCAGCCTTTTTCTAGGTAAACAGTTCTGTTACTGAGATGCTGACAAACTTTCCGTCATTCTTCCAGAGTGGTGATTTAGTCCTTATAGCAGACCAAAAAATTTTTTTTTAAAAAAATTGAGGCCTATATTTAGAAAGCCAGCATTTCTACAGACCTACAGATACTGATCTTGCATAAATGTAGAAGTAAATGAACTGAGATATGAGAAAATACATAGTGCCTATCTGAGATCAGGAGATGGGGAGTCTGGAAGTGATTAAATTTGCTCAGGGAGTCTAAATATATTAGGTTGAACATCACTATCTCAAAGTAAACAGGGGCAAGATAAAAAGACATGGAGCAAAATTAAAACTAAATTTCATTCATATCACTTTGCTGTTACCAGAATCTCACTGGTGAGCTCTAAACATCTAAAAAAATCAGGAGCAAGTTCCTTGAAATTGCAGTTGTGAAGTCTTTAAGCTGCCCGTTTTCAAATGAGCAACAACTTCCTCCCTAATCATTTTTACTGAAGTTAGAGAAATTAGATGGGGGCTTCATTCCTCCTTTATGTCTCATACAGAGATGT
Organism: Camarhynchus parvulus; assembly: GCF_901933205.1. NCBI lineage: Eukaryota > Metazoa > Chordata > Aves > Passeriformes > Thraupidae > Camarhynchus > Camarhynchus parvulus. The sequence goes on from NC_044601.1 coordinate 67,780,662, forward strand.
CACTCAGCAGTTTTTGTGGGGAAAATGGCATTTAAAAGCATTAAAGTGGGACCATAAAACCGGTGTGCTTTTCCAGAGGATGAAAACACGGTGTTTGCAATTTAAAGACCTCCTGATAGGCTTGCCATGGCAATTACTGTCTCTTCAACTCTGAACACCCCACTGCAGTCAAATTTCAGTGAAAGGATAAACAAAAGATGAGAACTGGGAGCGAAGCCACTGCAGCAAGGCTGCACCAAGGGAGAAGGATGCTGAGCTGTGGTGCATGGCACAGTGAACACGATGGGCAAAGGCATTTAAATGCATTTTATCCTGAAATACAGGCAGGCTGTTGGCGTCTTGATATGGCAAGGAGAAGGAAGCCTTTGGATGGTTGGTATTTCTCCTAACTAACCTTGATGGGGCACCTCATGTGGTGTTGTCATTGGCCCCAAATATCAGCACAAGGAGCTGGAGCTGCTGCAGCCAGTGCAGAGGAGGCCACGGAGATGCTGCCAGGGCTGGAGCCCCTCTGCTCTGGAGCCAGCCTGGCACAGCTGGGGCTGCTCAGCTGCACAAGAGAAGGCTCCAGGGACACCTCAGAGCCCCTGCCAGGGCCTCCAGGGGCTCCAGGAGAGCTGCACAGCCACTGGGGACAAGGCATGCAGGGACAGCAGCCAGGCAATGGCTTCCCAGGGCCAGAGGGCAGGGACAGATTTTGGGCTATTGGGAATTAGGAATTGCTGTCTGGGAGGGTGGGCAGGCCCCGGCCCAGGGTGCCAGAGCAGCTGTGGCTGCCCCTGGATCCCTGGGAGTGCCCAAGGCCGGGCTGGATGGGGCTTGGAGCCATCCTGGGACAGTGGGAGGTGTCCCTGCCCATGGCAGGGGGTGGAATGAGATGATCTTTAAGGTCTCTTCCATCCCAAACCATTCTGTGATTCTGTGATTCTGTGATTCTGTGATTCTGTGATTCTGTGATTGAGACTGATAATTTAGAAGATCAGGAAAAGAACACCAAGCATGCTCCAAGTATTCAGGACTCAAGGAGCAATGGGGTGGGCCAGTGTGAGGCCAAGCCTTCCACAGGCCATTGGTAGAGAACCATTTAGTCCAAAAAAGTCAGAAAAGAGGTAAAGAAAGAATGATGAACATCTGAAGCCTCAGAGCAATGGTAAATACAAACACATTTTTATTTAATACCCAAAGTCCCTCACACATCTGACAAAAAACATACTTGACCCCTGACCCTACTACTCATTTAAAAGAAATAGAGCCAGGAATTTCTAGGCAGTGCCACAGCCAATTTATATAAATTATATATAGGGAGCAGGCATATAGTTAAAGGATAGCTATATCCTGGATCTCAGCAGTAATAAATACTCTACCCACCCAACAAACTGTCATGCTGAATTGTGTGAAGTTTTAGATAGGAGATGCCTTTCACATGACTAATGCAAGAACAATGTAGACAACATATGTTATGATTTAAACAACAGTTTTCCTTCTTTCTGTGGGGAAAAGCAAGAACATTTTTGCTGAACAAAACCTGAGCATGGTGTTTATCCAAGGCTTAAATTAACCTTGCTGTCAGACAGGCCTGGTAAGGACTAGTATTTATAAGTGGAAACCAGTGTTATGAGGAAATAAGGAAAGAGAATATGAGGCTGCCATGTGTATTTATATACATATTTTAGGTTCTAGACACCCAGCTTTGTATTTTAGCTGACTTGTGGTGGTAATCTGGGTACAAGTTCTTAGCCCAGAGCAAATTTAAACTAATTGAGCCTATTTACTGCTTAACCTAAGGCTAAACTCTGTTACCTCCCTTTGCCACCAAGCAGCTGCACACAGCCAGCAATTACCAACCTGTGTCAGCAGCATGACCAGTGGCACTCAGAGGGTGAACTGTGATCACTTGTGCAAGAAGGGAAAGGCAACAAAACCCTCCTGGATGAAAAGGGTTTGCTCATCCCGCAGGAGGCAGCAGACTCATGGGACTCACTGCCACAGGATGTGTGGGTGCCAATGGCACCTGAAGGGCCTGGGCAAGACCTCGAATGAGAAAAATCACTGGAAATTATTTAATGGACAAAAATGATACCCACTTCAGGAAATGCCCTGAGCTATTCATCATGCGAAATGAAGAGGATTGTGAAAGGATTACACGTTCAGCCCGTCCTCTTCCTCAGGCAGCCAGTGATGCTGCTGCTGGAAAGAGCTGCTCAGACCCTTGATCTGATCCAGTTCCCACCTTCCTGCATCCCAGTCTGTCCATGTGCCTGAGCCCTAAGGATCAGCTCTGCTTGGTGAGGTTATTTCATCCTGTTAGCACAGCCAGTCGCCAGGGAGCCATGATCCCACTTGGGGAAAAAGTTCTTTTAGTACACGTTTCAGCTGGTAATAGATTTGAAAGCAAATCTGCAAGTCCATGTTGATTTCTTGGAGCTATCAGAAGGATGTCTGAACCAGTCTTGGAACAGCCAAAAAGCCTGTTTATTGAGCTAAAACTCTCATTCAATAGCCCTTTCCATATCTACATCTAAACTGCAGATCTAAGGAATTAGTGTTTTGGCAAAGTAAACAGGTGAAAGCAGCTCCCTTACTGCATTCAGCACCAGCTATATAACATGATATTATGGAGTTTAATCAACTAAATTGTGCTGTGTTATGGGAGTGATAAATATGAGCTCAGAGCTTGCAGTGTCTGGGAGTAAACAATCATGTTAGGTGGATGTATCTCCCATATTTCACTGCAGACAGAGGCTACCATTAGATGTGTTTTTTCTCCCGCTCAAAGACTTTCCAATGGGAAAGTCTAATCCAGAGATAGCATCTTTTATTACTAGAGCATGACATGCAGCCTTCCCCATCTGCCACAGCTTGGAGTAGTTGAGAGGATGGTGGCCAGGTCACATCACATCAATGCTGGCATGAAACCCGTCCCAGCCATAAACCAGCTGCCTCAGTGCAACCAGGTAATGACCAGGTGGTCCCTTTGCCATTTCTCCCCAGACTGTGATAAATATTGCTGCCAAACAGCTTTGTTAAGAGTGGCTCAGGTGTGAGCCTGTGTGAGCTATGGAGCTTCACCTTTGGGCTGCAGCAAGGGCTGGCCACCAGTGAGCTAGCCATTGCTAATGCAGTATAATCTCTTTTGCATGAAGATGGGATGGGATGGGATGGGGATGGGATGGGATGGGATGGGATGGGATGGGATGTCACCACAGCAGTGTTAGTGATGCATTTGTTACAAGACACCACTTGGTGCCTGAATGACAACACAAATGACTATGACAGTCCCACTGAGCTCTGCTCTGCAGTTTGTGACACCAGTCAGGGTGTCCAGCAGCAGGGAAGTGTCAGAGCCTCTCTGAGCAGCACGCTGCGTGCTCACTGGCTGATGCAATGATCTTAATAAAGCCAGACACAGATCTTTATTTCTTTCTTCTGAGGCTCGCTGTGTTATGCCAGGCTGCATTTCCCCGCGTGTCAGTGTCAGGCTGAGAATATTAAATTGCTCTGGGAGCACCACGCTGGCCTGTGTGAGAGGTGGGGATGGACTCAGTGTGTTGGGACAGCAGGCTGGGTGGCTTTGCTCTGGGGGAGGCATCCCCAGTGCTGCAGAGGTGGCTGTAAGCTCAGACTGAGTCTGGGGACCTGCTGCACCAGCAGCCAGGGAGAGGGGCACCCTGAAGGGTTGTGTCTAGACAGGGGAGCTGGGACACCAGCTCCCCGGACCTGCGTAAAATCCTGGAAAAAATTAAAATAAAAAAATCAATATCTGGGTAAAATTACCCAGGTAATTTTTCCCAGCCTGAAACAGAGCTGGGGACTCTGCCTTCAGCCTGCCCTGTGTCTGTGTGTTCCCTCAAGTGACAACATCCTGAGCATTCCCACCGCCCCGTCACTGCCCTGACCTTTGTTGTCATGCCAGATCCTCACTTTGCAGAGGTCTCCCAGGCTCAGCATTTCAGAGAAGCTGAATTCATCCATCTGGTTCCTCTCGAACTTGTTGGACTTGTTGGACTCCTTCAGAGGCAGGGTGCCACTGTCCCCATACTCCCCAAAGAGGATCAAGGCCACGTTGGCGTCGGTGCCTGCTCCTGGAAGGAGAGAGCAGAGAAAAATGCCATTATTAAAAATGCCCAGGGTTATCCTGCCACCCTGGGCTGACTCCCAGCCCCAGCTGCATGGGGAGGCAGCAAAGGCAGGCTGGAAGAGGCTGCAGGGGTGCTCATGTTTCTCTGGGCACTGCCAAGACATTTCGGTGGATTTGCGCAGGATCCTGCAGGGAGGACAATCAGCTCTTCCAGTCCATCCTGCAAATACAGCTGGATGCTTTCTCCTGGCACTTGAGGTGCAGTGACTGTGGTGGTGGCAGTGCAGTGGGAAGCAGAAATTTCTGTTCCTGATGGAGGACTGCCCATCACAGCACTCTGCAGGGGATGCCAGGGTAGTAACTCCCATTATTCCAAAGTGGCTGGGGAAGTAAAGTGACTTACCCAGCAGAGTCCAGCAATCTGCTGAGGAGTGTTAAAGAACATACTTTATAACTTTTCTAGCCACAGAGTGGTGTCCTGGGCTTCCCACTGAAGCAGTATTCTTTTTCAGCACTCAGTCATTCCCTCCTGCTGTCCCACAACCTTCTCCAAGCAATTGTGGCACTCGGGATCCTTCTGCTGGGGTCTGTCTCCTCCTGCTCTCGCTGTGTTTGATGGTACAGGGATTTCAGAGCTACGTACAGATCATCAACCAAGCCACTATTGGCATCTCATGGCCCACTTCACAACAGATCTCCCTTCTATATTGCTCTTTCTCAAAATTTTGACCATGCAGCAGTCAATGGAAAAAGTCACAATTTCTCATGCAACAGTTTGACCTACCACCTTCCACCTTCTTATTGTGTATATGCTAGGAAATTAAAAAATTTCCAAGATGATCTATATTATTTGATATTGAGCATCATTTGTCCTCTACTGTCCCTATTTTGCCAAAGAAAACAGCCATGCTGTTTTCCTGACTTTTGGGAAGTTCAAGACCAAACCACCTGCAGTGACCTTACATTTTAGCTGCAAGTGTTACATTTTCACCTGGCACTATTTATAGTTCCACCAAAACGACCGCATTTTAATTTTGACACTGTAATATAAAAGCAGATTCACGGAGAGAAATAAGATTACACATGGGCAGACAGTCATTGCTGTGTCAGAACCAGGGCCCTCAAATTTTGGAAAACCAGACCATCAAGCTCAAATCTGCCTGACAAAGAAACTCAGCATCTGCTGCCCTCGTTCGGATAGCCCAGCTTTGAAAGTCTAACCTCCTGCCAGGCCCTTTCATGCACAAGAGTATCACAAATCCACTTTGAGCCACACAGGCAGTATTTCCCACAGCTCCATTCAAACACAATGCAGAGACAAAGTTAGGGGGACTGTAAACTTCTGGAGAAAGGTCCCACTTCCACAGGATTATTGAATACAGAAGTTAGGAAGAAATCATGACTGTTCTTATGGAAGGATTGGGGAAAAGAAATTGCTAGAAGAAAAAGAGGAGAAAAAGAGTCATAGAGAGGAAAGGCAGAGCAACATGTGTCCATGCGAGTAGCTGCCCATGTTAAATTGGGGCCAATTTTCAACAGTTCCCTGGGAAGGGTTTAAGTAGGAAGAGAAAGCATCAGGGATCCAGGCAGTTCATCTGGCAGTACTTTTTATGACCCCAAAGCTTGCTGAGGTGAGGAACAAAGCAAACTGAAGTCCCTTTCCTTGCAAGGAGCAGGCTCCTAATTAATGCCAGGTCTCAAAAAGCACAGAACCAACTGTTTCTTAGCAAAACCGTCCCTGCAGGAAGAAACTTATGAAGGTCTCATGCTGTGACATTTCCCTCACAAGCAATTAGCAGGAGATGGGAAAGTAAAAAACAGAAATGTTAAATCAATGTACATTTCACTTATTTGGGTCACTAATATTTTTTTTGTTGTTGTTGTTGCTGCCAGTTCCAGGAAACTGCCAGGGACATTTAGGAACTGTAAAAAACCTGACAAATGAAGAGATGGAGGTACTGTGGTTGCACCAGCTCTAGCTGGTGATGAGTGCAATAGCTCATGGATTGATCCTGGGATGTGCAGGACTGAGCTGGACTTCATCATCAACAGCCTCAACAATGGCAGAGTGTTTCCTCAGCAGGTTTCCAGCCAAGGGTAGATTTGTGTGAGTGACTGACACGCCGAAGGCCAGAATTCCAGCCCAGGTGGACCTTGAGAAACTTGAGGGCTGGAAAAGAAGAAATCCCATGGAATCCAGCAAGGAGAAGTGCAAACTCCTCTGTGTGGGTTGGAATAAACCTTGCACATGCTGAAGAGAAGCTGAAGATGTCCCAAAGTTTGCAGCAGTATCTTTCATATTCTGATTGGATCTGAGCTAGCAGGAGGTTTCCAGAGCTCAGTGGAATTCAAACTGGTGCTTTGAATTCCAAACTGAATTGCTTTGGATTTGTGTCAAGACACTGAGAAGAGCTTGGAGGGTGGATTCGAAGAGGAGCAAGAGCTGGGACACACCAATGAGAGGAGAAGCCCTGAGGGGAGCTGGGGCAGTGCACAAGGGCCCCATTGCAGGCATGACAGGGCCATGCACTGTGTCACATCATTCCCCAAGAAACCAAAGCCACAGGTTGCTGGGGATGCTCAGGCTGGGAATGAGGAAAAATAAGTTTCTTAGGAATATGGTGCAGGTCTGGGTGCAGATGCTTGAGGAGGTGGTGGCATCATCACTGCTCCTGGAGTTGTCCGGTGTTTGGCTGGGCACTCTTAGCTGGCAACACTCCTTTGAGAAGGAAAATGGGTGAAATAACCTCTAGAGGACCCTTTAAACAGAAATCTCTATGATTATACAATTCCTTACGATTATATGAGCAGATGCTTCATTTTTAAACAAAATCTGGGCTTGAGTCACAGCCTTCTGAGGCCAAAGAATGTCTTTCTTTTTACATGAAAAAGACCTATATAAGGCACTATGAGCTGACACCAACTGTCCTAAATTATGTAATTTGTAGGTTGGAACTGAGTTGACAACATCCTAATTAATCTTATAACAGCAGAGATAAGAAGCTTCTGTTGCATTAATGCCTGGAAAATGAGAAAGCAGTATTTATTCACTCTCCATCTTTATTGCATTAACACGTATGTGATGCCTGCATAGAAAAAGTAAAAATTAACCAGCCAAAGGACGTTTTTGTGCCTCAGAAAGAGCCATCAGGTGGTCTGCCCCTATTGCATCTATGTCTATGGGTCCTGCCTTGAAGAAAATCAGATTGTGCTTTACATCTGAGATGAAGACCTTGGTTTTGTCCAAAGATTTCCCATCTGCCTTGGGAGGTGTATGCCCTAATAACCTCCTCTTATCTATGTGCAGCCTGAGAATCATCTGAGGTACTGCTGGTGGTGGAAAAGAGGTGATTTGAGCTTTTCAGGAGCAGAGCTGTTCCCTGCTGCAAACTCTGTAGGTTAAATTTTCACCGGAGCAGAGTGACTTTGTGAAAGACAAAATGTAACTTAAATGTTTCCTTGAGGAAAATGTAAAACAATGCTGTTGTTAAACATGTGTGTGTGGTGGAGAGGAAGTAGCTTGTGCTTTCTAGTTTGCTGCAGAATCGTCTTTGTGGGATTAATTTTCCTTAACTTTAGCCATCTAGCCTAATTTAATAATGAAGTCTCTGCCTGAGTCTGATGAAGAAAAACTCAAGAGTCAGAGACCCTCAGGAGAGTTATCCAGACCACTGATGAGGACTTCTCTCCCAGATGAATCTCTCCCAGAGACAGTCTAGACTAGGAGGAACTAAAACCAGAAATATAATTTTTCAGAGAGTGGCAAATAGGTGAGATTATTTTGCCTGGTTTTTGGGTTTTTTTTCCCTTTCTGTGACTTTTACAAGCTGGAAAGTTGAAAGCCGCTGCAAAGAAATAATTTATACCTAGAAATAAGCACATTTGATTCCAGCCCTTGTGCTGGAATATTGCTGCTCCTCAACAATGTCAGTGTGGCAGGAGATGATAGAACATGTTTAAACATCAGCAAGGATAAAATGTCTTTCCTTCCTGAATTGGTCCAACCAGGAGTAATTGTGGAATACATAATGATCAAAAGGGGGAGATGGTTCATGACTTGCACCTGCTTTAGAAAAGCTGGATGAAGTTCAGCGTTGTGTCAGTGAGCTGTGTGATCTAATCACAAACAGACTCTCTGAAACCTCTCTGTAATCTGCTCTTTCCTGCTGGTTGTCGCTGTTCATAATGAAATAAAATGTTTCTTCATTAATACCTGTCATCCTTCATTCAATGGGAAGGGCAGATCTGTCTGCTGCTGCTGTCATTTTCTGTTCTCCCCTCACTTCTATTTCTATCACCTTTGTGAGTTAGGGCTGGTTTTCACAAAAAAGGTCAAAGAAAGATCTACCCTTATATTAGATGGATGGCCACATACATAAAGAAATCTTCCTCTCTCTCTCTCTCTCTCTCTTTGTTTTTTGTATTTCACTGCATGTTTTTCAGACAAGCAACCAGCAGAGAAGATAGATAAGAAGTGGTAAGGTGGCACAAAGATGCTCTGCCAGAGAAATTTTGATATTCTTGGATCAAACCTTAGAAGCTGCATAAATTACTGCTGATAAAACCAGGAGAAAGAGGGGAAAAAAAAAAAAAGCAACAAAGGGATAAAGAAAAGATATTTGGAGGTCAGCAGCTGGTTATGTGCACTGGTGTGACAGAATCTCACTTGAGGAAGACACCTTTGAAACAAGACGATGTCTGGCTTGCCCCATCTTGGCGCTATTCACTTTGTATGTGGCAGCAGATTTCATCCAGCAGCCTGACAAAATTTCCCATGGAAAGAGGCAGTGATCCCAGGAAATTACATTGAAACCCCAATTCTTGGCTTTTGAAGCTCTTTCTGTATACTCTGTTGCACCTCTTCTATCCGGTGTGCATTTAGAAATGTTTTTTTTTTCACAGCCTGAGATAAATGGTCTCAAAACACTTTGGAAAGGTGGGTGAATTATTGCTGCCTGCTTTAGGCAAGGCAGACAGTGCTGACTGAAAACCTGATGCACACCAGCTCTGACCCTACATGGATGGACCTGACCAAAAAAGAAAAATGTGGCTGCTGACCTCTGCAGCTTGGTCTGGTAATAGTTTCTGTTAGGGAATCAAAGAGCAGTCAGACCTGGGCCTTGTGTCTAAATATGTTATTGCCAGAGCTCAGATGAGAATGAGTCTCTTAGACACTGCCGCGGTGAACAGCCAGCCAAAGTGGTTGTATTCCAACTAAACTATGTTTTTTCAAATATAATTTCAAATTAAGCAGATGGGGTTTTTTTTTCACTGTTAAAAAACAAACTTTATAGTAGAAAATTAATAAAATACCCAGCAAGGACCAACCTCCAATGTCACTGGTTTTAACCTGCAGAGTGTATGTGGTGTCCTCCATCATCTGCTCGTCGTTTATGACAGCTGGCATCTCACACACCAGGCTTCCCGTGGCATTTTTCAGCTTGGACAGCCAATCCCCATAGGTAAATGTGGCCACTTCTTGGTTAGTAAGGTTCTTCAGGGTGATCTGTGAAGAGCCAAAATGGGGGGGGAAAAACCTTACCATTTGAATGAGGGCAAATGTTAAACTCATAAAGTGCATGATGTTATAGGACATGGGGAGAGCTTGGCCATAGCTCCAAAGCCCACACTGAACTCTTCTGGGATAAAGGGAGTTCTCTCCTATGGACAGTATTTGCTGTGTTGGTTTGTCCTGAGAAATGGTCTTCCCAGTGTTATAATGCTTTTTCTACCATGTGGCAAAGCAAAGGGAGAAATTTGGTCCTCTCACCAAATGGACAAAGCCCATCTCTAAGAGGGTCAGACCTCTCTTGTAAGCCAGCAAGGAATTCACTCCAAAGAAGGAACAGAGTGATTAAAAACTTCACTACCTCTCCTGGAAGCACTCAGCATCTTTATTTTGCCTGTCTCCTTTGCGTGAACAAGCAGAATTCATTGTAGAGAGACGCAAGCCCAAACAAGTTAAAACAAGGCACAAGATAAAATTAGGCCAGCAAAAACTTAATATTTCACACACTTCTCCCTCTGGGAAAAGGTGACAGAACAAACAGTATGCAACAGATATTAGTCACACTATCTAACGTGTCGTGGAAGAAACTCAGATGCTGTGGTGATAAGAACAGAATGGGAATGAATTCAGAGCAGCTCAACAAGTTATTCCAACAAATGCCTAATAAAATACCCACCTTTATGTCTCTTGTTTTGTGTGGGCTCAGTGGAGCATCAGTCAAGTGGGAGGAAAGCATTACACCTGCCTGGAGCAAAAACCTAGCAGTAAGCTCTGACTAAACTGGGGGAGCTGAAGGGAAGGCAGGGGACCGTGGTGTAAATTGCCATTTGTGTCTCCATCTAACAGCAGCAGAGGCTGTACCTGTGTGTAGCAGAGCATCAGAAAACGCTGCCTCTGCAAAGGCCATGAGCCCAGAAGTGCCAGGGAAGTGTGGCATAGCATTAGGGAGGAGTGACCCAGGAGTGGTGGGAGATGTCCCATTGAAAAGGATGCCCGGAGGTGCATAGCTCCATCCCCTGCTCCGAGCGTGGCTGCATGCCGTGCAAAGCCCTGTCCAGCTGAGCTGTGAAAATCTCCAAGGGTGCAGATTCCCCAGGCACTCTGAGTCCTCATCCCAGCGTGCACCACTCTCATTGGGAAGATTTTATTCTTTGTATCTGACCAGGGTTTTCCTCAGTGCAGCTCATGTCCATTGCCTCGTGACTTTTTGCTGTCCACCTCTGAGGAGAGTGTGGATCAATGGTTTCTGAAACCTCCTTTCAGGCAGCAGAAGACTGTGACTAAGATTCCCCCTCAGCCTTTTCTTGTCATGGCTTAAAAACTCCATTTTCCTCTGCCTTTCCTAGTGTGCCACATGCTTCTTGTAGCCCTGTGACCATCTCAGTGCCCTTCCACTGTGTCTCATATATCAGCCTAAGGAAAAAAGACCTCAGTAAAACTTATCTTGAGATAAAATGTGCTCAAATTCTGTCTTCAAACTCCAGGTGTCCCAGTCCATGGCCTTCTATTGACCCCAACCAATTCTATTGCCTTGCTGGATTCTTCAGCAATTCAAAGGGAGAATACTGCTCCAGGTTATAAAAAAGTTGTTTTAAAGAGGGCAGTAGCTACACTGGAGATGATCAGTAAGCCATGCTGTTTGTGCATTGAATGGTTCTGTGGGTAGGACACTCATCTGGGGTTTTCAGTCTGCCTGATGCTAAAGAGGGATCTGTAGCACAGCACCTTCACCCCCTGTCCCAGGGGCACAGGACATTTTTGGCTGTAGAAGATGTCCCACTTTTCTAAAAAGCTTCTTATTCAAAGCCAGTGACACTATTACTTTGTGGTCAAAAAAACTGTTCTGTGAGTCAAGAGATACTGAATCAGACCCTTGCTTTGAACCAAGCAGAAATCAGGTCTCCCCCAGCCCAGCTGGTGGCCTTTGTGCTGGGTCACAGAAGTGTCCTCTCTCAAGGATGTGTGAACGATACCTGCATCCTCTTACGAGTCCAACCCAGAAAGTTTTCTTTGCAAAATTGAACTGTGAGTACTGTCAGGTTGACTGAAAATCTATTTTCCCTATTTATGAAAATCTGTGGTCTATTTTCCCCCCACCACAGGGCGTAAACTCCATGCTGGCAGAGGTTCAGCCAGCGGTACCCCATCTCTGCTTGGGAGTGACAGTGACACTGTTATAGCAAAATGTCCTGAGCAAATCTTGCAGGGAATTGTCAGGGAAGCAGTGGGGATAGAAGCAGATTAGAGTTGTCAGCTGGAGAGCACTCATAGACACAGAGGTCAGACCTCTCACAAATACCCAGCCCATGCTGAGCGCTCCAGATGCTGTCTGAGAAAAAAATGTCTGGCTACTAAAGCTGCTGGAGCAAAGTGCCAGCTTTTCCCATCCTCAGCCCCTCACCCAGGATGTGTGATTGCATCTGTGTGCATCTTGCTGTAAGGACAGAAACAGAGACCTGTTCTGGGCTGGTGCTGTGGGAGGAGCAGACAGGGGAAAGAAATTAATTTTATGAGTGTTTTTGCCCAAGGGATGTCAGCGCAGAAGTCGAACTCTGTCCTGGGCTGATCCCCCAGCAGAGGAGGGGATTCTGCCCCTGTGCCCCTGGGCTCAGGTGAGAGCCCACCTGCAGAGCTGCCCCAGCCCTGGCTCCAACAGCACAAGGAGCTGGAGCTGCTGCAGCCAGTGCAGAGGAGGCCACGGAGATGCTGCCAGGGCTGGAGCCCCTCTGCTCTGGAGCCAGCCTGGCACAGCTGGGGCTGCTCAGCTGCACAAGAGAAGGCTCCAGGGACACCTCAGAGCCCCTGCCAGGGCCTCCAGGGGCTCCAGGAGAGCTGCACAGCCACTGGGGACAAGGCATGCAGGGACAGCAGCCAGGCAATGGCTTCCCAGGGCCAGAGGGCAGGGACAGATTTTGGGCTATTGGGAATTAGGAATTGCTGGCTGGGGGGGTGGGCAGGCCCTGGCCCAGGGTGCCCAGAGCAGCTGTGGCTGTCCCTGGATCCCTGGCAGTGCCCAAGGCCAGGTTGGATGGGGCTTGGAGCAGCCTGGGATAGTGGAAGGTGTCCCTGCCCATGGCAGGGGGTGGAATGAGATGATTTTTAAATGTTGTTTCCAACACAAACTGTGATTCTGTGGTCACAGCAAGGGACACAGAAACAGCAGCAGGGGCAGGCTGACCCCTGGGTCACAATGTGGGTACATTGCCTCTCACTTACACAGCATGGACCCCCTCAGTGTTGGTCATCCAGCCCAAGCACATCGTGTGGTGAGACCTGGGTATCCCCAGGGAAGCCCCAGATCCCGCCTAAACTGGGGGCAGGTAAGGAATTCTTGAGGCATCGCCCCCTCTCTCAGGTCTGCCTGTCTCATGACTACACAGGGGCCCTGAGCAGTTTGTTGGAAGGGATGAAAGCTGAATGTAGCCTTTTTCAGTGACTAAAATAGCAGAAAATTAATCCCATCCTGCAAGGAGATGTTTGTGGGTGTTCCACACACAGACGATGATGGAGGATTTTGGTTTCAATCATGAGGGTCAAGCAAGTCATCTCGGTGAGCTGAGCTGAGACTATATCTAATTTCTGCCTGTTCCTCTCAGTAAAACTAGCTCCTGCTTGGCAGTGAGACCACTACTTTGCACTGCACCCAAGCTATTTTTTAGGATACCTAGAGTGTGCTGTGGGCATCCAGTGTGCTTTTCAGCTCAAACTTCCTTGCTAATTATGCAAGGAGCTTAACTGGGCTGTAGAACACCAATAAGCCATGGAAAGAAAGTGGCAGAAGCGTGTATGAATAACACATTGATAATTTGCTTTGTAGCTGAGCAAACACAGTAGTTGACAGGAACATTAAACCAACAATTTGAAATTAATTACACACTGTCTCCTGCAATGGAAAGGTTTGACATGTCCGATTATTTGATTTACCCCTACCCAGCCTTTTTCCAGATGTCATGTAAAACATGCTCCACAGAGTCTCCCACTCTTCTGACACCAAAATATACAGCTCCTGGAATTCACCTTTAAAGGCTCAAATACACAGGATTTCATGCTTCTGTTGCATGTCATTATTCTTCACTTAAACCTAGGAACTTCTGACTGTAAAACAAAAAGACTTCTCTCTTTTGCAAAGAATAAAAGTCAGCTTCAGCTATATAATTCTCAATTCTCAATAATAACTCTCAAATTCTCCTAATCTCCTTTATACAAAGGAGAAAGGACTGAATAAAGACCGAGTCCCACATGCAGGATTATTTGTGACGTTTGAATGCAATGCAATTAGTGCTTCATTAAGGCAGCTTCTTATCTGTCTGGCTTTGACAGCACAAAGTAACATTAAAATTCTGAGGGAAGCAACTCTGCAGAATTCAACAGTCTCATAATTCCTGCTATTTCACTGAGCTTTCATCCTTACTTGTTTCTAGATTTTCAACTTCAAAGCTAAGACACTGGGCAGCAGGTGAAATCATCACAGGGACTGAGAAAGCAGCTATCCCAGGAAGAGTTTTCCAAAGTATGCATTTAGATAAGTTTCCTAATTAGAGTGAAAATTTTTTAATGCTGAGGGTGGGCAGGCCCTGGCACAGGTTGCCCAGAGCAGCTGTGGCTGTCCCTGGATCCCTGGGAGTGTCCCAGGCCAGGCTGGATGGGGCTTGGAGCACCTGGGATAGTGGAAGGTGTCCCTGCCCATGGCAGGGGTGGAATGGGATGAACTTTATTGTTCCCTCCAACCCAAACCATTCTGTGATTCTGTGATTTTGTTCCCTGTTTTTTCAGAAACACAGAGCAGTGTCATGGCAGCTTGGTGTGGGAGAACATGAGATTCAGCATCAGATCAGTGGAAAAAAATCCCCACTCTGTGTCCCTCCAGCAGTGGCGTGATCAGGAAGCATTGCTCAACTTTGGAGAACATTCACGATGCCTGTTTGGGCATAGTAATGATCAATAATGTTCATTTTGTTGCAAAACATCAGTAATCAAATTTTGCTCCCTGTAGAGGTTTAGGTACTAGCATTTAAAACATATTGCTACTTGTGGTAGCAAGTTTGAATTTGCAGGACCAGGTTCATTACTTCGCTGAGATTCTGAATGAAATTTTAGTGTATTTTATGTAGACAGAAAAAAAAATATGACTACTTGCCTGCTTGTAAATTGAATCTTTTGGCTGTGTACAGAATCATTGATAATTCATGCATTTTAATTTGTATTTATGCATTTCGATATCTGCTGAACTAAAAGCAGTATAAATTATGGCTAGCAACAGTTTACCAAAAGACCAAAGAGAATTAAAAAGATCATTTATTGTTAGTTTAATAGAACAAGAAAACTGAGAATATCGTGTAGATAAATGGAGCAACAAATGGTTAATTACGGGGTTGATGGCTTAATCTAGCTTCTCATTTCACTGTGCTAGTTAGCACTAACTGTGAACCATCTGTCTGAGAGTTTAGCACTACCCCCACAAGTATTTCATTATGCAGTCTTAATATGCACTTTTGACAGAAATGGAAATGGGCTCCGATCAGTTTTCATGTCACACCAGGCTACGTAAGTTTTTAAGGCTGGAATACAAATCAGAGAACAAAAATCCTTCCTCCCCTCTTCCAGAATGCTTCTGCAAGCCACCCTCTGCCTGGGAATGCAAATGCTGTGTTTACCTTTGCAGGGAAGGTGGGAAAGAAAACCAATAAATACAGTTATCTACGTAACACTGGAGTTAAAAAATCCTCTGTGATGTGTTTATCTAAAAAAAAAAAATTAGGAACTATAGGCATCATTTCCATAAGCTTCTAAAATCATAGAATCATAAAAGATGGTTTGGGTTGGAAGCAACCTTAAGGACCTTCCAGTTCAAACTCCTGCCACAGGTTCCACTGTCCCAGGTTGCTCCAAGCCTTGTCTAGCCTGGCCTTGGGCACTCCCAGGGATCCAGGGGCAGCCACAGCTGCTCTGGGTGCCCTGTGCCAGGGCCTGCCCACCCTCACAGCCAAGAGATTCTTTCTAATGTCTAACCTAAACCTCTCCTCTTTTAATGTAAAACCCTCACCTCTCGTTCTGTCACTATCTGCCCGTGTAAAAAATTGCTCTTCCTCGTTTTTACAAGCCCTCTTTTAAGTCTGTCTCATGACCTGTTCTTGTTGCATGGTCCACCTGCGGCTTCTGTAGAGCTGGAAGGTGGCTGTAGGTCTACAGGATAGGTCCAAATGAGAGTCCTCTGAGCCCAGTTCCCTGGGAAGTCTTTGCTTTTGGTAGGAAAGTCCAGCAGGCTGAGGGTTTGGAATGCCTGGACAGACAAGGCAACAGGAAGGTGGGGAGGCACACCTAAAGGTGCAGCCATCCCTTGCCTTTGTGCTGCTGCTGATTCATGACTGCAAGACCTGGAATGCCTCTGGATGAATACGCTTTATTTGATTTCATTTTATATGAATAAGATTTATAAAACTCAGGGGAAAGCATGTGAGAAATTACAAAGGGAGTTTGACCAAGACATCTGAATCAAATCAGACACCAGATTGAGTTATTCCTTAGGCGCAGAGAGAAAAACTCTGCATCTGTGGCATCAGTTCTAAAGATATATGCTGGAGGTCTAATCCTTTGAGGAGCTGCAGAAGCATCATCATAAAATCAAGGCATGTTAAGGGTTGGAAGGGACTTTAAAACTCATCCAGCCCCACCCCCTGCCATGGGCAGGGACATCTTCCACTATCCCAGGGTGCTCCAAGCTCTGTTCAACCTGGCCTTGGGCAATTCTAGGGATGGGGCAGCCGCAATCTCCCTGGGCAACCTGTGCCAGTATTTTGTCACAGTACATAATTTATTTCTAATGTCCAGCCTGAACTCCTCCTCTTTCAGTTCCTCTCCTTCCCCAGCTGCTGAGAAAATAATTTAAAAGTAAAAATATTGAAGTAAAAATGGTACTGCAGCACAGAAATTCTTCTGAAAGTGAAGTTCATCACTTCACTGAAGACTGGTAGCTATGTAGGGTCAATGTTTAAAAACACATTATCTATGTGAAAAAGACTGCAGTAAATTAGTCAAAAAAGGATAAAAAGACCCAATTAAAAAAACATGCAGTGTTCCCACTGACCATGGTTAAGCTACTAGGTCTTAAACTGTTCTCATGAAAAGGTCAAGATACAGAAACCCAGAAGGATGTCATCTCCAGGAAAAGCATGGTAAGGAAAATGGCAGAGATGTGTTTCTCCATTAATGACATCTGATGGTCTGCAATCAGCACATCATTCCCCCTCTGTCTTACAAATATAACTATAGGGACCTACAACAAGCAAACAACTTCTGACTGCCCAGACTGAGGTGATCCTTACAAGGAGCGGATGGTTTGACAGCAAAGATAAAGGCAAGCACTGTACTTTTGTGCAAGGTAGGACATCAGGGGAAAGCACCATCAATTTGCATGCTGCATACAAAATGCACGATAAAAAAGACACCTCATTTGTATGGACAAGAAAAGAAATAAATGTGTGTGCTAGAGGAGAAGGAGAGAGGAGAGATGGGATGATCCAGTGGAATGGATGGATTTGGAAATGTCCCACCCAGCCCAGCGTGTCTCTGTCTAGCAGACAAACACCCACCCTCCCAAGGATGCAGATTCCCACATGGAAGTGATCTGCAGGGGCTGAGGGTGCAATCCAGGGACCAGAAAATATTGCAGGAGTCCTGGTGACAAACCAAGGCTCGTGCAGAGGAGAGTGAGCAGAATCTGTGGTGAAACCATACAATCATTTATGCTGGAAAAGATGTCCAATGTGATCACGTCCACCCATTGATCCAGTGCCACAGTGATCATTGTAAAACCATAGCCCACAAATGTGCCACACCCACAAGCCTTTTGAACACTTCCAGACATGATGATTCCACCACAAGAAAAGCTCTAAAGCACAGCTTTTCCCTCTGCTCTCTTCTTTCGTGACTCAATTCTTGCTGGGAAAAACCAGCAGAAAAACCTTGAGACACCAAACAGAAAAAAAAAAGTAGAAAATTAATGAAAATGAGCCCCTTGGTGCCTTTCTCCTCTTTGCCAGGGGCTGAGAGGCTCCAGGAGAGGCAGGCTGTGAGAGACCCGTGATGCCAAGAGCGTTACCCTTTCCATGAACCAGTGCGGGCGCGTCCCCTTCCCGTCCGTCCGGATCCTCATCTTCCTGAGGGGCGCGATGTCAGCGATCTCCATGATGAAACTGTCCTCCTGGCCCCGCTCAAACCTGCAGGGATTGCAAGACCAGGGAGATTTTCCTGCTGCTTTACAGCCTCTCCGCATCTCCATCCCGTGCTGCAGCCCTGGCCGTGCCAACAGCCTCAAATCAAAAGTTTATGGGTGTTCTTTATTGGACTTGAGCTTTTGTGCTGCAATCACCAGCTACTCTGCTGTTGGCAAGACACCTCCGTGCAGATTTGACAGGGATTCCTCCTTCCCTGGAAAACACAGCCTACCTGGAGCTGCTCCAGGCAGCCTGTGGCATGCATTACTGTTGTGTTTGTAGCAGGAACAATAGCAGCTCACAGTCAGGCTTCTAAACATTGCCTCCCTCCTGGCAGCTGCCCACTTGCCTGTCCTTGGCCAGTTCCAGCTAGAAGGCAAAATAATTTTGCCTCATCTCCTCCCCCCTGAGGCTCAGCACAAAACTTTGCGTTTTGTGGAGAGAGGCAGTTGCTGCAGCTCAGCTGAATGTGGCACTGGGATTGGAGCCCAATGCCCAAGTTTAGTAATCACAGGCAAATTGTGTTAGGGTGGAGACAAAGCCAACCTGATGGAATTGGGGGATTTGGATTTGCAGACTGTCTCTGCCTCTGGTAAGAACCAGGGTGGGTTTGTGTAAGCTTGTGTGAAAGAGCTTCCCGGTGCGTGGCTGCTGTGTACAGGCACAGGGATGTGCAGGAGCTGCTCATCCATAGCAATCAGCAGGAAGCAGGAGAAGGGAAAAAACAGCTAACATGTGCTTCCCAAAGAAGATTACATTGGCTAGGACTGCACCTTCCCTCCCTCCTGGCATCACTGGTGTTGATGGAAAGCCTTGCTTCAGTGGAAGTGCTGCCTCAGGCTCAATATTGCTCTGTTCTAAACAAGTGTATCTTCCCGTTTGCTCCCTCAAATTCCTGGGGACCTACTGTGGTCTTGGAGCTGGAAATCTAATCCTTGCTAAGGAGAATGGCAGCCAAACCCAGGAGGTCTACCAAGCATGTAGTGACCACTCTGCTTTTGAGGTTTCTCCTTCATGCAAACTTCTCCTTGTGGGGGAATTTCCTGAGTGTGCTGGGAGGTTTGGGAAGAGCCCTGCAAACTGTGGGCACTGCCATAACAGAAACAATCCATAATGATGGTATCTCATTCCTGGCAGTGCACACAGCCTCCCATAGCTGTGCAGTGCCAGAATGTGGAGAAAAAAAACCCATTTTCTTTACCAACCTCTGTTCAGATTACCCCCTGCAGGATGAATGTGATTATACTCGCACCATTATCTGAGCATGCATAGCTGCAGATGTTAGTAATAGGGGTTGGCTCGAGCCTCTCAGTTTTCATCCAGGCATTGCTTCCTCTGCACTCCCAGAGGCATTTGGACAGGGCATTTTGGTCCCAGTCCATTTCTAGTTATTAAGGGTTATGTTTGCTCTTTGAAAAACTCCTTTTCCTTCTTATTTGTCTTTCTGTGGTACCGAATACAGAGGCAGCCTGTCTCACTGTGAGAAATAGAATGTACTTTTGTCCCTGGACTGGATTGATTTCCACATCTATTTAACAAAAAGGTGTGACCCTTCCAGTCTGAATTGTCCTGTGATGCTATGATTAGTTTTTATTGCAATCACTATTACCTACAAAGCTCCATAGAAATCTCTCACTCTGAGGGTTCCAGGCTGAGCAGCTCTAAGCTAAAATGCCTGCTAGCAAAATAAAACATCCTTTATCTTCAGCAAATGCCTTGTTTGAAGTTTGTAACACTGATACTCATCTGCTTCTTCCAAGAGGGAAGTAGTAGAGGGAAGTGATTGCCAAAGTGACAAAATGGGTGACCCAGAAGCTCTTTGCTATCCCTAATTTATATGAAGATGAACATAAACCTGGAAAAAAAATAAAAATCGAGAAGGGAAGAAGTAGCCAGACAAGCTGACTGCTGCTATTCCGTTTTCAGGACACTGAACCATTTATCTACAGGATTTCATTAAGCTTTCCTACCCATGCCTGCCCTTATAAATATTTCCATTGCCCAGGGGTCTTGGCAATAAGTGTAATGTAGCGAAAATTGCCTTAAATCTGTGGCAGGTTAGACAGACGGCTCTTGGTAATACACTAAGCTGCTGTGAGTGAATTGGCACTGGATGGCCCCAATAAAGATGAAGTGCCTTTTACCATTTGGTTGCAGCAGCTCTCACCCATCCCCTGCTCTGCTGGTGCAAGGGCTGGAGAGATTTCCATGTGGAAAAGAGCCAGGAGAGCCTGTGCTGTTAGCAGCTGGATGAAGACTGGTGGCAGTGGTGCGGAAGCAGG
Organism: Camarhynchus parvulus; assembly: GCF_901933205.1. Taxonomy (NCBI): domain Eukaryota; kingdom Metazoa; phylum Chordata; class Aves; order Passeriformes; family Thraupidae; genus Camarhynchus; species Camarhynchus parvulus. Next base: position 67,800,744 of record NC_044601.1, read on the forward strand.
CAGGATGTGAATTTGGGGACATGAAATGTCCTCTGCAGAGGGTGCTAATGAGATGACAAGAGCTCTGTGCAGCTGGAGGTGTGATATACAGAGATGTGCCAGCAGAATAGCACAGCATCCTGGGGATATTAACATAATAAGAGTTGTGCCTTACACTTCCTTTTCTTTACACAGCCCCAGTGATTTTTCAACACCTTTCACAGCTCCTCTACTGTCAGATGATAACCAAAGCAACTAATAACACAGAGACTTTTCTATTCTCCTGTATTGCATTTTCATACTCTTATATCAGAGATTGTCCATCCCACCCGTGTAGACAAATGGGATGTGTTTTTAGAGGCCACAAAGTTTAGGGATATGGCTTGCCCCAGATGCAGCAAATCTACAGCCATGCTCCTGAGGGGCTGGAGATGTCTTGATTCCCTTTGGAGATTTTTTGGTTGACACACCCAGATGTGAAATCTGCTTCATTTCTGACTCCAAACATCAGTGGTCCATTTTCCTGCCTACCTGGACTGAGTGTTAGGATTAAATGAGTGGAAGACAGGCCAGTCTGGGCTTGCTCAGGGTCTTGTAAGAGGGGTGCCACTGAAGGCCACACTTGCTGGTAATCCAGGGGCATCGTCCCACGTGTTGAATGTTCCTCTGTGATGGGGAGCAGCAAGCCCCAAGAGCTGTGGTTTTCTGCATGACTCAGCTATGTTTCTCACAGATATTTTAGGTAACAGCACCTCTGCTGCATTTTTTTCGCAACAGACAAGACTCGTGCTTGTTACTAACTAGACACATGAAGATTCAATCTTAGCTATGTTTGTCCAGACACCCACTCTGCTACAACAGCTTCAAGTGAAACATTTCCTGAGCAAACACCTCTGTGCAAGGTGCACCTTATCCTCTCAGTTATCCAGCATTCCCTCAGCAAGCTGAGCTCAAACTGCGTGGCCAAAAGCTCCCACCCTTTGATGCTCTGTAGATGCCCTGCTGAATAAGATCAGAGCTAGTCAATTAATTAAATTTAAGCATGATGCCACTAAAAGATGGTTCATTCTTGAGCATGCCAAAGCTTTCTGTACTAGGAAAGGTGCTAGGAGGGAACAAAAAAGCATTGGGAAGTGGATGAGTGGTGGCACGTGTGGATTTTTTGGCTTATGGAAGTGCTGGCATCAGGCTAGAGTTATAGTGTTTGTTAGCTGTTTCTGCTGAAGAAAACATGAGGTTCGTCATTTTTAGTAAAATCAGGGCATTCAGTGCAGCATTCTGTGCCACCAGCCATCCACTTCCCAGAGCTCTCCTGGGCAATGTTCTCAGTTCTTCTTGGGGACAATGCAGGACTTCATACTTTTGTTCAAGATGCTTATCTCTAAAGCCACTGAGGAACAGGTTAAACAAAACTTGCACAAATAACAAAGGGTGTTTTCCCTGGCTATACAGTGCTCTCTTTTCCTTTGCTTTGCTAAAAATCTGACAGAGATACTTACAAGGGGGGAGGGTCTGAATCTATAATGTCAATGGGAATAAATGTGTTTCAGTGGGAGCAAGATCAAAGCTCTGAGTGCTTGTTGACTTGGCACTAAAATCTGCCATCACTCCACTTCTAACCCACAAAAATGACAGCTACTGTACCTGTCCCCATTTTTTTCCAGCAGCAGCTCCTCAGTGTTCCCATTGGATCCGAAGACAGTCATGAAAATATTGGCATCGGTGCCTCCGCCTTCGATGTCTCCGGTCACAACCGTGACTTCGTAGAGGACCTGGGGAGGGTTGGAAGCAATCAGAAGGCCTCATTTAAACAGCTGAACCCAAGCTAAACAGGGCTGATGCCTCAGGTTTTAGCTTTCATATTTCTCAGATTCTGTGCTGCTTTAGTGTGTGGGTCTGAGCTTCATATTAGGGGATGGTAGGGTCTCTGCACAGAGCAGGGAGACCAAACAATTCCTTCTCTAGCTGGGGACCAAGGACAAATGATCCAAATCTCAGGCCCAAGAGCATAAACAATGGTGGATTGAAGAGATGAAATCAAGAAGGATGGGACTTCATAACCTAAAGCTGTAATTGGGCAATTAACTCCAATGTGCAAGTGGACCAGAATTTATAAAAGCGTAAGACCCCGTGACTGGTTGACCATTTTGTGACCATTTTGGGTTCATCTTGGGTGCAGCCCTGGCTGGGCTCTTGTACTCCCCAAGGTGGATCCATTGAGGCCTCCTAATAAATCCCTACTTCATTCTGTAGCTCTGTCTAGTCTCTGTTCTAGGCCAGCCTTCGCAAGGCATCAGGCTTTCCTGGAGATCTGCTTCCTTGACAGAAAAGGTTCCAACACAGCTTCTTGGTTCTTCTCCACACCATTGATTTCAGAGGCAAACTTAGGCATCAAAACTTACTACAGGACTTTCCATCTATGACCTTTTCTACAGATTTTCTGAGCCTCTAAGGAGACACATTTATTGTGACAACATCTGAATTACAGAATCACTGGATGGATTGGCTTGAAAGGGACATTTAAAGCTCATCCTGTTCTACCCTCTGCCATGGGCAGGGACACCTCCCACTATCCCAGGTTGATCCAAGCCCTGTCCAACCTGGCCTGGGCCACTTCCAGGGATCCAGGGGCAGCCACAGCTGCTCAGGGCATCCTGGCCAAGGCCCTCATTGCCCTCAGTGTAAAAAATGTCTTCCTTTTATTTAATCCAAGTTAACCTTCCCTCAGTTTAAACCCATTATCCCTTGTCCTGTTGCAACACCAGTGATGAAGATCTCTTAAGCTGCTTCTTCAGAGGAGTCACAACCATCACATCAACAGCCGGGTCTCCAACCTTCTGCTACCAGCATCTCTGCCTGGTCACCTCCAGCACTGCAGCTCTGTACTGCACCAAATTCTTGCTAATTTTAAAAGAGAGTCTCCCAGGAAAACAATTGTTTCTTTTTCTTGGCTGCAGAATGTTTCCTCCAAAACGTTGGTGTTTATCTGGGCAATGTTTATTCCAATATCACTAATCGTTTGGAGGTTTATACATCAGAACACTCCTTGTGGTACAAAAATTCAGCTGTCTTGCTCTCCAAGGGGACACCCACTACTGCATCAGCTGCAGAGTCCTCCCAGAACTTGTGTATTCTGAAGGCATGCCAGTTTGTGAAAAGGTGTTTTTTATAGTTTTCACCTTACTAGCCTAATTTTGTTCTTTTCTCCTGACATGGGAACAATAAGACTCTGAATAAATATGTCAAAGATGTGCAAATCCCAGTGGCCATCAGGGGTTTTAAGACTTCTAGGCCACTTAGATGCTTCCAAGATCATAGCTATGGTACCAAGGCTTCTTTAAGACATGGAAGAATATCAAGAAACAGCATACAGAAACATATTTTAAATAGTGCCCTGCTAGCCTAGTTTTATTGGCCTGAATTTTGGCTGCCACATAAATAAACAGTGCAAAGGAATAACATGATATAAAGGTATTTTTCACATTTTTTTGAACCTGAGTAACCTGTTGATCACATATTCATCCACACGTATTCTAAATCTTAGCAATGCATCCTATTTTTTTACAGGAAGGAGAAAAACTCTTTTACCACTGCATTGAAGGCTTCTAATGGCTGTGGTGGACATTGAGTAATTTCTCCAACTATGGGAAAGCAAATACTCAATTTAAAGCAGAAAGAGGGAATATGAAGCCAAGAAGAAAATTAGGTTGAAATGGGTACGTACAGCTGTACAAAAGCCAAGCAGGGAAAAACAAATAGAAAAGTATTAATCTTCCCAATGATGCTAAACATATCAGTTGTCTTTGAACTCTAAAATGCCTGTAAGACTCAGTTTCTAACTACAGCTATTAACGAGAGAACAGTCCCAAATTCCCTCAACTAGGAGACTAATCAGAAAGTCAAATGCTCACTTCTGTTTTCATGTCCCAAGCATCTCCCCAGATTTCCTTCAAGTCTCCCATCAAGTTTCTGGCCCAACATCACAGGGAAAAAATTGTTGCTAGATGTGTCTATTTTTGGTGTGTTTATGAAAATAAATATTCAGGATTGTGCTGTTAAAGGAAGACTGAACATAAGTCCTCATTAAGATCCACTTCAATCTATGGACAAGCCATCAGCTCACCAATAGAGGCTTGGAAACCTCATCCAGGAGGTTAAATGACAGATGGGGCATTTTTATGAGATTGGTTTTAACCTTGCTATTAAGTCTGAGGAAGGTTTTAATACCCTCCTAGGTCAATTCCACCACTGAAATCTGCATTGATTTGGTGAATCCTTCACAAGTGCTAAAAAAGTTATCAATTTTTTGCATGTCTGGGGAACAAGAAAGATTTCAGGAGAATATCTTTAGCTTGGGGATCAAGAGCAGCATAAAGAAAAAATAATGTACTATGAAAGTGTAACCTGGCTGTAAATAGAAGCACATCTACAGAGATTTTAAATTGCCACAGGTATTTAAACACAGTGTTATTGTCACATTCATCCAGACTGTTATTTCTGCTACAAATCTTACATCCAAAATCAGCATAGCTCAGCTTTTCAATTTGTACTTGTTTGAAATATGGCATAGCAGATATTACTTCAAAATTCATATATTTGAATGAAAAAAAGATAGAGTTTTGTTCATCACTGATTCAACTTTAGTTAGTTATTCTCACCAAAAATCAGGCTTACAAATGTTTTCATGTTTCAACCACTTCCAGTAATTATTTATTTCCCTATCTCGTGTTAGAAAATTTGGTATGTAGCCACATCATGGAGGGATTAAAACATTAGGATATTTGCACTGCTCTAATCTGATGAGTTACAAGTAATCCTTCACCTTGCAGCTGCTCCCACTCTATGGGTACCAGGTGACTCAGTGGGTGACGAGGTGAGGACAGGCTGCTGCACTGTGCCCCACCTGCTCTGCCCTCCCACTATGCCATGGCTGCCTCCAGCCAGCCTCACTAAACACGGCCCTAAACAGTCGTGATCCTGAACCAAGCCTAAAGATTTTGCTAATAAAATAGCATAGGAAAGGGGGGGCAGGGGCAGGGGCAGGGGCAGGGGCAGGGGCAGGGGCAGGGGCAGGGGCAGGGCAGGGGCAGGGCAGGGCAGGGAAGGGAAGGGAAGGGAAGGGAAGGGAAGGGAAGGGAAGGGAAGGGAAGGGAAGGGAAGGGAAGGGAAGGGAAGGGAAGGGAAGGGAAGGGAAAGGCTCGAGCCACTTGCAAAAGTCAAAGCATGAGAGCTGCTGAAGCATGACCTATGCCAGCAGAGCTCCCTGCAGCAGCTAAAGGCACAAAGGGAGCCTGGTGCCTACCTTGATGCCAATGTTAACACATGCTGCATCCAGGATGTTGAGGATCCGTGAAGTGAGCCCGTCCCCTTTGTCTCTGGCCAGCCAGCACTTGCAGACAAAGTTGTACATGACACCTTTGGTGGGCACGACGATGGTGAGCTCTTCCATCATCCAGCAGCTCTCTGGGGTAGCACCATCATGCCCCACCTGCGGGGGACAGAGAGAAAACACCTCCTGGGGAAAGGGGATTTCTCTGGCAGGGGATGATTCACCTGGCAAGGAGGGACTCGGAGGCTGTGTACTCCATCACAACAAACCATTCCTCACGGGAATGGAGGGAAATGGTGCCATTGCCATGGGCAAGGGAGCTCAGGTCATCAACTGCTGTGCATGAGGGAAGGCCAGTCTCAAAAAAAAGCAAGGTGAACTGGACTGACCTACATGGAAACATGTCCAGCCTCTTGTCACTCTGTTCCTGCACCTCTGTATGCTCATTTTCACTTGGCAGCAGACACACTTCTCCACCTTTACAAGCCTTTCCTCTTCTGTCACTACACTTGGAAGTGATTATTCAAAGCTTTGTAGCCAACAGGAAAGACGCTCAGCAAACACCCACATGTATTATTACAAGCACTTCCCTCACAAATCCGCATATGAGTGAACTGAATGTATGAGGCTGTTTCTCTGCTTCCCATCCCCTTAGACTGCAAAAGCTCTGTCTTTGTACAGGAGACAACAGATGGAGCTTACATCTGTAGCTGGTTGATTTTCAAGGACCACCTCCTCCAGCCTCAAGAATGATCTGTCCTGGAGACCAGGAAGTCACATAAGGGTGGCCACAAGCCTGCATGGATTAACAGGGAGCTCCTGAAAAAATTTAAGTGGAAAGAGGAAGGATACTTGGGGTGGCAGCAGGGCCAGAGATCCTGCAGAAATACAGAGACAGTGCAGAAATGAGTTAATTATGAAAGCCAGAGCTCACCTGGAACAGAATCTGCCAAAAACCAGGGTTCCTGCAGGTATATCAGCAGTAAAACAACACTGACAGTGTAAATTTCTCCAAGAACCTGCATGTGTCCCTCTTAAAAAAAGGTGGGGAATTCAACCTGGGGCAAATTTTGGAAGCAAAATTATGTATCCAAGTTAATATATCAACCTTGGTCAGTTGTTCCAATGAGCTACCTGCACTTAATTATTTTCAGGGAAAATTTTGTTTCTGTCATTTCTAGGAAAATGAGGTCCTTAGTCCAAATACCTCACTGGTTTTTGTTTTTGAATTATTAGGATATTTAGGGAGGCTCGGAAAGCAATTTTTAATAGCAGATTCATCTAGGGTGATATATCTGTGGTATCTATTTTCTTCCCAAAAACAAGCGATCTTTTCTGTCTGACGGTCTCAGCCATCACTGCTATTAGGAGTATTATTGCTCTACTAATGTCTGTGCAGCTGCAGAAAATTAGAGCTAACCACTAGGGAAATTCAAGTCTACAATGGATGCATTAATCCTCGGATTCTTGGGGTGTGAGGTGAATGGGAATATAGCATTTGCCTTCCCATTCCCTCCCTGCCAGCTTGGCTGAGCATCTCCAAGCCCAAAGTCAGAGTCTTGGTGCAGCTCTGCTGCAGGATGGCATGGATGAGGTAGTGGGGAAAGTTCAGGGCCATGGTTCTGCAGTGACAAAGCAGCTGGAGGGAAAATCCTAATGAGCCTAATAAAATTTGCTGGTCTTTTGGGTTCATTGCACACCTCCACCTGCTCACATCATAGAAGCATTAAGGACTTTAAAGCCCATCTCATTCTAACCCTGCTGCCATGGGCAGGGACACTTTCCACTATCCCAGGCTGCTCCAAGCCCTATCCAGCCTAGTCTTGGACACTTCCATAGATGGGATATCCATCTTTGCACAGCTTCCCTGTGAAAAGTTTCTTTCAAAGACCTTGCTAGCTGCCAAATTTACACAGCGAACTTCAACTTCTTTGATATCAGTGACAGCCAGAAGCAACCTGTGCATCCAGCTGCCTTGGAGAACCCATGCACTCACAGCTTTCCAAGGACCTCAGGAACAATGTAAATTCTGGGACAAATTCAATCTGTGTCAGCCAAGGCCTCCCTGTGGCTGGACTTCAGGAACAGAACACCAGGATTTGACTTTCAATTCCAGGCAAATCTTTAGACAGACCATGCCAATGGAGTGAATAATGCCAAGCCATGGCCACGCCAGCAGTGTAGCCTGGATGTGCATATCAATATCACAGCAAGTGGTTTGGGCTGAGATGTTTGAGCTAAATTAGAATGATAGAATTTCAAAGGCAGGCAGATCCTTACTTGGGCTGTTTGAAACCCTTTATAACTTGTTCCTCCTGTCCTTGAGGGACTGCACATCACTGAGACTGAGATTCACAATTTATACTGGGCAGCTCAGGATCACATAGAAACTGAGCACAGTGGCAGAGGGAAAATCTGAGAGAATATTTGTGGAAAGAAGGTTCAGGGAATACTAGAGAAACCTGAGGGTCAGGTCCCTAGTCACTGAGGGGCTGGACTTGCATTTGCAACACTTGGGTGTCCTTGATCTTCCTCTGTGCTCATGGTGGGGAGAGGCTCTGAACCAGAAGAGGTTTGTGAAAACAAACCAATGCAGGACTGTCCTAGACATATCTGTGTCTCTCTGCAGCAACAACAGTCTAGGAACAGAGATACTTTCATTCATTAGGAGAAGAAATATTCAAAATTACTTCGAAAACAGTATAAAGTGTCTACACCAAATAACTTGTGTTATTTGTTTTCATGTCAGAGCGTCTATTAAAGTCCACCAGTAGTAAATATTATATCTGTATGCTTACAAGACAGGAATAAATGGGTCCCTTTCAAATTACTTTGTGTTCCACTGTTTCTGCTCTCAGTGGAGTGCATTTGTAGCAGGTGCATAATACCAAACTAGGAGTAGAATCACACTGCAAATCTCACCGCCCTGCTAAATGTACAGTCTGCTGCCTGGGTTATACAGAGGGCTCCTGGAAAGTTAATCCTCATACTATGCTGTTTTCACATGGTAACTCACACTCAGAACTTTTCACCTTCCACACTAACAGACAAATGCCAAACCCAAGAACGAGCTGTTCCTCACTTTTCCCCAAGTAGATAACCAGCAATTTTCTGCAATGTCCCTGAACACTGCAATTTTCTAGAAGGAAAACGCGGACTGGTGCCATGGCAACCACGGCAGACTAGCACATCAATGTCATCCCTGGGACACGGGTCCAAAAGAAGGGACCTTCCAAGCTGAGGGCACTGTATGAGGGAAGGCAGAAGGCCAGGAGCAGGTGGCTCCTTCAGCTGTGAGCTGGGGAGTCACAAACCAGAAGGGAAAAGGGAGCCAGGGGTGAGGCAGAAGGCTGGTGAGATCACTGAGTACAGGGGTGAAAGAGTGTAGAGGAACATCACCAGCCTGAAAGATATATGTTATTTCTTTTCCTAGCTCTCTACATTTTATTTGCAACCTTTTATCTTCTTTCCCATTTGTATTCCTTTTCAAATTAATTTTTGCTTTGCTTCTGTCTATTTCAAAGCATCTTCTCCTACTTCTATTTTCTACCCATTCTCTACCCTATTCACTGCATCTTTTCCCGCATCCCTTTATATTTCTTTCTTCAGGCTGTTCTTCCTGTCTGTCTGACCCTGAGGGGTGACACTTTTATTTTCCTCCCTTTCTGTCCCACTCCATGGCTGTTTCCCTGTGTGCACGATGTGGAAGAGAGGGATTGATGCACTTGCTTCACTATAAAAAGTTTGACCTCGAGATGGGCCAGACAGAAAGTGCCACTGATGCACATAATAACTGGGAGTGCATTAAGAAAATGGCTTGATAATAAACTCAAATCTGATACAGAAATTTCTCAAGATGTCAGAATTCATTGCTTGAGTGAAAGTCAGTGCGAGTGACAGTCCCTCAGCTGCAACAGCAGGACATACAGATGCAAAGATTTTCTTATTAGTTAGGATTTATCTTTCTTTCTTGTCTCTTTCTCATTTTACAGGCACACACATCAACAGATAGGATTACTTCCACAAAGGGATGTGGTAAAAACAAAATTAAATAGGCTCCTAGAGTCCTCAGGTGCTGTGGGTTTCAGTACTTGAGGGGCTGGAGCAAGCTTTAAGGAGGGGGAACTGCTATATGAAACAAGAATGATGTACACAAACACTCTGGAATATTCATGCGAAGTTTAAGCCCAGTGATGGAAAGTCTATGCAAATTGTGTCTCCCTGAGCCATAACAGAAAAAATGGTTCCTGTACCGAAATCTATTTGAGCACATTACTTACAAATTATGATTAATTTTGTTCTCTAAGTCTGTGTCCTCCAAGCTGTGAAAACAATTTTCCTGTTTATCTGGGAAATTATACAAGATGTGTTTCTCACAATTTATGAAACCCTATTGGAAGTAGTGAAAAAAATCACCTAGGAAAAAGACCAGGGAAGTGCATGTTGGGAATCTTCACTGCATCCAGCAATAGCAGGGATTGAGTAAGAAAAAGCAGTGCCAGGGATGGGACAAAACTGGGACATGTTATAACTTCTTTACAATTCACAATTATCTTCCGCTTCACGAGGATCCTGGTTTTATGCAAAGTAAAGCATACTTATTTAGAGATTCAGAGGCATGCAAAATCTCATCAGCAAAGTCTTGTTTACATTCCTTTTAGACCCAAGAGCCTTTCCTCCACTGCTAAGAATAACAGAACCACGTGCTTTATTTGGCCACGTATTTCATACGCCTCCAGCGCTCGCGCTGCGGTCACAACATACCTCCACTTTTTTGATCTCCCCAACGTCTAGGCCCCAAACTGAAAATTTCTCCACAGAGCCATCTGCAAATTCGTCCTTTCCTTCTGGGAGATCCAGCCACAGCCTCTCAGTCTGCACGTTCTGCGGGCCCATGATGATGATGAACACACGGCTGTCGGTGCTGGAGTCGTACTCTCCGTGCCCGTCGTGACGGTGACGTGGTACGGGATCACTGCCACACAGAGAGAGGTTTGCTCAGCACAAAACCCACACACACATATGCACTTCTAGGAGACTTGAGAAAACCATCCCATCAGAGGGAGCAGCTGTGCATGCCAAATAGGTTCACATCCCATTGAATTCATTTGGAGAAGCGATAACATCATGCTTTGTTGGGCTACAAGTGTGCTTTGGAGACTACTTTCCCACGGCGCGCTTGGGACTGAATTCTGCAAGGGTTAATTTCCCCAGACAACCCTACTGGCTTCAAGGAGGTTATAAGTCCAGATTTCTCCCTAATGCATGACAGAACAGCAGAAGGCCCGAATTCTTATTGACACCAAGAGACCTTCCTGAAGATGAGTCTGAGCACCTAAATCTTAAACAGGCTATTAGGCCAAAGTGATCTTACACTCCCCATTCAATAAAGACAAATAAATCTGTGCTGACTCCAAGGTAAGCCATCACCGACTGAATGTCCCAGAACAACCACAAATGCTCTCCTTTGTGCCTCATTCAAGGATTGCTGTGATCTATGGGGCAGCTCAGGGTTTCAGCATCCCTGTTCAAACCCAGACAGAAGAGAACAATCCTTGTATTAAAGGCAAGTCACTCAATAATTCTGTGTGTTGCATAATCATTTTGGTTGGGGGAAAAGCCTTCAGGGCAAGGCTTGGTAAAAGAGGAGGTGGTTTTTCTGTGGTTTTCAGAAATTTCAGTTCAGCTGTTAAAAGGGAGGAAGTGCCAGACTGCTTTTCGAGGGCTTTCCAAAAGCTCATTTGGGTAAGCCGAGCAGGCGGTGCAGAATTGGTCGCTGAATACTCGTTTGATTTCTCAGAACATTTGTGCAGGGCTGTTCAAACAGTTCTGACAAGACTCAGAGCTCTGAAACTTGCTTCGTCACAGACTTGAAGCAGCCTGGCTTCATCATCACTTTTCTGATTAAAAATAAAAAAGTTTGTAAGTTGACAAAAAATTTGGCTGGTTTGCAGATTACCCAAGATTGACATCTAATTTTGCTTTATGATGACTAACAACATTTTTGAGGTGGAGTTTGTACTAGAAAATATGTACCGTTCACATCAGACTCAGAATACTTTTGCAACATCAGAGAAGGCATAAATTCATGCTGAACAAATCTGTCCTTACCTCTGGACAGAGCAGAACCCAAAAAGATTTGTTCAGCCCCAGTTTGAGGATTTTATGTACCGACATAAAATTCTCCCATTTATGGTATAATTTGCATTCTAGTGGGTATATCAGCACCATGATGCATTTAGCAGGAAAGAGGTTTATTGTAGTCAAGGTAGATTTTATAAGAATATATTGAGGGGTCATGTTTAGGACATCTCCAGACTTTTAAATAAAGTATATTTTGAATAGGGACATTTTCTTTCATACAGGTTTTGTCCTGTTCTGCTGTGACAGACTAGGTTCAGAGAACTACCAGCATTTCTAGATGATCCTTAAGCCAAGGTACTTGAAACACCTATAAAAAAGAAATGAGAACTTTGAGTAGCTATAATTTACCACTTTAAATAACGGATACAGAGATCCAGAGTAGCTTACTATCAGAGAGCAGGAAACATCCTTTGCTGTTCTTTCCTCTGAAAGCTGGAAAAATGGATCCTTAAATTAGTTTGTCTCCCCTCCCTGTTCTCTCCCTCTTTATCTGGGACTCATATTTCCCCCTTTTCAAACACAGGAGAAAGCAAAACCTGCGGCAAGGGGCCACAGCAGGACACCCCAGGTCCTCCAGCCCATCTCCCCTTGTCCTTGAGTGCCAGCATAGGCTGCTCCAAGGCCACGTGTTCCCCTCTCAGGAGCGTGGGTTTCCTTAGGGATCCATCCATGCCATCTCCAGGGCTGCCCTCCAACGCGGGAGAAGGTTCCCAGTTCAGATTCCAGCAGCATCCTAGCCAAGAGGACCATTCCCTGAGCTCCATCCTCACGTCCTGCACCTCCTGCCCCTCAAAGACATTTGCCAGTTTGATCTCAGCACAGTCAGGACTGGGCTGAGTGACAAAAGTCACTCCCTTTCCCAGCCAACTCCCAGTTCCTGAGTGAACCAGCTGAGCTGGCTTTTTATCCCACTGGGAAGGTGGCTGCCTGGCTCACCCAGTCCATCTTATCTGACATTCCTTCAGGAAATCTGACATTCCTTCAGGAAGCAGCTTCCTTAACGAGGCCATGTCACTGAGCAGAGATAGTGGTGATGACAAGCTCCAGGGCTCAGGGAAAACAGACCACCCTGGCACAATGGGGACAGTGGGAACTGCTCTCCTAGCTCTGCTGGAGAGGGGCTCTCCTGGGAAATGATGATATTTCTCCCATTATTTGTGAAACTACATGGAATGCCAATGTGGCAGATGTTATCCATTGTCACAGCACAGAAGTAATATCAGAAGGAACATGGAAATCCCTTTTTTTTTAATTGGAACACAATGTGGGATTACAGAAGAAGGGCTGCCCCAAGACACATGGGTTGCAGCCCAGCTTTAGAAATGTGCAGCATTAAATCAGCTTCCAAGTGAAAGGTGTGGGATGTGCAACCCAGGTATCACACCTCAAGCTACTGGGCACCAGAGGAGCTGCAAACCATCCCTGTGGCCACCTCTGGGCTCTGTGTGCGTCCCCCTGGAGAGCTATCTTTAACTCCTAAGGAAAGTGACATAATTTTCACTTCATTTACCATGGAAGCTTAAGATAAATTTAATCATTTTGCGCTTGCTGTGGATTAAAAGCACATAGACAGACAGTAACTGCGATGCAGCTCCTGCTCAGTTAGTCAATAAAACATACTATTGTAATCACACATCTAAAATCTCAATCTAAAGCTAAAAGGCCTCATGTAGGATATCAAAGAAGTGTTGTTTCAGTTTAGCTCATAAGTCATTGTCCTGGAACACCGAGGTAGTCATAAAAAGGGTATATAGATCACGGAATCATAGAAAAGCAAGGTTGGAAGGGTCCTTAAAGTTTATCTCATTCCAACCCCCCTGCCATGGGCAGGGACACCCGCCACTAGACCCACAGGACAGCTGTTGTGATGCACACTATGTGTGGTAAGGAAAAAGAATCCTAACAAGGTTAAAAATAAATCACATTTAAATTCAAATTAAATAAAATTTCATCTTGAAATGCCATCTCAATAAAGTCAAACAAACAGTTTAGAAACACTGGATTTTCTGTGAATTTCATGACTTATCCCACTGCTGAGGTCAGAGAGCTGCAGGAAAAGCAGCAAACACAGAAACACAAGTCCTGATCCAGCCTTTCCCAAAGCAGTCACGGCACAAGGAAAGGAGAAATAATTGTTCTGCCTCTCCTGGCTCTTTGGCGGGATGAACGCAGCCTCTTAAGCACTGAAAGCCAAGAGCACATGGATGCATGCAACCAAACACTCAGGCACGACCACTCACGTAAGCCTTCCTCTGCTGCCTTGACCAGGCTGGATTTTTTGGGCTCCTTCAGGTCGTCATTGTTGTCCTGGCTGGACACACTGAGGGAGCATTCGTCCAGGCTGTTCCTCTCGCCGTTGTAGCTCTGGGTGGGAGATGTTTGGGAAAATAATGAGGCTGAGTGCTCATGGTGTCCCCTGTGCCCATGTGCCTCCAAGAACAACATGAGAAGAAATGCCTCTAGTCCCCCAGGTACCTTTTTGGTCAGCGTAGCTCGAATAAATGTGACTTGTATTGTACTGGTGGATTTTCATTTACTTCATTGGTAACCCTGGCAGGCTGTTTTGGATGTGTGTTACATGAAAAGAAAATATAATAGACATAAGGGTCTTGTGAGTTGTGACCTTTTCTGTGCTACCTGTCTGAAATTGTCTGAGGTTGTCTGAAATTCAGATCAATGGAGCAGTGCCAGAGCTCATAGAATCATAGAAGGGACCTCAAAGATCATCTTGTTCCAACTCCCTATGGGCAGGGACACCTTCCACTGTCCCAGGTTGCTCCAAGCCCCATCCAGCCTGACCTTGGACACTGTCAGGGATCCTGGGACAGCCACAGCTGCTCTGGGCATCCTCAGGACCTCCCCACCCTCACAGGGAAGAATTTTTTCCTAATATGAAATCTAAACCTACTCTCTTTCAATCTGAACCCATACCCCTCGTGTCCCATCACTCCAGGCCCTTTTAAATTGTCTCTCTCCATTTTTCTTGTCAGCTCTCTTCAGGTACTGGAAAGTCACATTTAGGTCACCCCAAAGCTGCCTCTTCTCAGGCTGAATGGTCCCAGTTCTCTCAGCAGAGCTGCTCCATCCCTCTGATCACCCTGCTGCTTCCTCTGGATTTCCTCAGCAGCCCCAGCTCCTTGTGCTGTTGGAGCCAGGGCTGGGGCAGCTCTGCAGGTGGGCTCTCACCTGAGCCCAAGGGCACAGGGGCAGGATCCCCCTGCCCTGCTGCCCACGCTGGGGGCTCAGCCCAGGGCAGGGGGCTCAGACTGGGGCAGGCCCAGCTCTGACCCACAGCACCCCCAGCTCCTTCTCCCAGGGCTGCTCATTAGGTACAGGTCAAATATCACAAGAGGCAGAGTACTGCAAACCTGAGTGATGTGAAACAGTGGCTGTGTTTGAAGAGTTCCTGGCAAGGCATTTGGTGTCATTGTCCAATAAATGAGAAGTTTTTGTAAAAAAATAGATGTGAGGCTAATGTCAAATAATTATTTGACAGTGCGAGGCACACTGTCAAATAATTAGAAAAAAATTGAGTGATTAGTTTTTCCTCATTATCAATTGATATAAGCAACAGGGTAAGCCTGTCCACAAGCACTGATGGGGTTGTGTGTTGCAGTTTTATGAGGCAGCATAAGGCAACACTCATCCATGGTGTAACTCCTCTTACATCCACTTTGCTGCCTTCAGGATGAGTCCAGGAAAATACCATTGATGATCACTTTAGTGGTAACTGTCACTTACAGCCTACTTTGCAAAGTGGACTCCTTAAATAAAATGAACTTATAATCAGCTGCTTTATTATGTTTCACTGTATAGAAGTAAGAGAAGTCTATTAATCTTGTTTGCTAATTTTAATTAGAGCGTGTACCTCGAATTCCAATTAGCTGCACTAGGCTCGTAAGCAATAGAGAGCGTGCAAGTAGAAAGGACACTTCACTAAAAAAACATTTGGTGCTTTGAGTGGTAGCAAAGGGACCTGGCTTTTATGTCAGGCAGTGGTGGAATGGGGATCTGAAAAGAAATAAACACCCAGTCCCAGTGAGGATGAAGTGAAAGGATCCACTACTCTGGTTGGAGGACTTTGAATAGTGGGACCCACTAATCACCTGCTTTGTGGGCATGGCAAGGACAGCAGCAGAGAAATGCTGTGTATCAGCAAGGTAGTGAACTCTCATCTGAAGGGTTCCACTTATACTCCTTGATTTTTCTGCTGAAATTGCAAATTACAGAGTTACTGATAATGGGCTGAGAGTGGCCCTTACTTTCGGCTCTCGTCTGAAAACCAGAAATTCATTTTGCATAAGCCAAAAGCCCTCTGAGTCCCTAATGAGCTGCCTTGGACTTCCACCAGATATTCAAGAATTTTATTTGTGTGAGTAGCAGTGGAATCTGCTGTGAGCCATAACCGTACCTGTTCATAAAGCGTCCGCTCTATCTTTTTGTCCTCTTTCTTTTTAGAGAGCCAGCGCTCACACAGGAAAATGAATGACTCCTCTGTGGTTTCATCCAGGATCTCCACTTTTTCCAGAAACCAGTCAGGGCTGAGCATGCTATTGTCATGGCGAATCTTGATCTTGTATATAATGCCAAGGTCCACAGCCTGTATTGTGAATGTGTCCTCCTGCAGGGTGTTCAAGAGCAGTGGATTCTGTTAACAAACTCTCAACAGATCCTCTACTGGAAAAAGGCCAAAAAAAAAAAAGGGAGGCTACAGAACACATATGTTTAGATTCCATATTGCTGGATGGCATTTGGCTAAAAGCTTTGCAGAAGCCTACTGAGGCATATCTGTAGGCTAAAACTGTTCTTCAGGGAAACGTTTTAAAGCCTGCTTCTGCTAGGAGGGGAGCTGCAAGAAACACTACTTTTACAACCAGTTAGAATATTGAAATCCTGGGAGATTTTTAAGTATACTTCCCTTTCTAATCCAGTTAGATTTTCATGAACAATCCAGATGAGTCAATCCTTGCCTCCATTTTATCCAAGTGACCCATGGGGTGACCACAGAACATCACTTTTGGTGTTACTTTCCCAGATACAGCTGAAGTTTAAGTCCCATCAATTTAACAAGTTTTGTGGTGAGTTCCAGCATGTACTGTGTACATGCAAGTCAGTTGCACAGGGACTGTGGGAGTCTGCAGCTCAGAGCTCAAGCCAGTTTCCATGACCAAGCTCATAATTTGTCCATCAGTGACTTCATAGGAACATCTGCCTGTTTGCTGCAGTGCCTGTCAGCTGTAATACCCAGCTGACAATCCATACAAAGCATTTTAAGAGGTAATGAATGTGGTAAATGGAATCAATCAATTCATCCCTCATAGGAAAACTCAGCCTATAAAGGCAGTCATTGACTTGACAGATTGAAGACTGAGAAACAGAAAGTGTCATTAACCCTTCACATTTGTACCTGTCCTCTTTCAAACTTGTTGAAGTTTGTTTCGGATTTGCTGAGTTTTCTCTCTCCCATGTCCCCCATGTCTCCGTAGATATTTAGGAAGACATTAGCATCTGTCCCAGCACCATAGATATCCCCAGTGAACACGCTGATCTTGTAGGTGTGAACTGCAGAAAGAAACAGAGATGGTTTCTGGTCAGATGAAATATTAAGATCCTTGTTAGACACTGAATTTACCTAAGAAAATGTTCCCCAGGTTTTCTGCTCGTCACTTGTAGAGGTATTACACCCCATATGGTTTTTCTTTGAGGTTTCCAATCCACAGACTGGAGAATCCCTGGGCTGACATTTGCTGACTTTCCTTTTCTCCAGCTAATCAATGCCTGTATGTTGCTTTGATCACACAGCTCATGGTTAAAAATGCAAAGAATCATTATGGCCATTCTGGGATGGGAAGTCGATAGAGGTGAGGGAGCTCAGCACCTTCTCATACTGAGGCTCCAGGGACATAGATCTGAGAACAAGCCATTCAGAGCTGTGAATCCTTAATACTCCATCTTCCATAAACAAAGACTGGGAATTCAGATGTGCAATTACTACAGGAGTTAATGGCATGTATCTCTACAAATTCCCCATACAGACAGAGAGCAGGTTTCTGGGTCCTTTTGCTGAGAGAGTATTTAATTAAGGAAGGGCTGGAGCTGTGCTGTTTAAGTATCCTTTCTCTTTAGCTTGCTCAATGATGAGACAATAAAACCTCATCAACCCTTTAGTAATGTGCTTTACTAAACCTGTTAAATACTCCTATTTTTATTTTGCTACTCTTCTCCCAATTATATGGGGAAAACAAACAGTTACTGAGAGCATCCTCTCCAGGAAAACAGTCAGGGTCTGTACAAGTCTCTGATTACCCTGGTGGCATATGAGCCATGGAGGATGGCTCCCTGCAAATCCCAGGGCAATGCAAATGAGCAAGAGGCACAAAGTCTTAGTTAGGATTCTGTGTACGTTAACAGTGTTGAAGAAAATTGCTATATTGTCTTTTTCTTCTTTCACAGTAAGACAGACCCTATTCTGCTTTGTCATCCATGAAAGATTTCCATTGATTTCTCTGAGAAATGGATCAGAGTCACCACCTGAGAACATCCACCAGGACTGTGTGCAGTGCCGGATTTTCTGGTTTTCCTCCTCACATACATCCTACAGAGTACAGCTCCATATTTGAGAGACAGCTGCTACTTCAATAATGAAGGAAGCAATGCATATTGTCTAATTAGTCAATGCATCCCTCCTTGGCCTTTGCTTGCTAGTTCTAGAAACCTTGAAGACTAAAACACAGTGTATTATTAAAAAAAAAGATGATCCTCAGAATACCACGAGCTGATTTTCCATCAGTGTCATTTACACCGTGTCGCTGCCCAAGATGTATGAGGACTCACAGACACGCAGATTTAATGCTTGTCCCAGATATTTCATATCTAAAGCAGAAGTTCCCAAACTTAGCCCTAGCTCCATGCCAGAAGAAACTTGCAACAATCCAAACACTCTATTCCATAGATTGCAAAACTTGTTTCAAGGCTTTGCCTTCAGAAGGAAAAGTGAGTCACGTAGGTTAATTAACAAATGGTAACTGAACCAAGGTAAAGCAACAGAAATTAACAAGTTAAGGAAAATGTCATGCAGGCACTTAGATATCAGAAAATCGTTGAATCATCAATTTGTTTTGGTTGGAAGGGACCTTTAAAGGCCACCTTGTCCACAGCGACACCCTCCACAGGGAATAAACCTGGTTTATCAGAGCCTCCTCCAACCTGAGCTCAAATGTTTCCAGGAATGGGTCATTCACCACTACTCTGGGCCACCCTTGCCAGAGTTTTACCACTTAGTCATTGATTTTAAAATTGCCTTTGCCTCTGCAGGAAAAGAAATCTCTCTTAAGCTACCAGGAAGGAGGACACCAGTCTTCCTTCCAGCAAGGCACCTCTTCCCTTGGCAATGGAAAACAATCCACATTAATTCCAGCCTGACAATGTTCTACAGCAAATGCAAGTCAGACTCTGAAAGAAAAGAAGCAGTGACAGAACTTATTTTCTCAGTTGAATCATCTTGTTTCCAGATGCAAGAGCCAAGAATGAAAATGGCAGCTGAATTCCTTTTTCTCTGCTCAGGATGAGGAAGTTCATGACCTCTCTCAAGGACATAATGAGCTCTGGGTGAGAAAAGGAGATTCTTTTTCTAGAGGAAAAAGAGGTACAAGCAGCTGGCCATACGGAGAAGCAATGACTTAGGGGTGAAATTTCAGTTCTTTTTCATTTGCTTCAGCTACCAGTAACGCCAAACACCGAATGTCACCACTTTGTAAGATAAACTCAGAGCTGAACAAGAATTTTTTTTCTCCTCCTGGGAGGGACTTTAATGAAGTGAAGGTGGCTGCAATGACCCAGGTTTTAAAGGTTATGCATATGTATGTGAAACAACTTTGGGAGGAAAGAGGAGCATTAATTAGACTCATAGGATGGGAAAGGAAGAGGCAGAGCGCACAGGACAGGGGAAATTGGGCAAATGAGTGAAGGGAGGTTAACAGAGCCTGGAAGACAAGATGTAAGATTTTTGTTAGGCATCAGAAGAGACATGGAAACTATGGGTGTGGAAGGGTGTCTGTGACAGGTTCTTAAAAGCCCCAGAGGAAAATAATGCATTATTGCACAGAAGTGCTCCAGGTGTGAGAGAGGCAGAGAACAGGAAGGGAAAGAGAAGTGAACAGTGGTACCAGCATGGCACTGAACCACACATCCAAATGTTTTCCTTCAAAAAAAATCAGACAAATCATCCCTACCTACTCCTAGGATTATATTACCTTCTAAAGGTTCTTCAACTTCCTCCTCTATCTGCTTGAGTGTCCCATCCTTCATGAGCTTTTCAGTAAAAATATCAGACGGCACCAGCTCTCTGACAGTCTCACCATCATCTTCAGACTTTGCAAGCCATCTTTCACATGGAAATGTGACAGTTTCCGAGCCCTGGAGTCAACATGACAGAGGAAATCTCTTCAAAACAACACAAACACACGTTAGCATTTCCCTTTGAAAACACTCTGACATGCAGGCAAGGATTTTCAACTCATGTATGTGTGCACGAGTGTGTAGAGGTAGACCTAAAATTGTACACAGAAATGCATTTCCTCCAGAAAGAGGACATCTGAGGGTTCTCAGAAGAAGCACTGAGCATGCAGCAGAAAACAGGATTCCCAGTGGGTGTGTGAGAGCGGCTGCGTGACCCAGCAGATCTCTGCCCTTCCCAGTATTAAAACTTGTAAATTCCTAACCAGGACTGCACCATTCCTGCTGAAGCTGTACTTTGCTGAGACCAATTTCTTTTCAACCCTTATCCAGGCAGCATTTTCTTTGAAGCCAGTAGGGCTTTTTTTTTTTTTTCTTTTTTTTTTCTTTTTCCTGAGCTCAATACTTCATGATTTCGCCTATAATTCGGTGACTCAAGCTGGGTTCCAGGCAATTCCCATACATGCAATAAGAGGAGAAAAATAATGATTTAATTTTTGATCTTTTGTTTTGACTTCACTTTGGTGGAAACAAATATGATTTATATCATCAAACAGACAAAAACAATAGAACATGTGTTTCCCACTTGGTAAACAAAATTAATCCCAGACTATTCATTAAGAACAGACTCCCAAAAGGCCTCCAAGATGGTAAGATGCAGGCAGCTTTTCTGCTGGGTACCCCAGGCTATGACTCCATGAAGAGAGGAGTATAAGCCACCATGCAAGACACAGAGGCCACAAGTCTGAACAAAAAAAACCAAAAAAAAACAAAAAAAGGAAGTTAGTTTTAATCTCACAGTAAATAAATACAGAAAAAAGGCCCTTTCTTTACTGACAAGCTCATAAATTATCTCTTACCCTTCACAGGGACTTTCTGCTCTTTCCAGCATATTGTGTGGCATCACTTTCATATATAACATACCAATGGAGGTTAACAGAAACCCAGAGGGGATTTTTGGGCTGGAGGGGACCTTAAAGATCATCTGGTCCCAAGGCTCCTGCCATGAGCAGGGACACATTCCACTATCCCAGGGTGCTCCAAGCCCCATCCAGCCTGACCTTGGACATTCCCAGGGATCCAGGGGCAGCCACAGCTGCTATGAGAAACCTGGGCCTCCCCACCCTCACAGTCAAGAATTTCTTTCTAATATCTAATACCCTGCCCTCTGTCAATCTGAAGCCATTTTCCCTTGTCCTGTCCCTCCATCCTTTGTCCAAAATCCCTCTCCATCTCTCTTGTAGACACTCTTATGAATAATTTCCACCTTAATTACCCTGCTGTGATTACTTACCAAGCCAATACAGGGCCCTTTCTTCACTACTTTTTCTATTTAAATATTAAATATTAATACATGGCAAGGGAAGGGAATAGATCTCGCTGTAGCAGTCCTGAACATTGCTGTGACTGTGCGTTACAGCCTGGAACTGCGGATCCTGCCCTCCCTGACACCGTCAGTGGGGAGGAACAGCTTGTGCGCCCAGGAGCAGATGAGCGCTCTGATCACAGCCAGCCTGGAATGAGCAGGTCACAGTGTCCCCACCCAGAGATGCCAGGGAAGCTGGTCTGTGGGAGCAGAGCCCCTCCAAGGGGCTTGTGTGGCTGCATGTTTTTGTCTGCAGCAGAATCACACTTGGAGTACGCACAGCCCAAACCTTCTGCTGCTAATGAAAGGCCATTTCTCCTCCCCTTTGCCGCTCCCCGCAGCGCTGCAGTTTAACCCCAGACAGAGATGTTTAACTCCAGGAGGAGGTTTGGAGCATGGCATACAAAATGGTGTCAAAGAAAACCAGCAGCACTTCAGGTGATTTCACATCTTTTTACTTTCAAGTGTTATTTATGCGACACAAGCAGAATGCAGCACCTAATAATTCCTGCCTCCTCATTTCTGCACTGGCTGTCTGACCACTTAACCTGTATTATCTGACTGCACGCGGAGCTGATGAACAGTGCTTATCTCCACACCTGCAGGCTGGGAAGAGAGGGCTTTCCAGAACGATGCTTCAGTGCTGAAACTCTCTCCTCCTGATAGAGATCCCACTTCAGTCACATTTCTCACTGAAGCTTTCAGCAGCTCCTGAACATTCATGCTGCTGGCTGTATGGGCCATGGATGCAAACACTGTTTATTTGGTAACAAGATATCTAGGCACTGGAGTGACAGCACAGTGGGGCATAATGTGCACTTACTGCAAGAGTTAATTGTCTCATTATTGATAATCACCATGCCATTGCCATGGTTTTTATTGGGGTTTCCCTGTTAGTGATTGTATTAATATTTAAGTGATGTAAAGTGCCCTGGTTTATATTACCAACTGTAAAATCCTCTTGCAGCCCTGAACAGAATTTGTTAGAGTCCGAGTCTGGACCTAAGCTAGAAGCAGGGTATGATACTGTGTTAAAAGTCAGTGCTTTTCCCCTTCTCCAAGTTGTAACAAATGAGATATAATTATCAAACATAATTGGCATGCCAAGAAGGTTTTTTCAGCACGCAACAATCCTAGTTTCTTACCCAAGTGCTTTCAATTTAATCTGAAAAGTTACTGACCTCATTTTTTCTTTTGCAGCTTTACAGATACATCTAGACACATCTTAGCAGTCTAATCAGGTAGCAGAGCTTTTAGAAGCACTGGCAGCATATTGCTATCCTGTGGCAGGTCATAATATCCTGCGGCTGATCAGCGGCATCATGCAGCGCTCTGCTTTCTTCTTTTTTTTTTCCCGTGCCATAATCAAAAGATCAGCAGAATTGTAAATCTCTCCATTCCCGAGTTGTTCAGGGCTTTCCTCCCTTCCTCCCCCCTCAGGTTCCTCCCCACCTGCCCTTCAAAGCTGCTGCAGTGACTGAGGAGGGGGTACAGCCCTGGGACCCTCTCTTGGCAAGCTGAGGAGCACCCAAGACGGAGCTCTCAGGCACTTCCCAAAGTGCTCAGTTTAAGGCCAGTGCAGAAACAGGCAGCCCAGGAATGTCTTTTCCCTTGGTTTCCACACATTTGGGCGCCCCTCTCTTTATCTTCTCCAGCTTGTGACCAACAACAATATCTCTGAAAACACTGTATACCTGTTCATTAATCTAAGCAAGGGCTAGGCAATACGCTGAGAATCTGGTAATGTCAGATTGTCAAAAAGGTGATAAAGAAGAGCAATCCAAGGGTATTGGCTTGTGAAGAAGCTTGATCAGGAGGATAGAAATGGGAGAAGAAGAGGGATCTTCTCACTGTGCACAACTCCCTGACAGGAGGTTGGAGCCAGTTGGAAGTTGGGCTCTGCTCCTGGGGAACAAGAGACAGCAGGAGAGGAAACAGCCTCAAGGTTCACCAAGAAAGATTTACACTGGATATTGGGGAAAAATTATTCCCAGAAAGGGTTGTCGAGAAGTCCCCATTCCTGGAGGGATTTAAAAGCTGTGTGGCACTTGGGGACCTGGGTAAGTGGTGGCCTTGGCAGTGCTGGGGGAATTCTTGGACTTGATGGTCTTGGAATTCTTTTTCAACCCAATCAATCCCAGAAACAATTCTATGGTGAGGATGGTTCCAGGAAGACCTGTGAGTTGATTGTGTAGCAAAGAGAATAAAACATATCCTGTAAATTCTGAAGGAGGAATCAAGATGAGAAGTGGAATCACCATGACTGAACAAGCTGTTTTAGATCCTGGCATTAGAAGTCACCTGACGAGTGGGCAGACCTAAGGGGAGATAAAAGCTGACATCCCTTTGGAATAAGGGGAAAGAGTCCCAGTGTTCTCCAATGCAGCTACAGCTCCAATTCTGAGCTGGCCCTGAAGAGGTGTTTTTCTTTTGAATTTCCCCATAGCCAGATTCATCCCTGTTGCTACAGCCAGCATATGAAAGCAGGGCTGAGGGACACTTTCTTACGTGGACAGGACCAAGGTGACCAATCTGACTGTACTGTGTTAGTCTTGTTCACATGAACAGCAAAAAATCCCATCATCTAACTTGATTTTTTTAATGTGATTCAGGGATTTGCACTGAGAGGCATTTCGCTTGCCTTAATTCTGCTGGCTCCCTGCATTTTTTTCTTCCAGGATTAAGAGACTGACAAAATTGTTTCTTGTCCGTGTTTGGCAACAATACTTTTTTATTTTAAAATAGTACGCCCACTTTCCACTCCCTTCCCTGTGATCCCTCAAAACAGAAGTACACATGAAAACACGAAGCCTCAAAAAAAGTAATTATTTCAGAGCCTTATCATCAACATTTGAAGAACAAAACACGATAATACGCGTTTGTTGTCCCCAGATCCCCAGGCTCCAGCGAGTTTAGCGCGCACTGCTCTTCAGGGAGCCGTTTTTCACTGTTAATCACACTTTGTACACAGGAGATGCAATCTGGGAGATGGAAGTGGCGGCTCCTGGGGGATGTGCAGGGATTTCAGAGCCTACCTTCCCGTTTGGCAGCAGCCTCCGGATCTTCACACGGTCCAAGTGCCACCCCGAGTTCAGCCCTCCGCCGTTGTGTCCTATGCGAATCTTTTCAATAATGTCACCAACGTCCTCCAGCTACAGAGAAACAAACACACAAACAAAGAAACAAAGAAGTACCAAACAAGCACCAGAACAAGCACCAAAACTGTCAGAACCCGGGACATTCCTCTGACTGCCGTGGATGGCTTGAGACCCTGGCAGGGGGCTCAGAGACCTTGGCATGGGGTCAAAAACACCCGTGCCTTCGATCTTAGCCCACGGAAAAAGTTACCAATTTTGTGTGAAGATGTAAAAGACACAAGGGTTTGAGTAGAATGATAGTGAATTTATCACAGGGTGAAAAAGTAGAATGTTGGGGTTTTTAGAATAGGGGTTCAAGAGGCAAGATGGAGGAATCTGGGCATGTTCTGTCTTTTTTCTTCTTCTTCTTGGCCTCCATCTTCTGCTGGGATGGTGACACTTTTGGATTGGTTTAGAGTAGAGACAGACTGCCTAACATAGGTGATAGGTATTGGAAAATTATTGTAAATAAAGTACATGTAGTTTTTAGCATAAAAAGCTAGCACCACCCCAAGGGCAGGGACTGTGCCACAAACCAACCTGCTGGACAGATCTCAGCAGGGCAGAAAGAGAATGTGATAAGAGAAACTAAACAACCTTGAGAACCACAGCCCGAGGAATCCTGACTTCTTTGGTTGCAGTGCTGGGAAAAAAGACTCTTTATACCTCAGGAGCCATTTCAGCAACACAACAAACCCGAGACAAAACCAAACAAGCAGAACCCCAAAAAATTTTTTAAAAAGGGAAATGTTGCAGTGTGAACAACTGGTGGCTTTTCAGACACCACTTCTCTACCTTATTTCATATTTTTCCAGGCTGTTTGAAGTCCCAGGGGAGGAAATGTTAGTGCTGATATATTGTAGAATTATAAAATAAAATCCTAGAATAGGTTTGGTTCAAAGGGACCATAAAGGTCAGCCAGTTCCACCCTCTTGCCATGGGCAAGGACACCTTCCATTAGACCAGGGAGTTCCAAACCCTATCCTTGAACACTTCCAGGGATGGAGCAACCACAGCTTCTCTGAAAAATGTGTACCAGGGCTCCATCACCCTCACAGGCCAGAATTCCTTCCCAACATCCCATCTAGCCCTGCCCTCTGTCAGTTTAATACCATTGACCCTTGCTCTGTCACTATCTGCCTATATAAGAAGCCTCTAACCCTCTTTTTTAAAGTCCATTTTAGGCCCTGGCAGGGGCTCTGAGGTGTCCCTGGAGCCTTCTCTTGTGCAGCTGAGCAGCCCCAGCTGTGCCAGGCTGGCTCCAGAGCAGAGGGGCTCCAGCCCTGGCAGCATCTCCGTGGCCTCCTCTGGAGTTATGCCCTAATTTGCTTTTTGGCTAAAAGTTTTCCCCGGATTTCTGCTCCTAAATGGAGAGAACCTTGCTCTGCACAAATTTACCCACTGTATGAGAAAGGTCTGGTTGCGCAGCAGCAATCCTTCATCTCAGGCTTCTCTGCATGAGTGGGAATGAAGGCAATTGCTTGGAAATTGTCCCTGCACTTGGCACTGGTGGGGCACCACCTCGAGTGCTGCGTCCAGTTCTGGATCCCTCAATTCAACAAGGACACTGAGGGGCTGGAGCGTGTCCAGGGCAGGGAACGGAGCTGGGGAAGGGGCTGGAGCCCCAGGAGAGGCTGAGGGAGCTGGGAAGGGGCTGAGCCTGGAGCAAAGGAGGCTCAGGGGGAACCTTGTGGCTCTGCACAGCTCCTGACAGGAGGGGACAGCCGGGGGGTCGGGCTGTGCTCCCAGGGAACAGAGACGGGAGGAGAACACAGTCCTAGGCTGTGGGGAGGTTTAGTTTGGACATTAGGAAGAAATTCTTCACAAGAAAGGATGATTAGACATTGAAATGGGCTGCCCAGGGAGGTGGTATAGCCACTGTCCCTGAAGGTATTAAAGGAATGAGGGGATGTGGCCCTCAGTGCTCTGGTGACAAGGTGGGGATCAGTCACAGGCCAGACCTGGTGATCCCAGAGGTCTTTTCCAACCTAATTGATTCTGTGGTTCTGTGAATCTGAAATGCAGCTGTATCTTAAACTGCTCTTTTAAATTCACTTTCTTTTTTAAACACTTTTGTGCACTCTCTTAATACTGGAAGAATAACTCTGATACAAACAGTCTGGCATTTTATATTGTCTCTCCTCTTCTGCCAGAGAATCCCAATGCCATTCTGAGAAAGCCAAAAAGTTGATTATCTTATGAAGTTGCTACTGGGTTTTTATGCCTCCCTTAATAATTGAGTAATTTGTTCCTGGTGCATTACTTTTAACTCACTTCCCTTTCAAAGGCTTGAACAGGAAAAATTGAAATTTGCCCCTAAGTATTAGCTTTTGGTTATTCCAGTGCAAACTTTTGTGTATCTGGCCTTCAAACACCCAAGGCTGGCTTCAAACCTTTGCATGTAGAACACTGAGCTGTCCTTCTGTCCTTGGGGCCTCAGAGTCTGATTTTCTTGGATAGAAAATGGAGCATATCCATTTGCTTCACTGGAGACTCCTCCATTCTCTCTCCAGCCATACAGAAGCAAAGACAGCAGTAGTTTTAGAAGGCTCCATAGGTCAGTAGGTCTGCACTACCCAAGGAAACCACACTGAACAAACTGGGTTTGACTCCAGCAGCCCTGCTCCGACTTTAGACAGCACAAGATTCACCACAAAATAATTGAACTACCCAAACTCATTTCTAAAACTCACACACATGCACACAAGTATGCATTAGGGAAAAATTATTTTTCCTCTTTTGTCCTGTCCAAATACTCATCTTTCACTGAGACTTTTAATCAATACATAGCAATAAAATGATGCTTGAGCAGTCAAGATCCATGTTGAAGAAGAAGTAGGCTTTGCCCTGCTCTAGGCATCTCCAGCAAATCATCACTTGGAAGCACAGCTAAGAGCAGTCTCTAATCTTTCGTGCCTCTTTTGCAAAATACAAAATGATAGAGGGAGGTAAAACCACAAAGCAAACAGACAATTCCCAGTTTGTGTTTTCTGAAACCCCCCCAAATTGTTTTCAAGGTCTGTTGAACTCCAAATTATGGCCCTACACAAGCAGGTGAAAGAAAAATATATTTTGCTTTGTTCCCATCTCCTGAAGAAAGAGGAACTGGTGAAGTGAGAATGAAGTTTGAGGACAGGTTAATATGATGTTATAAATCGGTAGAACACACTGCATTTTCTCTCACTTAATCTAGGAAAAGTAGTGATGTTTCAGATTCCACAAAAATTGAAATAAATCTTATGTAATAAAGACTTAAGCAGAACACTCAGTTTAAGATTTATACCTGTGGATTAATGCAACCTCTACTATGAAAAATTGTGTGGAAACTCCACTGAAATAAAAGTCTTATTCTTTGTTTTAAAGAAATCACACTGGGGATTTATTTTATTATTCATGACATACAACAACAGTGTGGGCTGCAAGCATTTTAAGAATTGGTTTAAAATTTCCCTTCAATTATGAAAACAAACCAGACTCAAAACAGAGAGAAGATGTAAAAGCCTCTGTGAAGTCAGTGTTGGTGCTGTAGCCAGGAAGAAGGGAAGCGAAGGGCATGGAGCAGCACCAACAGGATAAGCCAGAGCAGGTCTGCCTGTGTTTTTTGCCTCTTACAAATTCTCAGCAGTAGGAATATCCTGTGAATAGGAATTGCTTAATACTGTGGATGTAAATGAGCTCACTCTCTGATGTGCACTGGTTTACTATTTGCATACAGTTGTGCAAACACTTCAGGAAATACTTGGTAAGATCTTTCAAAAAGTTAGCCTGGGTATTCAAAAATCACATTGTCTGCAGCAAAGAAATGGTTTCTCTGCCTGAGGATACAGAAGGAAAAGCATTATGCTTCTAAGTATTGCAAACTGCAAGAGAATCACAGAATCACAGAACTCCCTGGGGTGGGAGGGACCCATAAGGATCAGAGCCCAGCTCCTGCCCTGCACAGACCCCCAATAATCCCACCCTGGGCATCCCTGGGAGCATTGACCCAACTCTCCGGGAGCTCTGGCAGCCTTGGGAATGTGCCCATTCCCTGGGGAGCCTGGGCAGTGCCAGCACCCTCTGGGGAAGAACCTTTCCCTGATATCCAACCTAAACCTCCCCTTCATGCTGTTTCCTCAAGTCCTGTCTGTCCATGAGAGTGCAGGGATCAGTGTCTGCCCCTCCTCTTCCCCTCGTGAGGAAATTGGAATTGTGGTGGAGCCTCCCCTCAGTCTCCTCCTCTCCAGCTGAGCAGACCCAGTGCCCTCAGCTGCTCCTCACACAGCTTCCCCTGAAGGTCCACCACCTCCCTGTGGCTTTCTTTGGATGCTCTTTAACAGTTTGATGACTATTTTAATATTGTGGCACCCAAAAGTGCCCTCAGCACTCGAGGTGAGGCTGCCCCAGGCCAGAGCAGAGCAGCAGTGACCGAGCTGGGTGAGACCAGTGAGGAGCAGAGCAGTGGTGACACATCCTGGTCAGGATTTCCACTCTCATTGTCATTTTGGAAACGACCTCTGGCCCTTCCTGAACCTGGAAACTCATCTTTGGGGCCAGTGGAGGTGAGGAGGAGGGAGGGGCAGGGGCTGACACATGGCCTTCCTCATTTGGTAAAGGGCCAGCTACATTTTGTGACCTCCTCTACCATTTCAAGCCTCATCTCAGGTGTTATTAAAGCACTTTTTGTTGACTAAATAAATTTGATGGTTTCACAGTACAAGAATAGAGAGGACTGAGGGTGTTTATTCCTGATCACTGCATGCTCCCCAATGCTCCCCATGCTTCAATCTTACCTCCACGATG
The DNA here is from genome assembly GCF_901933205.1 of Camarhynchus parvulus. Lineage (NCBI taxonomy): Eukaryota > Metazoa > Chordata > Aves > Passeriformes > Thraupidae > Camarhynchus > Camarhynchus parvulus. The sequence continues at coordinate 67,829,935 of NC_044601.1, forward strand.
AACTGATTCACTGAATTCCTTTCAAAATACATCCTTTGCTCTCTCTTGTTGAGGCACAGGGATTTTTGCTGAGTGCAAATCCCATCACTTCCATAAAGAACAATGAAGACATCTGCATCCGTGCCAGCTCCAAAAATATCACTGGTGTACACTGTGATCTCGTAAGGAACAACTGGTTCAGGAAATGACAGAAAACAGAAACAAGCCAAAAGGAGTTAGGAGCCAGCATAGCAATGCCCCTAAGGAAAAAAAAAAATAGTGAAACAAAAAATGAGTTCTAAATCTCAACAGTGAAAGAGGAGAGGGTAGCAATCACTTGTGGTCAGTTAAATTATCAGGTTGATCAGTCCTATGAGAATACAAAGGAATTTCATTTCATAAGGAAATTCCTTTTCTTTACAAGGCAAGTTGACCTTGATATGAGTTGATGTAATGAGTTTTTAAGTTAATCATATGACATTCATTGTACTTGCCATCCAAAGTTAGTGAAACAAGATTTACTTCAACAGCTCAAGAGTTAAAACAAAACATGAATTTGCAAATTTTTGAGCATTTAAGAAGATGGATGAAGTTAAGACAACTGGAGGCAGTGAAAAATATTCAAGATAGTCTTATTGATAAAAAAGTCCTAATATTTCCATTACTAAACAGATGACAAAAATCCATCACAAGGAAGTTAATAATTCCTCTGTTCCATTTTTCACTTGGTAACACCTCCCCTGAAACTCTGAGGCAAACAGGTTAAATTACAACTCAGAATGATGGTGGATGCAGAACAGTAATGTTCAAGACCATAAATACCCCTATATCCTTTTCCTGTGGTTTCTCCAGAATGTCCCATGACCCCAGAATATGCTGCCTCCTTTTGTTCTATTCTGTCTTCACAGCTTCTCAGTCCTGAGTCCTGCTGGAGTATGACTCAGACTTGCCCAGGAATGAGGCTGACCCAGGGATATGGGAACAGGGGCTCTGTTCCTGGCTCTGCTGTGGACTTGCTGAATATATCCTCAGTTTTCAAGGTGAGATGGTGTTCAGCTCACAGAGTAAGAAACATAGGTTTACATGTCTGCCGGACAAGTGTGTGCATCTCCAGATGTCAGCAATAAAGTCAATAAAGTGCAGAAACACTTAATCAAGGAATGAAGGCACTTGCCTTGGGATTAGCTGAATCACTCCCCAATCCAACCTCTGAATGACCAAATAACCACAATGGCAATTCAGACACTCCACTGTCATGAGCACATGTGATGTCAGCTGTGCCAAACTGTATCGTGTCCCAAACTGTGTCCTGTCCCAAACTCCTTTAAATCCTTTCTGAAATCAAAACACCAGGTAAGACTTGGGCATCCCTGAACAGCTCTGCAGGGACCTCTCCTGCCTCAGGAGGAGGCTTTCCCTCAGTCCCACTATCCATAGGCACGGCCTTCAACATCAGGATTCTGCCATGGCCATGATATGCTCCTGGCCATCCCTCTCTCATGCATCCCTAAAAAACTTCCATCCTTTCCCATCCCTCACTACAGTCTTGTCAGCTGCTTGTCATTCTCACCCTCCTACTCTGCCACATCTTCAGTAGTTTTTGATCTTTACATTACAGCAGCTTGCACTGTGTTTCAGACTCAGTATCTCTGTTAGAGTAGGGAGAAGTCTCTCAGCACCACCTCTATTACTGCTGGAGTAACTCTGATTATCCATATAAGACATTAATCATCCATTAAAAGCTCAGGCTCTCTAAATACAGCTCTCAGGAGGCCAGAGATGAAGAAGTTTTCTTCTATAGAGAGTCAGCCTGGAGATACTCAATATTCTTCCTGCCCAACCCAGTGAAATCTGCTCTGCTGTGCTGCAAGTACACTGGAATAGCTTTTCCAGAATGTAAGAAGGGGGGGTGGGGGGGGGAATCCTGCATACCAAAAATCACACACTATGCATTATGAATTAAAAATTATCCTCTCTGCTGAAGGCTGTAGCACTTGCTCTTGTTGCTTGAATATTAACAGCAGCTTAGAACTGAATCAGCAAAGCAGCGCCCTAACAAGGTCACCAACAGCACAACTTTCAGCTATCAGATGCCCAATTCATTTACATGGCACTTTTAAAGCTGTATACCCACAGGGATGATTTTAATTGGACTGTGGATGACATGTTTTCACCGTGAAACAATTCTGGCACGAGTCATCATAAAACAAATCAAGCCAGTTTAGTTACCTCTGGCAAACTGAAACCCACAGGTTAATTGCTAGGAAACCAGAATGTAGTAAACAGCACAGTGGGGATGGCTCAAATGGTGAAAAAGCCTAAGCTGACAGCGGGCCTGGTGGAAAATGTTTGCCAGAGAGGCCTGACTGCTTCCAAAGGCTGGATGTGGACTGCTGACAAAAATCAGGATAACATGAACTATGTGCTCAAAGGCACAGCATGCCAGAAGCTCCTACATCATTAAAATATTCCGTATTAATAAATTATATAGTCAACATCTGCATCAAAATATATATTGATTGGAATAACATGGTAAAAACAGAAGAGAAGCATGTATTGAGTCTGTGAGGTACAGTCACTCCTATAAAAGGAGTGCATCTATTAATCAATTTATTTTTTCAGACACAAAGACATGGAATACTGCATCCAGCTCTGGAGTGCCCACCTTAAAGAGGACCTGGAGCTGCTGGAGGGAATCCAGAGGAGACCATGGAGATGCTCCAAGAGCCTGAGCTCTGGAGCCAGCCTGGCACAGCTGGGGCTGCTCAGCTGCACAAGAGAAGGCTCCAGGGACACCTCAGAGCCCCTGCCAGGGCCTCCAGGGGCTCCAGGAGAGCTGCACAGCCACTGGGGACAAGGCATGCAGGGACAGCAGCCAGGCAATGGCTTCCCAGGGCCAGAGGGCAGGGACAGATTTTGGGCTATTGGCAATTAGGAATTGCTGGCTGGGAGGGTGGGGCAGGCCCTGGCCCAGGGTGCCCAGAGCAGCTGTGGCTGCCCCTGGATCCCTGGGAGTGCCCAAGGCCAGGCTGGATGGGGCTTGGAGCAGCCTGGGATAGTGGAAGGTGTCTCTGCCATGGCAGGGGATGGACTGGATGATTTTTAAGATCCGTTTCAATTCTGTGAATTTACTTTGTCTTCCATTGGACTGACAAAAGTGCAGAAGGGAGCAAAGGGAATCCTTTCTTCTGCTCTAGAGAGTTTGGATAAAGAAGGTTCAACATGAGAAATAAAAATACCTTGATCAAAGAATAGGTGAAGCACAAAGACATGACAATGGCAGATCCTCAGAGAAGAAATTATTTCAGCTTACAGGCTGCAGGGTACAGGGATCTGAACATGAGAGGGACCTTCAACATGAACCTTCATCTTCATAATAAAAAAGAAGGAGGCAAAACAGCTGATGGCCTTCCTTGTGGTTATTCCTACAACTACTTGTGAAAAAGGAAACTGAGGCAGAGAAAGGGAGTTTGGGCAGCTCTAAATTTTGATATCTAAATAAAGAACTGCAGGCAATAAGGCTTTTGATACCTTCAGTGCATACACTGGGGATGAGTGGAGAAACAGCCTTGGTGTGAAATTTTTTAGCTCTTCTTACGAATGACCAGGAAATCAACTCCCAGGTGTCAGACCTCATCCCTCATCATTGTGGCATCCAACCCAATGTAAGGAAAAGGCAGCTCTGACAGTACCCTGACAGTGAGCAAAATTCATCAACCACTTGAAGTAAAGCAGATCAGAGAGGGACAAGTCAAATACAGTCTCAGGGCTGTACTCTGCACACTGTCAAAGATGCTTAAGAAAGGGGAGCAATGAGAGGGGAGAGGGTTAAAAAGTAAGCAAAATATTTCATTTATTTCAAGAAAACCATGGGATCTGGTGCTTAGTATTCTGCAAAAAGGAAAAGAAGATTCCAGAGCTAAAGAGTTTGAGTTGCCATAGCAGACTCAAGCTCATACTCAGAAGGATGTTTACCCAAAAAATTAATTTGGAGGGGAGTGAAGAGTAAGGAAAAATTGGAGAACACTAAAAAAGGCAGATCAGTGCAACACTTCTAGAAAAGCACCACACTAAGAAACTCTGGAAGAGGGTCTTTCAGCAAGAGAGGAGTGTGCAATGCCAAAGGCACTGGAAGAACTGACTTGGAAGCAAGACCACAGTGTCTGCTTTGGCACCAGAAATGGCAATATTAGAATGGAGCAAGATCAAAGGGAAACTGGAGACAAGAAAGACAGCTTGGAATGAGCAGCGGACTTGGAGGGGATGGGGAAATGGGAAGAAAAAGAAAATCATCCACATCCACATGACTTCTAATGATTCTCTGATTTGGCAAACGTAGTAAATGCTAATCTAGAGCACCCAGTGGAACTTTCTTGTAGTAATTTGAATAGCTGGCATGAGATCTACTTTTAAATTTCCCAAAGCCAGTTCAAGGGAGAGGTGAAACCTATAAAACTGCATGAGACAGTGAGATTTTTATCTTCTGTAATGACAGGTGTATCCTGGGGAAATGGCATTCTGCTCACATGGGATGTACTCTACTGTCTGCAGTTCTGCAGGGAAGATGATTCTCTCAATGGCTCCATCATCCTCGGATTTATCCAGCCAGCGGCCACAGGGGAACTTGAGGCACTGTCCCAGGGATGGGGCATCAATCTCCACCCATTCCAGAAACCAGCCAGTTGAATTACCTGTGGTGCAAAGATAACAGTGAATAACCCACGAAGCCTTTACAGACAACAGCAAATGAATCACTGCCCGCCAAGCCTCAGAGAAATAAATCTTTCTGTCTGTTGCCAAAGGGAATGTAGAATATATGGCTTAAAGATCATTGGATGCAATTGCCCAGGATTGAGGTAAAATGCTTCACATTTCTATAAGTGTCAGGCTAAAGATGTGCATGTGGAAATGCTAATTACTGCATCACTTTTATCAATTGGCCTCTGTAATAATAAAGAGCAGCTATCAATAAATCTGTATTTATTGACCCATAGGGGAAGAGATCCATGCATAGCTCCACTGCCTCCCTTGTTTGTAGTAGATACACAGAATTCTGTCTAAAAAAGCAGCCAAGACTTGATTATCAAAATATCACCAAAACCTTAATAAAGAAGTGAAATGAGCCTATAGGTCCCATGCAATAAAAAAAATATGGGGTTTGGTTGTACCTGTGAAATCTCTCTAAAGATTGGCTGTAAAACTATGCAGACCCTTGCAGAGGGAGAGGATGCAAAGCTACCTTCAAGTTGGCACCACTGAGCTCCTAATGTCACATGGGAATGGAATCAGCAGCAAAGATAGTAGCAGCAGCAGCCAAAGTGACAGCAAGGATCTGTCACCAAGAGATAAATTACGTTTGGGGTCTTGGAGGCAGGTTATTTTATACAGCAATGCACCCTGTGCACTAGAAACACTGCTTTACAGAGCAGATTATCTTACCTTTATTGTCATGGCCTATCTTGATTTTTTTCAGGTCTCCAATGTCCACAGACTCCACTGTAAACTCATCTACCTTCCCACGCTCAAATTTGTTCTTGTTAATCTTTGAGGCCTTTAGGCTGACTATCCCTGTTGTGGCGATGCAAAAGGACATTGTTCAGCATGTGAAACAAATCCGCTGGGAATGTCAACAGTGGGATGAGGGAAGGGGCTAAAATGCAAAAATTGGCTTTTCATCTCAAGATCTGAGCTTTGTCCCTCCCTCTGAGCCCAAGTCTGTATCAACACCCAAAATATACAGAATTCCTCCCTTGAATGATCCTCTGGCAGTGCAACAGGGACAATGTTGTTGTGCTGTGCTCGCAGCTAAAGAAATCAGTGCTACCCATCAGTTCCCCTGTCACTCTCACAGGCATCCCAGCCACTGCACACACAGCTCAGCTGCTTCCAAGAGGATTTGCTCATCAGCTGATTAAATACTTCTGGGCCACTCAAAGAGGCAGAGGAGGGTTGGGTTTCAGGAGCATGCTGATTCATTGCTGAGGAAAGCAAATCATCCAGTGCATTCACTGCTCAATAATGTAGTCCCAGTCAACTGTGCTGTTTCTATAATTGAAATTAAAACCTTTAGACCAGCAGCTGGTGCAAATCAGCATCGCAAAGCTTGGCAGTGATTTACAGCAGCTGGTGCTGTGCTCCAAGTTACCACGACGTGTGCACCGACTGCGAAAACACAAAGTCGCACTAAAAGAAGTGAGAAATGGGTATTGGGGAAATGAAAAGAAACAATGACCTGTCTTTTCAGGTGTCAGACAGGGAGCTGCTTTCCTTTTCCATCATTTGAAGCCATACCTGTATCGTCTTTACTTCCATAGAGTATGATGAAAACGTTGGCATCTGTCCCAGCATTCTTCTTGTCCCCCGTTTTCACTTTCACTGTGTATGTCGTGGATTTAGCTGCCAGATAAAATATCTTAATTTAAGAGTGTGATGTCCAACCAGGAGTTAACTCTACTCTTCCTTGCATAAATGTGTGCTTGGTTTGAGTTTTGTTTTGACTGATCACAACCATGCTGTAATCTCTAATTCCTGTCCTATGCTCCGGTAGCCCTTGAGGTGAGCTGGGTTGTCTGGTTCCAGAATCTTCTACTGCTCCAGTCACTCAGCACATTGCCTGAATATCTACAGATAAGAAATGTGCTCAAGCCTTCCCATTTGCTTCCTGGGAACCTCCAACCCTCCTCAAAGCTGCCTCTGACTGCAATATTTCATTTAAAAAATCCACATACCCCCCCTTAATTTCATTGGCATTAAATAATACATGTGCATATAACACATACCAGAAAGTGTGTACACTGACATATACAGTTCATATTCACAAACACACCTTTCAGAACAGCATCAGTAGGGATGTTTCTACTGCAACATCATCTAGAAAATGCAGTAAACTAATAAAAAAATCTCATGGAAAAGTCTAATAATGGTGTTCACTCAGCTGCTATGACCTCAAGATTTCCAAAATTGAATACTTCCTCCCTAGCTGGATGTCATGGTTTCTTTCCAAAAGAAATAAGTTAAAATGTTGGACTCTCAGCACCTTGCTGAGTGTGTCCCAGTGACCCAGGAGTGTGTCACTGCTCTGTGGTTACCATGCAAATTTATATACAAATGAGGCAAAGTTGTTTTGGAGGACAACAGACACAAGCAGCAAGACGGAGAGTGAGACAAATTTAGGTCCCTTCTCCTTGTCTGGGTGTGTTTCCTCTCTGCTCAGTTTCATGTTGGAACATTTAACCATAACAGTCCATGATGTGAAATGAATGAGATTTATTCCTTAGATACTAGCAACCAATATGCATTTCAGTTCAAAAACAAGAACTGAGCCTATTACCCATCTTCCTAGCCTTGTCACTTAGGGTCCAATCTTGAAAGATTAAATCAACTAAAAATGAGGAGGGTCCACTCCTCGCAAACAAACTTGATGCTTCATTGATGTCTGAAAATTTCATTCTGGGGCAAAATTACTCCCAGCACAGTGAGTAACTGCTCCTGCTCACTGCTAATGCCCTCAGCAGCACTAACAACCTGGTTCCTTTCCAACCCCACACTGGAAGAAATTCAAGGCCAACATATACATTCCACCTTTCTGTTCCAGGCCCAAGGTTGCAGGAGACTGGCCCTCATTTTCCGAGTCTTTCTTTACAAATGCTTCATCCACTGGGACCAGCTCCCTGGCAATCTGACCGTCATCTTCCTCCACTGCCAACCACCGCTGGCATGGAAAGTAATACCTAAAAAATGACAGCAGCACCCGGTGTATACACAGGACTTCACAGGCTTTAATAACATAAACAAGCACAGATCAGAGGCTACTTGAAGGAAAAAAAAAATGAAACAACAAGATTACTCAAGGCTGAGCAATACCTCTGTTTTCGTCCTTGAGATCTGGTGTTGTGGGAGCTAAATCCATAAATAGGTTAGGGAGCACATACTGCTAAGTGCTGTTTCTGGGCTGCCAGCCCCACATGGTTGATTCATTTTAATTTCACTCCCAGAAAGAGTTCAGTAACTTCAAGGACCTCCAGTCTCCCAGGCATTTTATGTTTATGAAGACTGAACCCATCTTGTCCTTAAGAGTGGTCCCACCCATCAGAGCATTGTGCAACTTTTAAGCATGTGATTTCCAGCAAGTTCCAGCTCGAAGGCAAGCCTATATTTCAGATTTTGAGCAGCCCATTCTTTGCTCATCCAGCTGTCTGTGGAAATCATGAGAGTTTGCTTAGATCAGAATTTGCTTTTGGCCTAGATCTTTGCATTAAGTAGAAAGGGCAAATAAAACTCAGAGACTTCCAAAGTGAGGCCTAGAAGGGAAAAGCCTGAGTGCAGCCTCTGCTCCAGGAGGGAGACATGAGCCCATCCCATGAGGAGAAACAGAAAAGAGCTGAGGCTGCCTTCCAAACACTGCTGGTTCCCAAATTACAGAGGTGCTGGGACAGCAAACCCCCCCACGGGTACCCCAGAATGGCCCCACACTCTGTGTCATGGCACAGGGACCACAAGGCTCCCAAGGGATGGCCATTCCCTGAGGAGCTCCAACAACGCCCTCCTGCATCTCCTCTGCCTCCCCACAGCTCTGCAGGCTCCTGAGGGCACAGCCCCTTTCCTGACCCCATGAAAAGGGCACAACAGGCTCCTCACGTGGTGCTCTCTTTGAGGTCAGTAATCTCCACCCGCTCCAGGAACCAGCTGGGGCTGGCGCCAGAGTTATCGTGGCGGATCCGCAGCTTCTTCAGCTCGCCCAGGTCGATGGCTTTGATGGTGAACACGTCTACCTGCACAGGAGGCAAGAGTCAAATGGCTGTGTTTCCAAGAAAGAAGGAAAGAAATGGCCAAGGGCAATAATCTTTTTTGCCATTAAAACGTAGCTATTTGTAAGTTCTCTTTGTACTCTTTGTGTGGGTGTACAAAAATAACTACAGAGCTCTGAGGTCTCCCATTAACACTCATGTTGGGCTCCTACAAGGCAGTGACAGCCCTGGAGCTGCTCCCCCCTTCACTCCTCTCTTTACCTCATCCCAGTAACAGCTTTCTGTAAGTTTAACTCCTTTCTGCTAAATATCATTCCTTTCAGGCTTAGTATTTTCCCACAGATTGAATCTGGAACCGGACAAAAACCATGTTGGCTCCATGGAAATTCTCCTGCTCACCTCTGTGTAGAATCTTCCAATATCCACAGTTGGAAGGGATCCACAAGGATCACTGAGTCCAACTCCTGGCTCTGCATGGGACAGCCCCAAAATGCAGCCCATATGCTTTATTTCAAATATTTCAGAATTTCTTCCTTTTGCCATTTACCACAACCAAGAGGATCATTTATTAACTGTGTTAGTGTGACAGGATGGCCCTTGTTATCATAACAGTTTAAACATCTTAATGTGATTAATATGTCGGTAGACTTTGGGTTTGTATTCCCCAGAGTAAGGAGCATTACATTTGCAGCTTGGAGCTCTTCCCACTGAATGAAGAACTATGTACAGGTTGCAGTTTCACCAGTGCCAAGCTCATAAATCACAGCTAACAGCTTATTTAACAACCTTAGGGCTCTTTTTTTTTTTGTAGTTGCAAGTTTTCCACAGCTGCTTTTTGTTTCTATAATTTTTTGTTCTTCAGAATTATTCCTTGAAAAACTCCTGGCTATAACAGTAGATTTTTGTTAATTGCTCATAAACTTTTTATAGCAAATACTAAACATGCAAGAGATGATCTTTAATTGGATTGGATTATAACGTAATTACAGCACACTGTGTGATATTGCTTTTATTCCCTGGCTAGTTGGGTACTTAGAATAGTTTTTGTATCTAAATATCTACATGCTTGAACTCCCCCAAAAAATACTCTCCAATATTAATTTAAAGTTTGTAAGTTTTAAGTATTCCTGAAAGGAAGCATTATTACCAGAAAGCTTGCAGGAAGCAGATGCAGAAAATGGCTCCAACATGGAATTGGTATTCAGCTTATTATTCAAATGAATCTCCCCTGGAAAATGTTTTGAGGCATTTTGCTTTATATAATATATTTCAGAAATAAAAAAAAAATTGAAAGAAGTGAGGAGAAAGTGTAGTGAACGGCCAGCACATCAACCGAGAGAGCCCTGCCAGCCTCCTTCTTGCTTGAGTGAGTGGAGTTCATGCATTACCTGTCCTTTCTCAAACTTGTTGAGGTTGTTTGACCTTTTCAGCTGGCGCTCACCCGTGTCTCCTCTTTGCATGCCATAGATGCTCAGGAAGACATTAGCATCTGTCCCAGCTCCCCCCACAGTCCCAGTGAGGACGCGGACTTCATATGTATTTTCTGCAAGTAAAATAGCACAGGCAGGTCAGAAGGACCCCAGAAATGGCCATATTTCATCAAATCTGTGGCTCACCACAAAAGTGTTTAACCCCCAAAATGCCAGCACATAAAGAGTTTGCCTGGAGCTTGTTGGCATCTATATTAAAACATGAGCAGCTCTGCCTTCCTCCAGCCCCTCTCTTTGGCCATAACAGCAGTTACATCTTGCTAAACTCTCAGCTGCAGTGGGGGCCTCTGGGACTCTTGATCCAAGTGCTCCAGATGACCTTTGATGAATCCTATGGGAGTCCTTTAGGATATTCCAGTTTCAGGCTGTCTCCTCTGCGCTCTGCCTTAGCTTACCCACCATCCTCTTCCTCCCTAGCTTGACCCGCCACAGATCCAGTGCATGCCTGGGGCAACGGGGTGGTTGTGGGGGATAAATGGTCCTGCCAAATGTGGTTATCATCCTTCATGGAGAGGCTGGATACACACACACACACACACACACACACTCACACACACACTCTCCCTATGGTATTTACCCTCCAGGTCAGATTCTCCATCAGGCACCAGCTCCACCACGAGCTCCTTATCCCCTTCGTCCCTAGCCAGCCAGCGATGTGCCACAAACGTGTAGACATCCATTCCTTCTTCCTCCTTGGTCTCCTCCCCTTCCTCCTCATTAGACTTCTTTTTCTTCTCCGTGTTTTCATCCGACCCCTTTGTTTTGGTGGCCAGGCGCTTCAGCGTGACGCTCTCCAGGAACCAGCCATCCCCAATGCCTGTCCCGTCGTGGCCTATCCGGATCTTGTAAATCTTGCCAACATCTGCAGCCTCTCTCTGCCACCCAGGGAAAGTCAGCACCCAGAGGGATAGAAGACAATCTTAATTTCATAAAGCACTCTCTTAAAAAGGACAAGCAAGGCCTCCATCACACAAAATTATCTAAGCAAGGATAAGAACAATTTCCTAATGCAAGTTTACATTTTCCTTTCTGCTTTACTATTTCATACTTCCCATCACCAAATATCATCTGAACGGATTAAGCTGAAGACATTCAGAGCAGCCATGGTGAGGAGAGGAGCTAAATTCATATTTATTGGGCTCCCTACTTCCTCATTGCTCTCCTTACCTGTATTGTCTCTGTGTTGTCGCTGAAGATGAATATATGATAATACCTCACCAGGTTTTTACAGATTCTCAGTGCATGAGGCATTTTGAAATTAATAATAAGATGCCTTTCATACTCAGCACAGGATATGAACCCAGCAAGAAGCAATAATGGTGTAGTGAAAAGGCAGTTAACTCATATAACGCGATCTCTGACACAGACTGTGGGTTTGGAGTGCCCTTCTCCCTCCTTCTCATCTGGAAAATTAGAGAAGTATTTTCTCACTTTTTTGGTGAGCAGAGAGGATACAATCATTGGTGGTTACAGTGCTTCAGTGGCAGAAGGCTGATCAGTAAGAAGATTTACATCCCTCTAGTCAGCACAGCAGACACAAAACCTTCTTGGTTTAGATTATCTGTCTGGATTACTACCTAATGAAGTTGGATAGAAGGTTTTACTCCACACAATCCTTCAACAGCCCATGACTTGTTTCTGGTGATTGCTTATGCTGTTATGCAGTGTTTATGTTATAAAACTTGCAAACATTTGCTTCAGGCTGAAATCTGGCACTTGGCATGTAAGGTTTTAGTCTAGAAGCGTTTTGTAGATTAAAACAAAATCAATTGCACACAAGATGCTTATCAGAAAACTGAAATTGATCCCACTGTCCTGACATAAAGAATGTATCTTTCCTTACACGGATTTACTCTTAGATTTACTGTAATCATCCTGCATGCCTTGTCCATGACTGATGGCATTTCCTATTATCATGTAGCTCACAGAATCTTATTTTTGCCTGTGTCTTTTTGTAAACATTCATATAGTGAAAGAGATAGACGATCTATTTATTAATGCTCCAGAGCTTCTGCCTTGTGTGCTTATTAAAAAAATCACAGAAATGGGCATAATTTTCAAATCTGGCAATAAATATCAGAGAGAGGATATAAGCAAAGCTAAGTAAACAGAACACTGTACATATGGCTTTATTATAAATCTTATATTGGCTAATAGCTCTTACTCATAAATTTTAGAAAGCTTATTTCCTTTAAAATCAGAGAAACTTAATCTTAAAATTATAGAGAGTTTTTAAAAAGCAAACATTTATAAGGTACTATTCATTTCAAATCCCCAAAAACTCATTAAAAATATATAAACATCAGTAACTCCATTCAGTAAAGCAAGAAAATGAGGCAGGAGGAGGTGAACTGATCTCAAAAACACACAGTACAAAACTGGTGAAGCTGTGGATAAAGGCACCTCCATTTGTCCGCTGACAGCAGGAAGGATATCCCAGTCTTGATGATTCAGGGGACCTTCAGCAATTAGCTGCAAGCTTAGCCGTGCTGAGATGGATCCAGCCTCTGTGGGGCTGCAAATTCTCAGGAACACTTAGGCACTGCTGTGCCAAGTCTTGTGCTGTGAGCACATGTGGCAGATGTGCCTGAAATCCTGTGCCCACCTGCGCTCTCTGCTTCACTGTCCAGATGTTGGTCTCTCCTGCCCTACAGAAGGATGTGGCTCTGACAGAGCACCTTGTCTTTGCTCTGATCCCACATCAGGGCAGGTGCTAGGACCATTCCTGTCCTGCAAGCCATGGTTCCTCTGGGCAGAAACCCCAAGCTAACAAGGCAGAAGAGAACATTGGTCCCAAAGGGAGAGGATGCCTGACCACGTTGTGATCCACACTTGCTGGGCAGCCTAATCAGCCCAGGATTATCTTGCTGGATTATACAAGACCTGGCTCATTCCCTAGAGTTTTGTTGGAGGTGCCTCAGCCCTTTAAACACTCCCTTTGCTGCTGGGCTGCTCAGAAAGAGGTGTGGGCTCTGCAGTATAAACCTGAATTTTTAAAAAGCTCTGAATTCTGACCATCCTGATACCTGGAGGGCTGAGCTGTGCACATTGAGTGTCAGGGCTGTGCAGGGCCTGCTGGGACAGTGTTACAGGCACTGTAAAATCCATGGGGCATTCACACATTCTCAGGAATTACAGCTGCAAACCTCTGCAGGGCTGACATCTGTACCCGTAGTTAATGGTGTGTGTGACCACAGGCAAACCTGGGATTCCTTCTACTCTCATACAATGGTGTTTTCTTTTTCCCCCAGCTACACAATGAGAATTGGCAATAACACGTGGTCAGGCCCAAAGTTTGAAGTCTTTTGAGATCCTTTTGAAAGTAAATATAAACAAATACTGCTATTAGATCATAAATTTCAATGACACCTTTGCTAGTAGCCCCTAAGAAGATAGAAGCCCCTCGACAAAACACAAAACCGCATAAAGAAATAAAAAGCCTTCCAAAACTAAGGATAGAGGACAGTTGATACTGCCAGACATGCAATTTTCTTGAAAAGTCTTTTTTTTGTATAGCTGGGCCAGTTGCTCTGTTGATGTCTCAACTTTGGCTGATAATTTCTTTCCCCTTTTAGAAGTGGCAGTGACTGCCTTCATCATACCTTGAAGATATCTGTGGCTCCCCTTTCAAAGTTGTTGGATCTGTTGTCCAAGATGATCAATTCCGTTTTGCCAGTCTCACCATAAATCTGCATGAAGACGTTGGCGTTGGTGCCTGCGGCTCGCACGCCTCCAGTGACTACAGACACCTCATAGTTTATCACTGGTCCAAAAATAAAGCAATTAAATCAGCAGAGAAACTCAGATAACAACATTCCTGGGGGCTCAGGTTTGAAATTAAATTACCTTGTCTTAACAAATGTCCACATAGCCGACCATTTGCTCTTATCCGAACTAAATGTGAGATAACAGAACTCTTCACTGAGGACTAACCTAATAGCTTTCCTTTTACAAGTGTTAGCCAGTGTCAGGGGGGTGCAAAACAGAGCCTTAAAAGGGAATTTTGTTTCAGGACTAACTATAGAATGGTTGAATGATCTCCTTTGTACAGTGCAAGGGAGGGAGGTGCAGAGAGCAGGGGAAAACCACAGCATTCTTTCTCAGGACCCAGCAGCAAATTTTAACTGCAGCCTTAAAACAAAATGGGTCTACTGATAAAAGTCAAGTGGCCAGTAGGGATTTGGCACTTAGTTATCAAACAGCTTCTCCCTTCCAGGAAACAGGGCAATAAAGACAGGATGGGGCATGTGCTGGTGTGTAAAGAGAAAAAAGTACTGGGGCAGATAAATGTAGAAAAAAGAAGAACCCACTGATATTGCAGTGAAGAAGCACATTGTCTTGTGCTGTGTTGTGCTGCCCAGGATGTAAATTTTTCATATGGTCTCAAGAAATGGAGATGAAAATCTCTGTAATGTTTTTCCAACTCTTTCAGAAAACATGAGGGGAATATTTTACTTTCCTCACAAATATAAGCCCATAGGAATGGTGATTTTTTTGGTTTTATTGTCTAAGACAGTGGTGACCTTGCCCTGAAGGATGGGAGCAATACACATTTAGCCCTATCTTTAAAGCAGCACGTGTTCTCTTACATTTCTCAATGGGCAAAATCTCACTTGGGTAGACTTCCACCTCCACCCTGCCATCAGCCTCATTCTTGTCAAGCCACCGGTTGCAGGGGAACATGTACTGCCTTCCCTGGACTGGAACTGTGATCTGGACACTGGCCAGGAACCAGCCGGACCGCAGACCCACGTTATCGTGCCCAATCAGAATTCGGTTGATCTTTGGAAAAAGCAAACAAAAACCCAGAGGGCAGGGAAAAACCCAACACAACGGAATTTGCTTAATGTAAAACAGTCTCCTTACCCTGGCACGGTGCTCTTCCACCGTGTTCGTGTAAATAGTTAATATATGTATTTAGCTGCAGGCTTAAAACACTCCTCACGTGCCAGCATACACAATACACTGGTGTAAAATCTATGTAAAATGTGCCTCTTAATATCCAGTGTGA
The DNA here is from genome assembly GCF_901933205.1 of Camarhynchus parvulus. NCBI lineage: Eukaryota > Metazoa > Chordata > Aves > Passeriformes > Thraupidae > Camarhynchus > Camarhynchus parvulus. The sequence goes on from NC_044601.1 coordinate 67,845,162, forward strand.
ATGTCAAAGGCTCTTTCATCACCTTCAATATGGAATGTTATTTTGCTCCTGAATTCAGGCACTTGCACAAAGTATAGAGCCACCTGCAATTGATTCTTACCTTTCCAATATCCATCATATCTAGAGTAAACTCATCCACTCGACTACGTTCAAAATAATTGCCTAGATCATTATCAGAGACTAAGAGAAACTCTTTGCTGGAGTCTGCTTTTTCACCGTAGAGTTTGATGAAAACCCTGGAATCTGAGCTGGCACCGGGGATATCTCCCGTCTTCACGCTGATGTGATAACTGACATCTGGAGAAAGATCGATGCACAAAACACAGACAGGTGAGTGGCACTGCCAGTGCCCAGCCAGGCAATTGGCTTCTAACAGCTGACAGGGGAGGAAGGCTCCAGATACAGACACAGAAAGGGCCTTGCCCTCCATTCATGCATCCAGCACCTCAGGGCCATGCTGGAGAAGCTGTCACACCTTGGAGTTATTAACCGAAATAAAGAAGAAATCCAATAGGGACACTGGTAAGCATAAAATATTCTGTATGCCTTCCTCTCACTGTTAGATGATTACCCACAGCATAAAAATGCACTTAGGCAAATGGGATTATTTCACCATTTTTATACTTAACAATTTAATTCAATAACTTTGACCTTCTTTGTATTTTTTTTTTCTAAACACAACAACCTGCACTGTGCAAGCACCATTTTCTAAAGAAAATTGTAGCATTGGAGCCCTGGTTCTCCAGAAAAGGACAATATAATATTTTTCGTGATTTCCTTCAGAGAATGTCATTATTTGGTGGCATTTACTCTACTAAAACAGTAGCAATTCAAGATCCTTCAGGGAAAGATATAAAAGAAAGCAGTTCTTAAACAAATCACAACTTTAAAAACCTTTTCTTTCTACCTATATAATGTTGCAATTATGTTCTTTTGCCATTCATAAACTAGAATTTAAGAGTCAGAGGCATTTCTCTCAGCATGACCTACTGCAGCTTCTTGCATAAGAATGGCAAAAAAGGCCCAGTAGATTTAGTGGGAACTGACAAGAATTATTAAGAAGAATAAAGCAAATAAACACATCCATGTACAACTAAAACCCAGACCTTTTTTCCAAGCTAAACTCACTTTTTAGCAGTGGTGACTCCCCAGCAGGCACTAATTCTCGGACAATCTGACCATCGTCCTCATTTTTGTCAAGCCATCTGGTTTACAAACAGAAGTAAGTTATCTTTGAATAATTAGCACCTGTTAGACCTTTCATAATCTACATTGGCTTCACACATAGCCCATATCCACACTACAGTCAATAAGATATTTTTAGAGGGCTCTGTATCTCTGTTGTCTTAGCAGGGACTTGACCAGACCATACGGCAGCCACATTTTAAATCTCCATTTTCCCAAGAAGAGGGACTGTGAGAGCTCTGCTCGCAGTAGATAAGCATCTGCTGCGATGTCCATCTGTCTGAAAAGCACAAGCTCCACAACCACAAGTTATTCCTGTGAACAGGCAGTCTTAGTGTCTTGAAAGATTTGACCTTCGATGACCAGAAAGACTTGCAGCCTCTACTACTGAAGGGAGGGGATGAATTGTGTTATTCCCATTTTCGGGGCTGGGTATGTGCAGGCAGCTGGCATCAGCAAAAAGGAAGGATTTGCAAAGTTTCTCAACTCTAAAGATACAACTAGGCTAATTGAGAAGAGGAGCTGGGCACAAAGCAAACTGTAGCGTGACCTCAAAGGAAAAAAAATTCTGAAAGGAAAATCATAGAATCATAGAATGGTTTGGGTTGGAAGGGACCCTGAAGACCACCCAGCTCCTACTGCCTGCCATGGGCAGGGACCTTCCCCTATCCCAGGTGGCTCAAAGCCCCATCCAACCTGAGCTTGAACACTTCAGGGATGGGGCAGCCACAGTTTCTCTGGGCAACCTGTGCCAGGGTCTCACCACACTGATAGTAAAGAATTTCTTCTTAATATTTTATCTCTCTGCCCTCCTTCAGCTTAAAATAGTTTCTGCCTTATCCTACCATAACATGCCCTTTCCAAAAGTTTCCTCTTAAGTCCCCCTCTAAAAGGCCCCTCCCAAAACAGAGGGGAACTAACTGCTAGCCTGGCAACCTTCAGAGCTACTCCTTCACAATCAGGGTAAAGGATTCACAGCCTCAACCCCATCATGTGCCCTACAGCAAGCATTGCATGAAGCAGCCAGGGCCCTGGCAGAGGTTTGTCGCTTTCCTCTCTCCACCCAGGCTGCTGCAGCACTCAGTATATTCCTGTAAGCATCTGCTTGGGGTCAGGTTTCCCACAGTGGTGCTGTGAGAGCAGGAGCAGTTCCCAGAATGCTCATTGTTCCCAGGTGCACATCTATCTGCAGCAGCTAAAAATACTGCTTCAAACCAGCAGGGGCGAGAAAAGGACAAATGAGCACTCTCTGCCGGGTCATGCAGAGTATTTAAATGGCTCCAGAAGCAGAAGGAGTAAAAACAAATCCCCAGAAACTGTTTCTTTTAAAGGTGGCCATGCTGGAGCACAGCTGCTTCTGCACAAACACATGGAGCCCATGTGCCCTGTGAGCTTCCCATGGTGTCGCTGTGACACAAACCTTGTCCTTGGCTGACCCGTGTGCCGAAAAGGAGGGGAGCTCACCTCCCATGGAAGCTTCCCTCTTTGACTTTGACAGTGAGTCAGTATGTATGGAAACCTGAAAATGACCCTCAGAACCAGGACTTGGGGACATGAACAAAGAGAGCTGCTGGGAGCTGGATCAAACCTAAGGCACCTTGCTGGTTAAAAGCCAGCACAGCTCAAAGTCATCACCAGCTGGACCAGATATTTTGGAAGACCCAGGATGGTATGTCTCCAATTCATCCATCTGAAGGAATATTACATTTTCAATCTTCTCCCCTCTCCTCCCACCCAGAGGAAAACAATAAGCACAAAGAAACCATGCAAAAAAAAAAAAAAAAAAAGCCAGCACCAGGAAAGAAATCCAAACATGAGCTAGAGCCAGTCTGGAAGCACGAGCAGCAGTGTTCTCATGCAAAAGGGGTGCACAGGAGTCCCACCACGCAGACACACATCTCCAGCCACAGCTTCCCTCTAAGCTTTGGGAGGTTGTTGTGCATGCACTCCACCCAAATTCCTCCCTTTCTCTCAGTAAAGCAGGTGGCCTTGTGCAGGGCTAAAAGCTCAGGTGGTCAGCCTAAAGATGAAGAGCACATGGACATGTGATCACACGAGCACCACGTGAGGGCATCTGATATGGTGTTGGGCCTCAGAGGAGGCCGAGGGGTGTAGTGGGATAGAGGAGCAGAAAAATCCGTGGCGAAGACCATGAAACTGATGACAAGAATTGAGCAAGGGTAGATTGCAATAAGAGCATGCTGAGACATCGCGTTGCCTTAAGAAGGGAAGCCTTTATTGATAGTTTGGGGCTGGGGTGGGATGGGATTATTTTACCTGTTAAAAGTGGTCCTTAATACCTTTGTCTTATGTAGCTCTTGATGCTGGCTGAGGTTTCAAATCCTTGGACAGGTATCCAATGACTAGGGGATCACGTCATCCCAAAAGTCAAGATGCTTCTGTGTACATGGATGTTAACTGGGAGGACCCACAAAATTTAAGCCATCACCCCAGGACCACTTCAGGAAGGCAGAAGTTCACAAGGTAGACACACTTCTACTCTTTTCCTTCTCTTTTTTGTGCCCTGCAAGATGCTGTTTCTGTTGCCAGTGGACATGCGGCTGTTTTCTGTCACCTTTGCCACTGCTGACATTTTAGGGGTATCTGGGATAAATCTGAGTGAATCTCTCCTGCACTGAGGTGGCAGGATAAAAATACCTCCCACAAGAAACAGATCCCTTTGTGCAGCACAGCAAATGCTAACTGCTTCAGCAGTGAGGACAGAGGAGAAAAGCAAATCAGAAAAGCAGAACACACCCTGAGATAAAGAAATTCCCTCTGCCAGTGTTGGTAGATAGTGATGGCAAGGGAAGGGGCATATCTTGGGCTGGAAGAGGGAGGTTGCTGGAGGAGGAGAGGGAGGTTATCAGCAGAGGTGTCTTTAAAGCTCCTTGTGCTGTTTCAGCCAAGAGAACAGCCAGGAGTGGCAGCAGCACTATTTTCTGGAGAAGATTAGTGACAGAGGGAATATTTGGATGAGCAACGCCCTGCATCCCTTCCTTTCATTACATATGCATCAATATCCTAATTTCAGTTCAGTGTAATTCCAACAGCATATCACTGAGCAGCAGATTGAAACCAGGGGTTTATAGTCTTACCCCAAACACAAAATGGATTGACACATCTGGCTGCAGAAAATAGAATATTTCAGTGCAGCACCATCATATCCCTGGTACAAAAGGCATGTCAAAATCTTTTATTTTATCAGAGCTCTATATGAGTTCAGTGAACGTAATTGACATGCCACTGTGGATTTTACAAGAGTGTAGCCATGTCCTGTGTCACATCCTTGGTTTAAAGAGATGCTTTATGACCAATATAACTCAAAGAGGACAGAAATATGACATGAAAGCCACTTCAGAATTTCTAGAGGATCAGAGATTCAGGTGACCACTAGAAAAAATACAATATGATATCATATAAAGTGTTTGAAACCCAGCTTGAGTGCAATTAGAATGATTGGCACATCCATTAGATTCAGAGGCACATATGTATTTGTGTGTGCCTTTAAATATAACCTATATACAAAAATGTGTAAAAAGAGATAGACATCTCAGTTTATTTTTAGGCAAGAAAAGGAGGTTTCTCTGGCTCCTTTGTATGATGAACATTTTTTTGGCATTTGATTGAATAAATGTTCTTTTGCAGGAGTCTCCTAGTGCATCATCCCATTTGTGGTCTGTTGTTCTTCAGAGAATTAACAATGTTCCCTTATGCTTGTGCTGGAGACAAATTAGGATGGTGGGGGCCGTATGATTAGAAAAAAAAAATTAATGATGTATCACTGAAGATTTCAGTGGAGTTGTAATGATTTATAGCATGTAAAATTCTATCCTATCACGAACTCACGACTTTGATTGAAAATTCATTTCTTTCTGGTATATAAATATTATAAAAAATAGGCTAGTTTAGAGCCTGTCAGGTAGTCCATTCCTGGACTTCCAGAGATCTTTGAGGAGAAAATGACACCAGAAAAACTCAGTTCTGATCTTCAAAAAAGTTTGGCTCCATTTCTGAGGCAAAAGTTGAACTGCCTTAATTTTGAGCTTTGCAGCAGTATTCATCATCACTGTACCTAAACCACACCAGGTACTACAAGGTATAAACTGTTCAGTGATGTCACTGAATGATTCAGTATTCAGCTCCTAAAAGCATGGATATTATAATGCCATGTGGTCGTAAGGGAGGAACAGTACTGCATCCAAGTGATGTACTAGGAATTCTGCAAATAACGCCTGGGGAAGTAACCTGCATTTACTTCTTGCAAGCACGGATCAGATGACCACTTTAAAAATCACTGACTCTAAGCCAGCTGTTTAAAGAGTTGAAAGCACAGGCCTGGGAGTCGTTATTTCTCGATGCTCTTCCTGAATCTGACACAAACTCACAATTAATCCACTTAGCTTCTCTTTATCTCTGCTGGCTCCCTTGTACAACAAAGCTAGTTCTTCTCACAGAGCTCTTGTGATTGCTAAATGATAGATGATCCTATGGAGTCACAGAAAAGATTCCAAATTAAAAGGCAAAACATAGTTGCGTATATAAATATGTAAATAACAAGAACAGAGAGATTTTTACAAGTTCTATGCAATGAAGATCTATAAGGGTATGTTAAAGATATTAGCTAGAGAGGAAGCTGGTTAGGCTGCTTTTTGATAGAGTGTCTGCTCCCATGTGTGTTGCAGCCTGGTTTGCACAGGGGCAAGGAGCCTGTGGAGGTTTCTGAACAGGAGAGATGTGTTTCTGGAGCTTTCTGCACAGGTGAGATGTGTTTCTGCTGGAAGGCATTTTGTCCCCTAGCTGTCTCACAGGAGCAGCTGAGTGTCACAAGGTCAATGGAGTAGTTTTCAGTATGAACCCAGCAGCAAAAGGTGTTTTCTCCAGACCATGAAATTGTGCTGCGTGGAAGAGTGGAAGGTAATCAAGTTTGGGGATAGAGGCAGTGAGAACAACATGTCTCAACAAGCAACAAACAACAACAAGCAGAAAGAGAATCTTCCCTGGTGCACCCCTTGGATGGAGTCTCTAACTAACCTCACTTGCATTTCCTCTTCTTGGACAAAACTTTTTCCAACCTCTTGCCCCTGTGGAGGCGCGTGGAGCAGGACTCCCTGAGCTCCAGCCAAAGCAGCGAGGACATAAGCTGTCCTTGGCCTACAGGAGTGGAGAGCAACACCCAAACGCTGCAGGCCATGGAAGTGTCTATCCCTCCCCTTGGAGGATGCAGTGGGTGAGCACCTTTGCCCTCAGATCTCTGCAGAGTCCATGACGACACCCGTACACTGCGATGGTGCCGCAGTCTCCCGGGAGACACCGGCACCAAAGGGAGTGAGAGGGAGCAGCTGTCCCTGTGCTTGGTGGCGATCAGTCATGTCACCTTCTCAATCTGAGAGGAAAGAGATAATGCTGGCACAAGGACAGCAAATAGAGCCACTGGTGAGCAACACTGGTGTCACTTGGGAAAAGAGACATTTAGAAAGATGAGTGGAATTCCATTGCTTGGTGACCTGGAGCCTGAAGGTACACCATGAATGTTTTTGGGGATAAGATCTTGGGTTTTTTCTCTCAGTCCTTTTGCCATCCCTGGCCTGAGGGGAATGCCCACTGGTGTTTCTGATCAAGAGGTACAAACTGAAGGGGAAGGGAGTCACTCTGAGCTGATGGAAGACACCCAATTTAGCAGTCACATAAGGATACAATTCAAAAATCAAATCTCTAAAATGAGCCAGCTGCTGTGTGCAGTTAGACACAGAAATATCTCTGAGGAGCCTGAGCAAAACAGCCCTTCACATGGACACTTCATGTCCAAGGAAAAACCTGTCTAGCCTGCCTGCTTAACTCAGTAAAACATATGGTTGTTAAATATGATCAAAAGGCAGCAATGAGTATGTGGCTGTTTGTTCCCTGAGAAGGGAGACAGTGGCTTGCTTTTCACAACCAAGATGACATTGTGTCTGCTGCTCCGTGCTGTCTCCACAGTGACTTTGCTCTCTGATGTGATGGGGCTTTAGCAATGCCAAGAGGCTGGGGCTGGCTCCTGCTTTGTATTTGGCTCCCCTCATTATAGAGGAGCTCTTTCAAAGAGACAAGTAACCAGCTTAGGGGCTTTACCTTTGTCTTCAATTTAAAAATAATTGTGTTTGAGCTTTACAATTCCACTTGTCCCTGGGAGATGATTTTGTAGAATAGGTACATGGTGTTGTTAAGTGGAACTCACTGGATGTCCCTCCTATGGGGTGGACATCCTGAGAGGGTGAGTGGGAGTGCACTGGAGACAGTCTTTAAAGTATTCACCCAGTTCTCTCTAGTTTGTGCTGCAGTGGTGAGGCAGACCCCAGTTAGTGCCAGGACAGATCATGCCTCTTGTTCCTCACAGGCAGCCTCAGTACAGCACATTTCTTTTGGCCACTGGATTGTCTAGGGAAGAGAAGACTACACTTTTATAACTCACCCACAGGGGTAAGCCACAGCCCTCTGCCCTAACACTGTCTCTGTCTGCAAGATGTACATCTCCCCTCATGCAAAGAGCTCTCGAGATGGCAGCATAAAAATTTTGCATGCTCCCAACACAAAAATAGCATCCCATTGCTCTGAGAAAGATGGGATGTGCATGTGAGGGACCAGAACCTCGTTACATGCAGTAACACCAGCAGATTGCAGAGTGTGTTTCTGCAGCAGGCAATTGCAGTGAGACTGGGTGTGGTACTGGAAGGTTGCATTTTGTCTTTTGGAAATTCTCTGCATTACTGAGCTAATTGCTGAGAAGTTCACAATCCAGATTGCTGGTCATTTGGTAAGGGGAGTTAACTGTATCTTAAACCTCCCAAAACACACTCTTTGCTTTCAGGCTTAGCAAAAAATAAATGAACACATGAATAAATAAAAAGGATTAAGCTGTGCTCAGAAAATTCCAGTCATGGACCAACGACTAGGCTCTTCAAAGTCTGGCAAATGCAGAGACAGAGACTTAATTTGCAAGCATTGTTTCCAGTACCTGTAGCAGGGGAATTCCACAGCCTCACTTTCTGGCTGTCCTTCTTCCCTCACTATCACTTTGGCAAGGTACCAGCCACTGCTTCCTCCTTTGCCATCATGCCCTATCCTCACCCTCCTCACCTGCTTCAGCGTTACTGCTTCAATGAAGAATTCATCAGCCTTTGAGGAGGAGAATAAAAAAGGTAAGGCAATATTTCTCCTTAAAAGCACACAAACAACTCAAATTTATTATTGCAATCAAACCAACATCATCAGCACGCTGCAAGAAAATTCTTGATAGGATGAAGGAGAAAGCATGAATTTACCAAAGAATAAAAAGAATATTTGTGCTAGATGTGTAAGGTTAAATTTGTAAATATACGATCCACCAGCACTTTAAATCTGCCATGTCATTGCACACCCTCCACAGCTGTAAAAAAAGATAATTTGATTATTAAGAAATTCATACAGAGAGGCAGGAAATCCAAGTTCAAACCCCTGCTCAGACATAAGCTTTCTGAGAAGTAAGAAGCAGGTCACTTCAGACCAAATCTATGGAGGTGTTTGGCGGTACAGCTCAAAGTCATTACACTGTGTTAAAGTCAGGCAGCATTGACTACCCAGCACAGTTTAAACCCTTTTAATTCCCTGGCATGCCAGTATGGGCAGGGCTGCACAGGGGTATTTCCAGCTGCTCCATGAGTTGTGTTTGGAGGGTGCTGTGAACCAAACCCAGCAGATAAATACCCTCCATACCTCACAAGAGACATGGATTTAATATATATTTTTTTCCCCCTGGAAATAGGCTCAAATAACCAATGTACAGATTAGCTCGAGGGACGGCCCCTCAAGAACAGAGCTCTGTTTCCCAAGAGCTGACTGGCACCAACAATCCCTGAGGGATGAGGGAAGAGAAATGCATTAAGACAGCAAGTTACTCCTCTGGCAACCAGGCCAGGCAAAAGTATCTGTGGCCCATGTACAGACGCACACACATGGCACTAACATGGTAAATCCTGGGTGTAAACACACAGCATATCTGCAGCGTGTAGCCCAAGAAGGAGGCATGACTGCTCTGGTGGCCATCTGGATGAGATGCCTTGCTTAGGTAAGAGGTAGAAAACCACCATCTTTTGGTTGTTCTTCACATCCCAAAAGCAGTCATGGTGGTAGCATATATCCAGCTAGCTCCCAGGAAGCATGGTGGCAAGGCAGTATTTATGCAAATGCTGAAAATTATTAAATAATATAATTTGTTAAATAACATAAGAAGTATGTCATCATTCAGGACTCCAAAGTCACCTTTAGAATGAAGACAGCTAAGCATTTTGCCACTGCTTAAAGTGCTAGTGATGGGCTTACCTATGTCAATGCTACTTACACACTCAAAACTGCTGAATTGGAGATTTAAGGCATCAAAACCTCACTGACTCAGTCCAAGTCAATATAATTTAATTCATTAGTCCTGATGCTCACCTTACTTATTAATGGTTGATATAAATTAATGAGTAAGTAACTAACTGGAACCACAACAGGGCAAACACTTAATTTAGAGGCATCTTTAAATCTTACTTTCTACACAGGCTGTTAGTTTGCATCTGCAGGCAAACTTTTTAAGCCAAATTGGTAATCAACATTCTATTGGTTTAAGTGGCTGTAGATTAGAGACCATACTGACTTAGCAACATTTCTTTTTAACAGGGCATCTGAGTTAATCAGTGTAGATATACTCATTCAGCCTCTTGAATATATGAGCTCTAAGTTTGTCAGGATCAATTCTTAAACAACTTCCCATTCATTCACCAGCTTTCAGCTCCTTGTGCCAGGAGAGCAGTTTTCCTCTAAAAGGCTCTAGTTTGGTTTATGTCATCTGCATGCTATTAATCACACCATTTGATTGCCAAAACTATTTTTCCCTTTTTATCCTCCTTCAAGTTGTGCAAGGAGAATACATAGCTAACATAACATAGCTAACTAGCTATGCAAGTTAGCCTGCAACTTATTTTTGTGTATAAATATCAAAGAATCATCACAGAACCCTAGAATGGTTTGGGTTGGAAAGGACCTTAAAGTGACCTGACATGGGCAGGGACACCTTCCACTAGACCAAGTGGATCCAAGTCTCATCCAGCATGAACATGGACAAGGATGGAACCTTGTCCTATAAAATAGCCATTATCTGCATTTAAAATATTTGTATTCTCTGCAAACCAAGCATCTTTCTTTGGAAAGGCACTGAAACAGTCTTCAGCACCAAAACGTGACTCATTTTGCTAACATTTTGACAAAACAGGCTTCATCAAATGACAAAATGCTATCCTTTACAGCTTGGATCTACCTTTTAAAACTAAAATATCTATAATGTCAATGCATAGGCAAAAAAGAAGAAGATGTTTGCGAAGTCCATTTATGCAAGCATATATGATTTAGAAGCAGAATGGACCCTCACACTGCCACATTTCCACAGACAGATCTTGAAAGCACAAGAAATTCTTGATGAAAGTTCCTTTAAAGTCCAGAAGAACTCGGTGATTTCAGTGAAGAATTGGAAATTCTGGACACTCAAAGGCAAATTCAAAGTGCTAATGCATATTTCAGAAGCCTAAATTCAACGGTCTATTTTGAAAACGTGACCTCCTCTTATCTTCATTTTCTTTCCACTCTGAACCTTCAATCAAATAATGACACAAGAGATGGGAAACCTGCAGAGTTCTGTGATCAGATTCTCAAAATCTCCTTCTGGAGATATTGATTACAATTTACCAGTCTAAGTTGGACCCTAGAGATCCAAAATTGGATACATATTAAGTAGCTTGACCCTACAGATCAGATCAGCAAACTATTTGCTTGCTGATACTGCCAATGCTGCAAGGACTTTAACTACTGTTTGACTTCTTCATTATCTCCAGCTTTCCAGAGAATAATCTCTGTCTTTATTTCAGTCCATTTCCACCCCCCTGCATTCTGGACATGGACAGACAAAAATATGTAGAAAATAAGACATAAAATTGAGCGCAGCACGGTTGAGGGAGACTGGAGGAATTACAAAGGAAACATGTTAGGCTTTGGGTTCTGACTTTCACATTAAATAAGATGCTTTTTTCTTCCTTTGCCCCAGGGAGTCAAATTTTTGCTATATTAGATGGAAGGGAAAAGCCTCTCTTTTACTCTTGGAAGATTTCCTGGAAGCATTGCCCAATCTGAAGATGCAATTTCAGCAGTCAGAACTTAGCTGGGAGAGCAAACCATGAGACTCTTCCATGAGCACACATCGAGCAAGGGCACACTGTCCCCAACCCAAGCCTCCCTCCAGCTGCAGCCTGTTACGACATTCTGTCAGCAAGATTCATTTCTCCCCACTTCCCTAGCCCGAGCTGGCAAGGAAACCACCTGAGTTTGCACACACACACTCAAAAAAAAAAAAAAAAAAAAAAAAAAGAAAAATTAATTTACAAAACCATGTTGAGGCGCCACTGCGCGAACTTACGTTGCCTTTTTCAAACTTATTGACGGTGTTGATGCAGTTGTAGAGGACGCGCTCGCCTGTGTCCCCCTGGTCACCAATGAGGCACACGAAGACGTTGGCGTCTGTGCCACTGCCACTCACCGTGCCCGTGCACACCGTCACACGGTACTTGATCACTGGGGAGACAGAAACCACAGAAATGACCCCAGAATGATCAGGCACATGAAGTATTTGATCACTGCGGAGACAGAAATCACAGAAATGACTCCAGAATCATGAGGCAGACGAAGATGTTGGTGTCCGTGACAGTGCTGCTCACTATGCCCATGCACACCGTCATGCGGTACTTGATCACTGGGGAGACAGAAACCACAGAAATGACCCCAGAATAATGGCAGACACTGAGGCAGATGAAGATGGTGTCCATGCCGCTGACCATGCCCATGCACACCATCATGTGGTATTTGATCACTGGGGAGACAGAAACCACAAAAATGACCCCAGAACAATGAGGCAGACGAAGATGTTGGCGTCCATGCTGCTCACCGTCACGCGTGCACTTGATCACTGGGGAGACAGAAACCACAGAAATGACCCCAGAATGATGAGGCAGATGAAGTGTTTGATCACTGTGGAGACAGAAATCACAGAAATGACCCCAGAATGATGAGGCAGACAATGAGGCAGACCAAGACGTTGGTGTCTGTGCCGCTCACCGAGCCTGTGCACACTGTCATGCGGTACTTGATCACTGGGGAGACAGAAACCACAGAAATGACCCCAGAATCATGAGGCACATGAAGATGTTGGTGTCCGTGCCACTCACCGTGCCCGTGCACACTGTCATGTGGTACTTGATCACTAGAGAGATAGAAATCACAGAAATGACCCCAGAATGATGAGGCACACAAAGTATTTGATCACTGGGGAGACAGAAATTACAGAAACAACCCCAGAATTATGAGGCAGATGATGAGGCACGCGAAGACGTTGGCGTCCGTGCCGCTGCCACTCACCGTGCCCGTGCACACTGTCACGCGGTACTTGATCACTGGGGAGAAGAAACCACAGAAATGACCCCAGAACAATGAGGCAGGCAAAGTATTTGATCACTGGGGAGACAGAAAGTACAGAAATGACCCCAGAATCATGAGGCAGATGAAGATGTTGGTGTCCGTGCTGCCCACCATGCCCGGGCACATCGCCACATGGTATGTGATCACTGGGGAGACAGAAACCACAGAAACGACCCCAGAATGATGAGGCAGGCGAAGTATTTGATAACTGGGGAGACAGAAATCACAGAAACAACCCCAGAATGATGAGGCACATGAAGAAGTTGGCATCTGTGCCACTGCCGCTCATGGTGCCCGTGCACACCATCACGCGATACTTGATCACTGGAGAGACAGAAACCACAGAAACAACCCCAGAAACCATTTTTTAAAAATTTGCTGCTTTTCTGACAGTCTTGTAGTTAACTTTAGGTGTTCGTGCTTCTTCCAGTTGGTGGCTCTGCTGGTGTATTGACTTAGATGCTTTCCATATCACCACTAGGAAAAGGAGAGGGGGAAAAAAGCTGAAATAGAAAGGCCTGAAGCATTGAGAGAACCCATGAAAGTCCTCCAAACAAGGACATAAAAATCCTGGCCCTTTCAAGAAAAACATCATGCAGTGGAGTGTCCCTGTCCTGCTACCTCCACTCTTGTCCTCCCAAGATGGCCCTGGGGGTGGGGAACTTTGCAATGTGTGTGGGGAAAACAACATTTTTAGCCAGCCTATGGACCAACTTTTGAGAGAGAGAGCCCCTTTTCTCCAGCTTGGGCAAGGGACAAGAAGCATTGCTCTCCACCCTCCCTCCAAAATCCTAAAATCCTCCTGCAAGCCCAACACGGAGATGCTGCATCTCACCTCTGATCAGCACAAATTCTCCACACAGGAAAGTGCCTGAGTGAGGATTCAAGCTGCCCTCTCCACAGCTGATTAAAAATACATTTCAAAACCAGGTTTATTTACATTTTAATAACATCTGCAATTACAATTACTCTTCCTCTTCTGAGAAACTGCTCCACTGCATGCAGATCACCAATGTCAGAGCCAGAAATCTCAGAAAATGGGGGACTCAAGATCTGCAGAGTGTGGGTGCTTCAGTGGAAAGATGAAAAATCCCACCGGCTACCTTGAGATGTTCTGCTCTTCCAAATTCTCCTGCTAAGTAGATTTAATTCTTGTGACTCAAGGTCAAGGCAGAAGTGGTCACTCAAGAAGCCAGGGCAAAGTTCTGTAGCTTTCCTTAATTAAATCTCCAGTTCAATTAAAAGAATAAACAGTTTGGATTGCTCATACATACTGAAAGAGGCATATGCACTAACCACTGTGCTGTGCAACTTACTATATATTTATACATACAGCTGCATGAATTTGCATATAACTAAATAAAACTTTAAAGCCCAAAATATGATTGTCAAATTTTAGACTGCATTTCAGCTAAGCTTGCTTTCCATGAATATTCCTCAAACCTTGCATTTCACATTTTAAGGGAGACTGGAAAAAAAAATCACAAGTTTAAAAAAAACCCAAGCCCTGGAAATGATTGTGCTGTGGCCAGATCTCTTCCATTTCCCACCACAGAGAAATCTGTTCCCACAAAAAAAAAAAATTAATAAAAGGCTGGGATTTCTCGAGCTTCATGCAGCTAATGATGCACACAGAAAATACTGCAGAGAGAAAGTGCCAGAAAGAGAAGTTAATTGAATTGCATCAGTCTGCCTGTGCATCTCTCACACAAAGAGGGTTTCTTTCTATTCAAGTCCTAAGCAAGCCTCTGCACAGAGCCCGTGGCTCTCACCTGGCATGACTTCAGTCACCAGAGATCCCTCGGCGGGGAGCTCCCGCACGATCTCATTGTCCTCTTCATTTATATCTAGCCAGCGGCCGCAGTTGAATGTGTATTTTTCTTTTGTCAGCGTTTTCAGCAGAGTTACCTTCATTAAACCAAAACACCGTGTGAGTTCAGAGGCTCAGAGGCAAAAAAGCAACAAGATCCTGACAGGTTTTTTTGCCAGGGAGGCAAGATCAGGTAGCAGCAGAGAAATAAAACACATTAATAACGAGACTGTTCGGGTTGTGCACTGTAGTGATGCATGGAGCAAAGTCTGCCACACTGATGGCTTTTCATTCTTCCTTTCTCCAATCATTCCATGGCATTGAGGAACTTTTGAGGGATTCTGGGGCTCTGTAAATGGCTCATCGTGTGCCACTCTACAACCCCAAGGAGCAAATTGGAGATGGGGCTTTTGCTGTGGGTCCTTGCTGATGAGAATCAATGCATTGAGGGGAAAAAAAACAAAAATAAAATTGCAGGAACCCCGAAAAAAAAGATCTGCAGTAACTCCCAAAGGAGCAATGAGCAAATAAGGTGGTGCTCTGCAGTTGTCTGTTGAAGTGTGTAAAGCAAGGTTGTGATGAAGGTCTGTAAAATCACAGGTGACAATGGAGAAGGCAGAGAGGAATCAGATGTTCTCTCTTCTGCCTCAAGAAATACAGGGCATCAAATGACACCTGTGGAACAAAATTAAAAAAAAAAAAAGGACAAAATCAGCCTGTGAAGTCCTTGCCAAAAGCTATTAAGGTTCAAGGGGAGGCTGGAAACTGCAAACCAATAACTGGAAAAGTAAACCTGCTAAATGCTTTCTGTTTCGTAGATCAGTTTAGGAAGTAAGTGTCCAACTGGAAATAGTCAAAACCTGAAAGAATGTTAGGAGGAAGTATCATAAATGCTTGTCTTTTTTCTTACACTTCTAAAACCATGACCTTATGTGACACAAGAGAGAGGATGTTGGGCTCGAGGGACTTTTGGTCTGACCAGTGTGGCTGCTCTGGGTTCTTGTGATAGAGAATGGAAGCCTGACCCAACATGAAGCAAACCAGGCATGAAATGTGGGAGGACTGGAACAAAGCATCAGTCAGGTTTCATCTAATTTCCTAGATGCTATAATGGGTGCACAAGTGATGGGATTCAGGTACCATGAGCCTGATCCATCCAGAAAACATCAGAATAGATGTATATGGACGGACTTATTTTCCCAAAGTCATAGAATCATAGAATCATTTAGTTTGAAAAAGGCCTAAAATGAGTCCAACCATCAAGAAAAACATAAATTCATTTCATGCATCTTAACCAGGTTTACTTAGACAGTTTGGCCAGAAGGGAATCTTAGACACACTCTAAGTTACCTCTTGTCCTTCCTGAACAAATTTTTTTTGCAGGAAAATAAGATATCATAGGCAAATATACAGCTGTGGAAGATACAAACATTGTTGCTCATCATCTGTGAACAAACTAATAGGGATGATTGCAGTGGCCCAAAATCTGACCAGGAATTTCTTTGTCATAAGAGACCCCAGCCAGACACCTGCTCCCACCATGTGGTGACAAGAGCAGCACTTGATGCCCTCCTACCCCTGGAGATGGGCGCTGGCAGTGGATGGTTTACAGCTCCATGGCAATGCAGGAGAGCAGGATCTGTCAAAGCGCATTAGAGGAGCCCCAGAAAAAGCTCCAAGTGGTAAACTGTGATTTATCAACACACTTATTTACAGATCCAGAGCAAAGTGTGTGTTTTGCTAAGAGCAGAGAGTGCCATCCAAGCTGCTCAGGAGGAGCAGGGGTGAAGCTTAGAGGTGAACTTTCTGTCCAGACGAGGGGTGATAGCACTGTAATCAATGCTGGTGGAGCAAAGGACATCAAGCAGGTCACCCTTGTCATCTCCCACAAAGAACAGGGCTGCTCTCCTCTGCGCAGTCTCCGTGGCCTCCTCCAGCCTGCAGGAGTTCAGCCCCATCACAGGGCTGTCAGCCCTTCAGGGCAGGGGATGCTACACTGTGCAATCTCTGCTGGAATCAGTTCTTTTCTTATGGGCATTGTAAATAAGCCACAGAAGGGTAGGTTTGCCTTTCTAAAAAATAGTGGTGTCTAAGAATAGGAAATTTTCAGAAGAGCAAGTAAGTAACCCCTGGTAGCAGTGAGATGAGTACATCAGTTGTCTGACACGGGAAGAGTGGGAATGTGGGATTTTCACCACCAGTCCAAGCTGTTGGGAGCTGCCTCTCCCCATTGCTCTCATTTACCACACACAAAATCACACAATCATTTGGGTTAGAAAAGCCCTCCAGGATCATCAAGTCCAGCAATTTCCCCAGCACTGCCCAGCCTAACACTGAATCATGTCCCCAGGTGCCATATCCACATGGCTTTTAAATCCCTCCAGGGATGGGGGCTCCACCACTGCCCTGAGCAGCTCTGCCAGGGCTGGACAGCCTTTTCCATGAAGGAATTTTCTCTAATGTTCAATCTAATCCTTCTCAGGTGCAACTTAACACCATTTTATCTTGTCTTCTGACAAGGCAGGCACCTCAGAGCCCTGCCCATGAAGCTCAGCTGCCAGCTGGGGAGCACAGTGACCCAGGACTGGCACTGAGAGCTCTGCCATGAGCCTGCCTTTCCAGCTCTACCTTCCCTTGCTGTCCCCTCACCTTATTCAGATGCCAGCCAGCAAAGGGATTTCTTTTCTCGTGCCATATCCGAAGCTTATAAAAGTTGCCGAGATCAGGAAGCTCTATCTGTGAATGGGTAGAAAGGGTGCAACATCCGTTTTTGTAAGTCAGAAAAGCACACACACAAAGGGCATCTCTGAACATCATCTTTTAAGAGCTAAATCAGAGAGAAGTCAAAAATATCAGCCTATTCCCTGTTTTGGGAAGACAAGCCACATCCATATGCAAGTAAATAATTTGCATCACCACCAAATGGACTGACTTGATCTCAACTTTAGAAGGATCTAATGGAGTAAAAATCTCATATTGATGATTTTCTGCCCAGGATTGAAGCTAAACCCCTGGAAAACAATACCAAGCCGAATCTACCACTTGCACAAGATTCATACCATGAATTTGTCAGTCTGTCCAGTTTCAAAGTTGTCTGAATTGTTGTCTAGCTTCATCTCATCTGACTTCCCTTTGTCTCCATAAATCTGGAAGAAGATGGTGGCATCTGTTCCTGCATTTTTAATGTCACTTGTCCAGATCCACAGAGACCAGGGATTTTCTAGAAAGAAAGGTTAAAGATATTTGTTTTAAAAAGTAATTTTTATAGGGCAACCTGGTAAAAAAACATGATTATCATGGTTTCCCCTGGTAGGTAGAGAGGATAGGGTGAAGAAAGACAAAGACCTTTCATCCTCTTCTGCTCAAACATAATCAGCTGCTGCATGATGTGCAGGAATGAGATTGGAAACATAAATCTCCAATTTCATTTAAAAGAAAATGAGGAAAAACATGAACAACCTCTTTTCAGGTGAACCATATTCTCTTGTTACACTCTACTAACAGGGTAATGCAGGGGTGTGACCCAACCCTGTAGTTTCAGTTCACTTCTCGAATACCTGCAACTCCAGCCTCAAAGATCATAAATTCAGGGAAATAGTCTTATTTCCTTTTGTCAGTATGCAGTTACTTGTGCACAGTGCAATGCAGCTCCAGGTAGCTCCTAAAAACTTGTATGATCTATGTCTGGAATAGGACACCGACGTGCTATCACCTCATCCTGAAATAAAAAGCCTCCCAAGACTGAACTAATTATCCCAAAAATGCTTCTTGCAGGACAGGCTGTCTCAAAGGCCACTCAGGCATCCATCCCTAGAGAGGCTGCACCATGTGGGACAAACACACTCAGAACTACAATACCTTTAGTCAGTGTAAAGATCTTTTCCAAAAGGTTTTGAATTATTTAATTGCCTAAATTTGACACAACTTCAGCTAACACTTTCTTTAATACTACATGACATACCCAAAGATTGTGGCCAATCTGCCAGATTTTTATCTGAAGTCTTTGTCCAACATTTTAACCATAAGTCCAGTCCACCTGCAGCAACTTTACATTGGTTTTCATACCAGAATATTGTTGCATATATAAGGGTGACATTATTTCCCCTAGATAGCCCCTCATCTGCATGCCTTATTGACCACAATGTGTGTCACTTCTGCAGGCCTTGCTGCACCTACAGGAGAAGGAACAGCTTTCTTTCCTCACTCAGACACCAGCTGAATTATTAACAAATCCTAATGAGAGAATTGCTAACCCTTTCGGTACACCCGAGCCCACTCTAGCACAGCTTGACCTTCAGAGCCCAGAATGGAATATAAAAATATGATGGCATGCATATAAATTAGGTTTTTACTGGTCTACTCAGTGTTTGACTGTATAAAAAAGAGACAAGAGCTACTGAAAAAAAAAATGAGGAGGGGAAGAGAGATCTCTCAGAAAAAGTTTTGCCCCTGTTTTAATAATATACAAAATATTCATGATCACTCCTCTCTGAAAAGCATCAGCAAGTTTTAGATGAGCAGAAATGAAGCAAAATCTGTGGATGGCATGTGATGGAGAAGCCTGTTCTCCCTGGGGAAAGCAAGTGCAATTCAGACACCAAAGGCTGCTCTCGTCTGTCTGTTTTGGCCTCCCTGACCCCTTGCTGAGGGAAGGGAGGAGTGAAGCACGCACGGAGGGGGAAACGGGACCTTGTACCAGGATTAAATGCTGATAGAGGGCTGTGAGGGAGAAACCACACAGGGGAGATGTGGCTGAGCTAGGGCTGAGGCGGCTGGAGAAGGCCAGGCATCTCCCCAAATACCCATCATCATCCTCCCAGGGCTTGCTGGGCGCATCCCCCGGGTTCCCATCCTTCCACACTGAGGTATCCAGGCACTTTGGAAATTCTCAAAAGCCCAGGGCAGAAACACCGGGGAGGACAAGACCTGGCACAACAGTTTCCAGGATAACACTCAAGATAAGGAGAGGAGGGAATAAAAAACCCACAGAAAAAATACAAGCTACATATGGAGCTGCAATCTGCTGCGGGAGCAGCTTCTGGATGCTGTGCTGGAAGACGTTTCACCATGGATACCCCAAGTGGGGCTGAAGCCAGCTTTGATCATCTCTGCAGAAAGGGACAGTCCTGTGTGCACAGGGAGATAGGCGGGATGACATAATAGGTCTTTTCCAACTCCGAGTCTTGCACTTCTATAATCTGGCAGCTAAAGGTCACAGATTTCTCAAGGCTAATGCTCTCCGTCTATCTCCTGCAATGCAGTGGTAAGGGAATTAGCCTGTCAATAACAATCAGAGCTGATAATAGGGGGTCAAAGGTTGCAGATGCTTTAGCTAAATGGACCGAGTCAGGAGGTGCAATGTGGTTACAACGCTGACTAACATTTAGATAAAGCTTATTCAAATGAACTGCTGTTTAAGCAGGAGCCCACCCGAAGCACTCTCGGATTAAACCGTGTCTATTATCCTAATTAAAATATTCTGTTTACACATGAGCACACCGGCACGGGCCGGGCAGCAGCGATATTTCTTGGCTTGGTGCAGAAGCAGGGTGGAGCTGGAGAATTTGGGGATGGATGAACATGCCCTCACGGCATGGCATGGCACGGCACGGAGCAGTCCTCCCAGCAAATGTGTGCCATTGCCTCCCTCTAGAGAAAAGGCTCTGCAGCCAGCACACGCCTGCCACATGGACAGGGCTGGGACCTGTTATTTATCTAGGTCAGGAATAAAAACTGCTGAAGTCAACGAGGAAGAGTTTTGTTTTATTTCCCGTTCTCACTCCCTTCCCCCACCAAGGTTTGTCTCCTTGTCGTATTTTTTGTTCCTGTCTCTCTCTAATAAGAAAGCTTTGCTTCTGTAGTGATAAGCTACGTAGCCTGGCTTGTCTGCAAAGGTAAGATGATGTCTGAGGGAGCCCAAGCCCGGTGGACCTTAAGGAAATGAGTATATTTCTTCAAAATATTTAGGAGTTTAATTTTATACTCCCCTAAAGCAGTATTTTCAAAGCTGAAACCCATTCCCTACCATGAGAAGGAGCTGGAGCTGCTGCAGCCAGTGCAGAGGAGACCACGGAGATGCTGCCAGGGCTGGAGCCCCTCTGCTCTGGAGCCAGCCTGGCACAGCTGGGGCTGCTCAGCTGCACAAGAGAAGGCTCCAGGGACACCTCAGAGCCCCTGCCAGGGCCTCCAGGGGCTCCAGGAGAGCTGCACAGCCACTGGGGACAAGGCATGCAGGGACAGCAGCCAGGCAATGGCTTCCCAGGGCCAGAGGGCAGGGACAGATTTTGGGCTATTGGGAATTAGGAATTGCTGGCTGGGAGGGTGGGCAGGCCCTGGCCCAGGGTGCCCAGAGCAGCTGTGGCTGCCCCATTCCTGGGAATATTCAAGGCCAGTCTGGATGAGGCTTGGAGAAATCTGGGATAGTGGAAGGTGTCCCTGCCCGTGGCAGGGGGGTTGAAATTAGACGACCTTTAAATGTCCTTTCCAAACCCAAACCCTTCTGTGATCCAGTGACTGAATCCACCTAAACATCTCCTTGGCCCTGGCTATACCCATGTCACTGAGGTGACACTCAGGGAGATGTGGCTTGTGGGAGGAGGGGTGATGGCCACAGGAGGCTCCTGGACACTTGCACCTACTTTTCAGCCTTTTCTGGCGCAGGGAGACCATTTCGTAAAGCTCCCGCTCGATGAGGCCGTCCCCTTCGTCTTCATCCAGCCACTTCCCACATGGGAAAGTTTGCTCAATCCCAGTGAAGGGGCAGTAAACCACCACCTGGGAAAAGAAATTGGGACTGTGAGCTTGAATATTCTGCCACTGGCAGCCCACAGGACCTTGGCACCGAAAACTTAAACAAACAGAGCAAAGACAGAGCTGGAGGTCTTGGTCCTGCTCTCAAAATCAGCTTTTCTTGACCAATATGAGCCAGACCGGTTGCACAAATCCCAGTTTTGAATACAGCTACGACTCATCTGTTCCGTTATTGCCATTTTTGCAGCAGTACATCACAATGTGTCAAGCAGGAAGAGGTGAAACACCGGGAGGGAAAGGAATGGGAGCAGGCAGGGTGTTTGCAGCAGTCAGCGCGCAGCACAGGCCCTGCACCACGCCAGGGCTCTGCAGAAAACACAGGCTACAAAAAGCCTTCAAACATATCCATTCCAAGCTGATTTTGCTTGCCAGGAAAACTGAATTTCCTTGTAGCTTGAGGGTGGGCATCTGCCTTCCTCTCCACCCTCCTGATGACCTTGTAGATGATCTACTATTGCCACCAAAAGCTGGGAAATAAACTCTCCAACCAATTTGCTGGGTTGGAAGGACAAAATTACTTCTTAAAGATGCTGGATGCATGGGAATTTCACCTCAAAGCATGAGCAGCAACCAAAAAGACCAAACATCAAACTAATACATATTTGTCACATTTCTATCACATATTCATTACACTTCCTGTATGCATGAATATATGCTTATTATTTCCATTAAGTTACTTGGATATGAGTAGGGGTCTTTTGGGGATTTTTGGTGGTCATTTGGAAACATCCCGTTCCCAAAATTTGCTTATTGTCCTGGATCTTCTGGTGAATCTTCTTTCCTGGAGAGTATCTCAAATTTGTGTCCAGGTTGTGATGCACTTTTCTTTATCATTCTTTGCTCTGGCACTCCATCTTTACTCTCAAAACTAAGATATCTACCAGTATGTATTAATCACTGGTGGAAGCAAACAAGGAAGCGTTAGCTGGCACAAAACTTATTAGTCACAGATGCAGGGAGTTAACACAAGGCCACATTAATCTCTGGCATGTGTACTAAGCACTGGATGGTACAAAACCAAACATTACCCACGGATATAGGGATCACACACCATGTGCTAAACTTAGAAGAATTTTCCAACATCTTCCCCCACTGCTGTGTAGAATTCTTCTCAAATAAATATAAGTTGTTGGGCAACAACTTTGCATATTTCTCCACTGCCTCCCAGTAGCAGCTGTGGTCAGCCACTTTCTATAGGGTTTTTTTGTTGTTGTTGGGTTTTTCTTTTGTTTTTTTCCCTTTTTTTTTCTAAAAAAATAATATTATTATTATTTCTGAGCCTCCAGAACAGCATCTAGAAACTTCAGGGCAGTCTGAGCATAGATGATAACTTTGAAATGCTCAGCACAATCCAAGGCTGCATTTCTGTCTGGCCCCTTGGGCAAACATCTGAAGGTGCTTTTGGAGCTGAGCAAACAATAATCTCTGTCTTTGTGACTGCAGAGGGGCAATCAACCCAATTAGCGAGTGATTGACTTATGCATCTAACCTGCCTTTGAGGCAATCAGCTGCTCTCGTGTGTGATGTATAATATTGACTTGTTAAACCGGGGATATTGCCTACCAAACAAAAGCAGGCTTATTTATTTATTTTTGAGCTGGTCTGGGCTGTCGGGGTCAGGTTATGAATGGGGAGCAGCTGCCTGCAGACAAAACTCTTGGCAGTGCTGGCCCCGTGGTAGCACTCCATGAGCCCATTCCAAACTGAACCATTCCAAACCGAATGATTCCGTGAGTTTATGGTAATTAAGCCTCACCTTCTCACAATACCAGCCAGAGCTGACCCCACAGTTATCATGCCCAATGGTGACTCTGCTGAGAGGGCTGAGGAGGGCAGCTATCTCCACGTTGAAGAGATCCGTCCTGGCACGCTCAAATTCACCTCCTTCCAAGAAAATTTTCCCGCTGTTCTTCAGGCCTTTGGAGCCGTGGAGGATTACATGGATCTTGGAGTTGGTGCCGGCTCCTCTGATATCTCCGGTCACTACAGCCACGTTGTACACAATGCCTGGAGGAATCAGAAATTTGGTTAGGGGGAAAAAAGAAGGGAGGAAAAGAGCTTGAGAGTTGTGGCTTTGATTGGATTTATGTTGGAGACTCTAATTTCCCACTGGTCTGTTTTAACTTCTCTCTTACAAACAGTGCAATGCTTCATTTGTTTTTGTCCCACACATAATTCTGAGGAATGCACATCTACCTTCAGACTGCCCAAGCAAAACAGGCATGGGGTGACAAACTCCCTATTCCATGGCCCAATGGGGGAACAAAAAAATCTTTTTTATTCACTCTGTGATGCTGATTAGGTGAAGAAAGGTAAAAAAAATTAATTGGCATGTATGTAATTTGATTTTGAGAAATACCAAGCACCAATTAGGTCAGAGAATGCTGAGAGGATGGAGAAGTGTTCCTTTAAACAGTGGTGGCAAAATCTGCAATATCACAAAACTCTGAAAACTTTGGGTTTATTTGTTTCTTAGCCTATAATGTGCTGAAGCCATCAGGACCTCCACAGTCACAGTGAGAACCCACAGATCTCAGCAAAAAAAGCTTTGGTTTTCCAGCCCAGCTGGTAAAAATAAAAGTATCTCTGAAAAGAAACCCATTTACATAAAAGTGTCCATGGGGCTTTTTTTTCTATCTCCAACTGTTGGTGTAAGAATGAAAACACTTCTTCCCACAAGCCTTACCTCACAGAAAAGCACATCTTAAACCTGTCTCATGGCATCAAAAACACACCTAAACACTACAGTAGCACATAGAAAATAGTTGAGACCTAAGCCAAGTTTTTTGATTAAATCAGACAGAAATTTCAGCAGGGACCTGGGATGAAGCAAAAACGTCAGAACTCACTCTCTTACAAATAATTCTCCCTTTGAAATTTACATTAAAAAGTACTCAAGCATGCTTTACTGTTGATGTATCTTCAACAAAATCCCAGAGAGCAGGAAAACAAAATACACAGTCATGAGCAGTAAAAGAAAAAGGAAGTTTTTTGGGATTTAATTACATTTATTTCTGGTTTCTTCCCTTGATTTTCCCTAACAAGCATCCTGCAGTGAGGGATCTGCTCCCAGACCACTTTCCTCATGCACATGCAGGGGGAAATACGAGGACTGCAGATGCTGAAGTCCATACAAGGAAGCAAAGAACAGTTGTTACAAGCATCATTACAGTGTTAGCCTTCGTGCTGTTAAATAAATATGGGCAGGACGCTATCCAAATAATCTTCTCCCTCATGACAAGATCTTTTATGGACTTTACATCCAGATTTCTTTTAACAGAGACATAAACTTTGGCTGTCTTTTCTTTAACCATGTTGGATAATAAAAAAGACTGATTTAGGGCTCAGCACTGTGTTTCTTGTTTTGTAAAAGGATGTTTAGCCCCCCAGACAAGAAACTGAAGTACAACATTCACTACTCTGTGCTTTCGGAAATAACAAACACTTTACTTGGGTGCTGGTGAGCAATTTGCTGAAGGTACAAGTTGTATTTTTGATTCCCTGCCCACCAGCCCCTTATCCAGGTGCACCAGATGATAAAACAGCACATAGGTCCTGCACAGCTTCACAGGTGAGGCACAAAGGTGGGAAATGTGCTGGCAGTTCAGAAACCCTCACACAGAACAGCAGATCCTTCACTGCAGGCCTCCCTGAGCAAAAGCCATTCAATCTTCTAAAGAAAACATTGCTAATAGCCTTCATTTCCCATTTCCCACCACGGCTTTGGGCCATGATTTTACCTGTGGCTTCAGTGCCCCCAACAAGAATGTCCCTCTGTATTTTCCCGTCATCTTCGTCTAAAGCGAACCAGCGTCCAACTGGGAATTGGTACACACATTTATTGCCTATGTCCTCAATGATCACCTAAGAGAAAAGAGACATCACATTGGAAAACAGCATGGGAAAAGCAAGGGTTTTACACAACGGGGTGGCAGAAGAGCAGAAGCTTAATGTACACACCCTCACTTGGTATTTAACATACTCACTACTCCAGCAGATCCCACCCCACTTCCTAATTAGTGCTGATAGAATTTCAGACAGTCAGTGAGTAAAAACACAGCTTTTTTATTTTATTTCTTTTTTATCCAGTTAGCCCACTCTGCATCTCTAGCAGTACACGAGACCAGATGTCTCTGCTATCAAGACCAGCTGGCCTGGCCTGTCCTCCTCCTCTCCAGAGCCCGTTTGCTGGCTACTCTTCTCCATCAGCTGAACGACAGCTCTTTGTTCTGCTTTGGGAACAGCCTGTGTTCTCCCTCTCTGCTTTACAGACTTGTTATAAAATAATGCCTAGGAATTCAGGGCAAATCCAGACCATCAGATGAGTCTGTGTGACACAGTATTATCACTAGATTCCAGACATTTACTCCAGAGTGGAACCACTGCAAAGGCACTGCCATTAAAACCCTGTGGCAGGAAACAGTTTCTAATTTGGAAGGATTTGGACCACAGTGAGGTGGAGCTGTGCAAATATCATTAGGTTTAACAAGGCCAAGGGCAGGGTCCAGCACCTGGGCTGGGCAATCCAAAGACAAGCTGAACAGAGAATGGATCAAGAGCAGCCCTGGGAGAAGGAGCTGGGGGTGCTGTGGGTGAGAGCTGGGCCTGCCCCAGCCTGAACCCCCTGCCCTGGGCTGAGCCCCAGCGTGGGCAGCAGGGCAGGGGGATCCTGCCCCTGTGCCCCTGGGCTCAGGTGAGAGCCCACCTGCAGAGCTGCCCCAGCCCTGGCTCCAACTGCACAAGGAGCTGGAGCTGCTGCAGCCAGTGCAGAGGAGGCCACGGAGATGCTGCCAGGGCTGGAGCCCCTCTGCTCTGGAGCCAGCCTGGCACAGCTGGGGCTGCTCAGCTGCACAAGAGAAGGCTCCAGGGACACCTCAGAGCCCCTGCCAGGGCCTCCAGGGGCTCCAGGAGAGCTGCACAGCCACTGGGGACAAGGCATGCAGGGACAGCAGCCAGGCAATGGCTTCCCAGGGCCAGAGGGCAGGGACAGATTTTGGGATCTTGGGAATTAGGAATTGCTGGCTGGGAGGGTGGGCAGGCCCTGGCCCAGGGTGCCCAGAGCAGCTGTGGCTGCCCCTGGATCCCTGGGAGTGTCCCAGGCCAGGCTGGATGGGGCTTGGAGCAGCCTGGGATAGTGGAAGGTGTCTCTGCTCATGGCAGGGGGTGGGACTGGAGGGTCTTTAAGGTCGCTGTCAAACCAGATTGTTTTAGAATTCTGTGATACTTTGCTGAAACAAGCTGGGGAACAATATTCCCCTTTAATATTAGACTAGTTTTTGGCATCTCCTGCTGAGATATCTTCTGCTGGACTCCTGAATCCTGCCATAGAGTTACTGTAGTATTTTAAACCAGCAGAGAACAGTATTAAAGGATTTTGGTCAGAAGAAATCAAAATCTCTACTCCTCTGTGTGGGTTTGTGTCAGAGGGGGGAAAAAAATCACTATTATGGATAGAAAGCTCTTGACACTTTTCTCAACAATGAGGGAGAATCTGAAACCTGTCCTTTGTGATAAATTTATGAAACCATTCTTTGGGAAACAGAGCTTCCCCTCCTGTCATTCATCCCACACCGTGCTGTTGCCTGTAGCACTCCTGAGTCCTGTTGTGCCTCCACAGACACAGACAGCAGAGTCTGCCAGGGCTGGGATTGTCAGCATGAGAGAGCTGGAGTGCTAGAGACTAAAATAGACAAGGTTTGGGAGAAATATCAGCACTCCAATGCCTCTCTACCAGCTGATCCTCTTTGGGTTCCTTTCAGTGGGTTTATTATTACATTTAGAGGTGGAAAACCATCTCTGAGTATAAGCCACTCTGAAAACACAAGAAACATGAAAAGAGTTTCATCCTGGAGTGACAACACTAGACTGTCCAAGCATTGAACCAAATTACAGAAAAAAAACCATCTAAAACCAGTAGACAATAACAGAGCTATTTTAGCTCAGTTCTCCAACCTTCCATCTGAATTTGCAAGGCCAAAGCTGCATTTTACTTATTTACTTAAATATCCTGGAGGCTTGTGGCAGAGTACAGGGTTGGTGCGATGGCTGCAAGTAGACATTACACCAGGTTTTGGGGACTTGAGGAACCTCGCCAACCTCATCAAAAATTACATCGTTACACCTCTGATGTGAGAATGAGGTTCTGTGTTTTTTGTCCCCCACTATTTATGACATTGAGCACAACCTCTCTGTTTGTCATTTCCACATTTTTCATGGGCTGCCAACATTGTAACTTTTCCTGCATTGTGTGGTGGGGGAGAAGCACGTGCTAATATTTGCATTTGTATTACACTGAACTATCCTGTTATTGAGGATTTACAAATATGGGGTCAGGTCTTCTGTGGATTAAAGCCAGCTGTGTTAAACTACCTCAGCAGAGGAAAGAAAATGAGACCAGAGAACAGCCACAGACTTCCCCTTTTAAAATATTCCTTCAACTATTATCCTAAAAGCTGTAATACCTTCCTACCCTGTAGCAGGAGATTAAAATGAAAATGGAAGAATAGGGTCTTTGTGGCAAGCATATCTCTTTTGCTGAGCCAATGATAAATCATTTAAATTTGGGCAAGCTGTGAGTCTGCAAATTTTCACTGTGAACAGATCCAACAGATAACTCTTGGATTCTGGTATTTTTATGGTCATGGTAATGAGTCAAGCCAAGAGAATGAAATGATTTGTGTCCTTCTCAGTAACCTGTATCACCAGCAATTATCCTTAAATCTCTTGCTATCAGACCACTGAGAGGGTGAGATATTTTGAGCCCATGAGATGCTTATGTTGAATGTCTCAGGAGTAACTAACCTTTGCAAGGAACCAGCCAGCAGAGCCTCCCTTATTATTATGCCCGATATTAATTTTTCTTAATTTTCCCAGATTCGGAGCATCGAGCGTGAACTTGTCTTCTGCTCCTTTTTCAAAGTTGTCTTTGTCGTTGTCCAGTTTCCTCATACCTGAATGGGCAAAGAAAAAGTAAAAGTAAAAGCAAAACAAACAAGTCCCACAACAAAACAAACAAACAAAACAAAACAAAAAAACCCCAAACAAATAAGAAATAAATAATAACTCCAAGGAGGAAAGGGTTACTGGAACACGCATGTTTGTAAGTGAAGGAGTATTTAGGAATGTCAGAAAGTCACCACTGACTGAATCAAATATTCCCTAGATATCAGCTCTCTGCACCCAGGATTCAAGGTAAAGGCAGAGGACTTTCTATTCTAATAAAAAAGGCACCTTTTCTCAAGCCCACAAAAGACCAGGATTTCCATTCTAATGTCACAGTTACTTGCAGCTCTCAGAGCTTTCAGAAATATATATCCAGATGGCTCTTAAATATTTTTTTTTTTCATATCACCACATTTCCCTTTTATTTTTACTGTCTTTGAAAATCTCCAAACTGTTCAAGAAAGGCTTTGGTCACAAGCTGCAGATTCTGACATTTCAGGACACAGAATTCTTTGCTGTATCCGAGAGGAAGGATTTATTTTCAAATTAGGACCCAGCCAGGGCTGTTGGCTTTTTCCTGATCCCACAGGGGTTTGCCTTTATGAAAAGTATTAAAGCTGTGCCCCCGTTTGCAGCCTGTGTGATGCTGTGAGTGGGATGAAACCCACCCAAGGCTCCAGTGCAGAGAAAGAGGTCAGCGGGCAACTCATCCCTTTTACCTTAGAGGGGATGAATCATCCTCTAGGGGTGTTATTTCTCTGTGTGGATATGACAGAATGCCTGGACACGCAGCTAAGATTCAGACTCCCACTTTGGGATGTCTTCAGGGAGATCAGATGAATCCCCCTTGAAACTCTGGAGGATTAATCAAGGGTGAGCCCTATCCACCAGGTTTTATAATCTGTTCAAGGACACTTGGCAGACATCATACCATTATTTCTTGAATTTGACAGGACAGATGCAGTGTAGAAGCAAGAAAATATTTGCTCCCTGGTTACAGGAGTCTCCAGGAATCTCCACCCACTTGTCTTCATGGCCCAGAGAGCTTGGTTTGGGCACATCTTTTAATATGATTCCATTAATTTTTTAAAAAATTAAAGTTTCCAGACCACTGTTGCAGTACAATCTACACTTAAAAATAATTACAATATTTCTAAAAAAAGCTGTTCAAACCCAACTAATATAAACCTTGCTTAAATTATTTTTACAAGTGGCCAAGCAGGCTCAGCCATCACCTCTGCCACAGAGAAGGGATGTCATTATCCCTCCAGGTACCTGGAAAATGAGACACACAGCTCCCACTGCATTCCCTGTAAATGCAATTTGGTGTTGGACCCTTCTATGGGTTGGCACTTTCTCCACTGCTTTCTGCTGGTGGTTTACACTGCATTTTCCCAGAATCTGCTTTTTTTAACGTTGGGTAATTTGAGTCATGCCCACACCCAGCCACAGCTGCTGCATTGCAGATGCACCTTCCAGGGGTTGTGGATGTGAGGGCCCCCACACCATTTGTTGTGCCTTTCACTCAGCCAAATCATTCTGCATTTGCCAGATTGCCTGTGTTTGTGTGTGTGTGTGTGTTGTTCAGATCACAGGCCTGCAGAGCAGGAGGAAATATTTTAGGAAATGATTTGCATTTGAATACCTGTGTCTCCTTTCTCACCGAAGATATTAATGAAGACATCTGCATCCGTTCCACTGCCGCTGACTTCGCCAGTAAAAACCCGGACCACGTATTTGTTGACTGCAATGAGGGAGGCAAAAATCCCAACACATTAATAACTCAATGGTTTGATGCAAAACCCAACAATACAGACCAATCCAGGCTGTGCTGGTGCTGTCTTGAAAGCGTGGTCTGAACTGCGGCTCTTGGTACAATGACCCCCTTCTCCACAAGAGGAATAAAATCCACAGGATTTTGACACTGCATATTCACTGCCCAGGGCAGGAGGACAGATCACTTGGTTCCTGGCCTTGACACTGAGGAGTGAAATAGAAGAGAAAGTGAAAATTTTGATGTGAATACAAAGGACCTATGGACCAGCTGTGCTTTTTCCGAATGTCGATGAGTTACGGAGTCTGCCCAAGATCAGGCCTGACCCCAGTTCTCTCCTAGAGCTATTTTGAAAGTTTAGTTTATACCAAGCAAGTAGTTTTGGGAAATAATATCATAGTGATAGAACAAGGAACAATGGATTTAAACCGAGAAAGGAGAAATTTAGACTGAATATATACGGAAGAAATTGTTTTCCTGGGGGGGTGGTGAGGGACTGGCACAGGTTGCTCAGAGTTGTTGACAACCCAGCCCTGGGCATGTCCAACGCCAGACTGGATGGAGCTTTGACAAACCTGGTCCAGTGGAAAGTGTCCCTGCCCATGGCAAGGAGTGGAACTGGATGGACCCAAAGCATTCTATGAGTCTCTGAAATGTCAGCCACACTGCATGAAACAAAAATATGAAAGTGGCCACCCTTTCCTTAAACCCTACCCCCCCCAAAAAAAAACAAGAACAAAAAAAAAAAACCCACAGTCATCCAGTCTTTTTTATTTAATGAGAAAACAATAGTAGACCCAGGAGCTGTAACACTGTGGAGATACATCATCTGTGGCACTAAACCCATGTGGATGAGGCACATCATGGACACTACACACATCATGACAGTGAATTTGAGAAGCAAGTTCTTCAGACAGATCAGGGTGGGACACACTTGGTTCCCAAGGACAGCAAAAGTGACCTCAGTTTCTT
The DNA here is from genome assembly GCF_901933205.1 of Camarhynchus parvulus. Lineage (NCBI taxonomy): Eukaryota > Metazoa > Chordata > Aves > Passeriformes > Thraupidae > Camarhynchus > Camarhynchus parvulus. The sequence continues at coordinate 67,876,172 of NC_044601.1, forward strand.
CTGGAACCAACGAAAAACTCTCATGACTTTCAGTGTGACTTTATTTGAGCCAAATATGAGCAAAATTTGAGCCAAGTGTGAGCAACTTTCAAAATCTAACACTGAAGTGCCCTGACCACCTCCAAGCAGACAGCCATAACAGACACCTCGTGCTGTATCTGCAGTGAAAAATGAGTGCTGGAGGCAGGCAGCAAGGCACAAAACAGAAGAAGATGAATGCAAAATCTGCTACTGAGCAGTACATGATGTCATACAAGCCCTGAACAGAGTTCCTGTTACTGAACCCTGGGTAGCTGATGCTGAGAGTTTCATGCAATGTCACTTCTGTATTTCTGAGTCCTGAGCACGCTGCTTCTGTGAAAGGGTCAAATGCACAAGTCTCCTCACACACAGATCCTTGGCAAAAATAGAACTTCTTGCACCACAGAATCATGAAATCATTAAGGCTGAAAAAGACCTCTAAGATCATCAAGTCCAACCATTAACCGTGATTCTTGGTTTGCAACTTTTTTCCCCCTTTGGCAAGTGCCAAGTTAGAGGATAATCTTTCCTGGGCTTCTCAGTCAGGTACAGAAACAGATTCTCAGGAGCCATGGAACATCACCAACACTGGGCTACCATTCCCAGAACAGATCCCCCACCTCCTCCCACATAATCAGTGCATATTAAAAGTTATTCCAGAATACAGCAGAGACCTGGTGCACGTGCTCCCGCAGAGGCAGAGGACGTGAGAGCAAACGTATGAGGAGCGGCTGTTGGACCATCCCCTGAATCACAACGATGCTCTCAGCTCCCAGGGTGAGGAGTGCAAGGGCAGAGCCCAAACAGAAGGGAAAATCACCTGTCACAGTTTAATGAATGTGCTGGGAAAAGGCTAAAAATCGAGCTGACATCCCTGGCGCCTCATCGCAAAACATGCGATGGCAAATAAAATAATAATGATAAAACTGCAACAATTACTAAATAACAAGAAAGAGAAGAACAGAGCTGGGCTCAGACAGTGGAGAAAATGCCTTAATGATTCTCTTTGACTCTTTAGCTTCAGTTCACAGAGCTCTAACAACCTGCTAGAGATACATCAACACCAAAAGTGTTCATTTGCGTTAGCAAATTGTGGTGATGGTGCAATTTACATCTCCTACTTGGACACTAAGCTGCTCTAACTAAAACTGACCCATTGTACCTTGCAGTCTTTAATTACAGACCACATTTTGCAAGAAGCTTTGCTCCTTGTACCTCCTCTAGAATATTTAATCTGATGTCAGTGATTAATTTTCCACTCCACTTTTTGGGAGCCAGAAGAACCTGACAGGATAACAGGACAAGCTACAGTGGCTTAGCTTACATTCCCCTTGCAGGAAAAGGCTTTATGCCTCTGAGATATAGAGACTCTGAGACCAGAGGGATGTCTCAATGCATGCAGAGCATCAAGGAAGACATGCAGAGAACAAGCCCATGAAAAGCAAGTGAGCACACACAGTGCAGGAAGGGCACCTTGCGTGGCTACTGCTAGGGCACATCTGGCCAGCAAGGAAAATGCTGGTGAAATTACTTGCCAGATCAAAAACCTTTAAAGGTTTCTCAGCATGGCTGTATTTTCAGTCTAAGGTCCAGAATGACATATTTTGACCTCCTGCTTGCAACACCAAGGGGTCCCAAGGGCTCTGTACACACACAGTGCTGCTCTCAGTGTCAGCACGAGGAGCCCTGTGGCAGAGCTGGCTCCTGAGCCCAGGGATGGGCCATCACTTTGGACTGGTGGCAGTCACAGGGCACTATGCTGTGAGGGTTTTATGTTGTCCCCTCTAATATAAGCATGGCTGTGGTGTGTGGCATGTCCTGGCATGGCTCTTTTCCCCATTGATGTGTTTCTGTAGGCAAAACTACCCCAAGAGCATTAGAGGTCCTTGGCTTAGGTTAGAGCACATTCCTGCTTCACAAACAATGCCTAGACTGGGCTCATAAGGTCTTTTCTTTGGTTTTTTCCTTCTTAACGACTCTGAAACTGGATGCTCAAACCTGTCCCCACACCTGACCCTTAGGTCTGCTTTCAGAAAAAATTTCAGCTCCTCCATCTCCAGAAAGCAAACCCTGAGCCATGCTGAATTTTTGCCAGCACTTTCTCCCTCTCTAAGCAATTTGACATTCAGCTGCAGCAAGGAGAGGAGCTCTTCATGCTGCTCAGGGGTCCTTCTGTGCTTCGTACATCAGCACATCTTACAGAGTGACATGGTGGATGAGCAATTTAAATGGAAAGGGATGCTGCCTCTTAAAAAGACAGCGAGGATTCAGCTGCTAAAAGCATGCAAGAGAAAGCTCTCACTGCAGCCAGGAAGAGATCTGCCATAAGTCAAGTACTCTTCATTTTGATCATGGGTGGATGTTGTTCCCTATTTTTTAAGCCCGTGGCAGAAGCATCTTTTCAAAAATACTCACTTGACTTTTTTTTTTTTTTGTTTTTTTTTTAATCCCAGTACATGGCTCTGACTTCATCTGTAAAACACAGATCAAGATGTTGCCTGGATATATATTTTTTTTTCCCTCCTGAATGCTTCTCCTAGCACTGAGAACATGCAAAATGTTAATGTAAAAGCTGTGCCTCCATCGAGCAGTGCACAGGCTCACTGCAGCACAGGCACGGGGAGGGGAGCTTTCCTAGGAGCAAAATTAGCAGCTTCAGAGGCACGTACTGCAAGATGCCAAGAGCAGAACAGCCAACAAAAAAATCAGTAGGAAGAGCAGGAGCTATTTTCTCTTGTCTTTCCACTTTCACATTGCAATGCACAAGTGTACATGCCCTGTGTGGTAACAGCACCTTCCTTTTCTTCACAGTTGTGTGTCTGCATTTGAAGGCATTGCCAGGATGCCATCTCTGGGAGACGGTGGGGTGGCACTGATGTGACCCTACTGCATTAATTTAGCAGTGGAGTGGCAGTCAATCAGCCTGTCTGCTACTGATTAACTCAGCCTCAGCTTTCAACAGACAAGAGGAAAGGTTAATTTTGCACTGTGGGCTGGAGTCAGGTTCTCTCCACTGAGAGCCCAAGAGGTTTTTGTCTGTGAATGGGATGCACTCCCAACACATCCTGGGGGATGAAGGGCATGGGGCTGCTGCTCTCCCAGCCCCCAGAATTGCCCATCCAGGCTGTCCCCACTGTCATCCCCATCCTGGATGCAGCATTAGCCCCATACACTGCCCAGAATATTTCCATCCAGACCCAACACCCCTGGGTGCTCTTGTGCAGCCTCTGTCCTGCCTCCAGCCATGGAAAATGCATGGACATATCCCAGACAAATCCTGCCACCTGCAACCTGCAGCTGACTGTCCAGCCGTGTGATATTCATCTGTTAATGTCATTTATTTGGCAGTATGATATCATGGTCACTTGAAGCACCCTAGGATGGAAATGCCTAAAGAAATTTTGTATCTACTACTATTTGGGGCATTAGGTAGTGTGTTTGTGCACAACCTACTGAGTTTCCTGCAGCAGAAGCCTGAGATTTGATCAGGAAAACAAATTTGACTGTGTTTCATTACCTGGGGTTATCACCTCCTGCGGGGCACAGTGAATTCCCAGCTGTGCTTGCCTCCCATCTGCCTGACCTGCTGTGGAGCAGGGCAGCAGCATCCAATATCTGGGAAATGTCACAGCCCTCACTGGCAAAGCACATGGGGTTAAAAGCAAGGAACCAAGCCGTAGGCAGGGATGGATCCTTCTCCTAAGGCAACTCTTGGCAATTATCCCTCTGTTTTCACAGCGCTCCCAGGAGCTGCAGTGTTTGAGATCCATCCTGTGCTGCTCAGCACTGAGCAGGCAGGTTTGGGAGGGGGCTGGGGGAAAGGGGCTGGGTGGATAGGGGAGAGGCACTGCTAACATCTCTGAATTGCTGCTGGAAAAGGAATACTTTTGTGGTTAGTGTGAAAAGAATTGTGTCTGGGGGGAGAGGCAGGCGCTTGGACCTGTAGACGAGGTGCAGTTTCAACCTGAGTATGCCACAGCCTTGCACCAGCTCAGGATGGTTGTTTAATACCCAGATGCCTTGGTTCCTGCCTGTCAGATCGAGTCAGTCATTCCAGCCCACCAGGAACTGTCTGACAAAACCTCTTCTTGATGGAAGGGACTGACTTGTCAAAGTGGAAGCTCCTTTATACCACTGCTGACAGCAAGCTCCTCAGTGACGGAGTTCTGGGTCAGAGCATCCTTAAAATGTCAGACAGCCTATGGCTAGGGCACAAAGCTGGGACCTGGCCTCCCAACACACTTGATTCACAGCAAACATTTGAATTTAGTTCTTGTTTGTCCTGCCAGAGAGCTCATCCCACCAGGATAAAATAACCTCTTCCTACATTAGCTTCTGGCAACCTTCTGGTTGGAGATGTCCTGCTGGCCTTGTGTATCCCGCAACTGAGTCTCTACAAATGAAAGGAAAACTCACCCAGCCCACCCATTAAACCTCTTTGTGACACAGTAGCAGGGACCCCAGAGACAGCTTTGCACAGCAAAATATGATTAGAGCCTAAAGCAACCCCTGTAAAAGCAGAGGGGTTCCTCTGAGCTCACCAGCAGCCAGTTCTGTCTAAAAACTCAGTCCTGCTCTTGCACAAAGCAATGGCACACAGATAAAGAGGACTTTTTTCTCCCATTCAGAAAAGTGTTGAATTCTAAGGGTTGGTTTAGAGCTCAAACATAATTAATCTCTTTCAAGGGTGATTGACAGCTACGTTTGTTAATGAGCAGTGCCTCCAGAGGTGGGGAACAGCATCTTTAACCAAGGGTTCAAACTGGAAATGCAGATTACAAGCACACCTGGAGCAGGGGGTGCTGGAGAAGGAGGAGTTTTGCATTTGGCAGAGCACTGAGCAGCTTGGTCTAGTTGCAAACGTGACTGCTCGTTGTGGGGGCTTGCAATAGCTGAGCTTTAGAAACCCCTTCCAGCCCAAAAGCATTCTGTGATTCCATTCCTTTTGGCTGTGAGCACCTCTGCCAAAACCTGGCGTTAGCAGGGGAGAAATGCTGAGGAGACTTTGCGAGGGTTTGGGGTTCCTGTCACTGGAGGCAGCACTAAAGATGCAGGGCTGCCTTGTACCTGCTTCAGCACTCCTTTAATCCCACAAGAGCTCTCCAAAAGTGTGTGCTTGAGAGATATCATTGCTGTCACTCAAGGAGGCATGGGAAAAGGAAAAGATTCAAGGAGCATCTGGACAACACTCTCAGGCACAGGGTGGGATTCTTGGGGTTGTCCTGCGTAGGGCCAGGGTTTGGACTTGATGCTCCTTGGGGGTCTGTGTGGCCTCGGGGTACTTTGTGACTCTGATTGAATAATGCATCACCCTCAGCCACTGTTCATGCCCTTCCCATGATGAACCCAGTCCCTTTGGCCTCCCCACCCTGGCCACAAACCATGAGATTCCCCTCCATTTCCTGCAGCTCTTGTATGAAAGCAAGGCGTGCACCCAAACAGTTAATGTATTAGGATTCAGCCTGGATCATCCCTCTGCAGGGCCTGTGAGAGGCAATCTACCACATGCAGGAGGCTTTGCTTGTAGGATATGCTAAACTGATGTTCCTACTGCGACTTCAAAGTGATGATGACTTTTTGAAGTGAGCTTTAAATGACCTTGCTCAGGAGACAATGGTGGTTTAGTTGCAGAGGCATGGAGCTTAGCACATGGCAACTCACCTTGTGACAGCGGTGCAGAAATCCTTGTTCATCTAATTCTCCAAGATTTATCATTATTTTTCATTAGTTCAGCCCCAGGGTGGGAGCTCATTGAAAAAAAAAAGGCCAAATATTTCACAAAAGAAATATCTCTTTTCTGCTTTCCCCACATCTGCTATTATAAAAATTGAAGAAATCGTTGAGAATATCCTCTTGGTTTAAACACATTTGCTGAGAAATAAGAGTGAAATAAATTTACGGTATTGTCGAAAATCATATTGTTAACTGTACTTCAGTCTTGCTTTGAATAGATCAGAACTTTTTAAATAAGTTACATCATTTCAAAACTGAAAGCTGAATTAATTTCCATATATAGACATAATTAGTCAAAATTATCACATGTCTTCAAAAACATGCTGTACTCTCTGTTTCGTATTGGGTACACAGAGATCTATTTACCAGCCACACACTCTTGCCTCTCCAAAATCTTTTCTCTCTATGTGAATTACAAATCTCTTTTTCTGTCCCGTTTCATGTCTCTGTGCATTTTTTGTGTTTTTCAAGTCACCAGTGTTTCTTTTTACTTTTACATTTCCATTTCTCATTCCTTTTACCTATCTTTAGGAAAAAAAAAAACAAAAACAAGAGAAAAAAACACAAGGGAAAAAAAAAGGTGCGACAAGTAAAATGTCCACAGCTCCCTCATTTTGGACACTGTGACAATAAGTTGGGTAGAGTTTGCAGGGAAAGTGAAGTCCTTGTTAGAACAAAGTATTTTTGATCAAAAAGAAAAGACGTTTCTGGAAGCTCAGTACGCCAGGTAGCATGACAATTTTTTTCCCCAGTCTTTTACATGGGTGGTAGAAGATTTTACTCCTTCTACAAACCCTGTTTATTGAATGCTTCACCATGCAGCAAGGCCTCATCCTGCACACAGAGGGTACTCGCCATTATTCAGAAGCAAACAACTCATATGTATTTCATAAATATATTTATCTGCATTTTCCTGTGCTGATTATACACTTCCAGTTTTCAGAGCAAATAAAGATGCATTTTGATGAGAAGATAACACATATTAATATTTCATTCCCTCTTCCTCAACTTCTGCATCCTTAGAAATTATCTTTTTTCATTTTTCCCGCCATGAAAGTTTCCAAAAGCATGGAATGGTGTGACCTCATTTTGAAACAAAACCCAGGGGAATCCAAGGGTCACTTAGGTTTGAAAAGGTCTCCAGGACCATGGAGTCCAACCATTCCCCTAGCACTGCCAAGGCCACCACTGACCCATGTCCCCATGCGCCACATCCACACAGCTTTTAAATGCCTCCAGGGAGAAAGTCTCATCCATGAGGGACCAATGCTGGCCTTCAAGCCCAACCTATTATAAAATGAGGTTGCAAATCCGACAGGGCATCATCAACTGGTGCCTCACACCCCAAATTCTGCTCCTTATCTGAGCTTCTAACATAATTGGGAAATATTGGTCACAGTTTCAGTTCTGATCCAGCCCAGCCCTTGAGGACATGCGCATCCCAGAATGGAAGGGAGGATTTAGCTTCTGACTCAAAGTGAATTGTGCACCAACACCTGCTGCTCCAGATGTTTCCTCAAGTCACAGCCAGGTCAGTGATCATGAGCCTTCAAGCCAACAGCCAGCATTAAAACTCTGGACAATGAAGTGTGAAGCCTTAACCCGAGAATTCTCCAAAGAGCAAAGTTCACATTCACATTCACAGCTCAAATACATGAGTTTTAGGTCATAGTGGATCTGAAAACCTCAGAGAATACCTGGAGTGGGTTAATGTCTTGTTCATAGACATTTTTCTAATGTTTTGAAAGGCAAGACCCCTCTCTGCCTGCACCAACACTCAAAGAAATTTCACCACTCTGATTTCACCTCTCTGCTAGAATCCAAATCCCAGCTGCTCATTGTGACTCCACAGCCATTTCCCTTAGGATATATCTGTGCAAACTCTCAGATGCACAATGTATCGCCCCAAATCAGGCCAGAATTGACACAACCAACAACTTTCCCTTTCAAAACTGCTTCTTGTTTCAGCAAAGCAGAAATGTTGTGTCTGACTGCAAAAGACCCACACCTAGATAAAGAACAGCTATATTTGATCTCCTCTTGTGATCCTTTTTTTTAAATATAATAGTAATAATAATAATAAAGAATAGCAATAGGTGGCCAATTTTCAATACATTTAAATATGGAAAAATTAAACACAATGCAGCTGTGTTGGAATTCTCCCATCCCCAAGGTCAAGGTATGTCACACCAGTGTGCTCCTCACTTTCATTATTAATAGGCCAAATAAGATTAAAATTTACCCAGAAATAGTAAAGATAGAAGTAGTTCTTCAGTTTGGTGTGACACATGAAATTCTGTCCTACTGGGAATATTCAGCCTTGAAAGAGTTTGACATGAGTTGCTGTCCCAAGCACATTTATAACCTGTCATGTCCAATCCTAAATAATTTCAGGATGCTGATGGCCTAAAAGCCAGAGGAAAACCAGTCCTTGGCTATCAACCTCATTTGCAACAGGCAGGTTGCAAAGACTTGACCAAAATTTGACAGGTTAGTATAAGATAGAATTGCACAGGAGAGTGAATTAGTTTTCAGCTCACCCTGCTCTTGAGCATGATTTTAAGGACCAAGTGAGTGAACATCCCCATTGCAAATGAAAGATTCTGCTTTCTCAGAGTAAAGCATGTACAGAGCATTGTTTGATTAGTGAGAGGTTTCAAGGGAAATCAGGAACAGCCAATATCTATTTCCCTTGTTCTGAGCATAACTGGAGGTTACACTGCACAGAGCCCAGACCAACCCCAAGCAGCTGGGTAGCCTTAACTGCCTGTGGTCACCCCCTGAGAAAAGAAGTTTATTGTTGGATAAACAACATGTCATCTAACCCGACCAAACCTCAGCATCTTTTATGAATCTGGACAAAACTCAGCCTTGCAGATATGTTTTGTTATTATGTCTTGAGAAATCCTGCAACCCACATGAAGACCAGCTCTCAGGGCTCCCTGCTTTCCAGCCAGGTGATGAAAAGCTGTATCCATCACACATAGGGATGGAGGAAGACACAACCTTGGTGTCCCACCAGCAGGGATGAAGACCATGAGGCAAAGGGTGGCAAGGTCCAGGCAAAGGAGAGTCACCATGGGGTGGGGGACATGGGGATCTGTCCACTGAGTGGTACAAATGACTCCTGACCACTCTGCAAGAATCAAACAAGGGGCTGGGGACTTCAGTTACTGGCACAGCTGTCCAGGGAGTCCCCATCCCTGAAGGGGTTCAAAAGCCATGTGGATGTGGCCCTTGGGGACATGGGTCAGTGTGGGCTGGGCAGTGCTCGGGAAATGGTTGGACTCTGTGATCCTGGAGGGCTTCTCCAACATGAAGGATTTTGTGATTCCATGAGCTGACCCCTGAATTTCATGTTCCTTTTACACCTCCAGGGGGTCAGCAGGTCTCCCAGTGCAGCTGCAAGCTGTTATGAATGCACCCCCACCACTTTGGCAGGACATCAGACACCCTCAGAGTGATCCAAAACCGGCAACACTCAAAGGAAAACCGGCACCTGGCTCCAGTTTTGAGCCTGTCCCTTGCACAAAGGCTCAGCCACAGCCATACAATCCTAAGGCTTCATAAACTCAAGTGAAGCAGCACAAAGCTGAACAATGGCCCTCCCTTGTAATTAATACCTGTAGTGTAAATTAATCCAGGCTGCCAATAGAAGCTGCTGGGTAAATAAGAATCTGTGACATTATCCCTGTCAAAGGCCCGTGGGCATATGATGCCATGGATGTGAATACAGGGAATAGAGGGTCATTCAAGCAGGAACACTTAAGATGTAACCTGTTCTCCTTGAGAAGCGCGTGGCATTCCACAGGGAACCTGACAGGAGGCATTTCATTCGGGTAAGTAAATGCAGTCACTCAGCTGTCTGCAATTGCCATGCCAGACATCCATGGTAGTTCTATTTGGACCATGAAAAGTACTCTACTTTTGGGTTTTGGGTGTGTGTGACCCAAAAATTCCATTCATACATACATATATATTTATATATGTTTATATATTTCCACTCACACATACATACATACATACATACATATATATATATATATACACATATATATATATACATATATATACATATAAATATATATCTCGTTGACTGGTTTTCTGCCACACATCCTTTTCTGCATTTTTAAATTATTCCACTTTTTTTTTTTTTTTCCCCTTAAAATTAAGCTCTCCAAAACTAACTCACAGTCTACAGGAATTCTCTATCTGGCCTGTGCTCCTCACCAAGAAAGAGGCCGAGTCTGCCCATAGTTTAGTCAGTTTTGGTACAAGCACAAACAGCTCCCCTTCAAATAGGCTTCAGATGCCTTTTCAATGAATCAAAAAAAAAAAAAAAGACAAAGAAAAGGAGTTTATTTTTTTCAAGCCCACATCCTTCCCACGCAAAGCACAGAGAAGGTCCCAGCAGTGACCTCCAGTTCCAAATGAGGAAGGTAAATCCTCATGACAAAGACGGGAAAGTTCTCTGGGAGAAGATCAAAAGCTGAGGGTGCTGCAGCAGAGGGAACCTGGAGAAAACTTGTTTGATTCCCTCCAAAAACGTTCCTGACTGTGACAGCAAATGGAGCATGAAAGCAAAGCATGAAAGTAAGTTTGGCAGCAACAGTGTCTGAGTGGTTTACAAAGAAAAACTGAAGTAATAAATGGATTGAAGATATGATTGAAGAGACATAACTAGAAAGGAGAAGAATATGGCACTGAACTGCTAATGGGAACACAGACTTAGGAGGGAATTACTTATCTTTCCTTACATAAACTTACATAATTTTTCATTGTCTAGGGGCCTAGAAAATATTAATACTCAAAGAGTAAACATCACTATTTAATCCATTGGAAAGAAAAAAACAAAATATCCTAAAACCCAATCAAATTCAGGGCAAGCGACTTGTATGTACAACAAAAATCATATCACAATCTCATTTCAGACCTTTACAGATCCAGAGGGAGGCATATTAATTCAGATACATTTACATTTGCAGCTGGCAGTTCACCACAGCAGTCTGGGGATGTTTATCTTTCATTAATTATGGTTCAAGGGGAACTGCAACCTGAGATAGCTGAGCTAACCCTCTCCTCTTACAGATTCAGACCTGCCACCTGGAAGACATCCAACCCTTCACCCGTGCCTCTGGCCTCGGCCCAGCTCCCTCGTTCGCGCACAGCCCAGCCCGCGCCGCTCAGCACTGGGGCTTTATCTCTGATGAACGTGGTGAGAGCTGATGCATTTCTGACAAATGCCTGCCTAAATCTCTTCTTTCACGCTCAGGAGATGGTCTTACTCATATTTATCCCGGGCCAAGCACGTGGAGAGCAGCTCATCCATATCCCAGAGCTGCTTCTCCAGGAGAGCGAGCGCTCGGGACTGGCTGCTCTGCTTGTGAAATGCAAAGTGGCTCCAGCAGTTTCATTGGAGCTGCACTCTCCTGTACCAGCTGAGGGTTTAGCCCACGAGTCTTTTCCTGCTGTGAGACAGGTGTTGAACAGGATGGAGGAAATCACACACGTTCCCTTGAATCATTTCTCCCAGGCAGAGGCAATACTAAATTTGGATAAGGTGTTGTGTCTTTTAAAGATCTATTAAGATTGAATGGTTGACTTCCTCCTCAAGGGAACCTCTCCTTAATCATACATTGCTTTGACTCATACACCACCTTCTCCAGAGCCCTCCTGCCCCTCAAGTGTCCTTAGATTCTCCATTTCACAAATCAATTTGATTTAAAATGTAGCAAGATACTTCAGCACACTCAGCCCCAGTAGTAACTGGGTGGGTTTTTGGCAAATAACATCTCCAGACGTTATCTCATACCCTTGTGGCAGTCATCATGGGGATGTCTGCATTTCTAAAATGCTCCAATATGCATTTCTTGTTAATGGATATTATTTGTGCATGCTAGCTCACATGCAGCATCCTTTAATGCTTACATATTTGACATACCAGCATTCTTTTTGAAGATTGTATCTCAACAGTGCAAAAGTACTCAACAATTCTGGGTCAGTTTAGTGTATTTTTTCACTGTTAACATGACCTCAATAAAAATAACAATACTTTGCCCTTCTAGAGCATCTGTCAATGCTCACAGCCATTTGTAAGTCTGGCAATAAATTGGTTTTACCAAATAATTGCTCCTAAGTGGTAATGTCAGCAACACTGTTGCAAGAGGTCTACTAATTATTTCCAATAAGATTCAATCCTGGCAAAAGCACAGGTGTCCTCTTTTTAGCACCAAACCACGCAGACCTGTTTCCCTACAGACCTGTAGCTGATGGCCTTACCTTCCATGCCCAAAATTAAGCTCCCAGAAAGGAGCAGTGTCCTGGTGAGTCTATCAGGAACACACAACTCTGTTTCCTCATTAGCACTTGCAGATGGAGAGCTGACATCCCACCTGAGGCTGGTTTGCTGGCTCCTCTTTCACATCTTGATCACTCACGTTACATGCACCATACATCCCTGCGTGGCTGCCACGCTGGTACCAATCTGGGAGTACACGTCTGGTGTGCAAGCTGTCCTAGCCTCATTTCAACGTCATTAGCTTAAAAACACGCTGAAAAAACAGCTCAGTGTGGGTATCATACACACATACAGCAACACCAATGTGGAGTTACAGCAAAACTGGCGCAGAGTTACAGCGAAAGGGTTGGGTCCTCTGTGGAAATTTCCTGCAGGACATCACCAGAGCCTGGAAACACTTAACTTTATGGAGAGGACTGCAACCATGCTGCCTCTTTGGGGAGCACACAGGGGTACCAGCTACATCTTCCAGGGTAGGATGCCTCTCATCTACATGTAGGTATTCAATCTAATTTAATGTTGTCATCACAGATCCCTCAGCATTCAACGAACGACTGGAGCTTCTCCAAACAGTGATTTATCCCACCCCAGGACATCAGATCTAACACTGGTAAAAGAAATTACCCTCTTGAGTCATCTTGCATCTTCCTATATCTCTCTCCACTGACTATAAAGAAAACTTGAATTAGCTTAGACTACACAATTACTTTTTATGCTATGAGATCATCTCAAAGCGACCCTGTCCTTTCCGACAAGGCACCAGGAAGCCAAGTAGTTTGTATTTTTTTTTTAAAAACCTTACTTTTGGGCACATCCATGGGATCCAGGCTGCCAATGAGGTCTCTGACATAGAGCCCATCCCCATCCTCCTTGCTCAGCCAGTTGTTGCAGGGGAAGTAAAAGCGGAGGTGAGGTCTGTTCATGTCGGTCACGATGACGCGGTCGAGGAACCACCCCGCGTTCAGCCCGGTGTTGTCATGCTCAATCCTGGAGGAAGAACAGCCCTGTTTCAGTATTCTGGCTAAGGCTGGCTACTAGCACCATAATTTAGTGGAATATTATTTACTAGGCGAGGCTAGAGCAACTGTACATACACATAATTCCCGTTATTGGCTGACTGTCCAAAGAGTTTCAAGGAACTTATGTGCTTTTACAGGGTATATTAAAAATAACAGCCCTCCATATGGGCAGAGATCACAGGTGAGTCTGTGAATCTTTTATCTGCTCACAAACATACCTACACCTCCACATTCATTCAACATATGCATTCATTCACCTTGCACTGCATACCTGAAACATAAGGGAATCTCTTCCCACCCAGTACCCCTCCTGCTCTATTCTCCTCTTGCATCATTTTAACCACCTCTTCCCAGCTTTCTTTGTACTACTTTGTAATTTTAAATTTTTTATCAGTCAGTCAGACAGTGGTTAAACATAATAATTATCATTTACATTACACTAAGTTAGCAAAAGTGGATGGCAAACCCCATTTACCTCCATTGGGACATTAAAACAGTCCTAAACGTCTTTCCCCATGATTGCATACGACAGAAATACAATTCTTGGTGGGGAGCATGGATACTTATAAGCAATACCATAGGTGATTTCACACTTCAGTTCAAATCTTCGGCAGTAAACAAGCTTTTACCACCCCTTAACTTCACCTTGATGGGAGCACGCTAAGGAATAATGAATAAAACATGGCAATGCTTAAACCTCTACAGCCTGTCATCCTATTAGCACCTCACAGAGCAGGTGCTGTGGTAGCAGCGTTGTGCAGGTACCTTATTTTCTTTATTTGTCCGACGTTATTGGTTTTCACTCGGAACACATCTGTTTTGCTCCTCTCAAAGGCCGTGCTGCTCCTGCAATGCACATGCATCAAGAGGAATGGTGAGAAACCAGCAGCCTTGACAGCAGGCACGCAAGTGCTAGCGTGTAAGGATAAAGAAGTGTCATTCCTAATGCTGGAAAGACCTAGTTTTCAGTGCCCTCTCCCCAGTGACAGGTTTTGGATGCTCTAGGTACTGACATTCAGCAGACTTTTTTTCCTTCTGAGACTCCCAAGAGTTCTTCCAGAAGCTGAGGTAGGAGCTTTTGGGGGAAATGCGATATGCTTTTTGCCTCAGAGTCCCACTCCCAGATGTGTCCTCTCCTGCCATCCTAGCCTCCAGGCATCAAGCAGACCTGCTCCTGGTGGTGGGGCAAAGGGCTCCAGCAAGTTCCCTGTGTGGCCACAGATCTGCCCAGGACACAGCCAGAGATAAAAGCATCCAACCACATCCAACTTTTCAGGCCCATCGCCCATCATTTTTTCAAACAACTACTGAAATTGTGGTGCTTCCTCCTAAAATTTGTATCTCATTCCAAGTAAAACAATTGTAGGCAGGAGGTAGTTTGACTTTTCTGGGGAAGTGTTAAATGTGCAGTTTGTATTTCACAGGTGCAAGTGCAGAATACAAAGTCTATTGGCCCAGGTCAGGGGATGTAGAACTTAATTCCCAGTTCTGCCTCTAGCCTGCAGCGTCATCCTTGGCAAGCAGCTCTGTCCTTTTCTGAGCTCGTGTTTTCCATGAAAACACTATGAATAACATCAAGGCAAAGCTCTGAAGACGCAGCCTCTCCCACCTGCCCTCCCTGATGGGCCCCCATTTCCCCTGGGCTGCTGAGCATGGCTACGGATGATTAAACACAGCAAAACCCAGAAGTTGTATTAAAACGAACAAGAAACCACAGCACTCGAGCAGCCCAAAGCCACGGTGACAAGCGGTTTGCACGCAGAAAGTTAATGAATATTAATCCCAGCAAGGGGGTTTGGCTTTGCGTGCTGCTCTCCACGCTGCTGAAGGACCTGTGTGTGCCTTGCTTACAGGTCATTTTGTGCCCTGCTAAACCCATGCCCAGCCTTCCTCCTCCTCCTCCTCCTCGTCCATTCTGCTGTTTCACACCCCGCGCCAGGCGCAGCACCAGCGTACGAAAAGGCTAAAATTGGTTAACCTTGCCGTGAAGACAAGAGGCAATTAAACCCGGCTCAGCCTCCCCCAGCCTGGCTGCTGGAGTGAAAGCAGCCAGCGAGTGCAAGGCAATTAGTCTGTCAGGCTTGAATGAGCATCGTAATGACAGCAGCTTCTCCCCGCATTGGCTCAGAGATCGATGCAGTGCTGCAGACTGCTACGGAGATGGCATGGAAGTATTAAGTGAGAATAATCAGCCCAAAGCTCCCAGTGCACCAGTCCCACTGGCTGCTGGTTTGTGGCACTCCTGCCGCCGTGCTGGGCTCTCTTGTTTGCAGGGGGGGATGCTGGGGAGCACACCTTCTTCTTCAGGGCATCCAAAAGTGCCCCCTGAGCAGATGCACAGTGCATCCCAAAACAGCTTGGGGAAGCATTGGAAAACGTGACCCAGCCCAGGAGTCAAACCCCTGGGAAGCCTTGCTGTGGAAGGGTGGGAAGAGTTGTGACAAGTCTCTTCCCTTGAGATGGATCTGCAGCATCAATGGGAAAGAAAAATCCAGTCCTCCCTTCTAGCACTGCGTGGGGAGGGAGTGAGTGAGGGAATATCCCACAGTGAATGGCTACACTGAAATGTAGGCTAGAAAAATGAAAGACTGAAAGAAAAGGAGAAATTACAGCTGGGCTGTGTCAGAGTCTGGTCCAGGCTAGGACTAGGATGAGACATTCACAGCCAGATTACCATAAGGAACTTGTGGCACCAAACAATGAGGCACACTGGCTTGCACAGCCCTGGTGACAAATAAAGCAGGAAAAATATGACTTGGAAATTGCAGCACTAAATTTGCAAAGTTCAGGCTTGACTGGGTTCAAACCCAGGGATTTTAGACCATAAAGATCTTCTGAATTTCACCAGAGCCCTGTCATTAATCTGAAATAACAGACCAGAGCAACTCCAGAAATATGTTTTGGTTGGGTTTGTTTATTTTGACATATTTGATTGGCTCTAGAAGCTCTATTTTTTTCCATGTTCTGTTGCAGCATTTTTCCCAACTGCTTTGTAAGAAACATCTAAGGAGGTTCATCAAAGACTAGTATACAAAATTCTTACTATTTTTTTTTTTAATTTAATTTTTTTTTTAATCTGAAGCTGTTTTCAGATTTTTTTCAGCTGAGTAATTGCCTGCAGGCTGCACTGCTTGTGGCTTTGCAAATGTACAATCCTTCAGAACACTTTGTTCCCTGGTTGGGTTAGTGGTGCTGCTAAAAGTCTGCAAGAACTGGTACATATTCAAGCGTAGCATTTTTAAATCCCTGCATGCATCTCCTCTGCAGGCCATGGGCACAGACAACAGAGCCAGTGCCATGAGAGTTTTGCCAGTTCTTGATGGGTTGATAACCAGAAAGCCTCTATAATGCAGTTTTCTTTGCAAAAGTACATAAAACAAACATTTGTACAAGTAAATTTTTTTTTTTATGAAAGTGAATTAAAAAGAGTGGGCCCACCACCTAAATAAAAGTCACATTTGAAATGGAAATTTTGAGTGTTTGTAGAAAATAGTCTTCCCTTTTGATCAGCTAACAGCACCCTTTTCACAGGTCAGTTCTTAAGAACAGACAGAAAACCTGGATACTGATCACAGCAGAGGCATAAAAATAATGACCTTCAGCAGTGATGGAGTAACCTAAGCCAATTTAGCTTTGAATCCCTGCTTAACAATCCTTTAAACTGCCTTTGCATTTGGTGTTTTACCTGAAAATGCCTTGTACACACAGAGCTGCCAGCAGAAGCGCCATGGATTAAGGGCTGCACAAAGCACAAAATGTTATTCTGGATGTCAGTTCAAACAAAATTTTAAAAATGCTCCATTAAACCATTAGAAAGAGTCAGTTCTTGGTTGTATCTACCTGAAATGCTGCCCACAGGTCTGCCCGCTCCTGCCATGGATGTTTAGCAGCAGCTGGAGGAGCTGAGTATCGGGGATGATTTCGGAAAGTCATACAGCCCAAACCATCCTAAAGGCTGCCACTCTCTAGGAAAAAATAAATGCTCCTTGGTTCACCTGCTAGGTCAGGGGAGTTTCTCATGCACCATGGATGAGCAGTGTAGAATGCCACAGAACCACAGAATCATTTGGGTTGGAAAAGCCCCCCAAGGACTTTGAGTCCATAGCGCTGGACAAGGCCACCACTGACCCACGTGCCCAAGTGCCACATCCTCGTGGTTTTTAAATCCTGCCAGGGATGGCGACTCCGCCACCACCCTGGGCAGCCTGTTCTGGAGTTGAACAGCTCTTTTGGTGGAGAAAATTTCCCTAATATCCAATCCAAACCTCCCCTGTCCCAGCCTGAGGCCGTTCCCTGTCCTCCTGTCCCTGTTCCCTGGGAGCACAGCCCGACCCCCCCGGCTGTCCCCTCCTGGCAGGAGCTGTGCAGAGCCACAAGGTCCCCCCTGAGCCTCCTTTGCTCCAGGCTCAGCCCCTTCCCAGCTCCCTCAGCCTCTCCTGGGGCTCCAGCCCCTCAGTGTCTCTCTTGTCCTGAGGGCCCAGAGCTGTCCCCAGAATTTATGTGTGTCAGAGCTGAACTGAGAGGGACAGAAAGGAAATTTCTGCCCAAAACCACACAATGAACCCTGCTCCCTTCCCCATATATTTGCAACTGCTATAGTGTTCTCTCTCCATGTCCTGTTTCCATGTAGGATTTCCCTTCCACCCTTCAGCCAGTACCATCTGTAAGGGTGCCATGAAAAGGTGTCAGGGATGAGCACTGGTCTGTCCCTGTTGTTTTCCTGGCTTGAAAGTACAGACAGCTTCCCTCATCCTCAGGTTGTCTAACACACATTATGGGCTGTGTGAACCTGTGTTATCAGGCCTCTGGCTAAGATGGCATCTTGCCAGAAGATGCAAAAGGTATTGGAAAAATGCTGACAATGTGTTGGCCTCATCCCTCTGTCCCTCCCTACACATCCACTATCGATCACTCCTGGAGAGAGGACATTGTCATGTACAAACTAACTGCAACAAAAAAAAATAACATCCCCCATATGTTCAAACCATAGCAGCTCTTAGCACAGAGCTCCAATAGCAGCATCATTAACCTCCTCCTTGGAGCAACAAATCCTCCAGGGAGTTTGGTCTGCAAATATTTAGCCAAGGCTGCTGTCATGAAGCTGACAGCATCAGTCAGCAGGTGGCTGGGAGTACCATGTGAGGCAGCATACGTCCAAAACCACTCCAGATGGAAAAGAAACCAGCAGAAAAGCACAGCCACTGTCAGTGTCTGCACCAAGGACATTATCGACCAGCAGAATGAATCCTGCTTCAGCAGGCACTGAAAAAAAATTGGTGAAAAAACAGCCCCACTTGAAAGGGTTTAATTGGATGGGATGAATTGCTCAGGGCTGCAGCAGAGTGATGACACCCAGGAGCCAAACACCAGGCCAAAACCCTGGGAGTCTGAATCCACCCCAAAACTTTACAAAGTGCCAGAGGACACGCAGGCTCTGCCTTATCCATAAGCATTCCAGGTACAGATTCAGACAGCCTTAATTACAGACATTGAGTAAGTGCTCCTTCATTGTGTACTGCATGGAGCAGCATCATCTTAATACCAGATATTTTCATCTTTGGTGGTGTGATTTGCATAAACAAAATAAAGTAGTGGTGTTTAATTTAGATAATCTTAGCTGTGCTTTATCTTGAAATCATTGACTCATAGAATGTCCTGGTTTGGAAGGGACCTTAAAGATAATTTCTTTCCAACCCCACTGCTGTGCATGGAGATGTCTTTGTTATCTGCAGTTTGGCAATTATTTTCTAGAGAAACTGTATGCAAAGCAAACAGTGCCACCAAGAACAGCGCAAAGTTTGCTCAGTATCTCCCAGTATTAAATAACACTTTTTAATTACATTCACTTTGCCAGATTGAGGTAAATTTTAGTCTGTTGAAAATCTTCATCCCCTTCCCATGGAGAAATATTTTAAAATTTTCAATGAGAACGAGCTCAGACATTTTTAAGACTGACATTAATGAGTTGGGATAGGGGCAGGGCTTTGAGCAAGACAGAATGGTTGGGTTTGTTCCAGGAATACAGCTTACTCTCATCCCAAGGGGAAAACTGGCCAGGCTTTACAGTCTGAAAAATGCAGCTGACTCTTGATCAGCAGAGACCTGGGTCTAACACCTGAATTCCCTTAAAAGTCTGGCTATTTTAAGCAAAGTCCTGTTTTTCTCTCTAAGGCTTGACCTTTCTTGGACCACCAGCTGCTGTGTTCATAGCTGCCGGTGGATTATAATTTATACATATGCCAGTTATATCCAGTCTTACATTTAGGTTGTTCAACACCTCAGTCTAAGCACTCTCTCAGGTATTTTATTCCTGAAATACTAGACATAGGCTGGCTAATAGGGCTGAGCAAGAGAGAGGGAAGAAAATCCCATTTAGTTTCTTTTTTGGAAGTGAATATGGACTCCAAAATGTGCTGTTACTTAACGCTGTCCCAGACCATTAAGTCTTTAGAGAGCACTGAAGGTGCTGCAGAATTGTGCAGACATAAATCAGGACACAGTCAGATACATAAACAGCTGTAAAATGGGAAACCTCCTGTGGCATTAAAGGAAAAGGATCACAGCTCCTCACTGAAGCAGCATTTTGGCAGCAAGGTGAGAATCCTTCCCTCCTGCACTTGGTGTTTGTTCCCTTCCTAACCTGAACAGCTCTTTCTGCACCAACTGCCTAACCCTTCCTAACTTATTATATTAACTGCTCAGAGTAAATAAGCTCTCTTTCCTGTATTTATTCATTTATTCCAGAGAGGTTAAATAACAAAATCAGATCTTCTTCCACTGGGCTTTTACCTTAACTATATTAGGGCTACAAGCATAACCATCTTCTAGAGACTATCCTGTACATACTCTGCAATTCATATGTATTTGCTGGCTTAAGGAACAGGAAAAACTCCGTACGGTCACCCAAAATCAGGTAGAAGAGACTGCCAATTAATTGTCTTCAGCATCAGAAATTAAAAAAAAATCCTTTGTATTGTCATCAAATAGTAGAAATCCAGCTGTAGAAAGCCAGCTGTCACCAATTATTTCATCTTTCTTCCACATTGCCATAGCTGCTAAATCTTCTCTTAACTCTTTCTTCTTTTTTTTTCCCTCAAGGTAAAAACCTCTCTGTGACATTATTTGCAGTTGTCCCCAACTGGACCAAGTAAGCCTGACACTAAAAAGTTACACTAGCAAGAAAAACATGGATTTGGACTAACAACTGTGAATGAGCCAGCAGTGGCACTCCCAGCTGAGTGCTGTACCATTTCCCCAGCCTCAGCCTGGTGGGAAGCACATAAACATGGAGAAGTAAAATACTGTGGAGGATCAGCACTCTTTGCTCACAGTGGGACCACAGAGGATCAATTCACACCTATGGGAAAAGTTTTGACAACTGTCAAAATGCCACCAAGAAAAGCCTTGGTGTTCACCCACGTGTCCGTGATGGTGCCTATGGAAAGAAATTAATTTGTGGTAGTGCTTTTAGTTTCTGGCTGAGCTGTACCTGGTGCAGGGTGGTGGATGGGGAACTGAAGAGTTGCATGAGCTGGGTTTTGAAGTGGGATTTTGCCAAGAGCTTCTGGGCCCAAGCAGCACTTTGCCAGCACCAGTGATAGAGTCCCCCCAAACCAGCAGAGAGTGACTGCAAAGGTGGAGTCATCCCAGCCCCACCCAGGCACTCAGCTGCTTGCCTGAACCTCCTTTCCAAAATAAATCACATTATCACAAGGTTTTTGTGTTGGAAGGGACCTTAGGGACCTTAAAGTCCATCTCATTCTACCCCTTGCCATGGGCAGGGACACATTTCACTACGCCAGGTTGCTCCAAACCCCATCCAGCCTGGCCTGGAGTATCCCTGCCCCTGCTTCTCTGGGCCTCACCATCCTCATTGCCAAGAATTTCCTTCTAATATTCACCCAACCCTGCCCTCTGATATTTTTAAGCAGTTTCCCCCTTGTCCTGTCATTCCATGTCCTTTCTTGTAGCCCCCCCTTTGAAACTCAGCTCTTGGCTCAGATTTTGAGTGCTGTCACTTCCAGAACAGATGCTCCTCCTGACCAGTCATGGCAAAGATTTGTGTCTTTCACAGTTACCATATTGCTGGCCAATGTTAAAAACACATAACATTTCATCAGCTTGCCATGTCTTCCCCCTTACAGCCCGTGACAAAAAGACCTGGACAGTCATGTCTTTCACTACCAGCACACAGTCAGGAAAGAAACAGGAAAAACCCGTTTTAACCAGAAGGCAAAGTGGCAGAACCATCTTTAGGCAATGCATGATATTTCAGCTGTCTGTCATACATGGGGAAATGTAAACACCTATAAAATGTCATGCATTTGCAGTCATAAGTGAACTCGTGTAAACATTTAGTTGAAAGATGCATGAGATTCCATCCTTTTGCCATATTCACAAAGCTGCATAACAAGTTTGGGTGGGGAGGGGGGCAAACGGACTATTTCACTATTTCTTCATAATTAGGAGACAAGACTATCAATTAAGCAGGTCTGAAGGCACTCCTAGGTCCAGACTAGATTTTTTTCTCAGCGTTCCTCGATGGAGCACTGTAAAGTGCCAGACTTTGCTTAGAGACACAGAAATTTTGATGATGTTTGGGAAACCCCCAGTAGAAAGCTGTGGCTGCAGTTCTAGCGGTCACCTCCTGCGGGACCAGTTTCAAGAGCCCTGAACTGCAGAAGGTTGGCTTCTTTCATCCTTGCTTTCCACACCTCAGCCATCTGCTCACTGCAGCAACAGGGACCAAGCCCAAAAGGCTAACTCAGGTCTAAACAAGCTCAGAGAGCTGCTGCTGCAACCTAAAATAATCTCTGTGTGTCCTTTCTTTTTCCCTTTTGCAAAATGAAAGTGGTGAGAGCAGGAGGAAAGAGGAGGCATTAACCCAAGTGCCAGCAAAGACCACCTGCACAGCCAGCAGCATGTTTAACGCCACAGCTGATGGGCATATTTTGACTTCTCTAAAGGGCATAGAGTTTATTTATTAATTTTTTAGGGTAATATTTGGGTTCTTTCCATAGCCTCAAGCAGATGAGTGCTTTCCCAGTGAAATGGCCATTTATGTAAGTGCTGACCACAAGTCAACTCCCTGAAAAGCAGATGTTGCTTTGGTGGCTTTGTCAAATACTACAGGGCAGGTCTGGAGGCTAGAAGCTCTTTCCCCAGCAGAGCTGCTGCTGCTGCTCCCAGCTCTGTCACTGACCTGCAGTGGAACCACGTTCCCTTCTAGGTCCTTGCCTCATTTCCTTCTCTGTTACATCAAAGAAAATGGCATTCCACTTTGTCAGTTTGTTGGGATGTCTGGATGAAAATCACACAACAAAAACCAAAGCATTTCACATAGACATAAAATATACAATCAGGAAGCTCTCCCTGGTGTTTCTGGGATAATAGAACTTTTTCTCCTAGCTCTGGTTTCTGAATTTGAAATATGGCAAACAGGGCTGAAATTTCATGTATTTTCTTTACCATTCCCATATCATTTTCTTTACAGACTCTCATGTTTGAGTTGTTTCACTGGGAAGAGAAGCTCTTTTGAGGGTAAAATTTAAAATAGCTGCAGGTACCTCTTGTCGGTGCTGTAGAAATGGAGAAAATGTGAAGTTACCGTGTGACATTAGCACAGGATTAATAATTCTGAAACACATTTTCAAGAAAACCAAAACAATAAGAACACCGAAAAACAGAGACACACAGCCTCTCCCAGACCCTCAGGAGAAGGGATTTCTGATTTATCTTCTGATTTATCTTAGTGCAATTGCCTGACTAAGGGGAAGTTAGTACATGCAGAGCTGGTACTTTGTTAAAAGTCATCTCAATTTCACGGGAAATGAGCGCCTGCTGACCCTGATGCTCATTTTGTAAATAAATTTTAAAAAAATTAAATAAGAAAAAGGAAAAAAGCTATTTAGTCAAAAGCATCTTAATAGGTTCTTATAAAATATGGCTCCCACAAAGTTCAACATGCTGATAAGAAATGAGAAGATCCATCCATAGGATGGTGTTGACATCAGCTGGAGGAAAACAGAACAGGGCCACCAGAGTGATGTGCAACTACAGTGGTGTGCAGCAAGGCATACAGCAGATAGGATGGAAGCAGTCTAAATTAGGAGTTGGCTTAAATTCTTCCATTTCTGCTTGCCTCAGATTTCCTATGGCTGGTTGTAGGTGGTCATCTATCAACATTACTTCAAACCCACTGAGTTACTCTTCAGAATCATTCAGGGACACTTCTGTCTGTACCTGACTAGCATGGAGACCTCTGTGGGATCTAGGCATGGGAATACAGCCCATTATGCCCACTTCAACAAGCAATGAATATGCTCAGCTCCTAATTTGGGAGCTCCAAAATTAAGCTCTAAGAAAAGCAAACATCCCCACACCTTGCAAATATGAGCCTTATGTAACATGGATTTCCACCTACAGAAGGGAATGCAGGTTTGCAACGGATTGGGTACGAAATATGCAATGGCAAAAATTCAGATTTCCCTGGTGATCTTAAAATACTGTATAGATTTATTCCCTCCACATCCATCAGCATGATATTATGTTTCATCAAAATGCTTTAGCAGTCCCTGAAGAGCAGGCCTCAAAGATACAGACTTCCTTTCAGACACTTACTGGGTGGTGAGATGAGTCTTGGGAGTGATGCCGTGCTCTCCAAAGAGAGTGACAAAGACGTTGGCGTCGGTTCCTGCTCCTCGGACGTCTCCTGTCACTGTCACCACCTCATACACTGTGGAAAGAGAAAAGAAACATCAGGACAACAGGAGAGAGCCTTCACCCTTTGTAGATCCAAGTCATCACCAAACCTGAGCAGATAAACACACCCTAGAGAGGGATCTATGCACCCACTGCCCAAACAAATCCATCTCTTGACAGGGCGTGGTGAACCCCAGCTGTGGAAAATCATCATATCAAACAAAACTGCTGGAGACACCTTACATGAGCAGAGAGGGACTGGATTAGGATGGACCTTGATGCAAATAAAATACCTCTCTGTGAACATGCTGCCTCCCCTACCACAATGCACGAGCATGTGTTACATAGAGCAGATGAATTTATGTGAAGTGTTAAAGCTGTTGAGCCACTTTTCATTTATGCACATGTCAATGCAATGCACGCTTTCCTGTCTGCTCTGATAAGATATTTGTATGGGAGCTGGGACATCACTACAGCCAGGAATTTTGCATTTTGGTTGTTAT
Source organism: Camarhynchus parvulus (assembly GCF_901933205.1). Taxonomy (NCBI): domain Eukaryota; kingdom Metazoa; phylum Chordata; class Aves; order Passeriformes; family Thraupidae; genus Camarhynchus; species Camarhynchus parvulus. The sequence continues at coordinate 67,900,447 of NC_044601.1, forward strand.
GGAGATTTTACCAAAGACAAAATGGTAAATCGTGAGGAGAATCACAGAGTGTCCTGAATTGGAAGAGGCCTAGGAGGCCCCAAAAAAACTCGCTCAACAGGACATCAGTCTTTCCAGTGTCTCACAGGACCCACAAGGATGATCAAGTCCAGCTCCTAGCTCTGCCCAGACACCCCAATAATCCCACCTTGTGCATCCCAGGGATGCATCCCAGGGAACATTGTCCAAGCACTCCTGGAGCTCTGGCAGCCCCGGGGTTGTGCCCATCCCTGGGGAGCCTGGGCAGTGCCAGCACCCTCTGGGGAAGAGCCTTTCCCTGATATCCAACCTAACCCCCCTGACAATAGGTAGGAAAACACTTAAATTAGAATCTCAAAGCTCTATCTATTTGTCTTCCCAAGTAGTAGACTGAGTGATAGCTTTATTTACACACACATATCTCTTCTTGGGAGACACACAAGTTAAAAAATGCCTTTTACTCAAGCAGCATCACAAGATCCAATGGCCAAAAGGCAGGGGTAGACAGATTCAAATAACAAAAATTCTGTAGTCAGACATACATTTCTTAGGATGATGAGTGATGTTAGAACAAGACTTGAGGTTTGAAAACAGGTTACTTTACTGAAAGACATGTCCTCATTGGCTCAACAGAGAAGGAACTGGAAAAAATAACAAAACCTTGCCTGTGGCCAAGCTATGCACCCTGATGGCCCTTTTTGGCTTCAGACAATGTGATGTTCATGATCTAGTGATGGCATCTCAACCTCAGACCTATCAGCTAGAGGGAAGGCTGTACTTTCAGCATTTCATCCTGCACAAACTGACTGCTAACTATGGGACTTCTCACAACTAATGCTGCAAAAATGTCCCTCTTCATGGGTGTATCAGAACAGTTACATGTTTTTATTAGTGTCCATCTCTCCCTCACTACATCACTAATCTATTCTATTCACATATCTATTGTATTGTATTGCATTGCATTATATTGTATTGTATTCTATTCTATTCTATTCTAGTCTAGTCTAGTCTATTCTAGAATTCTATTTTATTCTATTCTCAACTCTATTCTACTCTGTATTTATTCAAAAGACACAAAAAGTATATTGTAACTCTGCTCTGAGCATCAAATGTTTTTCCACAATAACTCCCTTCCCTCAAAACATCATCAGAACTAAATTTAATCACCATTTCAACCAAAAGAGCAAAATGCAGGGCACTCATGTAAAACTGATTAAAAACTATTCCTTATTTCCATCAGCTCTATTGCATTGAGAAAAAAAAAGTGCAATATTTTCCTAATCTCACCTTCCTATGAATATAGATAGGACAGGAAAGGGGACATTATTGTAATAAATACAGGAAGTTGTGATCTGTGCTCAGCAACATTTTAAGCATCCCTTGGGCTGGTGTATTTCATTTACAGGCTCAAAGGAAGAGGAGATTTGTTTGCAAAAAAACCCAAACCAAACAAACACAAAAAAAACCCCAAGAAGAATATGGGAACTGTTATGAGTAGAACAGCTGCCCATTTTTTTAAAAGGTTGCAGAGTTAACAGGTTGGGCCAGTTGCTGCCAGGGTGGAGTTCTAACTGTTTGTTATTGTAATCACTGGTTGTTTTCGTTAACTCCTGTCGCTGATGGTTAAGAATCCCCCTTTTGTTGAGTGACACACGGCTGGTCCTGGAAGATGGCACCCAGACGGGGAAGGGAAGGGACATTGAGTTGACATGCAAATGACATCGGATCCAGCATGCAGTGGGAGAGACCCCTCACCAAACCTAGCCAAAAACCCCTAAAACAATGAGCCAACACAAAATTGACGCATCAAAGTGATGACTAGACATGAGGAACAGAATTTAGTATCCACCAAGGCCTTTTTACTCCTCACCCTGACGTAAAGATGCTGGCTAGACAGTGGACCTTGAATGTTGAACCAAAAAGCAAGGGATTTCCCGATGTTTTCGTGAGGACAGAATCCCCAGCTCTGCCCACAGACCAATGGACACAGCTGCCCTCTTCTTCCTCCTTCTGAGTCACTCCTGGGAGCAGCGGCGGCCTGTCGGTTCCCCCCACCCGAGCTGATCACTTTTAATAAAGGCATTAAAAAGGAGAAAGGTCTCCTGCCCGTGTTTATTTCAGGATCCACAGCTTGCACATCATGAGCAGTGTTTTCACAGGCGAGGTGCTTGCATGGACCATTAGCAGGAGGGAGGTTTGTGGCCCGCCCTGTCCCGGTGAGTCACCTCCCGCCACCCCAGGGCTGCAGCTTTGGAAACAACTGGCTCAAGTTGGGATATTGCTGTGCTCATCCTGAGCAGCCTCTTGTGCCTGACCGTCTCAAGGAGCATTATGACTTTTCTGTGCCGTGGAAGTGTTTGTCACTGTCAGAGCCTGCTATGGGCACTGCCAAAATGGCAGCTACAGCTCAGCATCCCTCCACAAGCTTTGTGCCTGGTTTAGCTCACAACAAGTGTTTGGTCAAAGCTTGGTGATCCTTGATGATCTTGGAGAGCTTTTCCAACTTCAGTGATTCCACGATTCCAAGCTTTTTTAGGGAAAAGGATCTTTAGGCATTGTCTCCTCTTTCACCACAGGGCCTAAGCAAAACTTGCCCCTGTTGTGGTTTTCAGGGGTGAGGCCAGGTCATGTTCAACTTTGTGCTGGCATGCAGGCAGCATGAGAGGAGAAAAAAAGAGCCATCACAACAATCTGTAAGTTCCCAGAGACCTTTCAAAAGCTCAGACAGTTTTTCTAGTGAGTTTCTTTTACTGCTAGAGAAGTGCTAGGACTTATAGGTTATATGTCCATATAACAGAGTCTGACATGATAAACCTACTTGTCAAGTGGAACTCATTCTTGAGCTGGTCTGCTGCACCTGTGCAGGTATTGACATCACCTTATCTATGCAAACAATCCTAATTTCCTTGCTGAAGCTGTAGAAAGTTATCTGCCCCCTTCTCAATCCCTAGCAAGTGAGGCGACTGGATACAGGGATATTGTCTAAGACAAAACCCACCACCAAGCCACACTTTTCCCCACCATAAAAACCAAATCCCTCAACTGATTTCTCACAGTTGGAAAACAATGACAGCCCGAGTAGATGGGCTGCCCTTTAGGTCCACAGCCCCAAAATCAGCCTCCATGCACTGCAGTGGGCAGGCAGCATGTGGATGTGTAATTTTTACCCGGACAGATGTGCTGAGCCCTGCTTGATTAGCTCATGCCATTACCAGCCATACACTGGGGTTGAGACCATGTTAATTAACTTGGCACTGAGGGACAAAAGGAGGGTCTGGGTTGATGACATCAGTACATCACTGCATTTGACACAAGTTACAGTGCACTGCTGGAAGGGGGAAGGAGCCCTGCCACCTCTTTTTCAGCATTACAGCTGGATGGCCAGCTGTGCAAATACATGATGTCCCAGATTTCCAGTGATGTCATGGATGCAGGGCCCATAATTTCCTTAGCAGGAAGAAAATTAAAGTTTAATGCTAATATTGATGCCAGCTCCTTCTGCAAAAGGCAGGAGACAAATGCAGATTATTTAGCCACATCCTTCAAAGGCATGGGAATTCAGCAATATAGATTCAGGATGGTTTCTTTTCTTTGCATTTTTTTTTCAATAATTTTTTATCGGCCCTTGACAGCTGTCATATTTGCTCTGCAGTTTGAGGGCCCAGGAGGCAGAAAGGGCAAAGCTGGGGTGGGGATGAACATTTTGTACCCCAGCCCCTTTGCTGGGAACAGCACCCATGATATAGTTCAACAAGAACTGTAGGTTAGTGACATTTCATAACCACCCCCAAGTTTGTTCCTGAATAATTGCATATTCTGGCTTTGAGAGAATTTGTCCAGTGGTAGCAAATCCCAAGCATAAACATCTTGTATTTAGTGATTTAGGATGGTAACACTGAATTAACTAAAAAGCTTGAAATTGGATATCTGTGGACGTTATCTAACCAAAGCTGGCATCTAGGTTAGAAGGATCAAATTTACTACTTCAGTGCTCCAGTTTTGAAAGACAACATTAGGAAAATACAGAAATTGAATTTTTAGGTATCCTATAAATTTCATACATCTTCCAACCAATTTCCCTACTTCCTTTTTAGATGGCTTCATGGTATTTCTAATCTTCCCATTTTGAGTCCCTGTTTTTCACACTCTTCATCACTCAAAAGATCCAAGTCCTCACGGAGGGTCCACTCCCATTATTATTTTCTGGATCATGGCCACTAATGCTCACCAAAGACTTTCCTACGAAGTGCCTCTTCAGAACTGTGCAGTAACTTTTGGCTTCTGGGATGTAAAAAACCAACTCCTTTTACATGTTCCTGCTGTTTTAACCTACTGAGATGCACTTTGGCTGAGGCTTCTTGGCCTCCCTGTGTATGACTTTACACCCATGATGCCCCTATTTCCTTCTTGGTCAAACACAAGGTGTAAACCATGACATTCCCATGTCTCCAAATACTTTCACTGGTCATTCACTTCCCTTCAGACATGGACAGGATTCCCAAAGGCCTTCACCCAAGTGGTCAGGTCATGGAGCCAGCATTCTGATGCTGCTGTGGGGTTTGGAGCAACCTGCTCTACTGGAGACTTTCCCTGCCCGTGGCAGAGGCTTGAAATTAAATATTCTTAAAGGTTCCTTCCAAGCCAAATCACTCTGTGGTACTCCTTACTGCTTTTCCTAGCAATGTTGGCTGAGTTTATGAAGTTTATGAAGTTTATGGCAGCCCGTGGGCAGAGGAGCCCCAGAGGGAGACCACCAGGGCAAGGCTGGACCCGAGTCTGATCATCGTGCGGCATGGGCCTCTGCTCACAGGAAGGCTCCTACATCAAGTGCTCTTAGATGGCAAACAACCCTGCCTCAAGGTCAAAGTGAGTCTATTCTGAGTGCTCAGATCATGGCCAAGTTACAGAACCCCAAAGTGTTAGTATGGGAATGACTGACTTTCAGCCCAGTCTCCAAATCTTGCTTTTCTCCCGATAGGCCGGGCTGAGTCAATACAAAGCTTTAATAAACTTACTGATACAGGCTCTTTTGTTCCAAATATTATCTCAATCAAGTGGAATTTAGTTCACTTATCTCCTCTGGTAGATATTGAATCCCCAGCTGACTCCACTGCTCAGCTATCCTGCACGAAGCCTTCAGAAGCTGGTGAAAGTTCCAGCAAGCTAAACAGGGCTGATTTGCTATGAACTGCAAACCCATTACTGCTTTTCTCAGGCAAATACAAGCTCAATAAAGGAAATTACAGACAGTACTTTCTTTGTTGAAAACAAGCACTCAGAAATGGCCATTTCAAGTGCAGGATACAGAGAGCATAAAATCAGTTTCAAGTTACATTGCATCGCTGCTGGAAACACTCACACCCGTTTCCTTGCCTTGCAGGAGGAGATGATAAACATGAAGTGGGCTAATATAAATCCATCCATTCAATGATGAGAGTAGAGAAACATTTGCTTCAAAATGACTCCTAAAATTACTGTAAAGCTATAAACATTGACAAGTGCAGACTGGGACACTTTAGCCAAGAGCATGGAAAGTTCCCTTAGCTGCCCAAGAAAGGAATATTTCCAGGGCAGAAGAATGCTTTGGCTGATAAATTCAGGTTTTTCTGACTCCAACAACATGGCACTGCTCACCATCAGTTGTGGCAGTGACTGCAGGCCCTGTCAGGTCACGTTCTCATGAAGTGAATATGAAGAACTGAATTGGTGCCTAATTTCTGTCTAGCAAGACTGTCCCTTGGAGGGAAAAAAGTTAGGGTTGTGCCACTAGAATGATTAAGCAGGTGAAGTAAGACAGAAAAGATAGTGAGAAGTTAGGGAAGGGAGAGGGAAAGCAAAACCCACAGGTTTCTGAGGGGATGTGTCAGAGGATGGACCAGGCCCTTCTCAGTGATGCAGATCAATGGAAGGAGAGGAGCAGGGAGAAACAGAAGGAAGTTCCATCTAAACATGAGGAAGAACTTCTTCACTGTGCAGAGTGAGGAAGTCTGCACTGAAACAGAGACCAGAGAGGGTGTGGAGTTTCCCTCACTGGGGATATTCCGGAGCAATCTGGACAAAATCCTGTACCCTGTGCTCTGGGATGACCCTGCTGGAGCAGGGAGCTGGAACCAGGGAGCCCACTGTGGTACCTCCCAGCCTGAGCCACTCTGGGATTCTGTGACTCATCTTGAGTATAAGCCCAAATCAACACCAACTGCTCTGAAGCTGTGTCTCTCAGAGCTACCTTCAGACGCTTCTGTTTGGCAGGATGCATTTACCTCAGCAGCACTAATGGCTGTTTGCACTTCGCTGCACCTCCAGCTGGGAATTCACTGATTATCCTCAATATTCACTTCATGTTGATTCATGCAAAGCACCAATCACTCTGGCTTCTACTGAAACACTTTGGAGTGTGTTTGTCTTGGAGCACCTGAAGAGTACCTTGACATTTATGCAAAATACTTGGAAGTTTTTAAGGGTCTGTGCTGGCTGTTATAGGTTATGTTTGACAAAACAATGCTCTGTGCTTGTGAACACATCAGTTAAATACTTATGATGGTTACAGTTTAATCAGGACCATCCTTTACCCACCACAAAGAAGAGCCTTTTAAATCGCTGCCTGTTTGTTTTTAGTGAGCCACAATTTGTGCAATAATCTCTTGTCATACACAAAATGAGTCAAATTCTCCTCCCATTCACTCTGAAGCAAATCCTGACTAACTCCATTGACTTGAGCACAATGGCTTTGGATTTGTACCTCAGAACTGTGAGCAGATTTGGGCCCACACTCTATGAGAGATTGCCTGCTCTTTATATGCTTCGTGGAAAGAAGCTTTGGAGTCTGGCATGGATGCCAAATTAATTATTCAAAGCAAAAGAGAGGGATTTTTTTTCACAAATATTTGGACTGGTTGCACACTGTTACACATTTTGCTATCCATAGTTTATACAAGGAATTGCAGAATTAATAGCATCTCGCATTTTGAGACTTTGTCACGGACATGAATTAGGGAGGTTTTCTTCTAAGCAAACTTAGTGCTGCTACACACAAGTGTCATTATCTTGAGCTCTGAAATATCATTTATCTCTTAAAATATAAATCCAAAGCTGAAAACTGTCCTGCCTGTTCCCACAGTCAGAGTAGTCATGGTTTGGAGTGTGTTTTACTTAATCAGCTATTGTAAAAATTAACATTTCATTCTCATGCACTGTAGGAAGCCAGACTCGATTCACCTGGTGGTCCAGCTACCACTTAAAAGAGTATTTTTGCCTGAGCACTACCAGGAAAAACCACCTTAGTTCTTTGCTGGAACAGTAAAGTAGAATTAGTTTAGCAATCAACATCTTTTTTATTCAAGCTTAAATTGTGTTGGAGGAAAACACTGTGCCTCAGGGGAGAGAGGCACTCACAACAGAAACCTGCTCCTTTTCTTTCATTGTCTCTGGGAGGCAAGAAAGACCTGCCAGGACATGGGGTGCCTCTGAGTCACCACTATTGACAAGAACATTAGACATTTCTATCCAATGGGAGGTGTGCAGCACAGCCTGGGTAAAATATGAAATCGATTTTATCTGCTGCACTGAACAAAGTCTGCGGTAGAGCAATGTGCCTGCAGAATGCAGCTGGAAGTAATTCCCTGCTGTCTGTCATGTCTCTGATTAGGGGGATGGAGCACCTCTCCTATGAGGAAAGGCTGAAGGCACTGGGAGAGCTCAGCCTGGAGAAGAGAAGGGTCTGGGGTGACTTTTCTGGTGGCCTTCAATTGCCTCAAGACAGCTTATAAAAAAATCTGGGGAGAGACACTGGACAAGAGCCTGGATTGATGGGACACGGGGAAAAGCTCTCACTGCCAGAGGGCAGGGATGGATGAGATATCGGGAAGGAATTGCTGATGGGAGGGTGGGCAGGCCCTGGCCCAGGGTGCCCAGAGCAGCTGTGGCTGCCCCTGGATCCCTGGCAGTGCCCAAGGCCAGGCTGGATGGGGCTTGGAGCAGCCTGGGACAGTGGGAGGTGTCCCTGCCCATGGCAGGGGGAGGGACTGAATGAGCTTAAAGATCCCTTCCAATCCAAACCATTCTGTGGCTTTATGTTCTATGTCACCAGCCTCTAACAAGATCCCACCCTCTTCTAGTCACCTAGGCAGGGGAAAACCAAGATCAAGGAGAGACCCTCTCCTTGCTGCCAGCCCTGACCCCAATACCCAGGCAGGAGGAAGAGCAATTTCACCAAGGATTCTTTTATTGCCCATTCCTGCCCAGCAACCCTGGCCTGGAGGCATTGCAGGTGTTGGATGTTCCCTGACATGAGCAAGGCAAGACATTTCTCACAGCCTTTATTCCAGGGAATGGCTGAGCTGTTTTCACAGAGCAAAACACGGAGAAAAACACACCCACATCAACAGCCTTTCAAAACTGCTTTGGCCTGAGGCACTGAATCCAACAGGAATGTGTTCAGGAGGGAACAGCTGGCAAAGCCACTGAGTCAACAGCTGGCAAAGCCACTGTGTGAGTCAACAGCTGGCAAGGCCAGCAGCAGGTGAGGCCACCATGAGCAGGGACAGGCACTCCACAACAGGAACACTGGCTGCAAGCCCAAGGGGACACTGCACCCTTGGCAGCTCTGGGGTGAGGAACCAGCTCATTTGGAGCTGATTTCTAGCTGTGCTTCATGTTGATGCTTGGCCTAAGCAGGGAACAATGCCTGATAGAAGGTTGTAATAAATACAAGTTATGCGTGTCACCAATATTTACATGAGCATTGTTAGATGTTGTTATGAGTTAGGTTGGGTGAGGTTTGGAGCAAACTGGTCTAGTGGTACTGGAATTATGTTACTTCCAAGGTCCCTTCCAACCCAAACCATTCCAGGATTCTATGATTCTAGGAATAAATAACAACTACCCAACTTAAGCAGTCATGGCACAGAGTTTCTACAATTCAAATAGCACCATAAAAAGAATAATTTAAAAATTTTGCTGTAGCCTTTCCACTTCCTGCTTCTGCCTCCTTTACAAATATGTCTTAATTAACACTTACAGATCAGAGTGAAATTCTGATTTAGATACTACTGCAATACAGATGTCTATAAAATGCAGACCTCCAAACTGATGCTGAAAAATACAACATTTCTGAACATCAGGTGACAAAGTGCCAAAAAAACCTGGTTTCCAAAAACTACATTGAATTACAGCTACAATGCACAACTCCTCAGTGATAAGTGTCCAGCCTGTCTTTCAGTGCACGTAAATCCATCAACAAAAGCCACAATTATTATTTTCAGTCTTTCTTTAAGTGTTGCCATTCAGGTATTTGTGTCACTGTGTTGCAAGGAAGAAAAACCTCCCCTGACAATGCCTGGAGAAATAGCTGCACCCACAAGACACTGATAATAAGTAAATAAATATTTCTTGGAGCAGCAGTAGTCAACCAAGAGGAGGCCTTAACCAGACAAAAACATGTTGTGAATCTTGAAGCTACATCTTGATTGCATGTTTGACAGCTAAAATAAACCCTCAGTAAAACACCACATCCCAGCAGTGATCAGAGGCTCTTGAGAACAAATCCACCATGACTCTTGGCTTTCCTGGGTCTCAGCTGGATAAGCCACCTCACCTGAGGCTGTAGGATTGTCCCAGGCTAGAATAAAATACTGGTTTGCCCTGGCCCCCTCTCTGTGCTTAGCCACTTGTAGCTCAGTATTATTTTTTGCTTAGACTTCCCATCCTGATGGATGTAATTCTGCTGTTTTAATGGAACAGTATTCAGATATTAGTCCAAATTCCCAGGGACAGGATGATAAACAGCTTCACAGAGGGCCTAGAAGATGTATATTTAACAAGGTATAAATGGGAACAAAACTAATGATCCTTAAAATATCGATGCAGTCCTGAAACTTGGAATTTGATGTACCTCTAGAGGAACTGATGTACCTGTGACAAAAGCATCTCCTCAGTTCTCTTTCTGCAGCCAGAGAATGAAAAACTACCCAGGCAAAGCTTGGATGTTTTAAAGACATAGGAATTTCAGTTGTTAAGGGAGGAAAGAGGAAAGGGACGAGGGATACAACAGAAGAGGGAAAGGTAAAAACCCCAAATATTCTTGAATTATTCTAATGTGATCGAGTATAGATAACTGAATAGAAAACTGAATCCAGGTTGGATTCAGTTTTTTTGGGCTGGGGGCAAATCATCCAGGACTGAAAATACTGATCTGCATTTAACATCCATCTCAGTGCCAGCTCATTCAGCTCCTCTCCAGGAACTCTCAGGTATTTTCTATTCAAGTCCAAACTCAAACACTCAATCTGAAAGGTACCCACAGGCAATCAAGGGTATAAAACAGAGCTCTATAAAAGTGAGCTCACCACTCCATTCAGAGCTGATTGTTTTGGGTGTGAGCAGAGCAGCAGTGCTGGGGAGCTGAGGCTCCTGCTCGCGGGTTTCACATCAGCTGTGCCGTGCTTTTGGCAGCCTGGCACCCACAGCTGTTCCTGGATGCTGTTTTTGGGGCTGCCAGCTGGACTGAGCCATCCCAAACGGATCATGTGTGCCTAACAAGAATGAATTCTGCATATGTTTGGGGTCCTGCCCTGGCAGAGGGAGAGGTGGGGGAGCACAAGTGCTTGCTCCCCGCAGCTCTGTGCCTGCACTTGGCCAAACACACACCTGCAAAGGAAAGGTGACATCTGCAAACCTCCAGATACCAGCAAGAGCTTGCTCCAAAAAGGTTTATTTGCGTTCATCTGCTTTATGACACTGATTTTCCACACCAGTGACTAGTGACATCCCTGCTGCAAGTCGATGGCTCATTATGGACTAGGAAGAGCTGCTGTGATTCCTTTCAAAGCCCCTCTCCCAGCATTTTAATCACTCATTTCCAATTTGTAAGGCCCAGTTCCAGCATGACACCTCCAGGCAACTTCAGCTCTCCAGTGGGAATACACAGGTGTGTAGCAGGGGTGTCTAATAGATGGGCACAAAGATTTTTAGCCCTGACATAAAAGTTATTTTCAAGTGTACTCCTGAAACTAATCAACACTTCAGTATCACAACTAATTTATTATTGGCTTGTTCTGTCACACAATAGTGAATTTCTGTGATAGTTGACAGAATCATAAAATGGTCTGGGCTGGAAAGGACCTTAAAGACAGCTGAGTCCCAAGCCCCCTGACATGGGCAGGGACACCTTCCACTAGATCAGGTTGCTCCAAGCCCCATCCAAGCTGCCCTTGTACACTTTCAGGGATGGGAGATCTTGTGTTTCAACCCGTCCACAGAGAAGAATTTCTTCCTAACTTCTAACTCTAAACTGTTATTATAGGACACAAAATAACATGACACAGATACGCTGCTGTTTCAAGGTAAAAGAGATCTTTTAATTTCTGACTTCAACATTTATAGATTTCCAGAAGTGACAGCGGATTGGAGGGTGAAAGTGCCACCTCTCCAGTGACACTGGACGAACCAACAGTCCATCAAATTTCTTCTCCTCCTCCATAAAAGAATGCAAAATAATAAGGTATTTACATAAAGTGTGTGAGAAAGTTTGTTACAAGAATCTAAATGTCAGGTTTAGAAAGGTTTAGAAAATTTTAAAAAATCAAGGTGACACTATACCTACCCTCTCCCAGTATGGAGTTATTCCCCATTGTCCTGTCACTCCAGGCTCTTGCAAATAGTCCCTTTCCAGCTCTCTTGTAGGCTCCCTTCAGGTACTGGAAGACTCAATTAAATAGTTCCAAAGTCCTCTCTATTCCAGGCATGTACTCACAAACATCTAACAAACATTTAAAATAATCTAAACTTTTCAAAATACATATTTTCTGTGGTCATTTGCAGCTGTGGGAGATGCTGGGGTGCAAGCAGATGAGATCCATAACTCCAAGGAGTGTTCAGAACCACCTTCTCTCAGTAGCGCAGTTTGCATCTCCCAGCGGATCGCGAGATATAAAATTGCCACTGGCACAAAGCTCTCCTCAGAATGTTTTATGCCTGAAACCCAAGCTCATTTTAGTGCCAAGGAGTGAAAATAATACCTGTCTTCCAAAGAGGAGTCCTTGTTCACCCTGACTCAGAATATTAATCAAAGCCTCAGCTGGGGAAGATCCGTGGGTGCAGGGTGCACACAAGGTGATGCTGCAAGTGATGACTGTCTGCAAAGGCATCGCTGCAGTTCTGGGCAGGGACAGAGCTGGCCACAACACTGCACTTGCTCTCCTCCACTGCTGCTAAACTGCATTAAACAGAACTTAGCAATAAACTCAGCGTGTCCTGAATGCTTTTTCTGTGTAGCCCTTTTCTGGTTCACGACTATGATGTGATAAACATAACACAATAAATCCAATGGCACACATCAAGGGAAGTGATGAGCAGCTTGCATATCTATTTACAAATCAACAGCGGCTGTCTCCCCGTTCCATCACCATTTGAGGCAACATGTTAACAAAAACATGCATTTTTTGAGTAGCTTTCTTCATGTTATGATTTTCACACTGCTAACATCACTGAAGTCCAGCTTGACCCATTGTGCAAGAAGGACAAAGCAGCAGAGAATCACAGAGCTCCTCAGGTTAGAAAAGCCCTCTAAGATCATTGAATCCAACAATTCCCTGACACTGAAAAGCCCACCAGCAGCCAATGTCCCTAAGTGCCATATCCACGTTGTTTTTTGAGCACATCAAGGGACGGTGATTCCACCACTTACTGATAATATGTGTAATAATATCCATAATATCCATATCTGAAACTTAGTAGGAAAAAAAAAGGAGGAGTGAAAAGAAAAATGGAGTAATTTACCATCATGAGGACCTCCAAAAAATGGACTGTTATCCTCTGAAGTGAATTATGCCTCTTGGTGAGCCACGTTAAAAAGGGAAGCTTGAAGTTCTCCTGAGCCATCAGCATTTTGCTGTGACACAGGACAGGAAGGAGCTTTCCACCATCTGTCACACCCTGTGCACGTCTGGGCCTGGGCTCACCAAGGTGGCAGCTACTGATTCAGCCAGAGGGAAAACACATTTAATGGCATGAAACCATGTTTGGAAAGAGAAACATTTTCTTTCTTCCTAGCAACACTGAGATATCCATGACTTTGGCAGGAGTCATCCAGAAAACAGATAGAGACATTTGGTCCCCTCCTTCAAAATTCTATGGCCACAAACTTGAGTGGGAGGATAAATAATCATGCCAGTCTCACTCTTCCCCATCACAGACAAGACCTGAGATATCAAGAGAAAGGTATGGGGGAAAAAAATGAGGTAAATTCCTCCAAAGTGTTTGTCTCTGAAAGAGACCTGAACCTCATGTATCTGTCACCTGCAGAAGATTTAATGGTGGTTTGGGCAGCCCAGGAGCTGTGTGAACACTCTCTGGATACCTACAGTCATTGATTCCTCTGATTAAATGTTTCTTACACAAAACATTTGCACTGTTATTGGCAGTCAAGACTGTGGGATGGTTTGGGTTGGAAGGGACCTTAAAGCTCATCCAGTCCCACCCCCTGCCATGTGCAGGGACACCTTCCACTGTCCCAGGCTGCTCCAAGCCCCATCCAGCCTGGCCTTGGACACTCCCAGGGATCCAGGGGCAGCCACAGCTGTTCTGGAAAACCAGTGCCAGGGCCTCACCACACTCACAGGGAGTAATTTCTGCTTTATGTTCAATCAAACCTACTCTCTAAGTTTAAAGTCATTCCCCCCATCTTATGACTACAGCCTTTGGTAAAAAGCCTCTCTACATCTTTCCTTTAAGTCCCCTGCAAACATTGAAAAGCCACAATAAAGTCTCCCGGTAGCTTTCCTTACTCTGCTGTAGAAATAACTTTGCAAACACTTATTAATAAATCACCAATCTCATTAACACCATGATCACAGGAATGGACAACAGCTGCAATTTAGTTAAAAATGCCTGGCTATCTCTGCTTTAATTTTCTCAGATACACTATCACCCAGTCACTTGATATCTTTTGTTTTCCTGTCCCCAGGAGCTGGATTTGCCTTGTTCTTCAGTCATCGATTGAACTTGATGGGGAGATCCCTCCTCTTGTTTGCTAATACAATAAGATGAAGAGGATGTCAGATGACACAGGCAGCATTAACTCCCCGCTTATAAAACATTTATAACATCTCTCTTTTCTTTTTTACAGCAAAAGGAATCACAGCTTGTGGACTGAAATATATCTCTGCTGAATATTCACCAGCACCAAAGGCAGCTGACATCCCCAAAGCTTCTGGGAGGCTTTTGCAGAGGTCACACAATTCTCCAGAGCCTGGCCAGCAGCAGCCATTTCACTCCATGGCCCTTTGGGAGAAAAGAGGCAGCAGCCTCCAAATAAGTCGCACAAAAAAAATCTAATTTTTAAATTCAAAACAGTAAGAATAGCAGTATGATGCATAGTAAAGGGGATAGCTGAATTCCTGTCCAAGCTGGCCTTGGACACTTCCAGGGATGGGGCAGCCACAGCTTCTCTGGGCACCCTGTGCCAGGGCCTCCCCAGCCTCAGAGCCAAGAATTTCTTCCCAATATCTAATATCAGAAGACCACGGAGAAATTATTACAAATGTTTGCTGTAGCATCAGTCTTTGAAAAGTGCAAATTATATTTATTATAATAATATAATATAATATAATATAATATAATATAATATAATATAATATAATATAATATAATATAATATAATATAATATAATATAATATAATATAATATAATATAATATAATATAATATAATATAATATAATATAATATAATATAATATAATATAATATAAAATGTAGTGTAATATAATATAATATGATATAATATAATATAATCATAATTATATTATATAAAATTATATATTATTTATATAATTTATATAATGTAATTAATATAGAATTATATATAATTTATATTGTATAGACTGTATATTATATATAATATTATATATAATTTATATTAGAAAATATAAATTATGATTTATAATGTAATTATAATTATAATCATGATATATAATATAATAATAAATAAGTATATATAATAAATAATAGATATTATATGTTCATAATATGATTGTAATTTACAATTTAAATTATAAATTTATATATAAACTATAGAAATGATGAATTATGTAAATTATATAATTATATTATATAATTATAATTATATTATATAAATTATATTTATATAGTGCTCAACTATATTAAAAAACGTAGTATGAGGTGGGACAGCCTCCCTACCCCTCAGGGGCCATCACAAATGAAGCAGGTTTTGTGCATGGCCTAAATACAGCGTATCTGTGAGGGACTCACTTCTCTGCCCCAGAGGAATGGAACAACTTTTTTTCCTCTTCTCAGAGGAATGGGAAAATTTTTCTTGTCCCAGCCAATTGTCACCACGACAGAAACCCCCAGGTGTGGTTGACCCAGAGCCACACCAGGAGTGTGGGGTGCTTTACCACTCCTCAGGCACACCCAGCTCTCTCTCAGCACGTGTTGTGACTCTCATGGACTGGTGGGGGACCAGCAGTGATGGAGGTGAAGTGTCCTGCCCCAGGCACGCCCGGATCCAGCTGCTGGTTGTTGGTACCACCCCTCTGCACCCACGGCCTCTTTGCTGCCCACCTCCCTGACACGGAGATAACCTCACTGTGCTCGGGAGCATCCTCCTATCATCCTCCTGTCTATATTCTTCTTATCGTGGAGCTACACCATGGTCCTCTCCTGAAACTGAGTGAGTCACCTGAAGCCTTAAGTTGCAGAATCACAGAATCTTTTAGGCTGGAAAAGCCCTCCAAGACCATCGAGTCCAACCATGCCCCAACACAGCCAATGCCACTGCTGACCCACATCCCCAGATGACACATTCACATGGCCTTTAAATCATCCCAGGGACTGGAGACTGCACCACTGCCCTTGGCAGTCTGTGCCGGGGCTTCATAAGCCTTTCCATGAGGAAATTTTTTAGTCATGTCCAATCCAAACCTCCTCTGATGCACCTTTGGGCACAGCTCACCGTGCAGAACCAAAGTACTGCCTGCTTGTGAAACAAGTGGTCTATTTATTGCAACAACACCGTGCTAAGGTTTAGAGGCTAATACTGATATTTCCCCAGATGATTTTGTTACTTAAAAACAGCCAGAGGTCTGGTGTGCTGGACATCCTGCTTCTACATCAATCCTAAGCGTTCCACCCCTCTGGCTGCTGAAATCCCCAGCACGCTCCTGCTGCTTCTGCTTGATCAGGACCACACACCTCTGCCATGGATCCTGCTTACACAGGGGGAGCCTGCTGATTGCAGCTTCTGCACAGCCCCACAATGCAAATATTAATTAGGAGAATGTAATTACAGCAGTGCCACACGCACGGCAAAGCGGCTTCATAAACAGAAAAGCTCACACGGACACAACCTGTCAGTGACACCTCAAACAATTAACATACTTGTTTAACAAAAATATGACCCACATAGGAATAACTAGTGCCTGCACCCCAGGAAGGACCCCAGCAAGGGCATTTGCAGGGCCAGCAGTGCCTGCCCAAGAGGGGAAGTGGGGAAAGATGGAGCTGACCTTTTTTTTTGTTGTATTCATCTTCCGTGGCATTGGAGGAGTCCGAATGATAGTCCCGAAGCTCCTGTTCGTACATCTCCAAAAAATTTTCATCTATCTTTCCTTTCTTGGGCTTGTCACCCTTCTTCTTCTTCTTGTCTTTGCTTTTTTTGCCTTTTTTCTTCTTTTTCTTTTTGCGCTCATAGTCATCTTCCTCCTCACTGCTATACTCTCTTCTCTTGGATTTTTTCTTCTTCTTTTTCTTCACCTCCCCATCAATCTCTGTATCCTCAGACTTTGATTTCTTCTCGCTTTTTTCCTCCTGGCTTTTTTTCTCCTGGCTTTCATCTTTCCCATCTTCCTCAGCTACCTCTTCCACTGCCTCCCCTTCCGCTTCCTCCTCCTCTTCCTCCTCTTCTGTTTTGTTCTTTTCAGTCTTTTCTTTCATGTCATTGTTTTGCGCCCCAACCCTGTTAACAGCGCTCTGGGGTTGCCTTAATCTTCTGCTGCCTTTCCAGCTGCCAAAGTCCTTCTGTTCTCCTCTCCCTGCCTGGGGCTGGGCTGCCCCTGTTTCACAATGTCCTTCTTCCCCACTGGCTCAGTGCAGGTGTGTCCCAGAGTCCCTTCCTATCCCCCTTCTCCTTCTGCCTTTTCCTGCCTTCCTTCACCTCCCTGACTGAGGCCCCTTCCTCTCTCCTCTGCCTCTCCTTGTCTTTGGGGTTTCTCTCCTTTTCCTTACTATTATTTATTCATTGGTGTGTGCTGAGAACTTTCTCCTCTTTTTTCAGAGCTGCCTCAGCCTCTCCTCAGGGTCAGTTGACAATCTGGGTCTAGGGTATCAGGACGTGCCAATCAAGGCTGTAACTCCCTGGAAAATTGGTCAGGTGAGGGCACGTGGTCAAGTCGCTTCTTGTCCTTCATATGCCAGCCCAGGGCAGGGGAAAACAAAGACATTTCTCCTCCTTATGGCATGTAGCAGCTTCAGAAACCTCATGAAAAATTACTTAGTGCTGCCCAGCCATGTGGTTATAAGACAGATGGGCAGGTGAAAAAGGAGACCCACCAAGCAACCATATCTCACTGGACTGTATTTCCTCTCCATTATTCATGGTGTCAGGATCACCTTACTGATAACAGTGCTCTCAACTTTACATGGATTTTTTTTTCTTTTAACCAGTGACCAGAAAAGACAAACACCCCCAGGACCTCTGCCTGGAGATGTCATGGCAGTAACAATTTACTCCTCCACCCAGCTCCTCCAACCTGGTATTGTGCTGTACCTACCACCAGAACCTCCAAACAGTGATAATAAATAAATTGTGCTGTATACAAGGTGCCCGGGCAGCTGCCTGTGTTGGCCAACCAAATAGAAACAAAACTTAGATTAATAACTCAGCACAAGCACAAGTATGCCCACCTGACTTCTTCCAGGGGCAAATATTGAGGAGAGATAGGAAAGAAACAGGAAAAATAAATGATATAACAGCACAGCACTGCAGCATAAACTGTGCCCAACACCCCACTTGTGCCCTAGGTTCCAGCAGGCTCTCATGGCAGATAAGGGAAGGACAAACACCATGAGATTGGATCAATCTCAGCTGCAGTCGGGAGCTGATGATTTAAAGTCTGACAGAATGAGAACAGAAAAGAAGAAAAATAATATCTTCTTTTCTCTTCAAAGGTGCTGTTATGGGCTTTATCACAGATAATTAAGTTTAATAAAAAAGCTGTGGTTTAGAAAAAACATACAGAATTTCTCCAGTGGAGATGAAGCGCACATAAAGCAGGCAGGGCAGTCAGCCTGGCTTTAAACACCAGTAATGGAAGAGCTGGATTTATGGCAGGGTTGTAGCATGATGATGATGCAGAACCTCCTGCACCACCCACTCTGTCTGTGGGATAACTCAGCCCACAGCTTCCTCAAGTGCTAAATTAAATGTGATTTTCTTGATGGTGTGCTGCCCAGGTTAACAATGCACTGCCAGTAAAGCAGAGGTTTCATCCACGATGGGTCCTTCATGTACGTGATCTAAAACTTTTTAACTTTCATGTACATGGCAAAACTGGGGGCTTCCATGACCCAGCTGGAAGGAGAGGATGGCAGGAGGGTTGGGCTGTCACAAGGAACAGATGTTTTGATGTCAGGATGTGCAGCCCACTCAGCGTGGGCTGGGAGCAAGTGGGTGGAGAGCACCAGGCCCAGAGGCTGCAGGGTTGGTGTGGGTCAGTCCCTCCCTCCTTAGCAGTTGTTTGGCACCAATCTCCAACAATTTAATGTTGATAATATTTTAGAAAGCAACTGCATTTTTAATGGTCTCTGTTTGCTGAGTGAAACTCTTTCTATGAAGGATCATAAAGCGGATTATTCAGGGAGAGCTTCCAAGTAGGTTAAAGCACAGGTTTGGGATTACACATGAGGATGGCTTTTCCGGGCTCTTAAAACCATAAAGGAAATAAAATAACCACTGTTGTCCCTTATGATACAGCTCCAACTTGCCAAACTCCCAGGATGTCAGCGCCACAGGAGCTGCATCGTGCCTGAAATATCCTGATTGTTTTCAGGTCCTTACTTTCTGGAAAGCAGCAGAAAGGCAGATAGTGCATCTCTGCACGTCAGTTCTGAGAGCAGGCATGGAACAATTGTCTCAGCAGGCACCAAGGGCACACTGCTCCAAAGGCACCATGCAGGCACGTGGATGGTGCCAGTCCCAAGGATCCTGCAGGGATATTTGATGATGCAGCACATTTTCCCAGACAGATGCTCTGCAGCTCAGTGCATTCCTAGCTGTTACCTTTCCCCTCTCTGGGACAGCCATCAGCACACAGCAGAAATTGCAGGCGTAAATATTGCAGCTGAAATCTGGGAGATGGATTTAGGCTTTGGATGTGGAAAAGCCAGCCCTCTCCAGCAAGAAGAATTAAAAAGAAAACAAAACCAAAAAAACACTACAGCACAGAATAAAAACATGCCTTTAGAAAAATAAAAAAAAACCAAAACATGGAATCCCTGAGAAAAGCAAGACTCATTGTTATGTTTTAGGTAAAAACTTCATCACATCGAGTCCCTGAGAGCTGCTGCTCTGAACAGCTCCAGCTCTATGCAGCAAAATTTTGACAGCTGAGTGTTAAAGAATGGTTTGTAAGGGACTGTTAAAGCCCATCCAGTCCCACCCCCTGCCATGGGCAGGGACACCCTCCACTGTCCCATGTTGCTCCAAGCCCCATCCAACCTGGCTTTGGACACTGCCAGGGGTGCAGGTGCAGCCACAGCTTCTCTGGGAAACCTGTGCCAGTGTTAAACCAACCTCACCAAGAAAGAAAAAACACTGCTTTGAAAGCGGAGCTGTTGGAGTAGGAGAAATGTCTTTTTCTCCTCCTGCACTGGGAGATTTAGATTTAGGATGCTCACGGCACCTCTGGAAGCAGCCTCAGGCTGGTGCAGCCCCAAAGAAGGACAAAACCCAGCCACTTTGCAGAAATGCTGCAATTAATGCCTCCTGTGTCATGAGGAATGATCTGAGGCACTAAAAGCACCCTGGAGCAGCAGGACAGTTGTCCCAGGGAGAACCATCCCTCTGCGATAACCCCAGCCTCACACTTCACCTTGTCCTGGTGCAGTAGAGCAGGACTTTAGGTGCAAGCCAGAGATGAATCCCCTCTTTCAAACAGGCTGAAATGATGGGGGAGAAGAGACATTTACCATGTCTTGATCCAGCTTTGCTCCACACTCCTCCTTCGTCTGTCGTTTCATTTTAATTAAAAAGAAAAGTGCCGAGAACGCTCCACCTCGCCTTTGTACTTTTTGTGAATAACAGCTGGGAGAGGAACAATAGGATTTATTGGTGCATAAAGAAGTACCAGAAAAGCAAGCAAGCTACTGGTGAGAACCATTAGTTACAACTGTCAACAGTATTTATATGGGTGTATACTTAAACTCCACATTCAGCAAGAGATTCTCCCAAATCCTCCCTCCCAGAAAGACTCAGGCCAGAGCCCAGCAGAACACCATGTTCCAGGGAGACTTCTTGAATTATAACAGATTTGGTAGGGTGAAAGAGGTCAAAATTTGTCTTTTTGAGGTCCTGACTCACCTGTAAATTTTTTTCCCTAAGTTGTGGAAACCTGTCCAGTGCTAAACCCGGAATTACCCATTATTAGGCAATTATATGATTAATAACAAAAATTACTACCTAAATATTAGGCAATGCATCAACACACCTTTTCTTTAGCTCGTTCTCTTCTCTGTTACTCCTATTTTGCACTGATTATGATAAAATCCAGATGCCTGTACCCACGTGCCATGCAACACAGCTGACACATCCCAAAGAAACCTTAGAAACATTTGTCCCACCACCCTCCTTCCCAAGGCAGATGCAGGGAAGCCTCCTGTTTCAGAAGTTGTTTTTCAATACAAGCTGCTCTGCAGTTATGGTTAGGCTAGATTGTTTTCTCATTTTTCTTGCACAGTCTGGGGGGCAAAATTAAATATAGAAATAAATGAATGAATAAACAAAACAAACAGATAAATAAAGTCAGTGTCTGCATGCATGGTCTATGTTTTAAGTGCTCTCTTGGTGACCAGCACAGCCCATGGAGATGAAGGCAATGAAAGTGGCTGCAAGGGGCAGATAGCAAGGCTTAGGTCAACTACAGGCAAAGCACTTTCCCAGATGTTTTATGAACCAGCTGTTTTAATTTGCTTCCCCTGTGCAAACCCATGGGGGGTTCAGGGTGAGGTGTAATGTGAATAAAAAGGGCAACTTTGACCTCCAGTTACGAGAGCTTTGGGTGAGTTTGAAGCACTCAGTGCTCTGCCCAGGGCATCTGAAACACCAGGCACACAGCTTCAGATTTCTTTTTATTTTCCTGTGCATATTCTTGGCATTAAAGCAGGCTCTACCCCCACCTCTGGATAGTTTCTTGGAAGTGCTCCCTGCGGCCCAGCACATCACATACTTATTGTAGATGTACTCACTGAGTCCCTCTCCTCAGGAAAATGGATTTCTTTACCACCATAAAAATAAATACCAAAGGATTCCTTTAGCTGAGACATTTCATTTTTCTGCCACACACGTGAGCGGTGCAGGAGGTTACCCCAGGCTGGGCAGAGGAGATGCTGTGGGAGCTGCTGGCTGGTGTTGCAGCACAGTCATGGCAGGTTTAATCAAATCCCAGCACCTACCCTCAGCTTGGCTTTTTTCTTCCACCCCAGCTGGCTACTCGCTACTTTTTCTTAAATTTTCTTTTTAAATTTATTTTTTATTTATTTTTTTTTTACTCAAATAACAAAACCCGCAGGGGAATCCCATCTGTGGGACGCAGGGGTGCAGAGAGAGGCAGTTCGGGGATGCCGGGGTACAGAGACACCTCGGGCAGGCTGCAAGGGTTTTAGAATATCCGTGGGGGTTTGGCGTGAGCTCGCCGCTCCCAAGCACATGGGCATATCGGCCTCTGCTGGTAGAACAGGGCTTAGCCGAGATAAATGTTTCCTGGCAAAGCGCAGCGAGGTGTTGAGCGTCCCACGGAGAGCAGCATCCCTCCGCAGGGAAATGCTGAAATCCAAGGAGTCCCCAAAAGCCTCCAGCCAGCAGCTACCACAGCCACCTCCGGCTCGGGATGATGGAAACTGCTTCGCTCAAGGTTGTAAGAAAAAGCCCTGAAAACAGCAACAGGGCATGAAGGCCCTTAACAGATTTTGTACGGGGAAAAAAACCCAAAAATGTATATATGGATGGCGTATCTTTCAAGAACAGGCGGTTGAAGTTAGGATCTTAAATCCACCTCGCCACAGGTGTTTGTTGGGCTTCTCCACAGCACAGAGGTGTCCCAGGCACCAGAACACAGACCCCACTGGCACCTGGGGCAGCCCCTGGTGCTCACCTGCACCTCCCAGGACCCAGCCACAGGCAGTGTTACCTGTCCAGCTCCGGGTGCCACGGCAGCTGCAGGAGCACTGAGCTCAATGGAGCCTCCACAAAATGAAAAAAGGGCAGGTTTAGGCTGGATTTAGATTGGGAATTAGAGAGAAATTCCTTACTGTGGCTGCCCCATCCCTGGAAGTGTCCCAGGTCAGGCTGGACAGGGCTTGGAGCAACCTGGGATAGAGGGAAGTGTCCCTGAATTCCAGCTGAATAGTTAGCTTTAAGGTCAGCTTTAAGGTCCCTCCCAGCCCAAACTATTCTATGATTTTATGATTTCGCACATTTTTTCTTTTCTCTGATGAGACTTCCCATAGAAACCAGGAGTATGATGCCCTCATCTGCTTTTCTCTGGAGCTGCTGTGCCTTCAGTTTGAAGGCTTCTTCCAGAAATGCAGGATCTGCTCCTGATGCCCACAGCTGGCAAGTTATGCATGCAGTAATTCACTAATTTTTATTCAAGATCTTAAATTATTTTAGAAGCCACAAATCTGGAAAAAAACATTTTAATGCAGTTAGTGTGAAACTGAACCCTTAAAAAAACAAGTCTTAAAAGAACAAGAAAGAGATGTTGTTTTGTTTTTTGTTTTCCTTTTTTTTTTTTAATCCATTTAATTCACAAGATTTAAGCACCGCTAAGAATTAATTAGCAACAATTAAAACCAGATTGAACTGTGATTGTGGCTATGATTATGTGTCCTTAAGAAGTCAAGCTGAGTGTATATGTACTCAGCAAATACAAGCTCAAAAAAAAATCTCTATTTGCAACTTTCGGCTTAAACAGAGGGGCTTTGAAGCTGAGAAGTCAAGCTCTGTCACTAAAGGAGTTGTGCAACGGGGTGTTGGGAAGAATATGATCCAAACCCTCTTCAAGGGAGTTTAACAATATGAGAAAACAGTAAAGGGCTTTATTATATTTTCAAATGCTTCTTCAGCTGCCTTTTAGCAAGGTGATAAGAAAGTAAGTGATAAGAAGATCAGGAATTTCAGGTGTACACAGGTAAAACTCCAGTGCAGAAGGGACAAAAATATCAGCTAAATAGCTTAAAGGACATTATTTCTATTTAAACCAGCTGTGCAGGCAGCTCTAGCTACAGCATTAGCTACAATTGCTGGTATTGCACCTGGCTTCCTACTGAAGAGACTTTTTCCTTAAAGACTTGCAGCTCAAGTCATGCTGATTCCAAGAGAATAGGAGACTGAGCCCCAAGACTGCAATCCATCTTTTCCTTCTGATCATAATATAAGTTATCCCAAGCAGCAAGCATGGGAAGAGTTATTCTGAGCACCTTCTGCACCAAGTCCTTGAGCATCCCACCCAGGAGCCTCCATTGTCTTGCACAGGGTTATTTTAAGTTTCCCCCAGGAAGGATCAGCCTGCCTCCTTGCCTGCTAAAACTTTCTGATGTGGCTGTTCTGCCAGAAGGCTACAAAATCCAGCATTTCCTGAGAAGGCTGTGACTCACCTCAGCTTTAGGTGTTTCAAAGGACAATGTCCTTTCCCAGCAAAGAGGAGCACCACAGGTCACAACCAGAGGCAGCAGCAGAAGTGCCAGGGGTGCCAGGAGCAAAGCAGCTACCTCCAGGCACTGCAGCAGGGGTAAAGAACCCTAAAAGCTTTGTATTGTGAGGTATTGACCACAGTGACATTTAAAGCATGAATTGGGCCGCTGGGACTGATCAATGTTGAAATTCAGAGCAGGTTAAGCAATCCCAAGGACTCTGCATCTCTCCCAGGGATGTGCAGCACATCCCTGCTGCCTGCACCTGGGGCGCTGCTCCTCCCTGCAGAGCCCTGGCCCCCTCTGCCTGCTCCTGCACAGCCTCAGGATCCAGCTGCAGCTCCAGGTCCTTCTCAACTCCTCCCTTGCCAAGGCACTGGCACAGCTCCGAAGGGGGAATTTGCACCCTTATAAATTCATTCCCTACCACCCTGTCAAAACTAATGTCTGTGGGGGAGGCCAGGCACCATCCCAGCCCAACATCCCCCTTCTCACTCCAGTGCTGTCTTGGGCACTGCACCCATCCCAGCACCCGCTGCCCCAGCCCTGATCTTCTTCCTCCTAAGTTCAGCTCATTTTGCTCCATCCAGAAGAATGTTCAAAGCCACCCCTGAACTCCAAGCTGTTTGCTTTTCACACCTCTGCCCAGCTTGGGCTAACAGCCCCATATCCATCCATATGCAGGGCTGCCTCTTCCACCGGGGAGAGGAGACTTGAAGGGGGGAAAAAAAGGGAGAGAGGGCGTCAGGTCCACACATTCCTGGTAATTCCTACCAATAGATCAGGCTGCATTTCCATCCCTTTTTCACTGCATCATGATCAGCACATCTTTGCTGCACTGATCTACCACCTGCAGAGTTAATCATTCTTTTCATTAACCTGCATGTTCTTGGGACTGGATCTTCCAAAAAAAAAAAACCAAACAACACTATAAACCAAGTTATGAGCCAAAGGGCCTGTTTAGGGAGCACCCATGTGGGCAAGTCTCCTGCAAACTGACCAACCTGCTCCCACCTCAGCGCTCTGCTCACAGGCAGGCCAGGAAAGAGATTCTCCCTTGGATTAAGAATAAATACACCTCCTCCTTTGAAAAGCATATTAATTAATGGCATTCATTAGGGAGGTAGCCAGGAAACCAGGTAATTTAATTTCTTGAGTACACAATGTCAGGAAAGATAATGGGGCCAATGCCAGCGCTGCCAACAAGGTGAAACCTCTTTCATTTATTATCTGAGAGGTGGGGAAGTCAAGCATGAACGTCAGAGTGTCACTAGAGAAACCAGATACACTAAGCAAGTACTAAATTATCCAAATGAGTCCATTATATCTATTGCTGCCATGCACTGCCTGAGGGAGATGGGAAGGCTCTCCCAGCAGAGCAGGGATGCCACGGGCCAGTGCTCCTCCTGCACGTGAGAGGCTTTGCTGGGCTGGGGACCACACAGATAGACAAAAATTATGGAGGGGAAAAAAGAAAAACCTACAAGGCAGCAGAAAAACCTACCAGGAAATCGTGAGCATGCCCTCACACAAATAGTGCATCCAGCTCTGTAGATCCTCAGCATGGGAATGACATGAACTTACTGGGGCATATCCAGAGGATGACACAAAAATGCCCCAAGGGCTGGACCACCTCTGTTCTGGAGACAGGAAGCTGGGGTTTCAAGGAGAAAGCTCCAGAAGAGCTCTGGTTTTCTTCAACATCTCACAGAACTTAAAAACAAACCAACCCAACAGAAAGTAGCCCAGCCCAAAAGCTTTTCCACCCTTTGAAAAGATAATTTTGGGCTTGGGGTGGGTGGAGATAGTGGATTTATGGCAGCCCCTTGCCCAAGCTGATTTAGCAAAGCTGGGACAGAAATATCAGCAAATAGGTCCCATCTCTCCCCCTCTTTCCTTGGCACAAGTGTTGACCTTTTTCACCCTGGGCTGTCACAGCCCTTCCTTTCCAGGGACCCAGCAGCAGTCAGGGGAAGCAAGACTGCCTCAAAGCAAGTACAGGCCAGCTCCCCTTCCTTTTCCATCCCTAAAGAAATGCAAATGTATTTTTTCCCTACTCTGAATGATAAGCCACCTCAGTACATTAATTTCTCTAATTACCATCATTGCAGTGCGCTACTAAGTTCTCCTAATTCATAAAAAGCACTGTACTCCAACACTCTCTCTGACCTGGGGAATTTATTCTTTCCTTTAGGACAGGTTTGAAATTACTTTTGGATATACCTAAACCCTTTAAGATTGGAATTGAAGCAATTTCACTGAAACCGTGTTTGATTTCTCTATCCAGAAACAGAAACCCTATCCTGCACATATCTCCAAGGGAAAGTGTTCCTGTTATCCGAAACGGCATTAAGATTTAATACAAACAACACAGTAATTTAGCCTTTTAAAATTCAATAATGGCTCCTCTGATTTGACACACAGTGAAGTTGATTGCAGAACTACCATTAACTTCAACAATTTGGCTGCGAGCTTCCTGACAAATTCAAAATTACATCCAAATCACACAACATCATTTATTATATGATGTAAGCTATTATACATTAAATTAAAATCAAAGCTTGCAGATGTTTCTACAGCTCTGTTTACTTAAAAGTTA
This sequence comes from Camarhynchus parvulus, assembly GCF_901933205.1. Taxonomy (NCBI): domain Eukaryota; kingdom Metazoa; phylum Chordata; class Aves; order Passeriformes; family Thraupidae; genus Camarhynchus; species Camarhynchus parvulus. The sequence continues at coordinate 67,926,984 of NC_044601.1, forward strand.
CCCAACTAAAGAACACCATTTAAATTTTTTTAAATTTTAAACCTATGCACTGTCTTCTGAATCCAAGTACCTTGAATATTTAATGTAAACATGGAACCGTAGAGTCATTAAGTTTGGAAAAGCCTCCAAGATCATTGAGTACAGCCATTAAACAGTGTGATCCCAATGAGAATTCAGGGCTGCCAAGCAAAGCCACAGCCACAGTTGGTATTTGACAGCAGGAATGAATGCTTTCAGACCCATAATTGATGTAATGGCAGTAATATGCAGACCCCGATGAGTGTCCTCTGACTTTAATGGAGTTAAACTTTGAAGATATTTCAGGGAAACCTGGAATGGTTTGGGTTGGGAGGCACCTAAAAGCTCATTCATCTTGTGTGAGGAAGGACACATTTCACTATCCCAGGTTCCTCCAACCTGGCCTTGGACATTGGCAGGGATGGGGCAGCCACAGCTTTTGTGGAAAAACCTTTCCAATTCCTCTATCAGACCTGTGTCTTGGAGACCAGAGGATCAGCAATGATTAAGACCTGTGGTCCCCAGCATGCTATTCAATCCACAGAAATTTGGAGAAAATATCTCAATCCTGTAAGTTACCCTTGCCCTGCTCACCTAAAGAGAAAGATCTAATTCAACAACCCCAGAAGGGCTCAAACACTCAGCTCTTCAGATGCTGCCAAATTACCTCTGAAACTGTTGTATTGATTTCCTCTCCCATGTGCCCACAATGTACTCGAAACTTCCCAAAATGTTGCTCAGCCTCCCTGGCTGCCCCTGACCCTCCTCTCCCATGGGATGGAGCACCTGCATGGACAGAAATTTCCTGGCAGCAGTGCCCAGACACATCTGTGGTCTACACCTTAAATACTTCCCTGCTGCAAATGTTGTCTTAGATTTTAAGATGGTCATTAACAGCATAGCCCCAACCAGAGAAGCCTCTCTTCCAGGATAATAGGGGGAAAATTGCCTTTATTTGTAATTTCATGTTCAGCCTGCAGTGGCATTAGTGTTCCCAGCTGGGACTGGGTCCCTGCTGTGCTGAGCAGCGCAGAAACCACACTGAGAGGGAAAGTCCTCACCCCAAAGGATCTGTGCAGGCAAGAGGGACACAGGAACAGGGCAGGAGCACGGCCACCAGGTCAGCACAGCCGAGCTGGGGACACCTCCTGACTCCATCCCTGTGTCCTGCTTCAGCAGTCATTGAGTCACCAGCCACAACTGCACTAAAACCCCAAAGGTCTGGGTGTTGAGCAAAATGCACCAGCCATCGATGAAGCACAGCTGCAAATCTCACACGTGAGGCATCAGAGAGGATGGAGAGCTGAGAGCAGGGGCAGAGCTGCTGGGGCTTTATTTCCTTTCAAAATAAAATAAAAAATAGAAAAAATAAAAATAAGGAAACAACCCCAAAGACCCCAACAACAACAACAAAAACCACACACACACACACACAAATCCTAAACAAACAAACAAAAATACCCCAACAAAATTTTGTTTTTGCAATCCTGTACAAAAATTGTGCCCTCTTGATTTTTCACCTTTTCTAACACTAATCATTCCCAGAAAGCTCACAACAAGGCAGAATTTCCAGGACCTGATGTTAGGAGGAAACAAAAAAACCACTTCTGCAGTTCTTTTACAGACTGGAAATGCTATGGATCCTACAAGCCCTATCCAAACTCTGACATAGGATTTCAAGTGGTACCTGTGAGTCTACTTAAACACAGAGAGGCTGAATGGGTTTATTTCTCTTTTAATTCCCACCAAATCTCTGAGTCACCCTGGTAGCATTGGCTATCTTTCATCATACCATCCTCATCCACCCAATGCTCCTTATCTTGGAGAGGTATTAGGGCTTTGCAGCACACAAACTACTCCAAAGAGGTACTGAAAGGCAACTTCTGGCCAAACTTCTTTCTTATTTCAGATATTTGTTCACCTCTTTTCTGGTATCAGCCATAAAATTATCACCACCAATTTTTCTTTTTAATTTTTTTTTTTCTTTTTGCAAAGAGAATTAGTTTAAAAGATTCCTGCCAAAGAGGATTAGAGACGTTGTTACAAGCTGCCAAGAAACAAGAGTGCAAGTGTACGTACGTGTGTCTGGGAAAGGATAAAAGTAAAATAACCGCAGCTGAACTTGCTCAGATAACAGCAAATAAATACAAAACTTTCTATTAAGCTGACATAAAAAATAGAAAAGCTGTCAGAGTTACAGGGATCCGGACCTAACCCAAGCAACAGCAATACCCCTTATCTGTCTGTGCCATGGATTTACTCTCAGGCTGTCAGACTTGATCTAGTTATTTCCAGCAGGACTCACTGCTTCACACACCTTATCTGAATATGGCTGTAAGTAGCCGTGCACATGCAAATAAAGCTCCCCTAAATGCACAACACCAGCTCCCTCCCCAGGTACCCTTAGCCGCTTTCCCAGCTCCTTCTGTGTTATTTGTCCACAGGTGACGCCAGCACAGCTGCACAAATGCTCTCCCTCCTGTGACAGTGGGCAAGAGGCAAACCCTCAGGTCACAAAATCCCAGGTTGGTTTGGGTGGGAACATGGGCCATGAGCAGAGACACCTTTCACTATCCCAGGTTGCTCCGAGCACCATCCAACCTGACTTTGGACCCTGCCAGGGATGGAACAGCTTCTGTGGGCAGCCTGTGTCAGTGTTTTGGTGTTTCAAAACAAAACCTGCCTGGCCCACTTCTGCAAAACCACCAATAAATTCTGTTACAGCCCAGTGAAGGGCAAACCAAGTTTAGCACCTACTCACACTGACACTTCCCATGGTAAACAGCTCTATTTTAGTCTGGTGATTCCAGGTCCTGCTGATCATCCTGAGATTGGGAACACTGATACCTGCAGGGGAATGCTGGGAGCTTTAGAAGCAAAGCTTCCAATGCTGGAGAATTCAGCATAGTTACAATAAATGTTCACTACCTCCCCAGAAATTATCTCCCGGCTTCAGCTTCAACAACACCTTTTGTACTGGCATGTGCAAATTGAAGCCTGACTGGCTTTGGGTGCCCAGGCTGGCACAGAGACCATGCCAAGGTTTTCACCATTATTGCTTGAACTCTGTTTCCACAGGTACAGGTCCCATCACAGTAGGAGTTGGTGGTTAACTTGCTTTCACACTTGTAGACATGCTTTTTATGTCACTGCATGTACTGACAGATCAGCAGAGGGATTTTTTTTTTTCCATTTTGTAAGACGTAGATCAAGAGCCAAAAGCAGCTAAGTCAAACCCCACTGCACCCAGAAGGTTTTCACTCCTGAGAAGGATTTGCACCAGCCCTGGAATACTTTACCCACTGAAGCACAAGCGCAGAAATCACAGATTTCAGGCTGGAAAGTGCAGAAATCAATCATTCAGGCTGGAAAGGCCCTCCACAATCATCGAGTCCAACCATTCCCCAGCACTACCAAGGCCACCACTGTCCCCAAGTGCCACATCCAGATGGTCTTTGGATCCCTCCAGGGATGGGAACTCCATCACCACCCTGCGCCATCAGTTTCAATATTTAACAACACATTCTGTGAAGAAATTTTTCCAAATATCCCATCTAAACTTCTCCTGGTACAATTCCCTCTCCTGACCCCCTCGGCTGTCCCCTCCTGTCAGGAGCTGTGCAGAGCCACAAGGTCCCCCCTGAGCCTGCTTTTCTCCAGAGCAAACCCTTCCCCACCACTCTGTGTTGCAGCACCAGCCACCATGAAGCAAGCAGGTGATGATTTTCTTTCCACTCCGGTAGTTTTGAAATTAGATTTCTGAAATTACTGCTTCAAGACCAACCCTCAATATCCATCTAAGCGATGATTGTGATGCTACACAGCAGAACTCCAAAACAAAGAGGAGGATGACAGTGACTTCCATTTGCTAAGGGAAAAGGACACCACGGCAGGAGCAGGGAGAGTTGGGATAATGTGCAAATATGTATGCACAGTACACAGACTGTAAACAGGTATCTGAAGCACTAGGACAAACAGAAAGGAGAAAAGCAATCCAGCCCAGCTAACACTGTCTTTGCAGTGGGCCACAGCACATGAAGGACAGATATGAAATATCAAAGCAGACACACAAGATAAAGCAGATGAAATAACCTGACACGGAGAAAACCAAAAACCAACCAACCAAAAAACCAAAACCAAACAGAAAACCCCAAGCAAAACAAACTAACCCCCATGTATAAAAGGCACCTTTACAAGAGGACACATAGAGAGAAATGTTATTAATGTGTGTCTACAATCTAGGAGGCATATGTGATTGAGAGCCAATTCCCATTCAGATCTTTGTAGAGAAAGCACTCATGGAATTTATTTTTATTCCCTTCACAAAGAAATTGCATAAGGCCAAATTTCCCAACTCTTCTTGTCCTACCTTGAGACATATCTTGTGCTGTTTTCACCAGGGCTAAATAAGTGCACCTAAATAGGTTTTTTAGAAAATTTCCTCAGACAAAGGCCACCAGTGCCCACCAGTGTCACCAGAAGAGCAGCCTGTGCACTCCTCATGGGCTCTGGGCAGAGCTAAGGACAAACTTCCCCCTCCTTATCCCTTATCACAGCAGCCTCCAAGATGTTTGAAACCCACCCAAAAAAAAATCCCTGCCTCAGAGATCAGTAATTAAGACCATGCCTCACTGGGCATCCTCCATCCCCTGCTTGGGGGTTCAGTCCAGCAGCACACCCAAGACAGGCTTAAAATTAAGCCTCAGACCCCAGGGTCCAAAACAGGGATTTTTGTGGTGATGTTAAAGCTGCTCAAAGAACAGGGAACTGCTCCAAGTTTCAGCTGTACATGATCTCCAACACATAAAGGAGAAATCGTGCATCTATTTGAAGGACCCTAATTTCTTTCATGTGATACTACAAAGCAGAATAATTAAAATATGTCATTAATAAAGAGCCTGTGACAGTGTAACTACTCTTGGTCTTTTGATAAGATTTACTTTCACACCACCTCATGTGCAAATAAAGATAAATAAAGCAGGAAAACCTCCTGACCATTTACCATTTTGCCATTAAGGTTTTCAATACAGCTCAAACCTCTTTGCCAGGGTCAGGACATTGAATTATTTGGGTCATAGAAGACCTTTAAAGATTATTTGGTCAGGAACCCTTCACCCCCACCCTAAATTTTCAAGTCTGCGTTATTTCATTTAAAATATTAATAAAACTCCTGTCTCGTGCTGCAGCAGCCTAACCTATGCCCCCCCAGCCATATGGATTTGGAGAAGCTTATTATAATCATAAGCTACCAAATCATCATTCAGGTTTTTAGTTCCTCGTTATTAACTTATGTAAATTCAGCTCCTTTGAGAGTGGAGCTGTGGCAGGGAGTGAACAGGGCACTCCACTGCTCTTAACCCCAATTTATGCATGCTCTTACAGGCACCTTCCACCTGTGCCAAAGAACAGCAGCACTCATTTTTGATGTCACCTGTCTTCTCCTGCAGGGGATGATATAAAAATTATATAAGTTTTGAGATTTTGGGGAAAAAAAAAAAAAAAAAAAAGTAACAAAACAAACAACAAAGGGTGTCAGTGTAGCTTTTTTACCTGTCTACAGAATATCAGTATTAGGCTCAAAGTAAACAGAAGCTATTATGGCAGTTTGCTGCATCCCTTCAGCCTGAAGGCTTTTTCTCTGCATATTTTTCCTTCTTTCTCCTTATAGAGATAAAAGACTCTGAAGGTATTATTTTTTTCTATCTGATTACAGCAGGAAAACAAAAATAATATTATAGCTTCTGATTCTAACTGAGTGTTGTTTCAGCTCATTTCCTGGAGGGGAAGGGGGTCTGTGTACTTACTTTGGGGGTAATAAAGACAGAAAAGTGAAGACCACTGCCCTACCAGCAGACTGCAGCCTCTTCCCCAACCACATGGTGCCCACTCTTGTTCTGGAAGTGCTGAGCCTGTTCCCTCCTCCAGCTCCTGGGTGCAGGTTCCTCAATGAAGCCACCTGAGAGAGGAAAAAGCTCTTCCCAAGGCCTCAGGTGCCCTCAGCAGAGGAGTTCAGCCAGGAAGGGAGTCGGGGTATTTACATGCCAAAGTCAGCTGGGAGCCCTGACTGAGTTAATGAGGGCTTTAAAAAAATATGAAGCCAGAGCAGAAAGGACCCATTGGCTTCTGAGAGATGTCAAGGAAATTATACATAATAATAATAATAATAATAATAATAATAATAATAATAAGAAGAAGAAGAAGAAGAAGAAGAAGAAGAAGAAGAAGAAAATTATTATTATTATTAACAATGACAATATTATCAACATTATTTTCATTATTTATTTTTGTTGTTGTTGTTGTTGTTGTTGTTGTTGTTGTTGATAATAATAATGAGAAGAAGAAGAATTCTCCACTAATTCAGCCATTGCAGGTTCACCCAAGAATTCCCACTTAATTCGCTTTGACTTTCTCCATACAATAGAGAGTAGATCCATTTTATCCTCTTGTACAAAGGTGGAGAAAACCTGCAGTTTCTGACTTTCAACATCAAAGAAGAGTCAAATCCACTTCTCAAGGCACAACCCAGGTTTGTTTGATGGAGTCAATCCTATTTAACTGAGGATATTCAGTCATGAAGACAAAAGGACCTTACAATATTTTTGTGCTTTTCAGCATGCAGACCTCAGCACAGATTCCCTCCCTCTTTCCCCAGCACTTTCTGCTTGGGAAAAGGAACAAAGGACACTGGGGAGAGCTGTACACCATGGCCAGCTTGTACTCCTGACCAAAGGGCAGGTCACTGCTGCTTTGCAGTAGGAAGAAAATCAGGTCAGAGCAGGAATTCTTAGGAAAATGTGCTGAAGAAGCCCTGCGTGGAGGACACCATCTGCTGCTCTTCCTCAGGTCACAACTCACCAGCTGCACTTTCTATTGTAAAACAAATAGTTTTCGCTGTAATTAAAACGCTGCATAATTACAGAGCTGCTCTTGTGAAGATCTGGCTGCCAACAAAAGGATATATCACTAGGTGTCTCTGAAAGAGCAAACTCTGAGGTTTAATGTTGGACTTTGAAGGCATTAAACCTATCAGCCCTGTCACAGGGGGTGTTGGGGGGGTCTCAAGGTGCTCAAGCCTTAGCTGGGGTGGCACTGCCAGCCCACAACACCAACCACCGATGTTCACCCTGCAGCACACCATCCCTCAGAGAAATATCTGAATTTAGGCACCATTTCTGTTCGCCTGCCCCAGTGCTCTGTGCCTGTGTTCAGGTGAGCACCTACTGAAGTGGTCTTTGCTTTGCTGGCTTTTGTAAATTCAAAAGGACAGACCTTGAAACAAGTAATGGAGCTGGTTAGTGAGCTCAGCTGCTTCAGAGGGCTGAGGGAACAGAGTATTGGAGACTTTTTGTGTCAGAAGTTCAAAGCTTATTATTTCCAATATAAAGAGTATTTTAAGGGAGTGATGAGAGACATACTGAAAGAGTCAGTCTGAGTCAGACTTTGGAGTTAATAAATAATAAGATACATTGCAACGTGGATTTTTTAAATTGAGAGAACTAACATGAATTCTTTTTCTGATTACTGACTACATTTTCAAGGAATGAAAATGCACCAGCTCTCATATATTTGCAAGTTAGTCTGTTATGGAATAAACTGTGAAGTGGAAAATAACTTAATCAGCTAAAGAAGGTGTGGGCTGATTCAAGTATTGGGCAGGGAAAAAGAGTCAGGGAGGTTTGCTGAAAGGTGAATAAATGAGCCAGAGCTTATCAAATGGAAACCCAGCATATGTGAAAGATGTGGGAAAAAATCAAAACACAGGAATAATCAATATGAAGGAAAAGGTCTTTCCATTCCTTTGGATGCAAATATGCTCCAAGCATATGGAGCAGCTCCCAGGCACATGATACCAGTGCCAGCCTGCCCACCTCATCCTTCTCCTCCTGCATTTCCTATCTGGCAGCTGTCCTTTGAGTTGGGTTGGGTTTTGCTTTTTTAGGTGTTTTTCATATCAGTCTCATTGACTGTGATAGCAAGAGGAAAAACTGCTACTCAGGCACTGCATTAACATCCTCATTAAATAATAAAATTTGTGCTTGTGAAATTTTTATAATTTTTATAATTTTTCATTTGGCATGGTTTATTTGGCATCCCTTTGATCTGGCAGCAGTTACACCTCCTGGATATATATTTAACACCACAGAAAACTCCTCAAAAAGACAGAAAAGCATAAAAATATTTGGACTACCCTTATTCAAACCAGGCAGAGGTATTGGTGGGGTGAAGAAGACGTTCCATCACAGAAGGAGTGAGTCCACTGTCAGCTGGAGCTGTGGAATTCAGCAAAGGGCAGAGCAACTGTGACTCATTTACACAAAAACCAGCTCAGCTGAGTGGCTTGGGGACAATTTCTGAGATATTTTGCTGTTAAAGGCAGAGTTTCTGCATGGCTGTGAGGGAATGGCCACGAGGAGCCATCCTGCACAGCCAGGAGAGGCGGCCCAGCACCACACTGATGGGCACACCAGCGCTGTGGGAGGGCTCTGGCACCCCAAACTGTCTCACTCTGCCAGAACTGGGGGGGTTTGAGCTGCTTCCATCCCACAGGAGCATCAGCAAGCCGTAATCTGACAATCAGATCATGATTCTGAGAGGCAATTGCCCCTGGGTGCCTTAGGGCTCCATGGTTAGCACAGGTGGAGATGTGGAACACTTAAGGACGTGTCCTTGAAGGTAAAGGCGGGGACAAGATGCTCAGAGCAAGGAAAGAAATGAGTAGGTGGTGAGCAGGAACATTACCCCCTCAAATATGAGCAGGGCAAGTTATGAGCTGTGTCTGGGAATGTTTCTGCTTGACATTTTCCTGTGCTGCTCTTTGCATGGCAGAGCTGACTACGCTGATATTTTGAGTTAGATTTTAAGCCAACAAAGCCCTCACACTCCCCTCAGCCCACTTTAATCTGTGATTTCACGTTGAAAAAAATCAGACTAATCTGAACTATCTTTTGCAGTGTCATGTTTATATAGATTTTGAATTCTGGACTGTGGTTTGCAAAGATATTAACCAATTCTAGTTAGAATTTGAAGACTAATGCTGTCCCACTCCTTGTTGATCCAATCATCTTTGATGTGCCTGTCTTGATCTGTTTTCCCTTGACGCCCTTCTCCTGAAAAAATACCCAGGAAACACTTAAGACATATCTCTGTGTAATAAATAAAGCAGCAACATTAATAGTTAATAGTTAAGCACTTAATAACCGTCTATAAAGATATGGCAATAAAGTAAATTAATACTTCAGGGTCCTGATTTGTGTCTCACTTACAGTGGTGTTCCAGCACTAAAACTATTGGTTTCTGCTGGGTCATTTACAGACAAGCAGTGGAGGTTAGCCTGACCTTGCGTTGCTCCAATAAATACAGTACAGCAACAACAGACCTGGAGTCAGAAGGAGCTTGCAACAGTAGCATGGTGTAAATAATACATGGATATTAGAAAAGCAATTACGTCCCAATATCAGAGCCCATATCATGAGCACAAACTGCTCTGCAACACAAGCTGGTTCTGGGGGCATGGAGGCGCTTCCTAAATTACAGCCTTACAGATCGGCTGCATGTTCACTCCCTCTGGAGCTATGCAAATCAGCTCCAAGCTTAGGGTCAGCCCAATTTTATTTTATTTATTTTTTTTTAAGCAGATATCTTCAAGGACAGGAGTTCATCTTTCAGAAAGAACAATGCCCAGCTTTGGCCCTGGAAAGCTGAGGGATGACATCTCCATGTAGCTCTGGTGCCTCCCTCCACAGAGGGAGAACAAAGGCAGGATGGTGATCAGGAAAACTGCCTTTTGTAGGGAACAAAACCAAATCCTGGCCTAAACTGATAAATCTGGGCTGTATTTCTGCTAAACAGAGCCTTGGCAAGGAGCTCACATGTTGGCTCTACACGGGACATGCCTGAACCTAGGAGAGACTCATTTCACCCCAAGAATTGTTGTTTTGAATTTGCAGGAGGCACAGACTCAACTTCTCCCAGTCTGTTTTTCCACATGTAAATGGAGAATGTGAACAACACCCAGCTGTGCTATCAGTGCTCCCCAGGCTGTTGGAAATCAATGGACAAAGGGAAAGGCTCTCACCCCTGCATTTACCAGGCTCTTTTCACACAGGGGTTGTGCCTCAATTGTTCAACAAGCAGGATCTTGACAGCAGCTTTAGAAAAAGCCAGGCTGAGCTCTCCACTTGGCAGAAAGTTCATTTTTCACTCAAAAATGATGAAACGTGACACTGTGAGATGAGCCAGATTTGGTTTTCTTGTGCAAAGGGTATGATTAGACCTAAAAAGAGAGAGTCAAGGTTAACAACTCAACCAGGCCCGTCCAAGTCTGTGTGATTTATGGATGGATTACAATGAGCTGTCCTTCATAGCAAGCTCCTTTAAATAGCCATGATCATGCTATAAAATTATGTAACAAAACCCAATAGTTTTTAATAAAAATAGTCTTGCTTAGGATAAGGAGGTAGGGCCAAACTATTTTAATGTCATGTTTGATTGCTAAGTGAGAGCATCTTGTTTGCTTTTTCCTGCTGGTTGTGCATATAGAATTAAAAATCAAAAGGCTAATAGATGAAAAAGTTGTTAACATAAAGGTTAATTAATCCCCAGAAATCAGATCTTCTGCTCTTGCAGCTATAACGTTTTCTAATCATAAAAATACATTTTTCAAGCAACAGCTTAGCAATACTTAGCAAAACTTTGCACTGGGGGTGGCCAAAAATACTCAGCAGAGGAGATGGAAATGATCTGTGCATAAAGACACACAGCTGGTGCATTAAAGACCCTGCTGAGGACAGTCAGCATCTGGTGAGCTGGTTGAAAACTCACCCAAAACATTTAATGATAAGAGCTTATAAAAATGCAAATACATGCCGCTTTCTTTGGAGAACCGTGGAGCTGCATTTGTACGTGTCTTATCAGCCTCTCCTCTGTGACAAAATTTAGCATCTGCCTGGCAAAATGTCTGCAGACCTATTTGGGTTTAGTATTTGGGGTAAATAGTGCCTACTGGTGTGATTTCTTACAGAGCACATCGTGTAAGTGCCCTGTCAGTGTCTGTCTGTCTCACCCTTCCATCCCTGGCGCTGAATTTCAACCAAGGCAGAGAGCAAGACTGAAACTGCCAGAGGGCAGGGTTAGGTGGGATATTGGGAAGAAATTCTTCCCTGTGAGGGTGGAGTGCCCAGGGGAGCTGTCCTGGATTGCCAAGCAAATTGTATTCTATTTGCCATCTGTATGGTAGTTGTCTTCTGTTCAGTGGGCAGTTTTCCTTATCTCTTCCACAACCACTCCTCCCTCCAGGGAGACATCTGCTGATAACAGCTATTGAATGTCACTGCATGGCTGACAAGAACTACGGCATCCCACTGGGAGATGCTCTGCCCAGAGGGAGGAGCCAAGCATTCCTACCTGGATATAATCCTGAGATTCTGGAACACCAGCACGGCTTCTCCATTGGATTTCCCAGAGGAACAGCAGCTGCCTCTTCCACTGGATCTTCAGAAATACTTCACCTTTTCTACAGGATCCCTGCTGCAGCAGAACCACCACTGACACTGCAGGAGGGCTGAGCCACAATTCCAATGGGACTGCTGCCAGCACCCTGACCCACAGGGTGTCAGGTCATGTTCTGACTCTGTCAGTGTTGTTCTAGTGGACTGCATTGTTTATTTTATCTTTTTATTTTCTTCCCTATTAAAGAGCTGTTATTTCCTGCTCCCATATTTTTTTGCCTGAGAGCCCCTTAATTTAAAATTTCCAGGAATTCGAAGGGAGGGGGTTTACATTTTCCATTTCAGGGGAGGGTCCTGCCTTGCTTAGCAGACTCCTGTTGTTCCAAACCAAGACAGGAGCTGTGGCTGCTCCATCCCTGGCAGTGCCCAAGGCCAGGCTGGACAGGGCTTGGAGCAACCTGAGACAGTGGAAGGTGTCCCTGCCCATGGCAGGGGGTGGGTCTGGATGAGCTTTAGGCCCCTTCCAACCCAACCTATCCTATGATTCCATGATATTTGCCGCCATATACAGCAGTGGCTCATGTACTGCTGCCATAGCCAGCCCTGAGGCAATGGCAGGGCCTCAAGGCCTCTCTGCTCCCGTAAGAATGGAAAATCCAGGGACACCCCTCTGTTCCAAACACCTGCCTTGCTGTGTACAACTCACTGTGAAAGGTTGCAAGGCAAGAAAGACCAAAGAGCCATGAAACTGTGGGTGCTAAGGAGAAAAACCAATACATGAAAAAATGCATCTTCTGCAGGAGGTCAGACAGACCTGGTTCTGGGGCTAGTCTGAGAGTGGTGCAGGGTGATGTGCAGAGCCTCTGTCCAATCCTCCTGTCTCCCTTCTGCTTCTGGGAAGAAAAGGAAGCAGAAAGATTCCCTCAGACCATAAATAGCAGCCTTGAGATTGCTGCGATGAAAGTTTTTCTGGAGTAATGCACTCTGGCAGAAACACATCCATATTACCTTGTAGAGAATGCAAACAAGACTTCCCAGAAAAAGGCAAGAGGAGCAGTGAGACTCATCCCACTGAAACAGGAGGAAGGAGCTGGTGAATATAGCAATGTGCACTAAGATATTTAGATGTTTAGATTGGGTACTTTGAAAAAATACTTCATGTCAAGGGTGTTAAAACATCAGGACGGAGCATCCAGAGAAGTGGTGGAGTCACCATGCCTGGAAATGCTCTAAAAATGTGCGTGTGTGATACCTGAGGATGTGGTTCGTGGTGAGCGTGGTGGTGGTGCTGAGTTGATGGCAGGAATTTGTGACATTAAAGGTCTTTTCCAACAGTAATTCCATGATCCTATATTCCCTTCAAGGGATTGTGGTTGAACACCCAAATCTCATCAGGAGAGAGGGGCATGTACATGTCCAACAATCTGGACTCAGTAGTAATGAACAAGCAACTGACTGTCCACCAAGGACAAAGAGAAATATCTGAGATTGGTTAATTCCCTTTCTCACCACCATCCAAAGAGCCTATTCAATCAGTTTTGAGGTAAGGAGAAATTGAAATTCATCACTATTACAAATCCTTCCCCAGAGTTGCCACGCAAAGGAAAAAATTGTGAGAGATTTATTAAAGACGTGATTGGGGAGACAGATCTGAAACAAAAATCCCCAAAACCCATTCTGAGTACACAGTACTTCATGAAACACCTAGATGGGAAGTCAAAAATTTAATTAATCTTTTCAGAGGGAAGGGACACATATCCCATATTTATCATCCTGCACCGCATGCTCATGGAAACCTCCAAAGAGCAGGGCATTAGGGACTCAGTATTTCATTTTATCGCCTGCTGGTGTCTGTGTTGAGCAGTAAAGATGGCAAATTATTTGCAAAATTATCAGGCTCCCTCAGTGCCTCAGCACTTCTCAAGGGAAATAACGTGCCTAGAAATACAGATGTCACCAAGATGAACTTCCAGTGCCTGAAAGGCATTTGCCTGCCTGATCTGAGGGCAGACCATGGCTTTGCCAAGTGCCACTCAGCAAATAAAAATGCTCACGTGAAGCTCCAGACATCAGCTCAGACACCTCGATGGCATTTCACTCACCTTGTCCGGGGGAAGGGTGAACTTCACTCTCCAAAATCTGACTCTCAGCCCAGCATGACAGAAAGCCTTCTAAAACTGACAGTGGGGCTGTTTGTACGCCTGACAAAATCTAGTCCTTGCAAAAATAAACAAAATATGCCCCATGGAGGGGAAATGGTGGATTTTAGCCCTTATTATTTCTAAAGATGCCATAAAACCCAGAGAAACCTGGTTTTTGCAGATGATTTCATCACACTCTCTCAGGCCTGGCAGAGCACCTTGTATCTTGTATCTGGAAGGCCCTTAATTCACTAGCCCTTAATTCTGAGGGTCTCAAAAGACAGAACTGAATCCCAGGAATTCAGTGGAATTCCAAGACCCTCTTGTCATGGGACCAGCTACCCCAACAGCAAGGACCTCTGCACAACTCAGAGGTTCCATTATTGTCTCTGAGGTCTACAGAAGTTTATATTCACCTTCAACAAAATGCTCACGCTCTCAGCTCAGGGCTAAAGCCTGAACTTGCTGAATCAAAAGTTTAAAGGTTTAGAAAAAAGTGAGCGAGGTCTGAAACCCTCCTCATGGGCAGCTTTAGTGCTGACATCCTTGCAAACAGCATCTCCTCCACCTAAAAAGGTGCTGGTGGCAGTACTTATACAGACTTATTGTAGCGTTTTACCTCTCAGTGATGGACAGTAGTCTCTTTGTGGATTAAAATGTTTATTCTTCTAACCAGATGCATTGGGATGATGAAAAGATGACTAAAAGATGTAGAGTGAGAAAACAACTAAGTGATAAAATTACCTGACTGCTAACACTTCCCCACCCAGGAGCAGATTTGGGTTAGCAGTGCTAGGGAAAAAAAAAAAAAAAAAAAAAAAAAAGAAAAGCAGAAGACAAATAGAAATTCATTAAACTTTCATTCCAAGAGGTGCTCCCTGTGATGCTTGTGCTGGGAAAAGGAAGGTCAGTACCTGCCCTGGCTCCATCTGGCAGGGCCCACAACCCAAAAACATCTTGCTGGGCACCCTTGGGAGCTCCTAAGAGCAGAAGGAACCACTTCATCATGAACACAGAGCTGAAATCTGACACTCAGTACCACACAGCACTGCCGAGGCCAAAAATACAAGCTGCCAATAGCAGTCTGAGGGAATACCAGCAGAAGGGCCATTTATTATTTCCCCTGTTTCTTCTGCTCTTTCCCTAAGTGCCCACTTCTGGGCACTGTCAGACTGTGGTGAAACATCTCTGTAATTCACTATGGCTTTTTATGGAGACTTTCTGGGAGCCAAGGCTGCAAATGCCACTGAGGAAAATGACGGATGCTGCAGGCTTTAGGAAATTAACCATTCTTTGATTGCTTGCTTAGCCGAGCAATTTGCAGTGTGATAGACAGAAATTATATCATCCAGTGTCAATTTGTCTATTCATTTTTCCCTCTCCACATGCTTCCTCTCCTTGATTGAATAATCACTAACAATAATCACAAGCATCTGGGGGAAGGAAGTACATCCATCAGTTTTAATGTCAGCAAGAATGAGGGCTGATTCCTCCAGCATTCACCACAGCCCTGCATCTTCAAAGTCATTTACATTTTCCTTATACCAGCACTAATACCCAGATTGTATTATTTCTGTTACATACTCCCATTTCAGTTTATAATCTAGGAACAATAGAATGGCAATTGGGAAAATACCCAGTTTCAAAAAATAGATGGTTGTTTCATCAGCTATCATGCATTACCACAAATATTTTTACATCTATGTTTTAATTCTCTGAGAATATTGATGGAAGTGTAAGCTTGAAAGACTGAGGCTGAATAAGACAGACCAGATCCAAAGAAGATGATTTTATACGAAGGATGAAGACAGTAAAGGACAGAGCTGTTAGAAAGGTGTAAGCAGGCAAATCCCAGGGATTGCAGAGGCTTTTCAAAGGCTGTCTGTGCACAGTTTGCTACTTGCAGTAACAAATTACCTTACTATGTCTAGGTATTTTGTAGACAACAGTCCAGAACATATACTGAATGTTCAGTGATCAAAATACCAAATTCTCAGTTTGTATGGTTGTATAACTCTAAATATACTTTTATATATATATCTATAAATGATGCTATATCATAATATAATTCCACAGTGACATTCTCTAGTTTTGTGAACCAATTTCTACCAGCTGAGCTTCCAACTCCCCCTGTTCAGGGACACAGAACAGCAGAAAATACAAAATCAATGTGAAGGCACAATAAGTGGCCCAAAGATTGCCTTTCCAGAAAACTGTTAAAGTGATTTGTTTATTCAATTCAATTAAATCATCTTTCAAACACAGTGACACAGACAAAAAAAAAAAAACAAAAACCAAACCCAAAAACCCCTGATTACTGTTCTAGTTATGGCTTACAGCAATTGATAGGCTTTCTATCACAACCATAGTACAGCTACAGAAACAATAATAAGCCAAAATTACAAGGTGTAAGGTCGACAAAATAAAGGTCAGCCAAAGGACACAAGAGATTAACATCATCATAAAACCAACATGACTCTGCATGGATTTCTCCACCCTCACTGCCACTGCCTTACAGAAACAACAAACATGAAACAGCTTTAGTTATGTCATAGCCCAAGCTCCCCGACAATGAAGACAGAAGGTTTTACTCCAGTATTCCCAAAAGAAGCATTTGTTTCCCACCAGGTGAAAACCAGGGATATACTCAACAGGCAGCAGTTGCTCAGTACAATTTACATGGGGTCAATTCAGAGGTTTGATCAGGAACCTCAAGGTTGACAGTAAGCAGGGCCCAGAAATGAATCAAAAGTCTCCAGATTTTTGTCCTGTCCAAGACAGAGAAGGGATTTTTCTCCTTTCCCTGGTCTCTAAGGGGACAGGCTTGAATGCACACCTAAGTGTGAATCACTTGGCCAACACAATGCCAACAAATAGGGATTAATTGTTCCTGTTCCACTGATAAGAAGGAATAACCAGAGTCTTCACAAGCTGTAGGGAGCACTGGAGATATTTCAGTGTCTTGGTCCATCAGACAGTTTCAGGTACAACAAACATCTCAAGATAAAGCCAATGCAGTATCTGATTTTTCTGGCTTAATTTGTCACTGTTTTACATGCTAACACATTTTACAGTGATTGGTACAGTCAAAAATGTACATCAGCTTACCCAAAGATCAAACATTGAGAACATCTATGGCTTCTAAATAGAAAGTCAGACACATTGGTAACATATTTACATCTTTCAATCCTTGAAGCACTGAGGCAGATTTGTCTTACTTCAAGCTTCCCACTGTGGCCTAGTCCCTCATTTCTGATGTTTCTTGGATGCTCAGGGCTTTGGGGAGCACTGGAGGTGCTGACAGCCTGGGACCCAGGCCCCCTCAACCTAATGCCTCTCGTACATTTGGATTTCCCTTAAGTTTATTTTTAAAAGCACTTAAGTACAATTTCAGTTTTGATTAGAATCAGTTTTGTTTTTTTTTTTTCCTTTTTATTTTTAATACCATGCAGAAAACACAGGATGCCAAGCAGGGTCACCCACACATTAGACAGGATGATAACAAGACACAAAATTGTAATAATCTGGGAGGGTTTTTTGGGAGATGCAGGTCATTGGCTTGGCTTACAAGCGCTGATGTAAGGCCTGAATTCAATTTCTGCTGAATCCAAATGTGAATGTTGTGGCGGCTTCAAAGGTAGTGGGCTGCATCCTGCCTTCAACACATTCATATCACTGACAAATTCCATACTGATATTTTAAAGCAAGCAGAAAAAACCCTCTTTTCCTGAGGCCTGTGGTTCACATACATACTGCCAGGTACAGGGGGCTCATGTATGATTTACACCACCACGATGAAATGCTTTGCATAGATGAGTTTGAAAAGATGAATTGATGAAGTCTGGAAGGGAGAGTGACAGTCACAACACTTCTGCTTCCAGAGAAGCTTGTTCTTTACTCACACCATTAAAAACATGGTATTGCTGCTGCACTGTATCTAAAGCATATTAAAAAGTGTATCTGAAATCAAGTGAGGGGGGGAAAAGAGGCTGCTCATCTTACCCATGATCAAGACCCATTTCTGGAGCATGCAAAATTTCCACACATTTCACTGGATTTTGTAAAGGCCCTAAGCATAAATACTGACTTCTTTATTCCTGGAACCTCAGCTCACTCCAGAATTTCCCAGGGAGCTTGGCCCTTTAGGGATTGCCAAATGTTGCTGTTTCCTTTTTCCTTGTACCTGTAAAACTCCAAGGCTCTCTTCACACTCAAATGCGAGTGAGGTGGGGAAAAAGGCCCATTTCAGAGCACTCGAAGCAGACTAGTGGACAAGCCACCTGGCCTCAGAAGATCAGAAAGGACAGATTCCCTGCCTCCTCACCTCAGTTTCCCCCCCAGACACAGCAGAGATTGCTCCTCGCTGTCAGGGAGGGCTGAGCACCCACGCAGCTGCGTCACCACCAGCGCTCCTGCCTCCAAGGCCTGAGCAGCCCTTCCACTGATTCACCAAACACCCACAGATGGGACTATTCTTGGAGCTGATTTCTTTCCATCCACTACATCTGGCCATCCCGAGTCACCTTTGATTCATCGTCAGCCAAGCCTGCAAGAGGGTTGGGTTTTTCACGGGCTGGAGGAGCCACCCCTGATTGCTGCAAGCTGTGAAACTTCACCTCTTGTCTCTGCCGTGTTATTCCAGGGCACTAAAGGCTCTGGAGCAGAGTTGTGCTTGCAGCCTCCTGTATTCCCTTCACATTGTTTCTCAAAGAGACCACAGACCTGCTCAGCACGGTGCCTCTCCTCCTTGAGAGAGCAGCAGAAGGAGCTGCTGCTGTCATGGCATGGTTCTCCCTTTTGCAATTCATGAGCTGGCTTTGACAACTCTGCTGCAATCACGGGAAATATGCTAAAATATTATAATGGCCCTATCGCCATTGAAGCCATTCTGTCCAACAGCAAAGTTGGATTTCATGAATCAAAAGCAATCAGCTAAACTATTCCAGCTAAATACTTCCTTCCCTTTGATGACAGCACTGGCAGATTCATAAGCCTCCTCTGTTGACCCGACAATAAAGTCAAAGCAATCCTAGTTATCATTTCCAACTCAACTTGCATTGCCAGTGTGTGCAGTATCAGGAACTTCTTAAGGGATTCTCCTAAATAATGTGAGGGATTGGGGATTAAACCATAACATTTTCTCTCTGCCTGTCTCAGGCTTCATATCCTCAGCAGCAGAGCTGAGATTACAGCTCAGGCTCAGGATGTGGTCCCAGACAGCTGACAGCCTTTCTTCATGGACAGATTAGAATTATTGGTGGGGGAGATTTCTCTGGGGCCTGAAGACTTTCTTCTGGGAAAGCACAACGTGCTACACACATCCTTTACTTACAGAAAACACACCTCACAGTCATTTCTTATCACTCATCTATCCTGTTGTTCAGAGGTTAAGATTCGACATTTGGAGCTTAGACCTCATGGGAGAAGGGAAAAAAAAACCAGCCCCAAACTCAGACAAATGATTGATGTCAAAAAAATATTTTGTTATGCTCAGCACACAAAAGAATGATGGCAGAAACCAAGGAGGGTCCTTCTTTCTGCAAAAGCCCTTCTACATATGGCATTTCTGACAAATGCCATAGTTTTGCAATCACTTTTTGAGCAACACCTGAAAAATGAATCGGAAAGTGAACATGTTGCAACATGTATTTCATCTCAAGGACTATTTTATATATATTTCATTAATTATCTTTCTGGCTTGAGAATCACTCCTTAACTGTACAGCTATGTACACCTTCACAGAAATATCTGGGCCTGTTTCTGCAGTCCCTACACAAATAAAATACCCACCCACCTGAATGGGGGCTCTTTTCAGATAAATGTGGCAAGATTGGGCCTTTGGTGCATATGTGCAAGTAACTTGCACACACTTCTTAAAATCATTAAAAAAATATAGTAGCTATAGATTTATAAGCAATCAAAATCTAAACACAGTAACACTGCACTTATTACAGTGAATTTACATTGCTCATTTATATGAAGCAAACAATGGAAAGGAAATGTCTGTGAACCTGTATTTACAGGTTAACTGTAAATGCAGTTTTGCTTATCCTTTTGTCTGTCCAAAAGGATTTCTTGCAACTAAAAAGAGGGATTTGCACTATTTCTATCAACATATGGATGCTTCTCAAGTGCTTTCCCATCTTTTTTGAAGTGCCTTTTACAACGTATCAGACTCCTTTCAGTTGATTTTGTTCACTTCCATCACCACAGTAAAGAAAAATCTCTTACTAAAGAAGGTAACCTTAGCAGAGCAGCAGCAGCAAAGCAAACCTGAAGCCACTACTAGTCCCAAACTCAGGCAGAATAAGGAGTAAGGGCTCTAAGTACCAGCTTCAGTGTCATTACTGTTATCATAAAACTTAATGCACAGCGAGACGGCCAACCTGCAGTGTCACATTGCTCTCTAAATAGCACTTTCATCACAGCGCTTCATTGTCAAAGCCCTTTGCACACAAATTTACAGAACACAGCAAAGACAAAGATCTCTTTTGCATATTGAGTCAAGGAAACCATTTCACCTGCAGGCTGACGGGAGTGCTGCCTATTTCACAGGTAGACAATACGAGGGGGTGCTCAATAACACGGAGTGTAACTCTAAGACCTAAAACACATCACCACAAATAATATATTAAGCTTAAGCACTGGTCCTTCACCTGCCCCTGGCTGGTGTTTCCCAGGTGAGTTCTGACACCTTCATCAAGGATATGGTTTGCTTCTAAGGCAATCAAACCTCAGGAGTGTAGTGTAAATAAAATGCACTCTCACATACCACCCAGGTCACTGCTGGCCAGCAGGGACTTTTGAAGTGGTGACCAACGTGCTTTCACTTTCTTTGTGATCATTTTATCTGTAGTGTGAGCAACTTGCACAGCTCTCAGCATAGCACAGAGGCTTTTAAAAGAAGCTTTGTGCATTCATGCATTACTGAGTCAAAATCCAAGTCCATATTTGGATTTAAACCCTCTCCCTGCCAGCCCCCTGCAAAAATAAAATATCCCTCGTACAGAACTTTAAACTTCAAATCCTTGATCAAAGATCTTGTAATCTACATAAGACAAGACAAGGCAACAGCCATAGTGCTTCAGGCTAAGAAGTTAGGCAGGGAAACTCTGTTCATTTAACTATGCCAGCACAGCTGGAACAGCAAACCTCACCTCCTGTGTATGCAGCCATACCAGTATGAAAGGGCAATTACCAGCAGCCTACTACAACAAAATTAACTCCAGCAACTTCTGGCATTTTTCTTCTCCAGGATTTTGTCAACTGTAGCAGGTGAAAAATTAGGCTTGGCACACCTGACAGAGCTACACTGATGACATCTAAAGAATACACCACCAGCCCTTTTACTATCCTAATAACATTCTCAATATACAAAAATGCCACATTAAGACATTTGACATTTCAAGATGCATAATTTTAAAATAAGTATCATAATCTAAGCCACAAAATAACTTCTCTGAATTTTAACTTCATTTCCTGACATTAACATATTACAGATACCTGAAAGTGTTAACTCAACCTGTACAACAGTGAATCAACATTCAGATACTTTCACAAAGTCTTTAATAAAAATCAATGAGGAAATGATTTTTTTTCTATCTTATGCTGAACAAAAAAATCAACCGGTAAAATATAACTATGTAATCCCCTTGCTCTTCATCTCAAGAAAACCTTGTGAAGGAGCTTGTTTCTTCAGCAAGGACTCCAATGTGATGCTGAGATGGTGGCTGTGGGAGGAAGTGCACACATTGCCTTGTGTTAGCCAGAAGGAAAGCATCACAGACAAGGAGAAAGGAAGCACAGTCAGCAGAGGAGAACAGAAATGCAAGGCGCAAGAAGGAAGAAGAAACAATCTCTAAAACAATATCACAACATGATTCACACAGTTACCTGTTGCTGTGAATGGGAGTTCAACATTCTGTTCTATCCTGGTTGAAAAAATTCATAAAGTGATTTTGTTTGTTTCTAACACATCTATCTGCTATTTTTGATCAACACTTTGTGACATTACAGAACAAAGATTTTAAGTTATATATCCCCATTAAGCTATAATGCTAAAGAGTATTTTCAAAAATCTAAAGGCCAGAGAAGAGAGTGTTCAATAACATCTGGCAATACCCCAAGGTACTCGATTCAGAAACCTATGTAAAGTCATATAATCTATGCTAAAATTCTCCACCTCTGTTTTTCCTCAAAAGTTTGGTGCTTTTCTCCATAGTGAAATGATAACTATATTAATGTGCTCTATTTATCCCTAAATGTATTGTAAATGTGCTTCTTTATCTGACTTGCTTTCCAGGACAGCATGTACCCTGGGGCACAGGAGTTTTGCTTCTCCTACACTGTTACGGACCCAACTCTGCTAGCAGGAAAGATGCTGGTGTCCTAGATCTTATGGGATGCAACACCTTGAGGAAATTTATATCAAACAATTATTGCATAATCTCGGGCTGTAACAAAACCTCCTACACCATACACAGGCCATCGAGCTCCCGCCATACTCTAGCAGTGTCCCTGTCAGCTGCAGGTCCCCGTGTGAACCCGCAGGATCCCCTTGCTGTGCATGTGGAGGAAGTTGAATATCTCCGAGGGCATCGCGTGGAAGCCGGGGCGAGGCTTCACGTTGTCGTAGTAGTGGTGAGTTATAAAAATCCCTGAGGGGTTCATGGGGAAGGCCCAGAAGCCGAAGAGGTGCACCTCCTCGCAGAGCTCCAGGGCCGCAGTCACCAGGATCAGCCCGGTGCTGACCCGCTTGGCCCGCACGCCCTGGCCGAGCCAGTAGCGCGAGACGTTGATGAGATACTGGGGGTGGAAGTAATAGACTGCCTGCTGGGACTCGAAGTCGTCCAGCACGTACTTGACGCGGATGGACACGTCCGTGTTGCGCGTGTTGTAGAAGGCCGGCAGCAGCACGGAGGCGTTCTCGTACACCTGGAGCACGTCGTAGAAGGGCTTCCTCCACTTCTCCAGCTTGTGGAATCTGGAGGGGAGAGGGTATGAGTGATGGTCGGCACATTACCAGCAGGAAACACACCCCATGGGCTTTTACTAAAATATTTCCGACACAGGGATAATTGAGATGATTCCTCCTGTTGATAGCTTCCCATTATCAATGGGAATGTACTTAGATTTGTAGCTACAGAATCAGCATGAAAAGTAGGGTAGAAATTACATACTTCTAAAAAGCTATTAAAAACATAACTTTTTTTACAATTTCTTTTTAAAAATTAAAAAATATTTAATTTTTTAAATTAAAAAAAAATTTAAAAGTTCATAATAACTTCATAATAACCTTGTGGCCATTTCTGATCATGTCTCGCTTCTCATGGTATTATTAGAAGCACATAATTTTTCCAAGCTACGTGGTGCACTGTAGAAGGATTTTTAGCAGAACAAGACCATGCTGCGCTCCTACGTGAGTTGGACAACCCTGGCCTGCAGGTTACAGAGTTATTTTGAAGACCGTGTGCTGTCTTCAGGACAAGAAAGACCATGTACTGTCCTCGGAACAAGATAGACCATGTCCCGACCTCGAATGGATACAACAAGGAAGAGTGAGCATTGTGCCAAGATGTGACTAGATGCCAAGCACGCTGTGGGAAACTGCTAATTTGGCACACCTTAGCTAAAGATGCTTATAGTGTGACAACTATAAGCAGTAATTACTATAATCAGTAATTAACATGTACGTGTAACTACAGTTGCTTAACCAATGAGCATCAAGCACTAGTGGTGTGAGACAATGTATAGAGAGGAATAAATATGCCAAAGTTGCCAAATAAAGGAGAACGACATGTAGCCACATTGGTGTGATTGTCATTACTCAGCCGACTCTCTGATCGAGGACCTTCTTCAGTGCACCATGCAGTGCAGGCCTGTATAAAAAAGTGGCCAACACCAAAGCTAGCAAGTGCTTAAAACATCTAACTGTAAAATTTTTAAAAGAAATCCAAAGTCAAACAAACTATTTTATGTTGCTTGAGAAAAGAAACACATTCCCCCATTGAGAGAGGAAAGCAGTAATGAGCCTTATGGTCCCAAAAATGTCACAAGGTAGCATTAGGGCATTAACAAATTTAAAATTAAAATCACCAAGTCAGTTCTGTCTACAATAAAGTTTCACTGACATTTCTTTAAAACATGCAACAATGTGTGTTACTTTATTTACTTGATGATCTTAATTTTCCAAAGCTGATGACTCTGGTTCTCTGACTTCAGCATTTCAGGTAGGATCCAGTTTCTTTCACCCTGAATGTTTCTAAGGTGTTTGACTGGGACTTGCAAGGAGAGCAGGGGAAGGATGGCTCTGTTCTTTTAATTTAATTTTAGCTCATTGCCTTTCCATTTTCCATCATCAAAGTGCAGGTTTAAGTGTTTAACACATTTCTACAACTTGTTACTTATTCAATCCAGAATGAAATGTATGATTCATAGTGATGGTATAAAGTAGGATTTGGTAAAAAGTTCTGTGTAACAGAATTACATTTAAGGTACATTTGGGAAATCAAGAAAAATTAAAATACAAAAAAACCAGAAATAACCTCTCAGTGATTATACTGGGATTGACAGTCACGACATCTGTCTTCACCCCAACGTCCATGAAGTATTTCTCAGATATAGGAGGCAAATTGCATCTATAAAAAAGAGAAATTAGTTAAAAAGTTTAAAAATTTATTTCACCTTTTCAGGACTAGTAAACAAAATTTATTTAAGCATTTCTGCCAAGCAACAAATCTAGAAATTGAGTGAGAATTTAAAATTGTATCAAAACATGTTGATGCTCAAACTGTGCAATAATCTAACAAGTTCTTGAGGGCTGTGTGAAGACCTCTCTTGTTCCCTCACCTGTGAGACATGACTCCTTTTTGCAGGTGCACCCAAGGCTCATTTTGCCTCCTTAACAGCAATTTACCTATTTCCTCTGGCAGTTTTGGATGCAAAATGGATTGAAGCTCCAAGGCCAATCAGCCTATAAAATCAAAGGCTTGCTGAGCAGTAGCTGAGATGTATTCAATAATTAATAAACTATATCTAAAACACTGCCTTTAAGATGCTTTGGTTTATACCCAGGAGATTTTAGGGGAAATGTTCCACAAGAGAGAAATCAATCCAGACCTAATTAATCCCCAGCTATCTGCTTCACTTCCTTTTCCATTTATAAGCATCTCACAACATGGTGTAATAGCAGCAATTCTGACTCTACAAGTTCACCACAGGACATTAAAGTTTTTGGAAGCAAACTTGTGAGGTTTGCAAGCCTTGACTTTGCCCAGCCTCCATTCACCTTGGCCTTGTCCTAGATACATCATCTCACAAAATTTAGAGCATCTCTCAAGAGATGCTGAAGTTACTGAAATGCACACTCCAAGTTATCATACTTTCTTTCCTTCCAAAGGAAATCCAGCTGAAAAAAACCTTCAGTATGTGTTTTCAGGGATAAAATGTGTGGCCTTGCAACTGGTTTTACACTTTAAGCTAGAGTTAGGCACTGAGTGACACTTTGAAAGCTTTTTGAAGTGACCTGCAAGCCTCAATTAAAACTATCACTCTTAAGGCCCCCCACATCTTAAAATACTGCTGTGCCTAATTCTCAAAGTTGTCCTTATTTCTGAAGAACAGGGCTGAGCAAAAACTGTGATGGTATTTAGGGTAAAAGATGCTCACTATTTTCACAATACCACAGTTCAGCTGACAGGATAATTTCTCAGTCAAAGAGAGAGGACAGCTTGGGGAGCAGAAGAATGCACAAAATGCCTTCAAAGTCTTTTTAACATTTAAAAGGTTCACATCCACCTTACAGATAGTCCATTTTTATCTGGCCAGAGAATTTATTTTGGCTATCCTTTTCATAGACAATGCCATTTCTAGGACTTTTTTCTGCTGGGTCATGCAGCTCAGGTGTTTGGGCACCCCCTGTACCACCTAGCACTGGGCACTGTGCCTATTAGATGATATTTGAGGAGGGTTTTCAAATAATCAGCTTCAGTGTTTCTGAACAGGAAATTCACACCAGGATTGAGAGTGACTGAATTTTTTGAAGGTGAAAATGCCTTATAAAAATGGTCCTATCTGCACAAACTGTACTTTTGTCACAAGACTCCAAAAACTCATCCTCACCAAGAGAGAAGACCCATCTCTAAATTCACAGAGGTCCCCTCTGGCCAGTAGATGGAGACAGACAATAACTACTGGTAAATGCAACCCTGGTGTGTATTTTATAACTAATTACTTTCGGAATTTACTTCACAGAACAATCCTGGCTGCATGCTGCTGGCCGCAAGAAAAGATTCCCCCAAGTGTTCTGAAGGTATCATTTAATGTAATCAGGGCTCCATAAACACTTGTGAAATGTTTTATATAATTTCACTGGTGGCCAAGATGATGATTCCTGATAGTTTGGTGGAGTGGTGACTGGAAAGCAGATGTGTCCAGACCTGACCTTGAACACAAGCTTTACTTTAAAACTGATGTCAGCAGACCTTAAGTTTTAAAACAGCGGCACATCTTTTTTGCATAATCCACAATTTGGAGATGGTGAACCAGGGGTTTCTTTGGCACTGATATATTTATTCATATTCCAGTTCTAACTAAACATCCCTTTGATTGTCACAGTTACCAAACACAACCCAGTTTTTAAGTTCTGTAACAGTCTCCTCTTTTTTTCACCAGTTTTGGTACCATTCAAGGACCTCTACTAAAAGACCTCAAAGATAAATGAGATTTGCCAGACACATTTCAGCTTCTGCTTAAAAGCTTGCCATCTCCATGTCTCACACGGGCTGCTCCTTTCATCCATACTTATGGTTGTGATCCAACACAGCACCAGAGAATATACAGTAATTATTTAAGGCATATGGGATAGACTAGGCTTTTAAGAAAGAAGTTATGTCAAGCCTGGACTTTCTCACAGACTGTTTTTTCATTGAAAACTAAGATAATAGTTTTCTGAAAAGTTGGAATAGGAGGCAGACACAGGGGTATGAAAAGAATGAATCCTGAATGTAAAATTTTCTCATATGATGTCAAATTGAATTAAGGCTGCACTGAACCAAAATCTGATCTAATTTTTACTGGTGTGAAGTCAGAGGAATTAATTGTTTTATGCATGGTTATTCCAAACTGACAACAACATACCCAAGATCTGAAAATAGGCCAACTGAAATAAAGAGATTTTTCTTTTCTAGAGAACAAGTCATGAATCTGTGAGCTAGCGGTCATATGCCATGACCCAGGCAAAGAGCTTAACAGGATTTAGAGAGGGATTAGTCATGCATATGAATAACAAAAAAAAAAATCTTTCTCATATATATTAAGGATTATAAAACTGCCACTAGACTCTCTTATCCAGGGACACTCATCATGGGACATCCCAGTTTATGCAAAACCTGGATAATTCCACATATAGTGAGGAGCAGTGAAGACACTTAACCTTTAAAGTTATTCTGGTGGCTCTGGAGGCCCCGGATAGATTTTTGATTACAGTAAATCCTGTTATTGAGCACCTGAGCTCTGCACCAGTCCAGAAACACACCTCTGAGGCACATCAGCTGTGAGCTATTAACATCTGACCAAGCTGCTTGTCACTCAATAGAGGCTGTACCTCTGGCTCAGATCTGCCCCAGAAAACTATGCCCAGGTTCATAGGACACTGCTTATAGGATAATACCCATAGAAGGATAAATCCACAACCTCAATGGCAGGGCATATCCTGAAACAGAGCATCAGACTTTTCCAGTAAGTCAGATTAACCCCATGGAGTTTGGGAGAAATAATTCCGCAAAGCTTAATTAAAAAAAAATATTATAAAGTAAGATGTTTTGGGTTTTTTTTTTTGTTTGTTTGCTTTTTTGTTATTGTTTTGGGTTTGGGTTTTTTTTTTGAAACACAGCTTTCTTTGCAAGAAGCAGGCTTGGCACGGCCAATTTAGCAAATGTCATGTTTCCACGCGAGAGAGAATAGCTTCGCAGTGTTCCATTTGTCATTGGAAAAGGCAAAAAAAAGAGGAAAATGGAGCCGTGGTGGTTACCGAAACACGAAGTCTGCACTGTCAATCTCCCGGCCACATCTGCTGTTCTTCAGAATTCCTCCATTCCCAACCACTGCACACCTCTTGAACTGGGAGCGGTGGTACGGCATGTCCTGCAACAGCACGGCAAGGAAACAGTTAAAGACCCCAAAACATGGACAAAACAAGTCCCTTTTCCACTTCTTCCTCTTGTTTTTCCTCTGCAGCTGCGCCTTGATGCATTAACCATGGGATGTTGACACTTGTTCTGGGGTGCAATATTCCCTCTACTCAAAGTGATGGGATATTTTGCTGTGCAATTAGAGATGGCACAGGCAACAAACCCAAATGGAAAAAAAAACCCCAATAACCTGTTCTTTTCAATAACATAAGGAGTAATTTTAGACATTTGCTTTCCACTTTGATTTCCACGTGAGGGCACAAACCATGAATTAGTGCAGCTCAGGCACTGTTTTCTGAGCTGCCTGCAAACTGCTGGCTCCTCAGGCTCTGGTGTCCTGCTTTTGGGAAACCTGCACACAGAGCTCCAGGACAGCCAGTAAAGCCCAAGAAGTCTGTCAGACAGCATATCGCAGAAAGCAGCCCAAATTTTACTGCTTACCAGTAATTGTACTGATAGTATTAATGATTATTAATTAGCATTTGCACTACCAGCACTGCCTTTGGTCAGGCACCTTTATGGACTCATGGATGATGCATCCTCCTGTAATCTTTGGGAAAAATCCTGCCTTCACACATAGGGATGCAGCTGCTGCTGAAGCCAGGGAGTGAAAATCACATCCTGAGAACAAACTGGGCTGTTAGGGTGAGAGGGCTGTGACGAAGAACTGAGCCATGCTACACCTTATGAATATGTAGGAATGTGCTTATATAAGCATGAGAGTGCTCGTTTTTGGTACATACATATTTTATCAATAATCTCACACTGCAAACTTGAGAGGGATGCAAGAGTGGCTTGACATTTCTGGGTGATTATTCCCAGGATCTTTCCACGGCATCCATAAGCCATGAGGCAAAAAGGGCATGCAATTACACCTGTCTGAGAAAAGCAGCAGCTGTCTGACAGGGAGGAAATATGGAGCTGTCTGTGCTTTATGCAGTGATTTCTTAACACACAGTCCCTTGGCAGCCCTGGAAGGGAAATCAGAAGGCAGGTGTCCGTGCTTAGCACAAGGCTCTTGCTCCTACAGCATTGCTTCTGTGTTTTCTGCCCTTTATTTCCTACATACGCCAGGCTACAGCCCTGCTCCCATGCAGAGGGTGGCTTTGGTCACTGCCCAGTGACTCCCAAAGGCATTTTGGCATGCAATGATGCCTTCGCAGCATCCTGATCATCTAGGACAAACCTTGCAGATCTCAGGTGTTCAGACTTTGACGCACTCATCTGCCTAATCAGGCAGGGTTTTGAGGATAATAGTCCTGGATTTTGATGTACCCATTCTTAGCACATCTCCAAATGCCAAAATGCTTTCCTGGATCCCAGCCTTTCCCTGCTTCTGCCCCAGCTCCCCATGTGCACATTCAGATAACAACACTTCCCTTCCTCTCAGCAGTGCTCAGAAAGCCAAAGGATTAGAAGTGCTTGGACCCTGAAGGACAGGTTCAATGGCACAAATTCTAAGTACTTAACCTGAATATAGGTCTGACTTTTCAAAAGGGATCAATTTCAGCCACCCCCTCCAAGTATGCTGCTGTAAATTGAAGGGGTGTGCCTTGTGATAAATCTGCAGCCACATCAGCCCATTCTTGCTCATCAGTCACTCTGTGCAGAGGGAATTGCCCACTGATTATAACCTTGAATACCCCTGGAGGTCAAGTGTTATTTGCTGGAAAGGCTTTGAATAATCATTATGATGAATACATTTTAAAATTATGAAGCCTGTTCACAGATAATCTGCAAATGGAAATAAGTATAAAAATAGTCATTGTGAATATTAATTATAAAATAATCATGCCAAAAAGAAAAGCAGACCAACCCTCAAATGTTGGATTTACTACATGTGAATTTTATACTTCGAAAGAGTTCTGATAAATCACTGTCTCTTTTATTTAGCTTTCTTATTTCATTATCCACTTTGCTCCTAAGTCAGCAATATTCTGCAGGAAATTACATACGTATGTGTGTGTGTATGTATATAACTATATCTATGTCTATATCTATATATCTATATATCTATATCTATCTATATCTATATATCTATATCTATATCTATATCTATATCTATATCTATATCTATATCTATATCTATCTACATCTACATCTACATCTACATCTACATCTACATATGGATGGATGTGTATGTATATATTTTGCAGATGACACCAGAAAACAGAATAATCATCTAAAATATCGTATTAAAAAAAAAAAGATTTTCATATCAAATATAAGCAGTGAATTCTGTAGAAATGTCAAACAAGTGCTAAATGCTTGGCTATAGGATAGTGCCTAATGCAGCAAGTACAGTGAAGCTGATCCTGCAAAAAGGCAGAGGCACCTTTGGAAACATTTTGAAGATTTCTTGGTTGATATGAAAGATTC
Organism: Camarhynchus parvulus; assembly: GCF_901933205.1. Taxonomy (NCBI): domain Eukaryota; kingdom Metazoa; phylum Chordata; class Aves; order Passeriformes; family Thraupidae; genus Camarhynchus; species Camarhynchus parvulus. The sequence goes on from NC_044601.1 coordinate 67,957,158, forward strand.
CACTCGTGTCCACTTCATATTTCAGTTTAGTTCCCAAGGGAGTATTTTTCTGGGTGGTGAACAGAAAGGATGGGGCGTTGCAACACCTTGACAGAGTAGACCTGTGAAATGAAAAGGAAATAAGATCAAGGAGCTGATAGCATGACACAGGATTTGCAATTGCTGTTACTCCTAACAAGGTGTTCTTCACCAAAAAGAAATTTTTTAGCTCTTGTATGGGCAAAATGGTGGTTTGATGGATTTTCATTCAGAAAACTTCAGATTCGGTGAAATTTTCTTTGATTGAGAAAACTGTGGCGAAACAAAAAGAAAAGAGAGTAAATTAGATACCTATACTTGTCTCTTCCAGGCTGTGGGGATTCATGTGCAAATTCTGCCCTGCTCTAGCACCTAAGATGAGCTTCTGCCTCCCATATCCTGGCAAACCACATCAGTGAATTAGTCCCTCTCTACTTTAGAGATCAGCAACATTTATGAATTATATACTCATCAGTGGGCAGGAAATGTTCAAGAGTCCCTCTGGAGACACGGAAATGTGGCAGGGCAGTATTTAAACACAGCAATACCCAAAGACACTGCCCCACTTGACAGACTGCTGTGGAGCACAGCACACTTTGACTACAACAGAAAAAACTTCAAAAATCTTAATTTTGCCCTTGGCCTTGCACATGTGTGCATCAGGAAGGTGATGTGGCCCCAACAGGTCGGTGCCAGGCAAACTGGTCTTGCCTAAAACTCCAAAATCTCAGACTAGTGACCAAAATTTTTTTTGCATAAAATCCCAAACATGGGATTCAGAGTAAGAGAGAAAAAACATTCAGCTCTGATCCCTTTGCCGTGTTTCACATCGTAGAAACCCAAAACACAGAGAAAAAATTTCTCTGTCTACTCTAAAGTATCCTAACCCCCCAAGACATCACTAACTTTAACCCTCATTCGTAGAAATAATTTCCTAGACTTCAAAATAGACTAAAATCCACAGCTGTGTAAAATAAATTATAGAAAGTAGCATATCACTTAGTAAAAAATTTTAAGTTTTAAAATTTTTAGTATGTTGTAGATGGAAGCAAAATAAAAAAAACAAAGTGTCATCCTAAGTTTCTTCTTCATGCTTCTTCTTCCTTCTTCTTCATAAGTTTAAGTAACATATTGTAACTAGACAAAAAAATCCACATTACAAGCTTTTTAGAATCAGTTACTAAGTTAAAAGGAAAAAAAATCTATGTCAATTCTTAATTAAATATTTAGTCTTAAAAAGCCTTGTAGCAAAAGATTGTTAACCATTTTCTGCCTTCTAATGCAAAGCTGCCAAACTCACAGTATTGAAACTGTTTTACTAATAAAAAATAATAAACACTTTACTCCAAACATAAACTACCATCTCAAATACCTTCAATCCAAACCCAAAAAAACCTCCTACAACCAATACCTCAAAAATGAAAAGCCCCTCACACATGAAATGTAAATGGGAAAAGAAGCTTTGTGAATAAGATTCCCTTTCCCACCTCCCATCCTGCCCTGGATGCTTTTCTTCTTTCACTGGTGGCACTGGAAGCCCTGGCTTCTGTTCACCCTTATTCCAGAGAGGGTTTATTTCCCAGTCAATGTGTTTGATACCTTTAGTGAAAAATACATGTGATGGCAAATGTACAAGCATGAAGGCAAAGCCAGATGGCTCTCAAATAACCCAGATTAAATGCCTTGCCTCTGGGGTGTGTGGCCTCATATTCTAAGTTGGAAGAATAAGCCTGTCTTCTTTATGGGCTTTATTACAAGCACCAGAAAGCAAATAGAGAATTATGCAAACATTTCAGTGATGTCCAATTACTCTCATATACTTGACTCATGCAGGATGGCACAAAATGACCATCAGATCAAGGCAGCTAATGAGACTGAAAAAGTCAACGGATAATGTCTAACAGCAAAAACAATTACAAACAGATTCAAGGAATTGAATTGTTATAGTTGAGATATGAGAAAAACCTCTTCATTGGCTGCTCCTTAAGGAATTGAAAGAGATGTTTTTCCTTAATGTCCAGCTGATTTTCCAGAGGCACAGGCCTTTTTGTGAATGCCTGATATCTGATGGAAGAAGATTCTCAAGGGAACTGCTTTCCTTAGTCTCTACATACAAACCTGACTGTGATTTTTTGCCCTTCATCCCTCTCTGCTGCTCAAGCAGCTGCCATTTAAATCTGCTGGATTCTCCCCATCTCACATGGTGGGACTGGACTGCCAAAGCTCAAAATCCCACAGCTTGGAGGGTTACACAATTCATCCTCCTCCAAACTTGGTTTGCTTTTAAGGGACAGCAGCTTCCCCACAAACTCACACACTGATGTCTCTGCCCCACTGAACACAGATGAAACAGGCTTTAGACATTTTTTTTCTTTTGAATTACAAGCACTACTGTTGTCCTGAGACCAGGTGACAGAGATTATGTTTGCATCTGGGTGCCAGTGAGGGTTCCTGGAGCAGTGATATATCAGTCAGGCAGGTAGAAGCAGTGACAGGAGTCCTTCATCTCTTTTTTCTCTCAGCGCACAGAGTGGAGAGGGGTTCTTTGTTTAATGTGCTGGTGTTGATGGCCTGAGATAGATTGATGGTCCTCCTGGTGGTCTTTGGAAACTCTTTTCTCATTGCTCCCACCTCTACTCTGGCCTCCAAAGCTCAAAGGGCTCCTTTCCATACCCTCAAAGTGCTGCTTTCTCTCTGGGCACAATCATTACTCCTCTCACTCCAGCTGTTTTTAAAATAATAAGCTGTAATCCTGCATGACTCTCCTCTTCAAAACAGGCTCTGATAATTGCCTACCAAGTAATTTCCAGGAAAAATGCAGGGGAGAGAAAAAAAAAAACCAAACAAAAACCAAACACCTAAAAAAACTTAGGTGTGGAGATCACGTTGGAGAAACTGTTATGAGTCTGAGACTAACAATGTTATTTTTAAAGATGTCAATGACTAACTCAGCACATGCATTCTCACACTCTCTCATTAACTCCTGACAGCTATTTCCTGGAATCATGCAAGAGAATTTGGGATAAAGCTGGGGGCCTTATTACAAACAACATCTCTGAATTGTACCAGTGGCTTGCAGACTTCAGTCTACAGCACTTACCCTGAAAGTGTTTGTTTTTTCAAAACCTACTCAAATAGGACACTGGAATATATCAATATATAACATTCAAAAACTGGTTTGGCTTCAATCCACTGCTGCCTTCACAAGGCCAGTTCCAAAAGCTGCGTCTTGAGAGGATCATGAAGCAGAGAAGTTACATGAAGAAAGACAGAACACTAAAGAAATTAACTGACAGGTCTCTGAAGACCAGAAAAATATGTAGATAATCTGTGAGTAATAGCTGAGAAGCCATTAAAACACACACACACACACACACACAAAAAACCCAAACAACCAGAGAAAGTCATAACCAAGGCCTGACAGTACCTAAAACACCCAGAAGAAATCAAGTTTGAGTATTTTGTAGGCCAAATTTGCAGTATCACCAGTGATATTACCATTCCAAGCCAGAGAGTTAGGCTGATGTGTTAGGGGCAGCCATTAAATCTCATCTCCATCCTCACTGCTGCCCAAATAACACCTGGAAATCTTTCCCACACCAAATTCCTTGCCTTTCCTGGAAGACTGTTCCACATGCTAGAAATCTTGTTGCTGAGTTTTTTTTTTTAAGTAGGAGGAAAAGTCCACATTTATTCAAAATGATGGTATTCCAACTGTTGTCATGCTTACTCTTGGTATCCATGTGAAATTTTGATCTCTGCAATAAGCTAAACTCAAACTAAAGTAAATTTTACTCAGTCTCATTAATGTGAGACATTCTTACTTGAATAAATTGGCTTCTGTGACATTCATCTCCCATTTGCACATCTGTAGGCTCTTCCATCTGTCAAACAATTCAGTTTGTTTCACCCTAAAATATAAAAAAAAAAAATTAAGTTTATTACAAGGGCTAATTTCCTAAAACAGCTGCAGATAGAATACCATGCAAATTGATGGGGAAAATCAGCCAGTCTCGACAGTACAAAATTTATAATTTTTCTTCCTTTTCCTGCTCAGACATAGCCACTCCAAGCCCTGTGCATGCAAGAATTTATGTTTGGGACTGATTTCTTCTCCCTGATAGGCTTTTTCTGTTTTTTTCAGGATAAAAAAAAATGCAATATTGAGCAAGAAGCAGCTACTCTACCGAAATCTGCTGGGAACCAAATGAGTTTCAATCAGCTGGGTTTTGGGGAAAAGGTGCACCCAGCAGAATGGCCCAGGAGGGGGATATTGGAAAAGTGGATTAATTTGGCCAACTAAGGCAGCATTTTGGTGAGGTTAACTTAATCTGTGAGATCCTACAGCACAACACTGTAGGTAAATTTATTTTATGAACAATTTATAAGCTCAGGTGTAGGGATAAGAGTCTGTGATGGTAAGGGGAAATGAAAAGCTCTTTACATAAGGATCTCTACCTCCTCCTCTGCTAATCAGTACACCTGTAGTCACACTGGAAAAAAAAAACCACAACAAAAAACCCCACTCCTACTTCAACTAAGCTGATGGAAAATGACTCATTTTTTGATGATATCACCAATTCCAAGAAGTTCCTCACTGAAGTTCGCACATATTCTGGTGCGTTTGGACAACAGAGATAATGAAGGCTTTGCAAATATCTAGAGGTAGGAAGCAACTGTATAATCTGGCTAAGAAATTTGGAAGTCTGTGATTTCTGCTAGATTGATAGGTCTTAATGAGTTCTTTTCAGGCTTGAGGGCTTTTAATGTTTGAATAAAGCATAGACTTTTAAGATAATTATATATTTAATGTGAGTAGAACCGAGCATTTCCCAGGCTGAGGAAGTTGCAGGAAGGAATTAGGTCATATTGTACTTTCTGTAGCCCACCAGAGCACATTAACTTGGAAATCTTCCATTACCATAAGGGCTGACTTGGGAAACATAGCACATTTGAATCAAGAACATCAGAAGAGACCAGCAGAGTAAGAATTTAATGTCAAACGGCATCGACTGTAGAATTTAGGGTAACTCATATCTAGCTGAGCAGGACTCCACTACCTTCCTTGGGCCACTGGGTAAGATTAAGAAAAATGAGGAATTCTCTGTGTATGCAAAAAGAAAAAAAAAGCAAATCAGAGCTCCTGATCTTCAGCAGAACATTGGAGAAGTGTGACATTCTCACCCCTCCTTTTTATTTTTAAGCGCTGAGAGTCAGCAAGCCGCGCAAAGTGTGTTACTCGTGTACCCTTCATCCAGTGCAGGAGGCAAGGACATAACCTACATTTTGCTGTGCACAGAGTCAGTCAGGGAGGCATGCTCAGATTCATGCAGACCTGGAGCAACAAACTGTATTTTCTGTAGCCCTGGCTGCTCAATGTTATGCATGTGTGGAGCAGCACTTCGAACTGACATTCCCAGTGCACTTTTCAGACCCTGTGCATTGCCTGCAACCTTACTGGCTTTAGATGTGGTGAGGGATTAGGCATAATCTAAGCATCTAAACTCAGTGAAATGCTGAAAATGCAAAAGGGGCACACTAAAATCACCCAGCTGTGCACTGTTGTACTGGCAAACTCACTTTTTTCACCCAGTTCCCTTGCTATGGCTTCATATAAACATCTCATTCAACTCATTGGTTTCCTGACACACTTATTGGACCACAAAACACAATTTAGAGATATTTTATTGTTTCCCAGATTCACATTTTCTTACCTTTCACTGAAGAGTTTTGATTTGTGAAACTCTCTGCTGTTTGAAAAGGTCAGAAATACAAATGGGCTCAGAAAATATGTAAACAAATTAATAGAAAGGTCTATTGTCCACTCTTATTACTCCATTCTGGACTCCTTCTACCCGTCCACAAGTCCCCATGCCCGTATTTATTATCAGGAAGGGCTGAACATTTTCTTCCTTTCTCAGCCTTTACTACTGGCCACTGTCAATCAAAGAGCCTTAAGCTAGATGCTTGCATGAGTCAGTCTGGCTGTTCTTACTCTTTAATTACTGGAAATATGATATTACAAACACTGTATAGAATTCTCAGCAATAATTCTGGGCCTGACCAAAATGCCTCAATGTATCGGAAAAGCTTCCTTGTTCTGTAAATGGATCTCAGATCAAATTCAAACACTGCTTGCACAGGTAAGAGAAGGCCAGAGATCCCTTCTGAGATCCCTGTTGATGTCACCTCTTCAGCATTTTGGCAGTGTAATTGTAAGATACCATTGCATCCTGCCTCAGAAGTAACACTTTTAGCAATGCTTTTATTGCTAAGTACTTCTACTTTTTACATGTAGCTCATACTTACATAGACAAGACCTTCACCTCAATGATGTCCTGCCTTAATTCCAGGCATTTTGTAGAGTTGTATTCCAAAGGCCCTTCATAAAACTCAAAATACCTGAGGAAGGACAAGAAAAGATATCATAAATAAGGTTTAGGCTAGAATAATTCTCTTGCACATCAGCTTTTGCTGAAAGTTGTAATTTACGATTTTTTCCTAACTTGAGGCTGCACTGCCTGGCCCATTGGCAGCTTGCTCCTTCACAGGAAAGCACAGATGTCCCTGCTTGTCCTGGAACAGCCTCCCATGCCCAGTTTGTCCATTCCTACAGGAGGTCATCTATCTTGAAGCAACAACAAGGACCAGCTACCTTTTCCAGCAGTCAGCTGGAACTGAAAGTCAAGGCAAGAGCACTGATCATTTAAGGGACACTGTTCCCATCTTTTGGGTGCCTGACTGGGCTGGGTTGGAAAAAACAGTCCTATAAAACTGCTAGAGGTTGTATTCCATCTGTGGAAGCTATTCCATAGCTCCTGAGCAACTGAGCTTTTCACTGAAATTTACTCTTTTGGTCTGTTTAGAAGTGAACAGAAAGAGGGATTATATTCTGGGGAAAAAAAAAAAAGAACAAAAGGATTTGAATGCTCAGACACAGCACAGATAAGAGTGATATTCTTGATTAAAATATAGGCAGAAATATTTAATTTATTGGCTAATTTCTTTACCTTAGTCACTGGGCTGAAGGGGAAGACAACCACAATGGTAGCTACTGATGCTTAGGGAAAAGAAAAAGCCCAGGCTGACAAGTGAACTCAATGAGTCTGCATTGAAATGACAAACATGATTTTGGGTTTAAACCAAGTGTTAGTTTCACTCCTAATCATTAGAAGTCTGTATTAAAACCTAATTCCTAAAACCTGCACATACCCGTGAAACACTTGAGAGGATAATGGAAAACTAAGAGAAGGTGACCTGGAGGAAGAGGTACTATGAACAAGGCTAGAGAAACCTCTTTTGATGGATCCTTTAAAATCCTGGAATTCATGAGGTTGTGACTCCAAGAACTCCATTTTTGAATCTTCATTGAGAAATATAAAGAAAAGATTTGTGGAAAAGCTTCATTCAAGCCATCACTGGAAATGGAATATTTGAGGTTTGTGTCATTGCAAAATAATATCAAAATTCATATCTGACCCATGTGCAACTGGAAAAAGTCCAAGAGCCTCCCAAAGCAATTTGCTTTCAATAGGGAATATTTCTCTCCTGTTAAGTGCTGCTTTAGAGAGTGTCTCCTTCACCCCTCCCTGAGGTTTTCACCACCTCAGCTTTGTCAAAACCGAAGCCAAGATTTCTGTGATCCAGTGAGAGGCAAAACCCTTGAGACTGAAAGGAGGAAACCCGCGCTTAAAAGGTGGCAGGAGGAGAACAAAAAAATCCCTAATAAAAAAGTCAGAAGAGCAAAATAGCTCATGTTCAAAAATTGTGGCTATTTGTAAATACGTTTGTATAGCCTTCAAGGCAACAAAGGTATTTTTATAAGTTTTGTAGAAGATATTATGTCATTAAAGTATTCCAAAATCAGTAAGAACTCTATGAAAAGACTGTTGAAGGGAGAACATGAATCTTTGTCTGTGTTCTCACCAAAAGGCTCACACTCCCCTTCCAGCTGAATTATTCACCTGGACATTCAGCATTTACTAAGGAGCGGCTGAAATCCACTGCCCTGGCACATCTCCCATGTGCTTGTCTTGTCGAGCTGGATCTGAGCAACTTGTGGAAGAGGCTTCAACTGGATTTGGATTAAGAGCCCACCTGCTTGTACCAGGCCAAAGCCCTGCATGGATGTACTCAAGGTAACCTCCCCAAATGAAACCAAAATCTCTCTTTAGACAGCACCATAGAATTTCTTACATTTACACAGAAAATTCACAGAATTTTCCAGGGCTGAGGGAGTACTCTCTGGCTACCAGTAGAGACGACATTTTAATCCTCTGAAATAATACTTTTTCTGACTGTCTTTTTCAGAATCAATCCTTTTCTTTGGTTCTTTGAGTAAGGCAATGCTGGCACCCTACACGTTCTACACGGTGACATGGGGCAGCTACACACCCCCACACAGCACTCAGCACCCCACACACCCCTTCTGCTTCTCAGGGTGTGCAGGAGTGAGCAATGCCTATCAGCCTCACCCTCACCTGCCTCCCAACACTTCATTTCAGTGCCTTGAATGCGCCTCAGGACAGATAAGCAGAGCAAACATCTAGATTAACGTTTATTTTTATCTTTCCTGCACTTCTGGCTGTGCTGCTAGGTTAGAGAGCAGCAGCTCAGATGTTGAACAGCACATGCAGTCACGTGGGAGCACCACAGCACAGGAAAGCTGCCTTCAGCCTGTGGCATTGGAGTCAAAGATGTCATTTTATGGAATGGAGATGAAATTTCCTGTGTCCCAGCCATTCCCTTTGATCGTTGTCTGTTTACTCAATCCACAAACCAAAAATAGAAATGAAAAAGGATGTGTTACCACAGCAGCAGAAGGTTAAGAAGGAAAGGATTGGGTCAAAAATAAACCACTTCTGGATCTGAAAGGAAATCAATCCATGAGGCAGCACTGCGTTTCTAGCAGAGCTATTCCATGAGCCTGTAGATTGAAAAAGCACAGTCCTGCAAGTCTCTACTCTCACAACAGCTTGAGCTTCCCAACAGAGCCATTGAATTCACCATTTAGTACCCCATGGAAGTGCCGAGGGAGGATCCATGGGACAGGCTGGATGACACATAGCTGATGGGACATGTGCAGCAAAGGCAGGGCACACCAATGGCAATGTCATTCTGCACAGAGAGGGGAGAAAATGCTGCTGGCCGTGGAGTCAGTTTGACTGAAGTGAGCTCAGTGATGCCAAGCTATTGAATAAACATCCTTTGGGCTGTCCTTCATCAGCCTGAATCTCTCTGGAGCAGACAGACAACCACTGAACCCTCCTTAGTTGTAACGCTATGGATGCTTCTGCACATCAGCTGCACATAATAATGGTGCTGCAACAGCATTGGGATTTTGCAAGACAGTGGTTGGTCAATAGACTCAGGAAAAAAAAGGGTTTCTCTCTTTCTCCCAGGAGTATTCATGCTTTTTATTTGCTTCACAGCGATTCCTCCTGCTGCAGATATTAGCAGGATATTAGCAGAGGCTGTGCCCTGAAGCACTGGACACCCTCTTCCCACAGAAGTGCTTCACATTGTGCTTTCCTAGAGCGCAGCTTCTGCACAACACCAGGCCCTAGCACAAGGGGCATGGGTTCCCTCAGCCTCCAGGGATGTCCTTTAAACCCACGTCCTCATCTTGCAAGGGTCTGGACCTGCAGGGAGTGTTTGGAGATCAGGCCCCCACACTTTCCCAGAGGAAGCATCAGTCTCACCCACTCCCTGGTTTCTGAGAGCTCTTCCTGCCTATTAACGCCCACTCCAAAACATGTAGTTCCCTGTGAACGAAGATACATTTGCCTGTCAGAAAGCTTAATTAGCACAAATGGAAACTGTCCACCCCATCATCCTCCTCAGTCTGATCTCCAGCTAAGAAACAAGGATGTAGTTCAATTTATTTTGATTAATGTTCTGGACTAGTGACAAGTGACAAACCTGACTATACTACTTACTCCTTTTGCTGCAGAAAAGGTCTGTGCTTTGGCTTTACAAGAATGACAGTCAAGTTTTATTATCCATAAAACAGAGTTGATCTGTCACCCCCATAATGTCCTCTCCCTGCATTTTTCCACTGCCCCTGACGAAACATAAATAACTTCTATCCCTTTAAAGGTCACAACTCTACAGGAAAACCAATATAAGAATTCATGATTCTTTACCTTAAGAACACAACTGCAAATGAATTACAACAAACAGCTCAGTTGTATGTAGGATTGTGCTTTCCCAGGGCACTGGGTACTACACAGCACTCACTGCTCTGCGTCTGCTCACGTCAATCGTAGCTTTCAAACCCACAACACTTTTCCAGGGTCAAATTCTGTGCCTGAACACCACACAAGCTGCAAGTGCTCAGAGGGCACTGGTTTTTTACAGCCCACTGCACTGAGTACCCAGGAATTAGACGCTATTCACTCTGTAATTTTCCATTTTTGACTGACTGAAACTTTCTTCTTTTTTAACCTTCATGTTCCCCATTGCAACCTCACCTCCAGCTGAGCTGCCTACTGAGCTCGCTAGTGAGAGACACATTTGGTTTCCCAGTACATCAGCTAACACTTAGGTCTTTGATCATCTGCAGTTGGGCTGCTCCTGCTTTGATCAGAAGTAAGCTTTTCTTGATCACACTACACGAATTAAAAAGCCTGAGACTTCAATCCTGCCTTCCAGTGACGCTTGAGTTGAGACACTGATTTGTCTGATATACTGAACAAAGGTTTAAAAGTATAATTTACTGCAATGGTCAGGCGTCTTTTGAGCGGGATCATTCTCTGAAGCTGCCTTCCCATTCATTCTGCTCCCTCATGAAGTGCCAGTTCTCAACACAGTTTGCAGTGAGTCTGCACCACTTGCACGGCGAGACCGCAGAGCATGGCAGGAAGGATTCCACCTACCCTGCAGGAAAAACAAAGATCTTTCCAAAAATATACATTATCCAGTGACTAAGAAATGAGAATAAATGAACCAAGCCCTGCAGGCTTCCACTAAATGCTTATTAAGAGGGCTGTCCAATTAGCAGTGCCTGTGTTCATCAGTATGGGCAGATCCGCGGCCAACCTTGGGTCGAGATTTACCTTCCTTACTCAGGAATGTTCCACGTGTGCCAGAGCACACATTCCCCAAAGCACAGGGGACTCACATCATCTGGAAAGGCCTGCATGGAACCTTCAGGTCCCTGGAGCAAAAATACTGCTGGGGTGGAGTCTATTACAGCTCTAGAGGCCCTGGGCAATTCATCTGGAATAGAACACAGCAGGTGTTGACTTCATCAGGGCCCATTGTGAGAGACCAAATCCCTCTGGCCTTTGCTTCTCTTAATGCTTCTTTGTGACAACATCAAAACCCACAAGATTTGGTCAAAAGGTTTAAGGGTTTTACATCAATACAGGGGGTTTTCTCCCTTAATAAAAGCATCCTGCCACTTTGCATGGTCTGTTCTCCCAAGATTATTTTGTCCCGTTGGGAAAGGATGATCCCTGTTCATCAGGTAAAGAAGCTGATGTAGATGTGGCAAGAAAAGCAGCAATCTTTGATGCCCTTAGACTAACTTAAACTTCACAAGGACTGTGGCACATAAAAAAAAAAAAAAAAAAAAGGAAGAAAAATCACATTGCTGTTTCTGCTATTTGAGAGCCTGAGTTGACTTGTCCACAAAAGGATGGTGCTTGAAAGGCTGAACTGAGAGAGGAAGAGCTGCGAGTTCAACAGAGGAGACTGGAGACAGGCTTCTTTTACACAGCTTCATGAGACTATTTGATTTTATCATCCTTGGGGACAACAAATATTAAGAAAGGTGGTTCACATTCCTCCTGCCTACCTCGTGCTGATGACAATGTCACTGGCAATAACTGGTGATAACCATCCTCATCTCTAATGCATTAGATGTCTAACTGATCACGAACTTTTAGTATGTGTCTGTAGGTGGGAGCAAAATATGCCACCATGAGCTGTGTCATGTAAAAAAATTAAAATATAAGCAAGATAAAATGGTCATTTATCTCTGTATGCATCATGTAGTAATAGCTCTTCTGAATTACTGCATCCACTTCTGACATTTCATCTTCAGGGGTTTGAGATACTGGTGAGAGTTACAAAAGGACTTGCAGAAATTTTCTGGATTCTAAAATATTATGAGAGGCGTGTGAAGCTTAATCTAAACATATGGTGACTGAATAAGGAGATACTGCACCAGGAAGCAATTACCAGTGGCAAGAGGGTTTTCAATATAGTATAGAAGGAAAAACAGTATTCAATGCCTGGAAGCTAAAGATAGAAATGGCATGCTTAGTTCAAGATTGGCTGTCTTTCTAGAAGAATCAGAGTAACTAAAATTCAGGATCTGGAATTCTTGTACAGGGGCTTAGGTTTTCCAGGAGATTCTTGTAGCTGAGGTTAAAAGCTGTTAATTCATGAACACACTGGTCATTTACTGAGGATATTTTTATATGCTTGGTCTTACAGAGTAGTAAGCTTTTCTGGGGTTTGATAATAGATGATTTTAGATAGGTCCATCCATCAAGACAAGGACCAAGGTATTGTGCCTGTTTTCCAAATTAAAATTTGTGCTTTCAAAAAACCAAAAGTGCTCCATGGACCAGCCATAAATCCATAAGTTTGATCTTCTTCAGAGGAGGAGTGGCTTTTATATTTCTGTCCTTAAAAGCTGTTCGTGTATAGCCCACTGAACATCTCCAGAAAAGTAGAAAGAACACATTTTTTTTTCTACTCAGAGGTGCTCCTTTTCTGGATTCTTTTTCTGACCACAACTCCACAAGTATCCTACACATCTGTGCAGTCAAGATGATGGTTGTGATGCCCTGAGGATATATTTTTCATCACAACCATGGAAGCTCCTGGCAAACTGTCACTGGGCTGCTCACTGCCATTCTTACTATGCTCTCCCATCCCATCTCCAAGTCTCCACACACAGATGACTTGGAATTGCTTTGCCCTGCTGCTCATTACCTCATTAGCAATGAGAATTGGCCAAACATCCACTCCTGCCAAAGGCACGTTGTTCCCTTCCCATCTGTCCACTGATTTGGGACACAAACCTCTCCGTGGATTCAGCCTAGCACAGCACCAGAGGAAGTTGCAAAACACAGCTCCACTGCAGCAGCCGTGGGTGTAGCAGCAGGAGCTCCAGCAGAAGCAGCCCTAAATGGCACAGCAAAGTCCAGGCTGCCTCCTGCTTCTCCCTGGAGATAAGCCCACCTTGCAGTCCATCAACACCACCACCCCCTGTGCTTCCCAGGTCCTCTCTGAACCAGACTGACACCCTTCCTCATTTAGAGGTGTTCCCACTGTGCAGTGGGTGAATGATTTATTGGAGATTGCATTGGATTTGAGTTTCAGGGCGCTTATTGTCTTTTGCTGTATCAAACCAATGCTGTCTCCTGACAAGCAGCAGTGGAGTTTGCTGCAGGAAGCTCTATTTTCCCAATTTCATTTCAAAACTCTCAGATTTTTAATAAACTGGTGCTTGGGTGTTTTAACCAAGCCCTTTCCCATTCACTCTGACTGAAATAATCTGCTGATGTTGTTATCCATGTGACCACCCACCTAGAAGATATAGCAACATTCATGACAACCCTTATGCATCAATGACATCTTAAACCCCACATTTTAACTCATTGCAAGCAACTGCCATTTTTTTTCCTTGTGGTTTTTAGATTTTAGGATCCTTGTATGAGCAATGTGACTTAAGCAAAATCCTAAACTCTTATGTTCACTCTTTTAAGACATGTATTTGACAAATCTAATTGATTCTACTTTTTATTTTGTAGCCAGTGGGGACAAGACAAAGCTTCAGATTTGTCATACTAGAGAATTCAGCGTACAGATTGACAGGCCTTAAAGTAAAATCTCCACTCACCTACCAAAGGCTTCTGTGATCTCATCACAAAACTCTACATTGAATCTTATCTGCAGCTCCAGCAGACTGAAGAGAACACCATAAACCAACTCATATGGCAGATAAGTCATCCTGTCATTAAGGCAGCTTCTTGCCAGTGAAAAATTACTTAAGCATGAAGACTCACAATTCCAGTAAGTTGGAAAACATATTAAAAGGAGAGCAGAAGAATCAGGGCTCTGGGAAGGGGTTGTGTATATCACTTGTCATCACCAGCACTAGATAAAACCCTTTATCTGATTCTCCACAGGGATGCTGTAAGGTTTAACGATGCTTAGCACAAAGTAAAATGCAAAAGATAGAAATATGAGTAATGGGTGATGCCCAAGAATCAAAAATAAGCCAGTGTTCAACAACTGGTTGCAATTGCATCTGTGTGGGTAGTCCTCCTTTGGTTGAAATCCGGATGGATTTTCAGGAGCTCCTGTGCTTCACTTTTACTTATTAGTAATCACTATTTCCTTGCCACCTAGAAGGCCTTCAGCAACATAATCTGAATTGAAATGAAGGCTCTGGTGCCCAAAAAGGCCCAGCAAATTGGGATCTGTCAAGCGCCTGCCCAGAGCAGTATTAGGTGACACAAAGGGGACCCACACTCTTGGTTGCACCACATACATGACAGAGGATTTTATTTCCATGGACTGCTTCTACACAGTCTGAAGAACTGTGTTTAATCACTGTGATGGAAACCTGGGTTAGCTGAGTTACCCCAGCACAGCAGAGCTGTCAGAGCAGGGCTCAATGTGAGAAATGTGTTTGATTTCAGACCTCAGCCATCAGAGGGCTGGAGCCCCTCTGCTCTGGAGCCAGCCTGGCACAGCTGGGGCTGCTCAGCTGCACAAGAGAAGGCTCCAGGGACACCTCAGAGCCCCTGCCAGGGCCTCCAGGGGCTCCAGGAGAGCTGCACAGCCACTGGGGACAAGGCATGCAGGGACAGCAGCCAGGCAATGGCTTCCCAGGGCCAGAGGGCAGGGACAGATTTTGGGCTATTGGGAATTAGGAATTGCTGGCTGGGAGGGTGGGCAGGCCCTGGCCCAGGGTGCCCAGAGCAGCTGTGGCTGCCCCTGGATCCCTGGGAGTGTCCAAGGCCAGGCTGGATGGGGCTTGGAGCAGCCTGGGACAGTGGGAGGTGTCTCTGCCATGGCAGGGGTGGCACTGGATGGGCTTTAAGGTCCCATCCAAACTATTGTGTGATTCTATCTAAGGAGTGCCTCAGTGTTTACTGAAATCACATAACACAATAGTATTCATTTCTTTCTTACTTAATCATTTTCATGCAGTGTTTAATCTTCACTGCTGATTGGTTTCTCTAAGGCCACTATTCTCATTAAGTTTGGGTGACTTGCAATTCTAATGCACTCATTCTTTCTGTATGCTTTTGCTCTGGAAGTCCTTCATTTTCATCTAAACCTTCACTCCTACAGGATGAGTTGTCAGCATCTCTACACCCTGTATTAAGTTATGTAATTAAAAGATAAAGAGTAGTTCTAGAATATGTTCAAGTTGATACCCCACATGCATGAATAAACATATGTCTCTATATATATAAATAGTACAAGTTAATGGAAATCATATTCACATCTATTTCAATTAATATCTTTAAATACAAAACATTTTACAAGAAGGTGGTGGCACAGCAAACTGAAGAGCTTTGCAGTGGAAGGTATTTTGTGCGCTTATGCTGACATACAATTAGTTTTGTGCACTTCAGACATCTCTCTGGAGTCCTGTAAATATATACAAATAAAATCAGTTCTGTGAAATGTAGTCTGCAAGTTTTCCATTCAGTGGAAAGAATTATTCATTAAAGGAAGACTTGTTTTCATTCTACAACAACAGCATAAAGTTGAGTGTCAGATTAAGACTCTCAGGAAATGTCTGGTGACAACACAGTCAGAAAGGTGATCAAATGTAAATAGTAAACAATTTTGACACAGCTCTGCAGTAGTCACCACACAGTCTCATCCCTACACTTACACAGTACTTTTTTTATTTTCCTATATTCCCAGGTTCCATACAAAAGCATAAATAATATGTCTAACATACTTAGGTGTGAAATATGTTGCAGGTAGACTTATCCCTGACTGAAAAGCTTTCAGCTCCACTGTCAGTAACACAGAACCACAGAATGTCTTGAGATGGAAGAGACCCACAAGGATCATCAGCCCAGCTCCTGCCCTGCACAGACCCCAGCAATCCCACCCTGTGCATCCCTGGCAGCGCTGTCCAAAGGCTCCTGGAGCTCCAGCAGCCTCGGGGCTGTGCCCATCCCTGGGGAGCCTGGGCAGTGGAGATACAGTCACTGACATATCACATAACACAGGCTTTGAAACACAATTTTTTTCTTCATTAATATTATAACTTTTTCCTGTTTATATCTAGCTTGTGTGGTTTGTTTGTGTAAAAACCACTTGCACCTTGAACCTCTTTGTCTTTGAAGAGGCTGAAGAGACTGAGAGCAGCGCTGTGGCTCATCCCCTCACAACTCTGTCTTTTGTATTCAAGGCCTTTGGTTCCCAGTCATGCAATCAATGATGGTTCAATTGCCTCTGTCAAAGGTGTCTAGAGGAGGAAATCTATATTTGTTTATTTTCTCATGCCTTCAAGATGATGTGGGTCTTTGTGTCACACTGAGCTCTTTTATATGCCAAGTGCCTAAACTGAAGACTTTGTAAATACAGACTATATATGCAGATACTGAAAAGGCAACAAGAGAGGAAGATGGATACACACACCAACACATATACACGTGAGCCCTTTTTCCCCCTGCTCTAAGAGAAAAACTGCAGTGGAGGCTGGTTTCTCTCATAAAGACCCTTTACAAGACCAACCAGCAGAGCAGCAGGCAGCGCTCGTACAGGATCACATTACAGCAAGAGCCTGAACAGGAACTGCAGCATTGCTGTGGTTCAGTGACAGGATGATTTCTGGCAGGCTAGACTCTGCAACTTCTGCTTGCCTTTGAAGTGCTATCAGCTCCACAGCTGCAGCAGTGTATGGTTACAAAATGATGATATTTAAAATAAAATGGGCAATTTACCCAGCGTTTTGTTTATACACAAGTACTAAGTCTAAGGTTCTTTTAATTGTTTTTAGTTTTTTCTTTATTTTACAGCTCTTTCTAAGATTTCCCTGATGCTTATTGAACTTGATGCTACACATGACTCAGGATTTTTAACTCCTGTAACTGGTGTTCCAGGAAGAGAGCCCAAATACCCACACTATGCCCGTGCCTGGATTTGTGCAGGTGGCCTGGGATAGCTGTGGAGTTCTTTAGGCACACCTGCTGCCAGTTTTCTGACTCTGCTCATGACCCTGCAGACACCTGAGCCCATGTCAAACCAGGAAGTACAAAGAGTGCAGCAGCACATCAGTGCTTCTCATGTTGCCAAATACTGTAAATAAATGAAATGCTCCAGCCTTTTTTTGACAGAACACTTTCCTCCTACTAGGCCCTGAAAAGAATTTAAATTAAACTATGTTTTCATGGAATACATGTTTTATTCTAAAGACCACATTCCCCAGTGTGCTCTGTGTGCACCAACACTGTAATGCTGGGACATTCTCTGCTGAAGTCCCATCCTCCCATACTGCCACACCTTGGCACACACCATTGGCAGGGAAACAGGAGAGGCCAGGACATAGAAGCCACCCTCCTGCAGACTTCATGGATGCTTATGGCATATTCCAAAATGTCCCCAAGGCTTGCAAGGGGGAAAACAGCACAGCACTTGGGCATCCCTGACATCTTCTGTACTGTGGGGAGCAGTGCCAAGCAGCCAAAGCACACTGCAGATCTCATTTTTCATACAGCCTGTGCTCACATTTGTGGTTCACACAAGGAGAGCGAGACAGAGATCTCTACAGCCATTCCCTCAGGTGTTGGTACCTGGTGCCTGTGTCACTGCCACTCTTCACTGCTCCGTCATCCGTGAAATTAAAGGTGCCGGTCCAATTTGCCAACTCCTCTCCATTCTGCCAGCTAAACAGCAGCCCTCTAGCAAGAAAATGAGGAAGTTGACATTTGATATCATTCATTAGGTCAAGTCTATCAGCATGAGTTCTCATGTCCTATTTCTTAACATACACATGTGACTATGACACAATCATCAAAAACAATTAAAAGATACCAAGAACAACAAGATATCACCTTACTAGGGTAAACAAATAATTTTTACTTCCCACAGACTCTGCAAGTCCTTGGATGAAAACAATACCAGGCTCCCCACACAAATTTGAAGGCCAGTAGTTAATAAACAACACACAACTATGAGGAAGTAGAAATTTCATTCTCCAAAAGACAAGGGCAAAAAGCTGAAGACATGGGAATCCACAGGGCTAAAGAAGTAAAAGCTCCAAATTTCAGTTTTACATCTACAGTAGTTCCTAAATGTGTTGGGCATTGGGTTCTTCCTCTGATTTGCTGGCTCTGCTAGCAAAAGATGTGTCATTTGGTGACGTCTCTAAAGTCATAATACAGGGCTTATTTTGCCTGTTTGGTAAAATGGCATTTTTTAAGCCAATGCATAAACACAATCACCACAAACCCCTGTTTTCCAAACATTCACAGATTTGTTCCAGCCCTCATGAGGCCTGCAGTCTTGTGGAAACTATACCAATAGCAAGGTAGAAATTTTTAAACCCTGGGGAAATATTGGACAACATAACCCAAAAGCCTTCTCTTATCTCAGAAGCCAACAAAAAAGGATCTTGCAGATTGTTATTTTTAAACTTCTCCTTTTTAACCCTATTTCATTATTTCAGAAGCCTGGCAAGCTGAGTTGTGAACATTTGGTGCTGCCAATACTGAAAGTTAACTTCCCAGTTGGGCTGTGTGGGGACAGCCAGGAAGCAATCTGCCAGCAGGCTCTGTCCAAAAGAAAGGGCATCCAGGACCCCGATAGCTTTGCTGGTCACCAGGCTGATGACAAGGGCTGCTGAATCTCTCTGGCCACGTCCATCCTCCAGTCTAATTGGAGCGATAATCAGCACGGGGAATTAAAAAGGAACAAAATGGGGTGTTAAAATATGCCCAGGGGAATCTTGTGAGGTTTAACAAGGCCAAATGGTGGAGCTGCACCTGGGCCAGGGCAGCCCCTGGGATCAACCCAGGCTGGGATGAGCAGAGGGAGCAGCCCTGGGAGAAGGAGCTGGAGGTGCTGTGGATGAGAGCTGGGCCTGCCCCACCTGAACCCCCTGCCCTGGGCTGAGCCCCAGCGTGGGCAGCAGGGCAGGGGGATCCTGCCCCTGTGCCCCTGGGCTCAGGTGAGAGCCCACCTGCAGAGCTGCCCCAGCCCTGGCTCCAACAGCACAAGGAGCTGGAGCTGCTGCAGCCAGTGCAGAGGAGGCCACGGAGATGCTGCCAGGGCTGGAGCCCCTCTGCTCTGGAGCCAGCCTGGCACAGCTGGGGCTGCTCAGCTGCACAAGAGAAGGCTCCAGGGACACCTCAGAGCCCCTGCCAGGGCCTCCAGGGGCTCCAGGAGAGCTGCACAGCCACTGGGGACAAGGCATGCAGGGACAGCAGCCAGGCAATGGCTTCCCAGGGCCAGAGGGCAGGGACAGATTTTGGGATCTTGGGAATTAGGAATTGCTGGCTGGGAGGGTGGGCAGGCCCTGGCCCAGGGTGCCCAGAGCAGCTGTGGCTGCCCCTGGATCCCTGGCAGTGCCCAAGGCCAGGTTGGATGGGGCTTGGAGCAGCCTGGGACAGTGGAAGGTGTCCCTGCCTGTGGCAGGGGTGGCACTGGATGAGGTTGAAGTTTCCTTCCTGCCCAAACCACCCTGTGATTCCATGATTCTTATCAAAATGTGAATACATTATGCTATGATGGCCATTGGCTAATGCAGTGCTCTGGATTGCCTGGCAGCCCCATCACTTCTGTGTTTCTCTGGCAGTTTTCAGTCAGCTGACCTGCCCAAGGTACAATTTATGAGTGGAATATTGGTGTGAAGAAAATGTAAGAAAATTACTTGGACACGTTCACTTTGAGGCTTGTTGAAATAAGTGCTCTCTCCCATATACCACAGTCTAACACATTTTTTACCACACAGCAACTGGTGTAGAAACATGGTTTCTTCAAATACATATCTTTGTAAAAGACATTTAAGTATATGGCCTTAAAAATATCTTTTAATTGTTTAAGGCATCACACTGGGAGAGAGGGTAGACGTGTGGGAAAACCAAGCTGGAATTGTGCCTTTTAATTGGATTTAAATTCACTATTTGGGACTTTGATATTTTGCTTGCAAACTGAAATAGAGAGCATTAATCCAGATAAATGGCTGGTGTTGGTGTGTCCTCCAGAGCTGAACTCTCCTACAGAATAGCCAATATTCAGGCAGATTAAATGAAGAATTAAAACATGCAGTAAAGTCCTTTCCCTGTCTATGTGTCTTTACTCTGTATGTAACAGCTGAAAGGAAATCTACATAAATGTTCCAAGGTGGAGGGGGGTGAATCTATCCATCAAGCAAAACAAATTGTAAAATCACTTTTTAATGCCCTCCTTTCATCAAGCTGGTTTTGGGGAAGGGCGTGCACTGCAGCAGAGGCACCAAGCGTAAAGGGCATTCACATTTTGGGTAAGATCCAAGGGGAGATTGGAAGACTGACCCTGAGGAATGGCAGATATGTCTTATGATGACCAGCTTGATATACTTAGCTTTGAAGTGGCAGGGTGGGGATCTAATGGAGGTACAAAAATATCCAGTGAGGGATCTGGGTATGACACTTCTCTGTGGTTAAGGACAAAGTACAGATCTGTGAGCTGAGCTTGGGGTCAGATTAAAGTTAAGTGTCCAGCCCTGAGACAGACAGGCCACACACGGCTCTTCTTCCAACAGGTACTCCAGGGATTAACAGAATACAGACTTATAAATACACAAAACACCCCACCAAAGAAATTTTGCACAGCTTATAGGGCTGTGTGTCTCACTGTGAGTCTGCAAGACTAAGACCAAGCTGCTGCTCCGCATTTTGTGCAGAGGTGGTACAATAAATCTCTTTCTCACAGTAAGAACTACTTCCATAAATAATGGTTTGTAGTATTAGGACTGAGTAGAAACCAAGGATGAGACATTTAAAAACACTGAATTAATTCTGTTTCTAACAGGATTACTGAGAGCTTTACCATTGATTTCAATCAGCCTTGAGTTAGAAGAATTTAATTTTTGAAATACAAAATTTTCTAATCCTCTCAGGTTTGAGTTGTAAGCATCCGTAAAAAATTGTCTGGCCAAATGTGCAAAGAGCCTGAGAAAACAGAAAAGAGGCTTGAGCTGCTTCATCAGTGTATTTCTTTGGCATTCTATTTCAGTCAAATTCTACCATGTTCACTCTCAGCAGTAACTGCATTTAAACAGGTAAACAAATTAAGGTTCTGTGAATCAGAATTGCAATATAAAAGCACACAGAGGACAGAAGCACAGAAAAAGAAGAGAAAAAGCATCAGAGCAAAAGGGAGGGTAAGGAAAGATTAAAAGAAGGTGAAGAAAGCTGAGGAAATGACTGAGACATCGAGGTCTACTATGTAATTTACATAGTTCGTGTCAAACAGTTCAAACAAAAAAAAGAAAAAAGAAAAAAGAGAAAAAGAGAGAAAAGGAAAAAAAAAAAAGAAAAAAATTAAAAAGAAACAATAAAGAAAGAAAAGCTAATTTGAAGCTTGGAATATTGCCAATGATTGTCAAGTGGAACTTTGCCATTTGCTCAACTTGCCCTAATATAACAACTTCTAAAACTGGGATGTGTCCCCAACGTGTGGTGCTGATGATGGCAAGGAAAGAATTCAGAAAAGGTGCAATAACCAGAAACCCTGTCAGTGCAGAGATGCTTCGTTTTGCCCATGAATGTAAGCAAATTGTTCATCAAGGAAGATGTACGTCAGTTATGGGTACCATTAATCACAAGACTTATCCCTAACAAATAAAAGTGTGAGCAATGCTCTGCCTTGCCTTGCAGAAACTCCGTGAAGTTGGATGCCTTAGCAACAGAGGCCTTGAGTTTCAGGTAAATGTCAGAGCAATATTTTGATCCTAATTGGTAACTGTAAGTGTTGAATCAGTGTGTGGTCAAATAAACATCGGTGTAAAGCAATAATAGGAGGAGGGGGTGAAAAGCCAGAAAATTAACAAAGCAGCAGTGACTCTGAAGGGCTTGTCAAAACTGGCTGTCAGGAAGCAGCAGGAAGCAAAGACTGAAAGCCTGTTGCTGCAATCCAAACAAAAAACAACTCCTACACAAGCAGAAGTTTTAATAGCAGAGGATGTCAGATAATTATGAGGATTTTGAACTACAAGGCAAGAATGAGCAAGCGGATGAATTGCAGAGAGAAGCTTTGCACCCGTGCTGCTGTCACACTGAGATCCCCCCTCAGCGGTGCCTATTGTCCTTCTGAAAAGGAAAGGAAAGGTGAAATTTCACTTCTGACCAGAAGGCAAGGTGTATAAAAGGGAGCTGCTGAAAGAAGGAGACCCAAAATCTCCAAGCACAGCTGGAGGTTATGCGTGAGCTCTACCCATGACTGTGTGTGCAGCAGAACCTGCTCAGGAGGGATCCATGTGCTTCCCAGGCACAAGAGCAGCTTGGTGCAGGTGACACTGTCATCAGCACCTCTGGGTGATGGGGACTGCCTGGCAGTGGGGCCATCACCTGCCACTCCAGCCACAATTATTCCCCAAATACCACCAGTTCATCCCATTTAATCCAGGCAGCAGGCGATTTCCACTCATCTTTAAAAGGTGACAGCTACAACTATCCTCATTTGGCATCTACCAGAGGCAGGCTAAATCCAAGCCCAAGCAAAACTAGGCAGAAATGAATGTTATTTTATAATGGTGAAGCTAAGCCAAAACCTGACTCAGCTTTGCTGGCCTGCACAGATGGGCAAACAAGGAGAAGCAGAGGAAGGGAAGGAAGACATGGATGTGCCCAAGAACAAGGCAAATTATTTGTCTTTCTGAGCTCCCTCTATTATTTGTCTTCACTTCTCCTGCTCTTGCCTTCAGCAGTTCTCACATCCTTTCTCCATATGTACTCTCCCTAACAAAGAGGCCATTAGGAGGTGACAGGAAATCCAGGTTTTGTGACTCTGGCTCCTGTTGAAGTTATTAGCAAATAGTTCATTCATTAATCCCATATATATCATTAGTAATTTTATAATCCTGTTTCTGCTAGAAGCCATATACACTTCTCAGATATAGAAGCCATATCCAGTCCCTTTCGTGATGACCAACAGCCCAGGCCATGTAAAGGCTTCCTAAAGTTACTGGAAAATCACTTTCAGTGTACCTCATTTTCCCTGTTTTGTAATTCTTGTGCCCTTGAAGGGGAGGATCTGAATACTTTAGTGTTAAATGATCACTGCTCTCTTTGAAAATGGAAAGTGGTGCCATTAGCCTGTTAGCAGGGGTGTCACAGAGGTGTTGGAAAGTCAGATGGTTAATCTTGCCAGAGATCCAGTTCCTTCTTTCCGCAAAATAAGGAAACTATGACTCACTGTGTGCAAAGGGTGTACGGAAAATAAAACTAAAGCCGTGGTATGCATGAGTGACCTGCAGATGAGAGTGATTGGAAACACTCACTAAAATGGATCAGGGAGTTAGAGGAGCTTGGATGAGGGGAATATCAGGAGTGTCCAGTGTGACAGACTGCTGCACAGGTGAAGAGAAACACAGCAGCCGGCAGAGACAGCAGTAAGAAGAAGTTTGGAGCAAAACCAAGGATCCCTTTTGATTTTTGCACAGGCCAGAAAAAGCAAGATTATTTACACTGCACTTGAAAAGATATCAGAGGGGCCCAAAAGGAGCAAAGGACTAAAGTTACCACAGAGAACAGTGAGACACTGGGATCAAGCCGAGCCCAGCAGTGCCCAGTCAGACCAGCCTGCGCTCAAAATCTCTTTCCTGACAAAAGGGCCAGACTTAATCCCTGAAGACAACAAAGCCAGGTGACAAGAACAAGGCAAATGCTTACTTGAATAGTTAAATACCACTTAAAAAACCCCAATCAAATTTGAAGTAAATATGCAAGGCAAAACAAGTTAAAAGATGCAGCACAGAGGGAAGGGAAGGGAAGGGAAGGGAAGGGAAGGGAAGGGAAGGGAAGGGAAGGGAAGGGAAGGGAAGGGAAGGGAAGGGAAGGGAAGGGAAGGGAAGGGAAGGGAAGGGAAGGGAAGGGAAGGGAAGGGAAGGGAAGGGAAGGGAAGGGAAGGGAAGGGAAGGGAAGGGAAGGGAAGGGAAGGGAAGGGAAGGGAAGGGAAGGGAAGGGAAGGGAAGGGAAGGGAGAAAGAAAAGATCTGCCTGTAGCAGTCCAGGTCCAATTCACTGGTGCTCTGCCAAGTACTACCTGTAATGCCAGGAAAATACCATGTGTGTGCTGGCCTCTTTCAGTTCAGAATCCGGGGCCATAACCCTGCCAGGCACGGCACAAATAAATAAAACATTCCTGAGGCCAACTCCAGAACTTGAGCAATATGCTCTCCTTCTTATGTGAGTCCATTAAAAAATTGATATTTTTCAGCGGAAGAAGCATTGATTCTGACTAACCAAGTTTAGAGAAATACTTATTTCTCCAGAGAAATTAGCAAAATGCAAGTTTTAGTCCTGATACAAGCACTTACATTCTTCTGCTGGCTGCTTTAATAGAGATCAACCTTTGTCTCAGTGACCTACAGCTTTGTAGATAGACTGACAGTAGGTAATTACTGAACTCATCACTTACTATCTCACAGGGACAAGATTATTAAAAGGTTTTGAAAATTGTATGAAAATAAGTGGAAGAGCAGGAATGATATATTCAGAGCAAAAGGGAGAAATTAAATAACATGGGCCCCACAAAACACAAAATATGGATGAACGATGTGGGAAAGGAGCATGTCTGGTTTCACCACACTCTTGGCCTCACAGAATTATACCAGGGACAAGTTTGGCTCTTTATGTTAGAGGGAAATAATAGTATTAAAATGGTGGAGGAGTATATTTTGACTAGTGCAAAAAGCAAAATTGGAAACATAGGTGGGAAGCTTCTGGATTATAACCATTATTACACAGAAAAAAGGTTTTGTTTCATGTAGCACATTTCACATTTGGGTTAAATCTTGCATCTGATACTCACAAGCAATATCTGAAAAAACTTGGTCTAAAATCACTTCCCAGGAAGGATAAAACACATTCAAATAGTTGGCTTAAACTGGATCTAATGGTGACCAGGACCTCAAGAACATCAAAGGATACCTTCCAAACCTTTACAATCTTACCTTTTCTCATCTGTGGCTGGAAGATAAACATCTAAGGAGTAATAGATAATATTTATCAATCTTATTGGCAATAATTATTCACAATTATAATTATTCATAATTTAAATATCATTATTTGTAATATTGAGGGGCAACACAAACCCAACAACTGAATGAAATTATAGTGAGGGAGGTAGCTTTCAAGAAAAGAAAAAAAGAATGAAAATATCCAAGTCCTGGGCACAGACACTCACAGGAAATCCCAAATGTTTTAAGATACCAGCAAATTCTGACATTTGAGATGGTAGATGCCTAATGCAGCGTGGGTTCCAAATCTCACCACACCACAAGAGATCTAACTAAAATAATTGCACTGCATCTCAAGTTTCCAGTACCAATATATTCAGCATCAGGTCAAGTGTGCCCACACTGCCCTGAGGGCTCATGCTGAAGACAATGAGCAAAATGCATTCACAGTTAATGAGGGTGTACCCAGGGCCAGGCACAGGAGTAGCAAATATTCTCTCTCTCCATCACAGAGGTGGATGGCACAGTCTTGTCCTGCCATTTAGGCAACCCTTCCAAAATATTTACAGCCTAAGATGTTCAGTTAGGACTGTCAAAAGCCCAGCTTTGGCTGTATTTGTTCTGATAGAAAATGCCAGACCAGTGACAGAGGCTGCTTTTAAGGCACTCACCCTGAGAACTAAAGCATAAACCCATCCAAATAAAATGGATGTGAAAGGACATCAACTATCTGCAGGGCTGATGGAAAAGCAAAATGGATGCAAGAAACAGAGGGCAAGCATGCCTCAAAGAAATGAGAGGTTAAGTCCACAATTTGCCTGAGGGAGACATGGACTGCTGAGCAATGAATACACTTGAATTAAAAATTGAGAAATGAAATGAAAAAGCAATCAAGGGTAAGAATGAAGCACAGCGGAAGTAAGAAAATACAAAGCTTTGCACAGTGGTTATGGCTGAGCCAAATCCAGCAAGTGTAAGAATGATCAGGAAACTCCAATTGGGTCAAAAATAAAAGACCAAGGTACCAGGTCATCAACACAGGCCACAGAGGTCAGTGGTCGAGGGTGTGACCCATCACAGGTGGGGCTGTGGGGAACACAGGTGGGGCACAACCCACAATGGGAACACAGGGTTCTGGGTTTGGCTTTTCACAAATGAAGGCAAGACTGAACTTTGTACCTGCCCACACACAAAGAGGCCAAGCAGGTAATTATTTTCAAATCATAAAACAAGTTGATGGCATTTCTTCTCTAAAAGAGATGTCACAGCAGTTAAATCATGTTGGGTGAAAAGCTGTTGAATGCTGGGCATTACCTAAACTCAACCATTACTTTGTCATACCAAGGCAACAGGTCTGTGTAAAATGAAGATTTAACCCAGATATCCAGCCACATACACGAGAAGAATTGTTTTCTTGGACAGAAGCAGGCCTAGATCTTCACACAACAAAGTTAGACTGAAGGAAGCTGCTGCTGGGTACTACATGAATTAGAATCAGGATTTAATTGTCTTTGTATTAATCGGTAAGGACAATGGCCACTTTTTGGCTGGTAGGCAGGACACCTGTAATTCACTGCTCCAGGCCAAAAGGTTTCTGGAGAGCTCCATCAGCCCAACATGATTCAAACCATCCACAGGGTGGGCTTGTGGACACTGGCCTAGGAGCTGCTGGGTGGCCACAGCCACAATAAAAGGGACAAGTGTCCAAAGGCCAGCCTGCAGGACACATCCCTCATGATATGAAGTCAGGAAGGACCATGGTGTGACACACCAGGGAGTGACACGCTTGGGATAATGGAATTTGCACATGTAAAACACTGAAATAAGGGAAGTTCATTACCTTAATTTACTGTCATCTGAAGAGAGGAGGACTGGCAATTCAAAGGCCAGACCAGCAGGTGGTTTTGCCATCTCAACAGCAGAGGTGAAACAAAACAATGCTAGAAATACAGCATAGAGGGAGCAGGGATATAAACCCTGCTGGTTTTCTGCATCAGGGCCATGGGGAGCACTGCCAGGGAGCACAGGAGAGCAAACAACACTTCCTCACACTCTAAAATTTCAGCCACTTGATGCTCTCCTTTAAAAGCAAATTAAAATCATGGTTAAAAATCCCCAAACCTTCAGGTAGAAGAAGGAAAAAATTTTGGATTCAGGAGAATTGCCTAAAGCAACCAACAACAGCAGTGGGAAAGGGAACGGGAGGGGAAATGGGATGGGGTGACTGCATCCAGCCTCTGGATGGAGGAACATCAGTCTGTTGGAGGCAGTCCAGAGGAAGCCACCAGGATGATCACAGGGATGGAGCAGCTCTGCTGAGAGAAAAGCCTGAGAGGATTGGGATTGTTCAGCCTGGAAAAGAGAAGCTTTGGAGGCCTTTCAGCACGTGAAGGGAGACAACAAGGAAGATGGAGAGAGACTAATTCAAGGGCCTGGAGTGACAGGACAAGGGGCAATGGCCTCAGATTGACAAAGGGTAAATTTAGGGTAGATGTTAGGAAGAAATTGTTCCTTGTGAGATTGGTGGCACAGGTTTCCCAGAGCAGCTGTAGCTGCCCCATCCCTGGCAATGTCCCAGGCCAGGCTGGACAGGGCTTGGAGTAACCTAGGACAGTGGAAGGTGTCCCTGCCCATGGCAGGGGGTGGCACTGGATGAGGTTTAAGGTGCCTTCTAACCCAAACCATTCAGTGATTCTGTGAGCCCATGAATTTGGAGACAACTGAATTAATCTATCAGCTCCCTGTTGGTTCTGCCCCCTCCACCCCATTGCCAACAGAGATGCCTGCACCCCATGAAACGGCCTTGGGAATGTCCTGTAGCAGGAACAGCATGAGTCAGCTTCTCCTGCTGTGCTCAACTAGATCTGGCCACTTTAAGGTGATGTCCATATCCTGTAAACACTTTTTTTTTTGTGTTCTGTATTGTTTGAAGACTTTGTTTTGTTCTGAAGTTTCCAGCAGTTTTCTCTGAAGAAAGCTTCCCAAGCCCAAGACCTCCCAGCACCTTGTCAGGGATTCATCCAGATGACTCACAGGATACATGTAATTTCTGTGGAGTAGTAATTCCCTCTGGTTAGAGCTGGAAGCACAGAGCTGTGTGACCAGAGAGAGATGACTCACTAGGTGACCTTCAGATTACGCCTTTTGGGGAAGATATTTCAATGGAAGGAGAGTTTTACACAGGAATAGATGGTCTTAGGTTATGGCTAACACTTTCACAGGGTGTTATGAGCTGGCCAGAGGACCATGTACCAGAGATGGGGCAGGAGCTCTCAGCTGACCTGAGCTGGCTGTAGTTGGGACAAAAAACCCAGTTCAGGACAAAATACAGCTTGGGGCACATGTAGCCTCCATGTCCTCACTGCAGTTCCTGCTGTCCCTGCTGTAAGAGCGACATGAATTTAGGGTACAGATGAAATGTGCAGCACAGGTTCATTTTCTCTGGGTTTATTCCTTTAGTCCATGCAGTGCAGAAAGTGATCACAAATAATCTTATATGGTAAGGAAAGAGGTAAGGATGCTTGGGAATTGATTTGCAAGTGTTGATTAAAAGCTGCCTAAGATATTAAAAAAATGGTGGGTTTACTTCAAGTCATGAGATTCTGATATTAATAAGAGGGCACACATACATAAGAGTGATGTTTTATTCTCATTTAGAATATACAAATCTTCCAAATAATGCAGGCTGCCTGCATGGGAAGGTTTGCTGAATCTTGCTGTGTGATTCTTTGCAATCTTTTTTTACCCTCTGGCAGGCCCTGGGGTAATATTTGTTTAGGGTCTTTAATAGTTTTGGAAATGTGTTCTCCTAACTCAGCTAAATAAAAGGAGTTTTAAAGGTGCAGATTCTCTTCTTCACATGACACTCTTCAGTCTTCAGAAGTCAGTCTGTTAAAACACCCAGAATTTAGTGAATTTCCTGCCAACAGAATATTGGTATATAGCAAAGTATTGCTCTGATATCTTTTCCTTGCCAAAGGGAAGGACTGTCCTATTGATCTCTCCCATGCTACAGGTTGGGAATGAAGACAGATTTCAACATTTTTTTACTGTAGTGGTAGTTTCCTGATGTAGTCCAGGATTATTCCCTGCTGGCCAAACAAGAGCTGACAAAAAAAGGCCAGCCCTCAGCTGAGCATCTGATTCAAGAGAAAATTCAGCTGAAAGGCGAGCATTGGAAAGATGAGTCAATATAAAAGCAAGCAGCAGCTCTGGATTTAAACAGAAGACCACAGCATTTAACCTACTTTAGCAGATCAATGCAGTGGATTTTAATCATCACATTAATCCTAAAATAAAAATAATTACCCCAGAGATCGGTATTAAAGTCCCTTAATTATATCTTATTTCATCATCCTTTTTACTGGGGATCAGAAGCTGCAGAGACCAGAGCTTCCTGATGCCATTTCTCCAGCTTGTGGTTTGACTCTCCTGTTAGAGAACTTCAGCTGCAACTGCAGGGATGAGGCACTGGCCTTGGTGAGAGCACCCACACCCATCCCACCTGGGAGAAAACTGAAAAAGGGGAAAAAAGAAGGTGGATAGGACTCTGCTTTCCAATGACGCTGCATAAAACTGCAAAGGAAGGAGTGGGGAACATTACACAGTGGGTGAAAAATGTGTGAATGCCTAGAAATTCAATCTCTACACTGTCCCTCCTTCCAGCAATGCCAGGAGCTCATTAACATCCCATAAGGGGAAAGAGAGAACTTTGACCTGAGCCTGGACCCCTTATCAAATTTCCCTGAGCAGAGTTTAATTCCTGGAGCATCCTTTCCTGTCCACAGTCCTGCCACCCCCACAGATGCTCTGGGAACATGGCCATGGGCAAAGGCAGGATCCTGAGCCTCCATGGACAGCCTCAGGTGGGATTTCATGGCCACCAAACCAGCCCATTCCCTGCTGGTAAGGGCAAGTGGCACGGCACACAGCAAACTTTCCCATCTTTCCCCCAGAAAAGGGTACCTCTCTCCACTCTGCTCTTTGGGACCAGTCCTGAGTCTTTGCTGTCACCTGCATTGTGCCCAAGCTGCTTGTTTTAGGTCACACTTCCCTGCCTTGATGGCTTTTACCCATTTCCACCATCTTCTTGCAGAGAAAAGAGCTACCCTGGTGTTATATTTAGACTTAAAAGCATTGTACACTTACAGAAATAGTACTTTAGGGCAATTGTCAGGTTTCTCCAAATACATGGGGGAATTTCTTCCTGCTGCCTTGGGAGGAGGCCATGGGTCCTGCTGTTGCTGCAGGTGTTGGGATGCAGGCAAAAGCATCCCAAACAAGCAGCACATGGAATCCCAGAGAGTAAACGGCTGCGTCCCCAAGCTCCAGCTTGGCAAGTAGCACCAGGGATATAAAATCCCACTTCCCCTCTCCAAGGAGCCTCTCCAAAACCACCAGGCACAAGTCAAAACACGTCCAAGAAGCCTCACAGCCGGAATCAGCTTCTAGCAGGGGGCTTAACACCGGAGGTTTGTGAAGTGCAAGAGTAATTAAAGGTTACAGCTGCCCCTGCTTGGAGCTCAGCTGGCAATCAGACTGCCCTGGAATGCTCACCAGAAGGTACTGCAGGGTGTTAAGAGAGAGGGAGGGAAAGAAAAGATGAAGAAAAAAAAAAAAAAAAGGTACCTTCATAATAATATTGTGGTGACAATGCAGGACGCTGATTAAATCACCTTTCTGTCACCAAAAACTTACAGCCACATCCTGCATTTTTATTTCCATGGAAGAGGGGAACTGCCAGTTCCCAGCAGAAAGGAGCTGAGGGCTGAGGTGCTTTTTTTTTTTTGCACTGAGTTAGGGGAGCCCTCTATGAGACTATTATCACATGATTAATTAAAAAAGGAAAAAAAAAAGTAAAAAGAAACAAATAATTGCAAGCTGGAGTTTAAAAAAAATTAAAAAAAGTAATATTTTCCTGTCCAAGTGACAAAATATATGCTCATCTCCCTACTTGAGACTCTTTGATGGCAGAGGGCTCAGAACCAGACTTATTCCTTGCAGTCCCAGGATTGGACATCAGCCTTTTTTCATTCCCTGATGATGACAGGAGAGGTTCCCAGGGCATGAGGCAGGACAGAGGCAGGCCCCAGAGATCACTTAGTGGGAGAGTTTTTGGTTGCATCTTCTCACAATTTTATCTTTACTCTGACATTTTTCATTTCAGTTTGTACTTGTGATTTATTTTTCTTCTCTCTAACCCCGTTGCAGTAATTTTGACTTGGAAAAGCAAGGATTGGCAGGACTGCCAGGCCTCCAGGACAAATGGGAAAAACTGAGAAAATAAGGCAAGATGAGACCTCGACCTGGCCATAAAGTCATATTCTTAGCACTGAGGAAGCTTAGTACTACCCTTGTCTACCTACCAGGTTCCTGAAGCTCCCCAAATATCTAGATTTTATGCCTCCTCAGGTAATTATTTTCTTAAAAAGTTCCCCCTCATGGTTAAATCAAAATCTTTCCTGCTACAATATATTAGCACTTTGTGAGTGTTTAGAGAGAGGTATTTATTGCATTTTTTCTTCCAAGATTTAATTTGGGTATTTCAAGTCAGTTATCCTTTTTCCCCTCAGTTTTCTCCAAGCCAAAAAAACCCCATGTTTTCAACACTTCTGCTCATTCTTGCTTCTTCCAGCTGAGAAAGTCACATCTTTTGGGAGCTGAGGTGCCCCAAAAAATCAGAGTCCCCCAGACAAGGCCTTGTGCTACACAAGGCACACAAATTGCTCTGTGGATAAACAACACCCCTGTCTAAACATATTAATATCATGCTTGCTTTTCCCTCCCAGAGAGAAACGTTGGCTGATTTGCCAGCATTTTGCTTGCTCTTGGCACAGGGCAAACAAGTACATGAGTTGCAAGCAAGGCAAGAACCAAACCATTTATCTCTCCTGGCAGAATGCAGCTCAATTCCAGTAAAAAATTCCACAGCAGCTGCCTACACAACTGAAACACTTACCTCAAAGCATGTAAGGGAAACATTCATCTTCATAAAATCATGCAAGCTGTAACTTCTCAAACTAGGTTTAAGTAAAATAAACTCTGCATGGGTCAAGGTTAAACATTTATAGAGCCCCATCGGTGTTTGCTGTGAAAAGAGCATTTTCAGATCAAAGAGTGATGTGCTCTACAGCGAGGCAGTCTCAGCAGCAATTCAGAAAAACACAGCAGTGCAAAAATAAAGTACTCTCTTGGTTATCTGCAACACTAATATTGATTTTAGGAACTGCATCTGCATGTTTGTTTCTAAAGACATTGAAGTTTCAGCAATGAACATGCTACTTCAATTCAACATCCCGAGCCATTTCAGCCTGAATTTACACAGAGTGGGAAGCCTTGTAAGGGGCAAATACACAGGTGGCACGAGTCTGTTTAAGTTGAATACAAACCCATATTTTTGCCACAGCTGAGGATTTAAACATAACCCAGGAAACTCACAAAACATTATACTCTGCCTAACCTTCTCCCGCACTCATAACCTAACAAACATTACAGATGCTGGATGCACCTTCCCAGACTGACAAGATATTGTTATCATCAGCAAAACACTGAGAAGTGGTTTGAACTGCTGTAATGGTCTGCCTGGGGCTGCATCTCCCCTCAGCCTGCTCAGACAACTTTTCCTATTCCCTGTGATCCCCCCTTACCTCTTGAGATAGTTTCTCCCATAGAGGATCTGCTGCAGCAAGGTGACCACGGCAAAGGCGCAGATGAAGATGAAGAATAAAGTTCTGTTTCCCAGCAAATCCCGGCTTGATGAAGGGTCAGTGTATCCCATCCTTCTGAAAAGCCACTGAAGCTTCACTGGGTAAAATTCAGTTCATTGCCACCTTCATGCCCTTTGTGCTGGGGGCTGGAGGGGAATGCCTGCTGGCTTTTCTGTGAGCAATCCAAGGACAAGGTATCCCATTGTTTGGCCCTGCTGCCCCTTCCTTGCCCCTTTTGGATGTTAGCTCCAGGACTGTGCGCAATGGATTGCTTCCATGGTAAAGTTTCCAGGAGATTCAGACGTGGGTAACATCTAAAATCATCTCTCAGAGCTCTCTCAGCGCAGGCAGCCTGTGCTGTGCGAGAGGCATTCTGTTCCCTCTAAGCCTCTCTTGAAAACCCGCTGCTAGCAATTATCTACTTCAATCCCATTTTCATATTCCAGATGGGGGAAGCTGCACACAAACCGGAGAACTGCAGCCAATGGCAAACACGGGGCTCCGGCAACCTGCGTTGGAAGCACATAGTCGTCAGCTCCTCTCTGCTTCTGCTCAGTGATTCCGACCAAATGTGCTCACAAGGAGACGTGACTGGGGCTTGCTATTATTGAACAAGCATGCAACAATCATGAGGATTTCATTCAGAACCCTGCAGGGAAAAAAAAAAAAGAAAGAGAAAAAGAGAGAAAGAAGCTCAGCAGCAGCAGTCTGGTCAGGCTAGCAGGAAAGCTGCATTCTGTGCAGCAGCGCGCTGTCCGTGCCGTGGCTCCGGCGCTGTGGCATTTGCATGCAGAATGCAGAGCGTTCAGTCCCACTCTGCTCACTATTTGGGCTCCTCTGTTTCCCCTATTCCTCCAGAGCAAGCATGAGCAAGGTCACTGTGCATCCCTTCAAGGACAGAGCTCTCAGTGCCTGCATGCTGATTTATTGGAGGCTCTGAGTAGCCTCACAGCCGCAGAGAGGGAGCCTGCCTCTCAGTGCCGGCTCTAAGAACCATTCATTTAAAGAGACAAATATTCTGATTGTTCCTCCACTAGACACAGTTCTCTTTTGAAAGGGCAGAGCAACAAGACCCTGTCCACAGCCATCGTAACTCCTCTAAAACCCCCTCATTTTCAGGAGAGGCTCAATTCAGCTCACAGGGAGTTTTGTCGCTCATTTCACTGGGAGCAAAATCTGCCCCAACCCTAAAACAAGTTCCAATGAAAGCTGTATCCATGAATGAAACATTCAGACTAGGAGGTTGTTTTGCCCCAAAAACAGATGGGAAAATGATTTTGACAACAAAATGAGGGGGGGACAAATCCATTGTCTAAGAGAATAGGAAGATTTTTGTGTGAATATATTTTCCAACAGTTAAATCAGCGTATGCAAGTTGCTCTTGTGTGCCAGCAGCCCAGCTGTGTGGAGCAGCAAACAGAGCGTTCATGGACTTTGTTTCAGCTGTAACTCATGCTGTAAAATGTGAAGAAGGGCCAAAGGTAACTCTGTGCAACCTTTCAACACAATCCCTAAAGACAGGGCTAGTCCTCAGCATGACCTATAGCAATTTAGGCAAGACAGACAATGGCTGAAGCAGGCTTTGCCTTACCTAATTTTAAGCAACAGAAATCACACAAGTGTTTAAGGTGTGATGCTGGTCACCCTGAACTCCTGCAGGCTGGAGAGCAGCACTTCAGACACTTTAGACACACTGACTTTGCAGAGAAGGTTCAGGGACCCAGCCCCTGGTGTGTCCTGCCTCAGTGCCTCTCACAAATCCCACACCTCTATTTCTGAGCCCTGCTAAATGCTTCCATTATCACCTTGCTTATAAATAGAGTGGGGACCCCAGGTCAGATCAAAGATTATCCAGGGAAAAGCAGGGATAGAGGGCAAGGACATACTGATACTTCCTTGGAAACACTCTTCTACAATTTTGTCATTCAGAGTCTTCCATAAAAAAAGGAAAGAAAACCAATATTTAGGTTAGAGAAATAACTCAGTGGGATGCACTGTCCTGGGAATAATACATACACCAGGGGACTTCAAGTTAAACACAAAAAGTAGTTTGATTCCCTATTGTCAAAGTCATCAGCTCTGGGGCCAAATATTTATTCTTTAAATGATCAGTTCATATAAGCTCACATTATATAAGACTGTTTCCATATAGGAACTGAACCATTTCGATGGATCTACCAAAAATACTTTCAGGAAAAGGAAAAGCTGTATGGCCATCAAAATTCCCAGGCTGAGACCCCACAAGACACTGCACTGGCAGATTGGTATGCAGCAGCTTAGTCAAGGCCAATAAGTTCAGAAGTGAAGGAAAATTAACTTAATGATTTGAACTGTTTGATTTCTGCTGATAGCTTTGAAAACTCAGAGAAATTTGTCTCAGTTGCTCTGGGAGTCATTTTACAATAACAGCAAATTATCAGAGAGTAGAATTTGGCTTCCTATGATTTTCTGTAGGTGTGACACTGATTTTGCAGATTCTTATATCACCTAGGTTTTGGTGAAAACACTTTCAGCTATTTCACTTTTACTGCCCTCCATTCCAAGGGATTTTTTTTCCCCCTTGAGATCTGTGCAGTAATGCACCAAATTCCTGAGTCTAGCAGAAGC
This sequence comes from Camarhynchus parvulus, assembly GCF_901933205.1. NCBI lineage: Eukaryota > Metazoa > Chordata > Aves > Passeriformes > Thraupidae > Camarhynchus > Camarhynchus parvulus. The sequence continues at coordinate 67,992,644 of NC_044601.1, forward strand.
TCTTTCTCCTGGAGTGATGGTGAGCCTGAGCTGCAGCAAACGGCCCATGTATTCTGTCAGTCTTTGATTTTCTGTGTCCTCTCATCATTCTCTGCTATATCAGGACTGGCCAGAAGATGCAGCACCTGAGAGACCTATGAGCAGGAGAGCTGCAGACCCAAAGTACAAAGGTATCTACAAAAAATGGGAGAGGTTTTCTGTGCCAGAGCTTGCACAGGCATTATTCCCGACGTCACATGCAAAAGAAATCTGTTTGCTGCCCTCAGCCCAGTACAACAACACTGCAAAACTGGAAGCAGACCAGCTCTGTGCAAGCTCAGAGAAATAGAATGTCTATTGACAAATTTTCATAGGATGCTCAAGGTTGCCTGCAATATTTATTGTGAGTGAAACTGTCTGAGACTGCAGAAGTGCTGAATGAGCAGTGTCAGCACTCATTCCCGGGGCCCTTTGAGAATTTGACTTGTAAACTGCAGGCCTCCTTTAAAGCATCAGGCCTCTGCAGAGAAAAAAAAATATATTTTTTATAATAATTTTACACCCTGCACTTGAACAAGCAGCAGACAACAACAGATCCCCTCCAGAGTCTGGGAAGGATTGGAAAAGCCCTCTAGGAGCATTGAGCCCAGCCATTTCCCCAAGACTGACAGGTCCACATTCACCCATGCCCCCAAGCGCTGCATCCACCTGCTTTAATAACATTTCCAGTACAACAGGCACAAGCTCAGAACGGGTATCCCTGCATCCATTCTTGGAGCACAGACTTCAAAATGTAAAGCAAATCTGGCAAAAATGGATCTTAATATGAAGCTGCCAGAAGCAGTCAGTCTTACACGTGTCTGGCCTTTATTTGTGGCATGTGAGCTGCTTGCTAAATATCACCAGAGATAATCTGTCACAAGAAACTCCTCCAGCCTGAGCAGTGAGACTCTGAGTGCTCTAACACAAACACAAACATGCTCCTTACAGAGACACCCTCCAATGGGAGCTCATCATTTGCCCTTAGGGCCCAATGAAACAGGTTTGAATTTATTTATTTTTTAAAAAAAGAAGCTAGCATTAAATTTCAAAGACAAAGAAGCCAAGATGATGGTACTGAAGCTTTATATGAGGGAAGATGAATTGGCAAGAGGACAAAATCTGGTAGGGGTCAGACTCTGCTTCTCTTCTGGAGGCAATAAGTTCATATCTCTCTCTCTGTTGAAAGGACAATACACATCTCTTCCTACTGAACTGCAATTTATTTTTTAAATCAAATGAACTAGAAAAATTCATTTTTGATAGGCAGGCCTGATTGGGAATTTTTTAAAATATCTTTCACTGAACCTGTCATTTGAATCAGTGTTTGACTGATCATGCATTCTAATTTCAGCTGAAAGCAAGGGTATTTGGTGTCTTTGCTGTCCTAAATACCCAGCTGAAAGCAAGGGTATTTGGGACAGCAGATCTGTCTCTTGGTTGTTTAATCACACAACACTTAACTGAACAAGTTAACTCACAGAATCATACAGGTTCAGGGTAAAACAAGACACGCTTCATGTCCCCCTTCAGGATTTTTTGTCTTCCTGCCTGCTCAGCCACTCTTCATGGATGTTATTCAGACCAAAGAACTCCACAGACAGCATTGCAGAATACTATGTGTGGTAAACAGTTTGAGGAGAACATTTTTTACACCTCATTTTCCCCCCTAAATTAAAATTAAACCATGTCTATTTACAGTTTTTACAATGCTTGTGTAAACTGCTAGATCCCTGATTTTGCAAAGAGCTGGCACATAGGTATATGGCTGGAAGGTTCTGCTGAACACGAAACTCATAAACATATGCTTATCAATATTAATTGTTTTGCAGATATAAAACATGAATTTATTAGCATAATCGAGTGCTTAACACAATGTCTAGTCCCCCATCACTGCCACAAATCCATATGTCTGAAACTGAGAAAGTGAAGGAAGCTGAAAGGATTCAGCTAAGATGTAAACATTTATTTTCCTGTGAGCTGGGTTCAGCCACATGGAGATGACAGTGGCTAATTTGGCACCAGGCTCCCACCTGTGGAGACAGCTGAGTTAGAGGGCATGTCCTGAACACAACATATGGTCTGTACACTGGATACACATTACATCATCTCTTAAATCATGACCAATTTTCCTCCAATTATGGGTCACATAGTGCTCTGTTATGGGGGAAAAAATGACCCAGTGCATGAAAAACCCCTTTTTTACTCTGATGACATCATCTCTGTTGGGAAAGGAATGATGTCTGCCTCAAAGGAATAAGGTCTTCTGTCAGAAAGCCCTGCAGAGGCTGCCTTGTCTGCAGTGCTGTACATTTACTGTTGACAGTTCCTTAAAGCAGAGCCTGCTAAAATGTATAGCAAAATGCAAAACCCAGAGCTGAAGACATCTCTGCTTTCCCGGTGGTATTTCCATGTTCCTAGAAAACAAAGGAAGTTAAGTGTGATTGTTATGGTCCTGTTCAGGCTCATGGCCCTGGAAGTAACTGAGAACAGTGGAAGCCCAGCCTCTCTGCAGAGAAAAAGAAACAGGACCCAGATTCATTTACAGAAATCATCAATAATAAACATTAGTTTGATTTTGGAGCACTGCATGGGAGCCCTGGGTTTAGCAACAATTCAAGGGGACTGAGATGTTGTCAGAGCCATAAAGGGGTCAAAGGGTTTCCATGGCCAGCAGTTGCTCTCAAATAAGAAATGTGATCCTGCCTCAATTCCAAACAAGTCATAACTCCCACCTAGTTCTCCAAAACCACCTTTAAAACCTCCCAAAGGAAAGCACTGGAATTAGTAGCACTCACTTTAATGGGTGTTGAAAGATTGGTATTTCTTTTGGATGAAAATATTCCAATAGTAATATCACAATGAACAAATGTTTCCCATGACCAGAATAAGGATCACATATTATCTAATGCTTAAAACCACAATTACCACAATTAATAATTATTTCACTATTTCAACAGGGTATTTTTACAGAAAAAGTGAAAAGGTTAATCTCAAATATTTTTAAAAATATGCAATATGGCATATTAATTCACAGAGAGAGCATATCAGATTTTGGAATATGTTTTGCTCTGTCGGTGAGTGGCATTAACCCACATTAAAGAATGGATGTAAATGTGAAAATGAAACTTTTCCTCTGAACTATCAGCTAATTAAAACCTTCAAATTTTTACTCTGGTCTTATGATCAAGATGTAAAAGACACCTATTATAGGAAATTATTTAGGAAAAGTTACAAGGGTAACTTTTTATCTCAGTGCTGCAGTGATTTTGTATTCAAAGGAATTAAATATATTCCTCTTGAATTAACCATCAGCTTCAGTTCCCATGACCTTTCAAGCAGCCCAGACATTCAGGTTTTGAGCCATTCCTCATTATGCCCTCCAACAGCACTAATTACAATGCTGGCTACACACATTACTAACCACTAGTCTAACTGCTACTTCACCTGAGCTACTCCTCCAGCCAAAGCCAGTATGTATTCAGACACATCATGATTTTTTAAATAATCCATGTTAGTCCATGTTTAGTTCAGTCCATGACAAAAATTATTTAAAAAAAAATCAGTCTGGCTTTTGTGGTCTTCAAAAATCCCTATTCTTCATGAGGCATATTTTATTTTGCTCTTCTGGCACTGTGGAAATGCCCACTGGAACCTGGACAAGGAACCTGGAAGAGAGACACCTCTACCCTTACAGCACTGTGACCAGACACACCTTTCTGCCCCTCCTGGGGCAGTGTGGATTCAGATTTTAAGCCCTGCACAGTCTCTGGTCTGACCTGAAAAGTGGCCACAGAGGTGGCTATTAATAAAGCTGGTGGCATTTTCAAATTCCTTCCTTTGGATCTGTGATCTGCCATAAATCCCTGGGTCGTGCTTTCCTGTGTTAGGGTAACAAATGAACATTCCTGGAACAGTCAGACACTGCAGCCAGGCATCAGCTGAGTCAGCTCCTGCCACGGGCATTTGTAATTTACCCAGGCAAGAAGGAAAGGTGACAGTGGGATTTATTAGTCCCTTTGGCAGGCAGCAGGAATTGTAATTTGGAAGTTGTGTTTGGTAGCATGGAAACGGCTCGGCTTACAAACAAGTGCAAAACCAAGACAACAATGGTCCGTTTTGCTGCCAAAAAAGTTTGGGAGTCTCAAGGGCAGCACCAGCCACCCAGAGGGATGAGCTCCAACCACAGACAGGGCCTGGATCACCCCTGACCTCTGCCAGCAGCTTGGCCTTTTACAGCTCTGTTACAGGCAGTGCTGGCATGGGCAGGGAGATGGAGGGCTGCAGCCAAAAACATATTTAAGCATCTTCCTCCCTTTAGGATGTTGGGAGTTAAATGAAAATCCTTGTTTGGCTCTTGGCTGCAAGTGAATTGTCCAGGGCTGTGATTAGAGCGAGACCTGAAACTCAGCCTGGGATAGTGGAAGGTGTCCCTGCTGATGGCAGTGGCTGGAACAAGATGGTCTTTAAGGTTCTTTCCAACCCAAATTGTGATTCTATGATTTATAATGACATTAGCTATATTCCAACTGCTTCCAGTGCTGTATTCCACATATTTCTTTCTATAACAGGAGCATCAATACATCCATCGGTCAGAAAATTTTCAGTTTTTATCCACAGTTTTGGTGGTGGTGTTGGCCTCTTGCTGGAGACCCTGCAACAGATGTTCATTTAAATAGCTGAGTACAGTCAATTGGAGGTGTTTATTTTCTCTAAGAAGCTAAAATGAGGAAGACAGAATGGTAATTTATCCACAGCCAATACTAACATCCAACACCATACGGCCTACAGGATCCAGTGCTGTGCAGACAGGTATTAAGGAAATGCCTTTGACAGGGAAAGACATCCCAGAAGAGTGTGGATGAGGAGAGGGCAGCACAGCATGGCATTCAGCCAGAACAGGACTAGGTTTTTTTTTCAGAATGTTCCCATCATCATCACCTTTATTTAAACATCACTTTCAATCAGCTTTTTTATTTTCTTCCAGGTGTATCCAGCAGCTCCTCTGGAGCTAAGAAATTTGTGCGTGGGTTTTCTTTCACGCACTGTGGGTAGGAAGGTATGTGGGAACTATAATTCAGTCACTCTAAATCACATGTAGCTGAAGCTTGAAAGAAAAATAATAATAAATGGCTCAGATTGTCAGGCTCAGTGCAATTCTCAATCAATTAAAGCTTATTTTAGCACCAGGGCAGTTTATTTTTATAATGTTCTTCTGGCATTTTGATGCTTTCATGTTACTGTGTAGCTAAAAGGTCCTGCTGGGAACAAATTACTCTTGGTAGAGCATTCTCTGAACTACAATTTCAGTTTCAATGATAATAAACATCAAATGATAATAAATAATATCCACAGGAGCAAACAGCATCAAGAAAAGGGCTACTGGCATTGAGAGAGAATGGCTTTGGACCTGGGTAAAGGAGGAAGATAAACCAAGCACAGCAAAACCATTGTTTGGGCTCAGAGTCTACCAAGTATTCTTCAATGCTTATGACTTCCAAATGTAATTCAATGTATTGAGACAAACAGTGAAAATCGCCAGTGAAAATATTCCTCCACTGGCTCGCTGCTTCTTTTCATGAATGGTTGAAATTAAATACTGTGTCTGCATTTTAGACCTGCATTTTCTGTAGTTATAATGGTTCCCCTTTCACAGATATGGATTGCCCAAATCTAAATTTCTCTTTTGCTGCACTTGAGAATTTGAACCACAGTGCCAGATTCACACAGAAGGTTTCAGAGCTTCAAAAGTTGCTTAATTGATGAGGAGAGCTCTTCCCTGATGTGACAACAAAAACCAAAACTAGTACTGTTTGTGGGTCCTTGCAGCACACGGAAGCAGCTGGCAAACAAGAACAACACCGTGAGTTCACCTTTCCTTGCTGGAATCAGAGACAAAATATTTGTTTAATAAGAGGGGCAATAATCACAATAAGTTGGGGTTTTTTTGTTGGTTTTTTTTCCACTGTGCCAAAGATGTTATGGAGGATATATCCTAAACTGTTGCACACTGTCATTATCAACTGATTCAATTTTTGCTCTAAGCTTTACCAGGCAAGGGAATTAAAAGCAAAATGGGAAGGGTGTATGAAGAATGTCCCTTACTCCTTTTTAATTTACAGATTTCGAGCCTCCTAGTTGCTCTTGCTTTTCCTCATTTGGAGACATCCCTTACAATATACTGTTCTAGGTAGAGATTTTCTATTTTCCTTTCCCAACTGGAAAAAAGGACCATATCGAACACAAAATAGTAGGAAAATTAAGTCCTTCCAGTGCAGGAGGGAGCTATGGCAGGCTCATCAGCTTCCCTCTGGCAGCTCATGCTCACCTTGGATATCACTGAAGGTTTGGCTTGGAAATCCAAGGAAGCTGCAGCTCAGATCTGTACATTCAGCATTCCTCTGCTCTGGACAAAGGAAGGACAAACTTTTTTCCACAGCACTTCTCCTTCCAGTTGATGAAGCAGAACCAGCTGGCACTGCAAAAATCAGTGTTTTCACAACAAACACTGTGCTGTGACACATCACCTTAGCTAAGACAGTCACCAGTTCCACAGGAATACACACCTTGCTCTGGGCCACGCACCTGGAAAATCCCTGCAAGTTCTGACCAGTTTTCTACACAGAGCTCTTAGTTCACCAGCTGCCGCCTGGAACCAGCACATCACCTCCCCTAAAATAGGCAGAAAAGCCATTAACTCTGCATTTTGTACCCACTGCCTGTCCTTGCAATCTCCACTCTCCCATCACAACACGTCTGTGCTCCAGAAATTAATGTGTTCCTGTTAGCAGTTTTATCTCCCCAGCAGCTAGTGAAGAGTTACACAGCTACAAAAAGTCACAGTTCAATATCCATCCAACGTGATTTCAAGCTACAGTTCCAAACGTTTCACGCCCCATTGGCTTTAACAGGTTATTAATATTATATGTAAAAGCTTCAATTAAAGAATAGTTAATGATTTTGCTGCTTTTGAAGAACTGTCTTATTTTAATGTAAAACCCTGAACTTCCTCTCAGCAGGCTAAAAAACCAAGTCCATCCTTATCTTCATTGGAGTGGGGACAGCAACCCTAACTATCATTTCCTAATTAGCTGTAGGTTTGGGTTCATCTCCATGTCTTACCAGGCTTCCTCCCTGATTCCAGGCACAGCTGCACCACAGTGCTGGGGACTCCAGGCTGGCTTGGCAAGGCAAGATGGGATTTCTGTGATAGGATGGCTGCTTCCAGCACCTGAACTGTGGCTGCTGCACGCTGAGGGGGAGTCATCTGCCACCTAGCCAGCTCATATGCAGCACAGGTGGGCGTCTCTGCCCTCCTCAGCACCTCTTCCCTCATTTCTGAACCAGCAATCAGAGCACTTCTTGGCCTTGCAGGTGTACTGCAGAAGGAGCAAGGACAAATTTCCACTTACTGTATAAGGCAAAAAACCAAACCAAAACAAAAAACAACAACAAAAAAATCCCTGCTGCCTTTTAACATATGATTGTGCCAGTTTAAGATCCTAAGATCTCGCTCTTGCAAGAGCAGGATCCACCCGACTGAGCACAGGATCCACCTCCCTACGCAATCCCATCCCCAGTTCCTTGTCATGCCTGCTGAAGATGCACAAGCATCAAGCACAGCTCTTGGAAAACAAGAAATCTTCATGTTGCCAGCACTGAAGAGAGATGAGTCTGACTCCCACCACCAATGAATGTGCCTACACTCACCAAAACCCTCCAGGCACTTAGCTGGGATTTAGTCAACATGCTCCATGGAGAATAAGAGCTCTTTGAATCCCAAAGCATCCCGAAGATATGTCAAATGAGTCACATCCCAAAACCACCTTTTTCTTTCCTGAGTATAACAGGAGCTTTGGATGACCATTTCAGCTGCAGGTGGGATGGCAAGAGGGCCAAGTGCGAAAACAGCACGGAAACAAGCTGATGTCAGGAAAATAACATCAGGAAGGGAGCTATGATTGTTTTCCCCTTAAGATTTAATCCACTCAAAGTGCCAGTCTTAAATCCAGTGAAAATGTCACAGAAAATCACACTTCCTGCAACCACCTACCACCAAAGGAGGAAAAAGCTACAGAATTTTACCCAGATTTCCACTTTTACCCTGGTCCTCTTGTTTCTCTCCCATAGCTACTGTAGGTGATCATCACAAAATGAATAAAACATACTTCCATGTGAATGGAACAACATGTGCCAGCTTTGCTGCTGGCATTCTGTCCACATGACTAGCACTCCCCTTTGCTAACCCTTCTTCCCTCTTCTGCTGTTAACCTTCCACTCATAGACAAAAGGAAAACGAAGCAAACCTTGGGTACTTCTTCCCCCTCAGTGACATCAAAAAATGGTCTGGGATGAGGAGATGGGGGGAGTTATATTTCCACACAACATAAGAGAAGGAGATACTTTAAAATAACAGGTCTCACAGAACTGAAATAATTTTAAAAGCAAGAAAAATCAAATAATGTGAAATTATAAAAGGGAAATTATTTGAAACTATGAAAAGGAAATGGCCAGTTCTATAGAAGGTAGCTTTTGGACCACGCTGCCACAAACCAAAGTGCTTAGTGAGCTTCAAAATCTGCTCTGATGAGCCATGCAAAGAGTAAGATCATTGGCAGTTTCACAGACTGCATATGAACGCCTCAGAATGTGTGTGAGCCACTCAGACTTCCTTCAGCTCAGCTATTCTGTATTCATCTGCCACGGAGGTGGGACACAGGGACAGCTTGCATGACCTGAAGCATTTATTATTCCATATTATTCTGTATTTTCATGTTCTTTAATAAGATGCCTGACCTGCAGGTTACCCCACAGGGATTGCAGGGAATGACGACAGGAATATAAAATGAAAAAAACCTAATGTTTGCATAATTTGGCCCCTGGATGAAATCTCAGAGTGAAATCAGAGGATCTAAAGATTATTAAGAGAGTCTGCCCTGATTTCTAGGTTATATTTCACCCTTTGGCCATCTCACTTGGCTGCAGAATAAATATCACCTGCTGTGGCAATAACAAATACAGTTTGCTGGGGCTAAAGTTCCTGGTTCAGTGCTTTATTTGCCTTGAACACTTCAGGAAAAGAATGCCTGCAAAAGAAATCTTCATTTATTGCACCATTTGAAGGCTAGCAGAGAAATCCTCAATCAACAAGCAGCTAACAGCTGGGTAAATGCCAGATTTCACTGAGTTGTGCCAGGGATGTATTTGGCCATGTATTTTTTTGTTCATGCATCCCCCATAAAGTTGAATCATTGGGCAAATTTTGCTTAATCAAGAGCTTAAGCCAGTACATGTTTAAATCAATGGGAAGCAATCTTGATTTCCTAGGGAGGAATGGCAATCTAAATCATTTTATTACAAACTCAGACTCACTTGTTTTGTTCTCACAGCAATATCTACTGCTCAAGTAGCTTTAACCTACCCCTGCTACCATCAGTAATAGAGATTTTTAATCCAGCAAGTGGCCAAGCACTACCCACAAGCTTTTAAAGCCCTGGGGAAAGCTTAGAGCAATCCTGGGAAGCATCCAGTACCATACTGGACTGATATGTAGAATAGCTATTTCAAGCTCTTTTCCCTATTTGTTACCATCCCGGATAAAAAGGCATTAACTAATTATTTTAATTGCACTTTTTGTAGTATTCCTCATGGGACCTGGACTGCAGCTGCCTCAGCTTGATCCCATTTGGCTGGGGGATGGGATGCTACTATAAAATGTGTTTTCCCCAGAGTGAATGGGGCTTTCTGCTGCATCTGTCTGTGTCGAGGTGGGGGAGCTGTTGGCACAGGTGTGTGGCACAGAAATGCTCCCTGGTTTGAAACTATCTCATAGACTCCAGCAGGAAATCTTCAGCCAGCTCCGCAGGAGCAAGGCCAGATTAACTCTCCCCCCCATCTTTTTGTTGGGGAGGAAAGCTCACACTGATTACTTTTAAAAGAACAAACACCTTTGTGTGACCAATGCCCCGACAATTGTACTGGTGGGTTTTTTTCAACCAGAATTTTCTTCATTTCTGAGAGCAAAATGTTGCAACCGTTTGGAAGAGTCATGATCTCACAGGCAATGAGATATCTGCAACAAGATTCAGATCACTTATGGAAAAATATGCTGTTAGGGATGGAGCGAAGGAAAACACCCCCACAGAAACCTGATTAATCAAGTACAATTGGCAGCAAGCACAGAAGAGAGATTGTGCTCTTTAGGAGACGTTTTCTAGTGCAGATGAGTTTCTGCTCCCCTCCAAGTGACATTGTCCTGTTTTCCCTGCTCCCTTTCCTGTTTCAGGCCTGGTGGAGCTGTTGTTGCCTCAAACCCCACACTCATTTTGCTTGGGCTCCAGTCTTTTACAGGTGCTTGGTGAGAGGTAAAAAAGGAAGGGGATTTTCAGACAGACTATCACTGCAAAAAAATCCATGTTTCCTCCTGAAAATCCCGCTCAAGTTAAAGATGAGTTGCATCAGTATCAGAGACACTGAGGTGGGTGTAAGACGTTCCCAGGAGCTGGTCAGATCCTGTTTTGCAAAGGTCCCATGGTATCATCCTCTTCTAAACTTGCTACTGGGAACATCTTTGTTCAGGGTGGACTAGGGGCTGACGTTTCCCCCAAACACAATCAGAATCTGATAACCAGAAAGGGACATGACTCCTTCTCCATGTGTGACATTAGGGAGTTAACTTTCCTCCCCCTTTGTTGTTTCAGTTCATTTACCGAAAAAATAACAGATGTGCCCAGAAGAGGAGCTTTGGGAAATATTCCTGTTTTTTTCACTAAACAAACTCTGACAAGTTGAACATCCAAAGTACAGCAGCTCCCTTCCCCTCTCTGACCTTTGCCTCCCAGCTTGGGGAGGTTGTCAAAGGCCTCTCCTCCTCCCCTCACAATTTCTGCGTCTGCAGCCCGGTCTGTGCACCTGCTTGCAAGTTACCCCGGGGTGAAACAGCATCTTCTGACTCTGGGAGGGACTGAATTATATCATTATATTATATTTTAGGTGCAGATAGGGTTTTCTTTGATTCTTGTACATCTGTAGAGTTGCTTAATGAAAGTGCAGCATCTGGTCTAATGGGTCCTAATTAAAAGTAAAATTTTAAAAACTACCACTTTCTCAAACAGTTCTAACTAGCTGTTCCAGACTACATTATTTTATGGAAAAGTTCATGGTGTGCCAGGGCAGAGTGGCTTTTTAATGAAGGAAACATGAAGCTGCATCGCTACAAGCACTACTACAACCTAGCTTAAACTGGAATACCAATGGAAAAATCAAACCTGTCCTGCTCTCAGCCACCTGTGTTTGTTGTTGCACTGCTCCTCATCTTGCACAGCATTAGTTTTTGCATGGGTTTTCCATGATTAACTGAGAGGCAATCCAGTTTAAAATAAGGCCAGCAGGAAAAGAATTTTAAAGGTTAGTTGTCAGATGGCTCAGCTTCCCTACAAAAAAACAGACGCAAAATCAGGAGAAGGGATGCTACGCTGGAATTTGGAGATGAAGGGGTGAGAAGGCTGGACGTTTTTGGCAGTGGTGCCGCTTTCTGTGAGCTGGAAATGCTTGCAAAGTGATGGCCTGAAAATGTGACTTGTGGCATTCTCAAGCAAACCCCACTGAAATCTTCGGACAGCATCGCATCGCATCTCTTTATTTTTACACACCACAGGCTGGTTCTCCAGCAAAGCCAGTCCAGCTCAAGCAGGCAGGAGGATAAAGAAGCGTCACGCAAGAGTGCAGGACAGAAAGCCCAAGAGCCACATAGAGATGGAGGATTTTAAGCACAGGAGAGCTTCTGCCTTGCTGTGTCCCCTCAGGAGAGGCACTGCATTCCCTTGGGAAGGCTGTGGGGAGGGATGTGCGGGGGACTGTGCTGTGCTGGGCTGGATGTTGAGTAACAGAGCTGGATCTTGTGTAGCTGCTCGTGGGCAATTATGTACAAAGTCACAACAGTGATGCTAGAAAGCTCCAGGCATCTTCACCAGATTTTGCTGGCCATTAATCCAACAGAAGGCTGCTAATGGCATCTGATTGCTTTCTTTGTGCTACTGCTATTTAAGGCCACTCTGAAGGGCACAAACTCTTCCCTATTATACAATGTGAGATTCAGGCAAAATTATAACCCTGGGTTTCAGAAGGATGAGTTCTCAAAATGACAATAAGCTAACAAGATGTGAACTTTATTTTTTAAGTCTTCAGCCGTGAGCTGGAAAGGAATCAACTCTTGAAAAGCAAGGATCCCTGATCATAAATGAAATATCATCTAGATAGAGGGGACGAAAAATTCACCCATGGCATTCCATTACTAAAAACCTTTACAACAACACTGTGGTGATGAACCTTTCCCATTGCAAAGGTCTATTGCACTGCAGCTCCTGCACATCCACCCAGCATCCCTGCACATGGAAAACTGCACAGCATGCCCTGGGAATTTCAGGACATGCGAGTGTGCAGCGGAGGTTTTTAATATGGGTCAGAAAGAGATACGCCAGCACAGGAAAATGGGCAGCCAGAGGTGTCCTTTACTTCATCCATGCAAAGAGAGCTCCTGGAGTAGGCCCAGGGGTGGGTGACACAGATGATGGAGGGACTGGAGCATCTCCTGTACAGAAATGCTGAGGGAGCTGGGGCTGTTCAGCCTGGAGAGGAGCCCCAGCTGAGAGGCATCCTCAGCCCTGGCTGTCCCTGGCTGTCCCTGTGTGCAAGGAGGGTCAGAGCAGGGCCCAGGATCTGCTCCAGGCCCAGCAATGGCACCAGAGCCACAGACAGGGACTGAGCCCAGCAATTCCCCTGCACAGGAGGCACAACTTCTGCCCTGGGCAGTGTCCCAGCCCTGAAACAGAGAGGGTGTAGAGTCTCCCTCCCAGGGGATATTCCAGATCCTTCTGGATACAATCCTGTGCCCTGTATTGTGAGATGATTCTGCTGGAGCAGGGATGTGGCACCAGATTGACTCCCTCTAGTCCCTTCCAAACTTATCCAGTCTGGGATTCTGGGATCCTGTGAACCAGAGAACCAGACAAACCAGGTCCAGCTGGGCAAACTTTCAACATCCAGAACTGGTATCAAGTTTATGAGGCTTTCAGTCCATCCTTGGGGTGAAGGACCTTTAGTGTGCTCATGCAATGGCTCAACCCTGGCTACGGCAAGTTATTATTATTTGTTCCCTTCCAGCAAAAAGAAGACAGATAGCTCATTGTCTGACTGGGAAAGGCCTCACACGACAACCCACAGCCACTGACTGTGGGAATTGCCCAAGTGTTGGCCTCACATTAAGAGGCAATAGATCTTTCTCAGAGTCTGGAGAGTCATCTATTATGAGCAGAAGCAGAGCCAAGCTGTTGGGGGAGACAAGGACTCTGCTTATCTTCACACTTAGGCAGCTCCTTACAGCCTCAGGGAAAGAGATCACCTGACTCAGAAAGGATGGTGTGCATCATTTTAGTCACCAAAGAGATGTACCTAAAGACAGTGATGTCAAAATTGTGTCACTCAGCAAGTGACACACTGCCTGCCTTCCTGCCTGTCCCCAGGAGGGACTAAGTCAGAATCCCAGCATAGTCTCTCCTGCCCTGCATAAGGAAAACTCAGGGGGAAAAGCTGGAAGAGGGTGGGAGGGTACCTGGGAGTCAGACGCACAAACACAGATTTTTCAGCCAAACTGAAAAATCCCCCATCCTATGGAACCACTCCAACACAGGACAAGGCTAGGAATAATGACTCAGCTTTGTCCAGATCCCTTAAAAACACGCTGAAAACACATTCTAAAACACCTATGAAATGGTTTGGTTTATACAGGCTAGTGAATATCTAAAGGGAAATCTAACCAGCTTGTACCACAGGCAAGTCAAACACAGTTTTTCATTTGGCTTGCAGTCAAAAAGAAGATCAAATGATGTACCAAATCCTACCTTCACAAGTACACAGGACAGCAGTGTGGCTGAGAGCAGAATTTGATTGGAAAAAAAAGGAGTGAACTGGCCATTCCAATCCCTGCTGCGAGCATTCCTGATTAACACCAGCTGATACTTTTAGAATAGTAGGTCTGAGGATTAAAGTATTATGTAGGCTGAAAACACTACGTCACATCTCTAAAATTACTTTGTATCATTTAATACTCTGCATTCTATTAGGCTCAATTCCTAGGTCCACAATCAATAATGAGAACCTCCACCTCAAATCCAGATAATGTTTAGGGTTACTCACTTACCCTCAGAGGCTTCTATAAGAGATTTTGCCTCCAACTCTACTTCATTATATTTTTTCATTTGTTTTCTTCAAATCCTACCTTAATGGTTTCTCTGTGAACCAACAGAATGTCCCATATGTAGATTAAGGAGAACTACTATTTTTGTTTTACTCTGATAGTTCTTAACAGAAAATAGTAATGCAATTTCTACTCCCTCAAATATCTAAGCTCCAAATAATACATTATACAAAGAAAATTGCATTCCAAAAAAAAACCCCAAAAAACCCCCAAACAAACCAAAACAAAAAACCACACAAACCAAAACAGAAACAAAACACAAAACAAAACAAAAACAAACAAAACAAAAAAAAAAAAAACCACAACAAAATCTACTCAGATGCTAAAGTTGATGATCCAATGTCCTCTCTTCACATGTTCACCTTCCAGAGTTCAGGCACCAGATTGCTTTACCTGTCACTGCTCTGTTTATTGCAAATAGGAGGAAAACAGTTTTCTGGATGTCACATTATACAGAAAGACTTCAAAAGAAAAGGCATATTATATTAAAAGTGGCAAATAAAAAAATCTGATTAATGCTCTATGCGTATATCATTATTATTATATATAATATAATTGTATGTTACATCTACATCTAATTAAGGATATATTCTGTGCTTTTTCTGAACCAAAATTTATAAAAAATTAAGTCCAGCTTGAAATGTGCCCTGGGCCTGTACAGAACATGACTGTGGTGCATAAAAGCCAGAGTTCTTCTGATAGAATATTAGCTCTCTCTTGGTGATAGATCTGTAGAAAAGCTGTTCAGAAAACACGTGCTATAAACAGCAGAGGAGAGCAGGCATCTCTGGAAAAGTTGTTTTTTAAGGCAGCTAGTCAGGCAAATCAGCCCTTGGGTGTGCTCATCAGCCCCACTCACTCCAGAGACTGCTTAAATTATCAGTTTAGATATGGCAACAGGTTGACAGAGGGGATTCTGCCCCTGGGCTCAGGTGAGAGCCCACCTGCAGAGCTGCCCCAGCCCTGGCTCCAACAGCACAAGGAGCTGGAGCTGCTGCAGCCAGTGCAGAGGAGGCCACGGAGATGCTGCCAGGGCTGGAGCCCCTCTGCTCTGGAGCCAGCCTGGCACAGCTGGGGCTGCTCAGCTGCACAAGAGAAGGCTCCAGGGACACCTCAGAGCCCCTGCCAGGGCCTCCAGGGGGGCCTGATAAAAGAGATGGAGAGCAATTTTTTATAAGGACAGATAGTGACAGGACAAGACAAATGGTTTTAACCTAAAAGATGAATGATGTAGATGAAATGTTAGGAGGATATTCTATCTTAGTCACGTAGTTTTTGTAAAGAAGCTGGAACTCTGATCTCATCACGGGATCTCAGAATGGTTTGGGCGGGAAGGGACCTTGAAGCTCATCCAGTGCCATCCATTGTCACAGGCAGGGACACCTTCCACTATCCCAGGTTGCTCCAAGCCCTGTCCAACCTGACCTTGGACACTTTCAGGGATCCAGAAGCAGCCACAGCTGCTCTGGGCACTCTGTGCCAGTGCCTGCCCACCCTGCCAGCCAGCAATTCTTTCC
Source organism: Camarhynchus parvulus (assembly GCF_901933205.1). Classification (NCBI taxonomy): domain Eukaryota; kingdom Metazoa; phylum Chordata; class Aves; order Passeriformes; family Thraupidae; genus Camarhynchus; species Camarhynchus parvulus. The sequence continues at coordinate 68,008,433 of NC_044601.1, forward strand.
CAATATCCCATCTGAATCCACCCCTGCCACAGGCAGGGACAATTTATGCAAGGCAGGAACTTATGGTGATCCTCTATTCCTACTCAGTGCCATCTGGAGAAGGCCCACCTGAAACTGTGGCAGTTTGCTCAGAGCCTTTTCCAGTGACGGTCTGCGTGTGTCTCCAAGGAAATTCCACAGTTCCTCCTAGCAGCCTGTTGTAATGTTGAATGAATGCTCCCACTTAATAAATTTGCCTTGAAATTTAAACTTTAGTAAATTTTCTCAGGATGGATTTTCTTTCCTTTTCTATCTATCTATCTATCTATCTATCTATCTATCTATCTATCTATCTATCTGTCTGTCTGTCTGTCTATCTATCTATCTATCTATCTATCTATCTATCTATCTATATTTCAGTGAAAAAAAAACATATAAAAATAGTTTGATTTGTTGCCCAGAAAATCTGGTGTATTCCAGGATCATGAGCAATTTCCTTTTAGCCCTAAGTAAACCTTTTTTTTTTTGTTCAGATATTGAAAAGTACTGATATTAATTTACCTTACTTATAATGTCTCTCATTCTGTTCCAGGCCTTGAGAGATAGCCAAAGCTTAGGTGAAAAGCAGTAGGAGTCATGTCACCTGTGCTAAGCTCAATCTTTTTTGCAAATAACAACAGTCCTGGGGGTTTTGGTGATTTTAATTCAGGAGCATAGGCCACCAGAAGCTGTGAATTACTTCAACATATAACACAGCAGTATTTTTTTTCATCGTTAAGAATAAAACCTTCTTGCCAAACAGATCTACTGAGGTGTGAAGTGGACAGGCATCTGCCCTGCTCTTAATCTGCTCTTTGAAACTGATATTTTTCTCATTAGCTGCCTAACTGGGAAGGGTATCAGTTTCAACTGCAGGTCCAGGAAGCTGCCCATGCTAAGAAAATTTCACCAGCTGTCAGTCTTATTTCAAAAATTTAGTTATCCATTGAACTTGAGGTTCTTAGTTTATGAAGAACTTGAGTTTATGAAGAACTTCTTATGAAGAACTTGAGGTCCTTCATTTATGGTTATCTTTACATCAATAAGTACGAGCATATCCATCCACTAAAACTGCATGATTCTGCAGTTCTTTTCAGAACAGAATGTTGCATGCTTGAAATGTCGTAAATAACATTACTTAAGCAAGGATAGACAATTGCTCAACAAAAGTCCCTTACTAGGACACTGAAAAATATATCAGAATTTAAATATTTAAAGTAATAGAGTTTTAGAATTAACTGGAAAATTAGTATTACTGAAAAAATAAGAAAGCTCTTTAAAAGATAGCATTTGATAGTTTGGGAGCTACAAAATATTGACAGCTTGCCAGGATCACATGGAACATGCATTCCCCCCAACAAAGATGGTCACACATCATTTTTACTTGCAAAATCATTTACAAGATATTGACAGGAGCAGCAGCAAAACAGAACTGATAACTGAGCACACAGTTCTCACATTGCCAGGAAAAACAGGCCAACAGCTATTTCCTTCTCAGATCTCAAGCTGGGATATATATAACTGAGTTCACAAACCAGAAATTATCATCTGCCCAGTCTTAGAGGTTCAAAATGTGGCATTTTGCTGAAACTACACAACTAGCTAAGAACACCAAAAATATTATTAGCATTTAAACTTGTCACACCAGAATTTCAGACTTTAAAGGTCAAAGACATTAGTGTGAGATTTCACTTCTGAAGTTGTACCTCTCTTCCTCTTCTTGGAAAAGGGAGAAGGAAACTCCTTGATGGCTCCACATCCTTGCTGGTAAGACCCAGAGAGACTCAGTGGGAACACTAGTGAGGTGGGATTTTTGCACTAATTAAAGTTAATTTTCCTAATAGAGACGGCATTGAGTTATAATCAAAAAAATTAAATATTTTACAGCATGTCCTAATACCCAAATAGCAAGAATCACATTCTTGAGAGTTTTGTAAAGCAATTGCATCCTGTTTCTTTGGGAAATAATTGGAAAGTTAATAAATAAACACTAAGAGTTAGAACTGATAATGATGGGCAAACACAATAAAAAGTAATTTTCTTGTTCTGTGACTCTGAATCCTATTAGAGCAATTCACCTGCCCTGCATCACCTCCTTTGGCTCACTCTTTCCCAGAAATGAACTATTGATTACACCTCTAGTCTGTCATTTTCAAGTGACCTAGCAAGCCTCCCACACACCAATTTAAAAAATAGTTTCCAAGTAAAAGCTGTTCTGAAAATGAGGTAGACGTAAATTCATCAAACCCAATAAAAAAAAGGAGGCTATTCTAATTCAATCCTATAACAATATGTTCTTTGGAAGCTCTACACAGTTAGACTTGAGCTATCTGGGAACTCTGTAACAACTTAAGCTTGTCCCTCTCTTCTTGCATGGCTCCCCAGGTGCCATCCAAAGCCCCCTACCAAGGGTCAGAGAATGAACAATTGACTTATTTTATGAGACAGGCTGCTTTCCATTTTTCCAAGGTTTGTTTCCATGTAAATCCTGGAGCTCTGAGGCTCCTGGGTGCACCTACTTCATTGCATTCACTGCAGTCAGTGATAGATCTGTAGCTATCACAAATCCTTTTCATCTTGGGCAACTTGGTATTTTCAAAGCACTTCCATGTCCTATGAGGGAAGATGCTATATAAATGCAAATACTGACTATTCCCATTTTATCATTTTTTCTGACAAGAAAACACTGCTGCTTTTCAATACTTTAAAAAACACTTATGCCTGAAACATGAGGTTAACTCCTAAAAGTAAGTTAATATTAAAGTAAACATAATAAAAGCCAAGAATAAAATCACTCTGCAAAAGCAGAGATTTAGATTTGGAGGAAACTAAGACTGGTGGTCAAACATCCCTTTGTTCCTTAAACAGCTTAATCTAAAAAAGTTGCAGTCTTTCAAAACCATGATTCATACACATATTGATATGCCCTAGAAATATCAGAGTTATTCTAGAAACAGGTTTAGGTGCTTCTGTACATTGACTTTAAAGCAAGCTTATTTGGTGTCTGTCTGAAATTTGGATAATTTTTGAGCAAAAAATCTACTTGTTTGGTTACTGTTGATTTAAAATAATACAAATAATTAGTCCATCAAATCCTTCAAACCGATGTACCTGTGGAAAAGTCTTCTGAGAAGGGAGCTATGTGCATAACCCTCCTGTCAAACAGCGCTGAGCACAGGGCCAGTGGGTGGCTGGGGAGTCATTATGTTCTTCAAAATAAAGCTGTAATAGGCCGTGGGTGCTGCGTCATCCCTCTGGAGTGCAATTAATTGCAATTACTGCAGCCTCTGTTTGTGACTTCTGACACACTTGCAGGGATAGCTGAGTATTCTCCTTTTGCCCATGAAACAGGCTGCATTTTGTCTGTTGTGTTTTATCTGATCTGCTCCTGGTCCATCTCGTTTTTTGTTGTTGTTGTTGTTGTTGTTGTTGTTGTTGTTGTTGTTGTTTTTTTTTTTTTTAATCTTGGCTTTTGTCTTTCTCTCTGTTCCATGACGTCTCTGCACCCTTGAAAACCTTGCATGCAATTAGAGCGTGTAATGGCAGAGAGGTGCAGTGCTGCTATCAGCCTCCCCTGCACGTGATGGAGAGATTTATTACCACAATCTCCCAGCAAACTGGTGGGAAGTAGATAATAGATCCTAGGTAAGAGATTTACTTGAAACCAGAGAACAATATCTTAATTATCTTTCTCCAAGGACAGAGCCAGTGTCACATTTGTGGGGTCAGGTGCCAAGACACCGGCTCCTTCTCCTCCCATCTCCACCCCACACAGGATCACCTGCCTGCTATTTGGTTTGATGGGGTTCTGCATAAGCTGCAGCCTCAGCAAACACCCTAAGCACTCATCCCTGAAAACTCATGCTCGTGCTCAAATGAACATTTCTTTGATTAACTCGGTAGCATCTGCACAGTGCTCAAATTCTATTTAGGTAACACAGGAGAAAACACCCTACAACCCCACAGAAATCATGTTGAGGCAAATCAGCTCTGAGTCAGATTAAATAGGACTTAATTTGACTTCTGATTTGTTTACACTTCATCACACAGCCAGTCTCCATTATGATCCCTCTTTCTTTCCTACTTCTACAATTTCACACCATTCTCTTAACATATGAAACTATTATTAGAATTATTCAAGTACTCCGAGGATTTTTTGGCAACTCCGTTACCTGCAGGTGTTAGCAGCTTGCTACCACATCTAAAGGAAGCAACCTAAGTCCACGGTGAAGTTCTGTACATAATTGCAAGAGATCTTTAGCTTTCAGTTCCCCCTCCCATAGCACGCATGCATCTTACAGATGTGCCATGCCTGCATCTGAACTCCCACTTCCTGACATAACAAGGGTATTTTGCTTTAGAGAGAAAAATTACCATTTGAAAAAACTTAATTCCTTTGTGTTTGGAGTTGACTCACAGTTTTTAACCCAGCTTTCAGATTAATGCAGATGGCTGTGGAGCCGGGTTTCCCGTAAAACTCGTGGGAATGGGTCAGAAACGTGCCGAGCAGAGAGCAGCACATACCCTCTGCAAGAAATCCAGCCAGACTAGGAGAGCAGCGGCAACCTGGCGCTTTGCAATCAAATTGCCCCTTAATTTACTGTGACTGCTTATTTACCTTCCACACATGCTGTGGCTGCCCTCCTATTTTGCCAGGCTGCCCCTTTCTCTGTGTTTCTCCTCCACTGTCACTCACGGGCTCCTCCGGCTTCTCTGGCTCTTTGGAGCACGGGTTGTGCCCCTCTTCCCTCCCGGATCGTCGAGCCAGATCCAGCCTTCACCTCTGCATCACGGGCAGCTTCCACCAATGCTGGATTTCAGCTTCCTCCTGATGTCAAGTTTCAGCCCAGCCCACGGCTCTTGCATCATGAGCTGGAAAACCCTCCTATGCTCCAGACTTTGCAAGGGATGTTTGCAGAGAAGCAGCAGTTTTATTCACTCTGTGCTTGATGCCCCATTTCTTTTGCAGCTTTCCTCTCTTATGTGACAAGAAACAGCTGTTTGTGTTGAGGGAAGCCTCTTTCTTGAGCTAAATCCCCTTCCTTTTCTAGAAACAGATCTCTCAGTTACTCCAGTGGGACTGAAATCCCCTGAAGTCAATAAAACTTCTCAAAGGAGCATTTCTCCTATCAGACTTTATTTTCATATCCATAAGAAACATTTAAACCATTTTTAAAGGGGATTATTTCTCTCAAAATAACATGATTCTAAATCTAAAATTTTAAATCCATGCAACTTTTTTATGTGCATGAGTGCTAAAAAGAAAAAAATAAAGAAAAAAAAGGAAAAAAACCAAGGAAACAAGGGGCAGAGGGTGTGCTGGTGAAATAAATTACCTGCATAACTTTTAGTTAAATGCTGGATCTACAGGGTAGTCCTGCAAACCACCTCATGAGCAACTGGATTCAAACACAGACCTGTTTGGGGCCACTCAGTTATGTATAGTGGCAGCACAAAACAGGTTAAAATTTTCAGAATCTGGGTTATTATCTTAATATCTGATTGAGGCCAGGACTGACTGCTGCTGTTTGTTTAACACACTGCACAAAGCATTTTTCTGCTCCTGCAAAAAGCCTCGGGTGCAGATCTGCAGCGAGACTGAGCACTCACAGCAGATTGCTGATGACTTCTGGAGAAATGTCCCTGCCTTATCAACTCTACATCACATTTCGCACCGCAAATTGCATTTGAAGTTTTAAAGCTGGATGAATGTGTGAGCTTGATTACAGACATTCATGCAGATAAGATTGTGGAAGAGAAGTTACATTGCAGGACTACACCCTTTCTCATACAATTCCGTGCCAGATCTCTGAAATTCTGTAGCAGACCTTTGCAGTTCTGTAATAATTTAGCAGTTTACTTGACTTAAAAAGCAGCTGGAGAATGTTTTTTCCAAGCTCTGAACAACTCGCCCTGTTTAAATCCACCACTAAATCTGGACTCTGACTCAGTGAAATTAATGGCTGTACGATATTCCAGCTTTCACAACTCTCAAATCAGATATATTTGCAGGATTCAATGGGATATGCAGGAATAGGAGGGATAAAATTTTGTTTCCTCACATGGAAAAGGCAGTAAAAAGAAAGTGAGAACAATGTTTTCACCCAGTCTCGAGGATCAAGGAGAAATGGCAAGTTCAAACTGAGTATCTCAGGAGTGGGAACTCACAGAGAGTTTTATCCCAAGGAAACAAAGCAGATCAAAAGGCTTTGGTTTCAGAAATGCTGTAAATGTGCATGCACGGGCTACTGAAGAGATCTGCTGCTTCTGAGCAGCGAAGATGAGGTCCCACTGCTTCCAAAGGATATTGTTATCAACACAGCAGGGTCCACTGTCACTTTCAGAAAACCTTGCTGCCTTCTTTTACTCTGGTTGTGGAGCAGCACCCTGACCCCAGAGAAAAAACATTAAAACACAAAATACAACAAACACTCAGCACATGGAGAGTGCTAATAGAGAACACACTGAGAAAGCAAGATGATGCTGCCACTTTGCTACTAATGCCACAAATGGCATTGTCATAGACGCTGCCAGCTCTGCTCTGCTCAACATTTAAGAAATAAAAGAAATTTTTCTGTCAAGAACACAGCGATGATGATGATGATGATGATGATGATAATAATGAAACCCAAATTCTTCAACCAGCATACAGAGGCACAACTGCAGCAGGGCAGATAAACAATCTGATGGGTGCTCCATGTGCCCCACTGACAAGGGGTGACACTCACAAGTCACTGCCTGGAAGTACAACTCGGATTACAATCAATAAGAGAATCTGCAGTATTTGCTTTGCGTCTCTACTTGTTTTGTGAGTTTCAGTCAGTTTGCATTACTGTGCATTTTCATCCCCTGGGGACAACAGGCATGAAGGAGATAAGGTAAGAGGAGTAAAGGAAGAAGTGAGATGGAGGCACAGCTAGTTTTTAGGAGTATAGTGAACAATTCAGTATTTTAGGGCTGTCACAGCCATTCTACAACCACACTGCAAAGCTGGCAGTTACAGCCTTGCCCAAACAGGCATCCACAATTTCCTTTCAGCCCGGCTGCCAAACATATCTTGAGGCTTCTAAATGTTTGGGTTCCACAGGGTGGAAACCTAGTGTAGAAATACCGTCCATGCAGGGAACCTTGTGAGAAGTTCTTTTTGCTCCAAGAGATTTTCTGCAGACAGAAATCATGGAGGGCAATAGCCTAATAGGCTTTTTAATAAGGACTGCACAATGGAAGTACCCACAGTTAAAATAGAAGTAGGAGTTCTAGAGATAAGAATTTTTGGAGAGATGTAGCACCCCTACATCTTCAGAGTAGGAGGCAGTCATTAAACTGCATATGATTCCAGATGAACTTCCCTGCATGAGTTTCTTATTTAAAAACTGCCCTGTGCCCAAGATTTATGCCTTTTTCCCCAGAAGCCACGAGCAGCAGCCTTCCTCAGAAACAGTACTGTGTGCTGACCTGATACTGAGGTAGGAGACTGAAACAAATACAACTGCTTCTGCTTTTTGCCATAATCTCTGATTACACACGTGTCCAAAGCGTTTCACCACATCCCACAGGAATTAAGGCCCTGGGGATGCAGAAGCTTGCTGCGCAGTTCTTGGCATGCCTGGCCAAGCAGAGGGGAGCAGGATGACAGGCACTGAGGCAGTGCTAAAACTTCAGCAGCAGCATCATAGCCTGAAGAGTGTCCTGAGAAACTTGAGCAACAAACAATAAATTCCAAAATGCAATACTTCCCAAGCAATCAACTCCAAGGGTAGGAAGGAAACAATAAGACCAAGCCAGCTGCAGGTCAGTGTCATTGCAAGGGCAAAAAACTGCCTGAGGACCAGCATTGTTTTCTTTCAAGATGGGGAAAGGTTCCTTCTAGAATTTCAGCATCCTAAAGTCTCCATGAAGGCTGGTGAAATCCAAGCCTCTGCAAACTCTTCAACATTGTAAAAGTGGTTCAAACAACTAGTGAGAAAAATTTTCATACCTTTTCTCTTTTTCTTCTCGGGCTTCTCCAAAGTGGGATCTGATCTTACAGGTAGGTTTGAAGATAGAGGAGCACGCTATACCTAGCCACAAACAGAAAAGCTGAATACACATCAGAACAATCATATTTGCCAGAGAAGACAAGAGAAGGAAAATTCACAGTCAGAACTGGAACACTATTGCACCATATGCTTTCCAACAGCCAAGAACAACAGGGGCCCTGCACAATCCTTGCCTTACTGCACCCTGTTGTATTTCCACCTGGAAAGACATATGGCAGTGCCTAGGAGAGAAAATGTTCCTTTTTCTTTTTTTGTTTTCCTAATGTTAATGTTATTTCCCAGCTTTAAAGGAACATTTGATTATGAAACATGCTCAGACCAAAGATTAAAAAATCTTCCTATCTCTTCCCACTAATTACAAAAACAGGTCCATTGGCCTGCTGGTATTATGACCAAATGAAAATTTGAAGGCATGGCTTGGATACTACTTTTTGTTATGCATCACTGACAAAATTGCCTGCTCTGCAGAAACCTGGTGCCTCACAGTTATGGCAGGGATGCTAAAAATTGTCCTGGAAGTGTAACCTTACAAAAATCATCCTTCTGCCTATGAAATGAAAAACACTGCTTTGTAAAGAACTGACCAGGAGCAAACATTCAGCACAGCAAGAGTCGCTTTTACCCATAATTACAGTCAGTCTTAAAATGCCATTTTTTACTCAGAGCACATTCAACATTACAGGAACTTACTCATGACTGCTGCTGGGCGAGGGAAGCAGTAGTTATGTTAAAAGATGTAAGAATAAGAAACCACACAAAAAGCTCTTATAACTACCCTCTCATCACTTGGGTAAGTAGAAATATTTTAACAGTGATTTTATTGTAGCAGTAATGCTTTTCACCTCCTTTCACAGTACCTCTGAAAGAGGTATGTTGATCACTTCTGCTAGAAGAGGGCTATATCTAAAAGAAAAACCTGCATAAAATTGATTATTACAAGTCTCACCACCCCATACCTCCACTGGGTATGAGAGGAATATTGTGAAACTCTGTAATTATTTCACCAGCCTTGATTAATATAATTGTGAAGGTTGGTCCACCTCTCTTTAGTGAGGTTACCCTTCCTCTGGCCACCCCAAACTTAGCCCTGTGACATTCTCTGCCTCAAAGGGGCACATCTGCCTTAACAGGCTGTGACCAGAGATTGCCCCAGGCACCTGATCCAGCTGGGCTTCCAAGTGACTATTCCTCCATCACAGATTTCAAAGTGTTCACAGTGGTTTTACAGTGAGTCACAGAATCATTCAGGTTGGCAAAGACTTCCAAGACCATGGAGTGCCTGCTGTGCCCGATCCCCACCTTGTTACCAGCCCAGAGCACTGAGTGCCATGTCCAGGCCTTCCTTGGACACCTCCAGGGATAGGGACTCCAACACCTCCCTGGACAGCCCCTTCCAATGTTTAACAACACTTTCCATGAAGGAATCCCTCCTGCTGTCCAACCTGAGCCTCCCCTGGCCCAGCCTGAGGCTGTTCCCTCTCCTCCTGTCCCTGTTCCCTGGGAGCACAGCCCGACCCCCCCAGCTGTCCCCTCCTGTCAGGAGCTGTGCAGAGCCACAAGGTCCCCCCTGAGCCTCCTTTGCTCCAGGCTCAGCCCCTTCCCAGCTCCCTCAGCCTCTCCTGGGGCTCCAGCCCCTTCCCCAGCTCCGTTCCCTGCCCTGGACACGCTCCAGCCCCCTCATGCCTTCCGTGAGCTGAGGGAACATGGCTGCTGGGCCTAGCTCAGGCTGGGAGCTTTCACTCTTAATCTCTTCATTTCCTGAAAAAAAAAGTCTCATTAATTCCTTGGATACTTCCAGCCCTGTGCACGAAGGTTCCCCTGTGACTGCTCATTCCTGGTGGAGCATCCTGGATGCCTGCTGAGTCCTGATGGGCCTTGCTCAGGACAGGCTCCCTGCCCGGCCATTTTGGCCCACACTGCTCCTTTCAATCCATTGGAGGACACATCCTGCTCCCAATAAACAGGTGTGACCTTCCCAGTGCAATTTGGCAGATGTTCCCAATATACCAAAGGCTGAGCGGTAGCCCTTATTGAATACACTGTAGGAAATCTGCCTGCGTCCTTCCTGTAGCAGAAAAACACTTAATTCCTTGTGCTTTCCCTTCTTTTTCACTGTCTTTTGAAACCAGAATTGAATGAACACTAAAATGTATCCCTTTTGAATCTTTGATAACATAGAACTACTTCTACATCCATTTCACTATATTGAACATTATAATTAAAAATAATCATACATAATTGTAAAATATATTATAATAATAAATTATTTTAAGATAAGGAAGCATTGTTAATTTCACTCACAAGCAGGGACCTTTTGGCAAAGAAATTATGTAAATTTTCAGTAATGTCTTCCATTTATTTCCCAAATGTAGTGAGATGCCTTTTAATGAGGCCAGCCTTAAACTCTAAATAAGCTTGGATGAGTTACCTACTTATTCATTTGGTACAGGCAGACAAGCAAGTGTGTTTCACTAGCACAAATGATCACACAGTCCATTTCAAATTTACACATAATTATCTTTGCTTAGCACTCTTTTTCTTACAGCTTTTCAAAAACAGTCATTTGGGGGCAAATTGCTTAAAATGACAAGAGCAATCCCACTGATTTAAGGAGAACTGAATAAACGCAGCAGATTTTGAAGATCATATGTGCTGCTTTTATGTGTTAGAATTAATATCAGATGTTCTCACACAGCATCCAGCGAAGGAGCGGAAATAATATCATGTGGCACGTCCTTCTTGTCATTCAGTCACAACACATCACAGGCATGCAAGAAGCTGAAATGCCTTCCTGAAGTGCCTGTCTCTCTCCATCCCTAAGTAAGGCCTCCAAGGAAGATATCCCTGTCAAATGCCTCATATTTTGTGAGGGGGACAGAGGTTATTCTGAAGTGAAGGCACAATCCAAGGAGATTGCTTGACTGTAGCCAATGCATAATTTAAAAAAAAAGGTTTCATCAAAAAAACCCCAGCAAAATAATTCACCAGCTTTTTGATTAATACCTTTAAAGGACTAGCGAGCTGTTAGGAAAAAGCCTCTACTAGGGAAAGAAAAGTTAAAGTCACACTTAATCTATATTGCCCTGATTATCAAGATTAAATTAAGTTATATGTTCAAAGGTTCAAACACACATGCTGCTTGAGGCAACAGATTTCCAAAAAGGAAAAAAAAAAAAGACTATGGCAACAGATTAGGGAAACTTTCAGAGCTACCCTGGGAAAAGCCCAAATGCTTGAGGTTTAAATTATCTGCTTTTCAAAGATTATTAAGCCAAACAACTCCAATTTACAACTAATACATTTTTCTTTTCCCACTCCTGAAAATCAAAAATTTTAGACTTTTACTGCTCTGTTCTTTTACTGGCATCAGTTATGCAGATTTTCTAACACTGTGTTGGTCAGGTACCTTTTTGTTCCCATGAACTTATCCATCATTTTATTCTCACGGAGGTGTTGTAAAGCAGAAGATTTACAATGCTATTTTGGATATTTTTGAGGTAAATAATTTGAGTATTTTGAGAGACAGCACTTCCTTGATGAGAAACCTGCAGGATTGCTCCCTGACAGTATGTGAATTACCATCTGAAAAGAAGCTGTTGCCCCCATCAGATATCTTACAACAGTAAAATATTTTGTTGTAGATTGACTTAGTAAAAAAGTTATGAGTCTTTTAGTTCTCATGCATCATTACTAGAAATACAAACAGGTAATATACTGAAATGTGGATAAATCGTCTGTCTTCAGAGGATCCCTCAGAGTTGTTATTTGTAGGTACAGAGAAACACAATTGGTAAATGAAATAAACAGGCTGCAGATTGATCTCTGTTAACTGCAGTGCTTAAATAATGCAAATGAAAAAATACTGCAAATCAGAACATATTTTAGTCAATGCATTTGATTTACAGAATAAAATATGTTTTCAGCTAAGGCTGTGGCATTTTTATCCAGGGAGGGTTCAAATTTGAATTTTTCATGGCAAAGTCAACTGTGCAGGTGAAGGCAGGCTTGAGCTCTTCAGATGTACTTGGAATTCTCAAGATCTGAGGAAGCACCGATGTGGAAACTACAGAGTAATGATGATTGAGTTGTCTTCTGCTTGGCTACTCTAGGTGATAGCCAGGGAGGGTCCTGCCTGTCCACACAAGCCCATGTACCAGTAAACTTCAGAAACACCCATCCTCTAAGCCACTGAATGTTACCAAAATTTATCTGAATAGACAAGGTGTGGAAAACCAAGTACTCCATGCACTATAAAACAAGGCAAACCCATCTATCTGAATTGAATAGAAAGTAGAACCTAGACCAAAATGAAATGCATGGGAAAAATCTGAATACATGCATGAGAAAGGGTGGATCCAGGGCAAAACAGGGTAAGTGAAAACGTATTAAAACTCTGAGAAACACTGGACACAGGAAATGGTTCCCCCCATCCCATCATGGCATCTCCTGCCGCACATGTGGTAACAAGCAACTTTTTAACTGTTCCAATAAATGTTACTCAATAAGGGCTCTGGGTCTTTGTACCCTCTGTACAATGTGATAAAATACTGGGTGCAGTTTGAACCTACTTCTCCTCGTGAAGCCTCAGCTACCCTTTGACAAACCTCTCTTTTCAGCATTTTTCAATCCTCCAGAATTGCTGTCCTGCTCTTATTTACAGTGCTCTAAACACAGAACAATTGATCACTTACACAGAATCATTTTAGACTCTCCTCCTAAGCAGACCCCAGCATATTAAAGAAATCAAGTCTGGCAGAAGGCAAGCACAAAAATAATGTCTCTTCAATTTCCCTTCTGCCTTTAAAATGTGTGCTGAATTGCACACAGCTCTTTCATTCTGCAGGAACAATTTACATGATTATATTGATTGAAGATACAGCCAGGAGGGGGTTCAGTACAGCACTCTCCTCATCCAGGGCTGAAGGCGATGCTGTGGAGGAGAGAATAAGGACAGTAATTGCTCCAGAAACACAAAAGACCATGCTTCTAGCAAAAAAAAACCAAAAAAAAAAAACCCAACCAAATGTGGGAAGAGGGACGGTTAGAACCTGTAAGAAGGTTTTTGTAGGTAAGTAACAAACTGAAAGACAATTTGTGGAAGAGCTGTCATTTTTAAATGGAATTGAGGTCGTACAAAGAATAAAATGCCCATGAAAATGGCATGCCAGTGTACACTGGGTGTTTTCTTCCAGGAAGCTGTTAGCTTGGAAATTTTTCAACACTTCTCTAAGCTTTGTTTTCCTGCACAGATTGGCGTAAATTGGAAAGGAAGAAAAGGCAGAGGAAAATAAATTTCAGTTATATGTACAGGACTGTGTGTGAGCACCAGCTCAGCAAAATGGTCCAAAAATTGTGTACTTAAATGCACACAGACCCAAGGAAAAGCTGGTTTTGTTACCAGACATCAAGTCTTCAGAAGGAACTGTTCATGCTGACAAAGAACTGTGCACAGAGCTGAAGTTCAGACTGCACAAGCAGGGCCCTTACAAGTGCTGCTCATCTCTTCAGAACAAAACAACAGCACTTTCCCTCTGCTGTGACACAACCTGCTTGTTTAAAGGAAGCTATTTAATGTCTGCTTCATAACCCCTCAAAGATAAGCTGAAAGAAAAATGCGCCTTTGGGCAGGATAAGCTTGGCAGAGAAGTGACTTGTGAACATTTCCTCTTGTCCAGGGGAGGGAGATGAACAAAGGAGCCCTTCTCTTTCCTGGCAAGTAAAGGACTTTGGTTATTTAGATTATTTTGTCTTGAGTACAGGTGCTGACAAGGCATCAAACATGCTGGGTTTACAGCCTGCTCAACGTGAAGTTAATTGTCTGGCCAAACAAAGTTTGGAGCTCTCAGATCCAGCTTTTCCTCTGTTATGGCACTGCTTTGAGGAGCACGGTGCACCTAATACCTGCTTTTTAATAAAATGAACAATGCCCTTGAGGCAACACGTAATTTTGAACTCCAGACTGAGTATTTATGACCACTGAAATTGCTGTTTAATTAAAAAAAAAAATTCTGACGCTGCAGGCCAGAATTTCCACATTCCCACATTCTGATGCTCTCTGAATGTGTACTCTCGGTATTTTGTCATCTTAAACTTATGTAATCGTATTAAGTTTCATTCAGCTGAGCCAGATCCTGCAAGTTCTCCTTTGGCAGCTCTGTGGAAAGCTACAGCAGCATTTTACCATGCCCAAGGCTGACAGGTCCTATTAAAAAGGACCTTTCATTCTGTAGGGCTGATATAACCATTTAGCCCATCCACAGCCCTTCGTATATAATAATGTGCTTGATATTCATCTTGCCTGACCTTCAGTTCTTAGGAAGTATTCCTGTATAAATGTTCCCTTAGCTTGGTTCCTGAAGTTGGAGCTTTTCAGTGAAGCCATTCACACACTCACTCTGCGCTTGACAATTTAATTACCTAATATTTCTAAAAGGCGTTTTTGGATGAAAGTCTGTATTAGAAAAATGAAATGCTTTTATTACTTTAGTGCCTTCTATGACAGTGAGTTATTTTTAATGGGACTTGGTGTCATCCCTGCATTCCAACACGGAACTGATCAGTCATTTAACTCGTTTTTAAAGCTAACTAATGGGGGGTTATGGCACTGACTACCTGCTCCAAGCCAGGAATCAAAACGAAACATCCTCAGAGGGAAAACCTGCTACAAGAGGGGGCTCTTGGAGCAGAGCAGTGAACACCACAGCATGGAGTTGTGTCAGGGTAGGGTGAGGGTGGATATCAGGGAAAGGCTCTTGTCCCGCTTTAGGGTGAATTTTGGAAGAAACTTCCAAAGCGGTCTCTCTAGAAAGCAGATGTGAGCAGCCCATCATCCAACTCGTTTGGTAAAATATTTCCTTGGAGAAAAATGAAAAAAACTGTTTATTTAGTAAGCAAAGTATTTACAAGCATAAAAGATTAATATTAAACAATAAAGCCTCTTGCTGTTCTGAAGAGATGGCATATTTAGAAAGTTCTTTTTATGAGGTGTAGCTCAGCTTGCTCAGTCTCTTATCAGTCCCTCCTGCGCTGCAAAGTGCTGTGTCCCAGGCTCCAGTGGGCCACAGGTGTGATCTCCTGGTGTTCTCCTGGGCTTTCAGTCCAGAGCAGGTTTGAGAAAGTTCCAAGAAAAAGAAAAAAACACAGTCCAGGGAACTTCGCTGCCTCAGCTAGCTAAAAACTAACTAAAAAAAAGCAAAGGAAAGCTCTTTCCCGCTGTCAGTCCATGCTGAACAGAGCAGCTGTGTCTGCCCCTGGATTCCTGGAAGTGTCCAAGGCCAGGTTGGATGGGGCTTGGAGAAACCTGGAATAGTGGAAGGTGTCCCTGCCCATGGTGTTATAGGTAAAAGTTAAGTTAAATTAGGGTATAGTTCAATTATATTGTATTAATTATGTTATATTAATTGTATTATGTTAAAGAGGGGGGAGGGTTTATTAGAATGTGCTAGGAGAAGGGTCCAGGGTTTGGTGGAACAGTGGTCTGGCGCGGCAAGGTGAGGTCAAAGAGGGATTGGATGGAAGACCTGACCAATCATTCGAAGCCCTGCAGAAACGATTGGTCCAGAATGAACGGCGTTAAAGACCAGTGAGAAGCCTGGAAATGGACCAATCAGCATGCGGATCCAAAATGGACCTATCCTGGACTCAAAGGGGGCTATAAATAGGGGAAATGTGGTTGTCTTGGGGTTCTTCTTTTTGGATGTTTGTTTTTTATTGGGAAGATCTCAGTGCGCTTGGGGTTAGCTCACTGTTTTGTTTTTGGCTCGCTGTGTGGGTGCCTGGGCTTATCCTGGGTACTCCGTTCCTTGTAGCTATTTTAATAAATGAGAACCTCCTTCTCCGGAGAAAGTTTGGCCTCGTTCATATTCATAACAATGGCAGGGAGTGAGACTGGATGAGCTTTAAGGTCCCTTTCAACCCAAACCATTCTGGGATTCTCTGATTCTATCATTCTTTTAAATCACTGCAGTTTTCATAATGTGTCTCGCTCATTCTGAGCTTTTTTTTATTCTAGTGAACCAGTGAAAAACAGATGCTTGCGCACCTTTGCATTTCTTGAGAATTAATGCTATTAAAATTCTTTCCCTTCTTAATTTTTTTTCTCAAATTCTTGTAGTCTTTCCTTGTATTAATGTTACTTTTTATTGAAATGGACATTCTAGTTACCCATGTCCGCTTTTGTAAGTGCTCTCATATTTCTTTGGCTTTCAGGATATTTATTTCTGAGGTGAAGCATGTAATTGTTCAATCCAATAAGAATTTCATCACCTTTAAGAGGAAGAGATGCCTTGCAGAAGAAGTCTAGTTTGGAGGCATTACTGGCAGCACTGCAGTGTGAGCTACCAAAAAATGTCAGAAGTTAAAAGGAAGGAAGGTAATTTTCTGCCCATTCTGGCCATGAAACTTGGGAGTTTTGGAAAAAAAATGAAGTTCTGTTTTTAATAAAGTGGTGATATTTCTCCATTCTATAGATACTGCTTTCACCTCAATAATTTCTTGTTTGCTGGTTAAGGATCTTAACCCCTCTGCAGCAAGCACTTCATGGCAAGATACCTTTGATCTGGTTGCTGACTGACACAGCAGAACAGAAATTCTGTAACAGCTCTTCAATTAGAATAACATAAAGTCGCTGTTAATTTCTAATCTGAATACGTGTTTTCAATTGTATTTAAGACCAAAAAAAACTGTGCTGCTCGTGCTTTTCTCTCTTACAGAGCAGCACATGCCCAGGCCTGTTCTGGAATTTTGTAAATGAAGTGGTAAATAAAACGTTTGGAAGTGGACAGCATTTATTGATACATAATCCTGAAGTTCATGCCACGGGGTAACAACCAGCCCTGTTGAAGTAATGTGCTTGTGATGTTTACATTTAGAATTAGTGCAAACAGACATTTATAGAAGGCTTAAAATATGAAATAAAAATAAACAGCTATGGCCATCTCTGTTCCTTATCCCAAAAGAAAACCACAGTGTGGCCTGTGCAAATAATATGGTGGAAACTTAAAGCAAATGGAAAAAATGCAATTATCTTTGCTAGCTAAATATTTATTTGGCACAAATTTCAGTTGTACCATCATGAAAGTGTAAAATTAGGAAGAACAAAGAGCAGGTAGAGAGCGTTTTTCAACACTTAGGTATTTATTTGCATTATGAAACAAATGTACATAGCATACTTATGGAACTATACATAATTCTAGCTAAGAGTCTGGATTTTATATTATTTTAGCACAGCACAACTTAAAAAACAGGGAAAACTATAAAAGTAGAAAAGAAAAGTAGTGGTGCCATCTGTAAATGGAAAAGAAAGAGAAGAAATAAATAGTTCAAAGTTCAGAAGAAGTATGTAAGTGTTGCTGTGAGACTTTGGGTGCCAGGACACTGTAGAACTTTATGGCAAAGGAATACAATTGTTTGTTTATTAAGCTGAAAAATAACCCAAAGAGTCAAATTCAGAAATTCTGTACCTTCATATGAGGTGGATCACTGAAAAAACTGTAAACATACAGTAAAAATTGTCTTGTTTATACTAAGTTTCTCTTGGTGGCAAAAGAGGGAGGGGTTGGCTGGTTGTTTCCTACAGACTTTTAAGTAGGAAAGAAACTATAAATGAAAAGGACTGTGGGGAAATAACACATTTTTGGGTGAAGAGGCCAAGCTGCTGCTTAGATATTTCTCATTTCCAAACAGAACTTGAAGATTTTAATGAGAAACAATTTCTGAGAAAACATACAATTAAAAAAAATGAACTAAAGATCCAAAGTTAGTAAGAGAACATGCAGTAATTTATTTCTGCAGTGTATCTGTCTATGCACAAAATAATCCTGTTTTGTCTCTTACATTTAATTATATTTTCAGCTGGGCTGGTTGATATTTTAAATTAATATCTTATCCTCGGAGGAAGATGTGCTCATTAGCACTCCAGCTGTGTTGGAAACTTTTGTAGGTGTAGCAATAGAAACGCGTGTTTAATTTGATTTTTCAGTCATTTGTGACTCCAGCTCAGACAAGGAACCCATTTAGGTGTTTCTTATGGCGCATTTTTCTTCACTTGTTTGCTATTCCCTATAATTTTTCCCTCCCACTTCTGTCCTTTTCCCTGTCCCTGTGAAGCACTTCCTGCATTAAGAGGATTTGCAGGAATAACCAATTAAAGGTGCTTGTGACAGACTGAGACAGGCCAAGATTAGAAGCATCTCACCTGCCTTTGCTTAGGTGTCTCATGTGCTTAGCAGAGAAATGCCAGCACTTCTGGGGGTCAAGATTTCTTCTTTCCTTTCTTTTTTTTACAAGCTGAAAGAGGGGAGATACACTTAGGAGGAGATAGAAGAGTTATGGAAATAAGAACCATTTCTTTCAGCGGTACAATTTGTGAAAGGGGCTCTAAAAATTCTGCACTTGGCTCATTAATGTTTTTTAAGAGGTATTTGGCTGAGCTGGACCACTAGTTTCTAGATCTGGTGTTTTGTCCCCAAAAGGAGGAGACCATTTTGTGTGTGCTGGAGGCTGGGAAGAGGGGCTCACCTGGGAGGGCTCAGATCCTGGGAGATGGGGAGCTGGAGCGGGAGCAGGGCTTGGCACGGCGGGGAGCAGAGGTGGGAGGAGAGGAGAGGAGAAGGATGGAGCTCTGGAGAGAGCTGCAGCTCTCAGCTGTGTGCACCAAACCCTCCTGGAACATTTGGAAGGGATGAGCTGTTCTGTCTCTGCAAGTGGGTTCTTCGTTTTCTGTGGTGGTTGACATTTTGTGTGTACAAAACCAGGGATGTATTTTAAGTTATGCCTCCGCTCTTTGTACTCACACAAACAAGCCAAAAATGTGAATGGATATTTGTAATACTAAGCTTAAAATCATGAGCAACCTCATTTCCTCTTTAGGTTGTGAATTTAATGACAGTAAAACTATAAAACTTCATATAATTTGTATACTTTGAAAGCAAGCAATAGCTGATTTTTCATTCTTTTTTTCCTCCTTCCTCAGGGTGACTTTCACAGTAGAACAGAACAAATCAACCTTGTCAGGCTCCTTGGTGTGTAGAGCATGATTTCTTCAGCCAGAGCTTGAGGAATCTGATTCACAGACACAGAAAAAGAGCAAGAAAGATGTGTCATAATTGAATCTACGTAAATTCTGATTGTATCTTCCCTTCCTGTCTTTTTCTTTAAAACCTGAAGACAGAACAGGGCTCTGCTGAAAGCCTTGCCTCTTGCCAGATCTTTTTTAACTTGACATGTGCCTCAAGCTCTGCACTACAGAACAGAAGCTCACAGTCCTCAGAGTGAAATCTCAGCAGTTTTGGGGCTCAGCTTTTATGTGGCACCCACTGACCATTCCCACCTGCTCCTCAGTATGGGGGAAGATGCTTTTGGAGAGTTTCTTAGTAGAATCCTTCATTTTTCATGGATTTCTTACTCTGGAGGGCTATGCCTTGTTATTTCCTCTGTATCTGAGGTCTGCAACTGCAAAGTTTTAAGGTGAATAAACTTTAAAGTGAATTGGAGCATTGCTCTACAGGTGTCTCACAGATATGTCATGCTGTGACTATTAGGTTAGCGTGTTGGTTTTGAATAAGAATAACAATTAATTACAAAAAAGCAGAATTTCAGATCCTAATAACTTTAGGAATTGAAATATTGAAGTATATTAAGAAATACTGGCACCATAACACTGTTGGCACAGTAATTGCCCAACCAATGCAACCTATAAGATCAGCAGAATATGAAGCATTATTAATTTTTATTTTCTTCTCTTACAGGGCAATTTCTGGGAATTGTAAACTCTCAGATAGCACCTTGGCCTTCATCAGACAGCTCAGGGATGGTTTGAGTTTTCTTATTAGCTTAATTGGCTTCCCAGGAAATGTCAATTTCTTCTCTGAATTCACAGCAACCCTCCTGTCGCTGATGGTGCCCCTGTTGTGACTGACTGTTCCAGGTAAACATGCTCTTCAGCTGGAAAGAACTCTGTGTATTTTGCTTTTATCTTCTTAAGGGAAAAAGTAAATCACAAGTGATGGGGGAAGCTTGTTCCTCTAACAGTTTAACTTTGAATATGAATTCTGACATGCATTTTTAGCCCACGGCCTTTCCTCTATCTTAGGAGATCGTAGCACTTCATACCCAACCTGTGGGTTGAATGTAGAGTAAATACATGTGTGTAAAAATGAAGGAAATAATGTAGAAATGCAGGAAATAAAGTTGATCTTTCAGCACAATCCTGGAGAGTGGAGGTGCCTGTCTCTATTCTCCTTCCATTAGAAAAGTACAGACAACTGAAAATTATGGTTTTGGTACCAGTTTGCCTTTCCCACTCACCACTCTTACCAAGCAGATTAGAAGTCTTGACCATATATAATACCATTTTTAATAGTGGGCATATCTTATTAAGGGGTTTGTGTACAGACAGAGACAGTTCTGTGACAGGCTGTTGCAGAACACATCAAGCCCATACTGATGATGAACAAAATGGACCATTCCTTGCTGGGATTGCAGCTGGAGCTGGAGGAATTTTACCAGAATGGTGTAGAAAATATCACTCTTACAATTCCCACATGGGGGGAAGGTGAAACTGGACCAATGAGTGATATTGTGGTAAAGAAGATATAAAAACTTTGCTGTGGTTGAAACCGAGTTTTGGAGAGCACCAGCCTTGAAGCAAAATAACTGCATGCATTTAATGCAGTTCAGAGTCATTCTTCAGTCCCCTTCCCCCCTCATTGTCCCACGTTCTTTCTTTTGGGGATGTTATTTCAGACCAAACAACTGGGGAGTGGAAGCAACTGGGAGGGAGGGGAGAATTCACAAAGCACGTCATGCTCTGGTGACAAAATCTGTATGCTCAAGGTGGTTTCTGAGCATCATTCAAACCCCAAGTGTCAGAAATCTGCCTGGGGCAAACTGATGAAGGGGAGCTGTGGGTCTTTAAATCCATAAGATTGGCTTTCTGTGCCTCACTTTGCTGCTTCTGTCACTTACACAACAAGAAAGGTGGCCTTTCTGCTATTCCTGACTGGGGAGATATTTAATTTGCTCTGTTCTGATCTGAAGATGTAAGTCTCTGTTTTTCTATCAGCAATTATATGATAATGTGCTGGATACCTCTGGAAGCATAGATGGATAGGAAGACAAACAGTATTTCCTGTGTTGCAGATGAGAACTGTAAAATAAAAAAGCAAAGTCAACTGGCAGTTCTCTCTGGTGGTCCAGCTGTTAAGGTGAAGAATTATCAGAACTGGGCTGGTTCAGATACTATTTTTTTTCAGCAGATAGGTACAAGACCAACTTTCTCCCCAGTTTTGAGCTCTGTTTCCCTTTGTTCAGATGGAATTCTCTCGTACTGGCTTGTTTTACAGCTAAAATTGACTGCAGCTTACCTAGTTACTGAAAAAAGGTCTCTGAGCTAAGGATTTTACTCTGATTCTTATATTCCATGGATCTCAGCCACCCCTAAGTCAGGCCAGTTCCATCTGTGTGGCAGGAATGAGCCGCTTCTATTCTAAATGCCAGAGAAAGTTCACTAACAATTCAGTTAACACTCACCACAAAGCTATCGTCCTCCAAATCCTACTCGGAGCTTTACAAATGCATTTCTCAAGTTTCAATTTAACCTTTGCTATAAATATTCCCACCGTATGGAAGGAAACTCTTGCTCCAGAGCTGCGGTTGAGCTTGAAATGAAGCGGAAGAGATGGTGAGAAGCCTCTGAGGTGGAAAGGAAGCAGAGGGAAGGCTGCAGATAGATCCATGCTGAGATACCACAGTGACACTCTGAGGATGTCAGCGGAGCATGCAAGTGCTTCTGCTGAGCTGAGCTCCCACAGGCAGCCCCTGGAAGGAGTTTGGAACTCCTGCAACAGAAATATTTAAACATCTGGGTGTTTAACCGTGACACTGAGGAAGGAAATTTCTTGTCGTGCGGATATTCCGAGTGTGCCTTCTCTCCGTAAGAGCAAAGATTCACCATCACAGCTTCAGAAGCTAAATTATTTCATTGGCCTGCACAGGTAAAATTAATGTACAAACACAAGATTATGGACCAAACCCAGTCTTATGATTCCACTGAGTATTTTTGTGAATTTAATGAACCTGACATTGTTGAAATCAACAGGCTCGATTTGCTATTAGCTGTGTACCCAGCTTGCTGTTAACAGAATGATTTATACAGGTGTGAAAGTTCAATGTATTTCCTTGTCTTCTGGTGCTTTGTAATAAATTGACCTACCTTGGCTTATGTAGCCCACTGGTTCCTCCAGGATTTCTCTTTTTAAATTATTTCAGCAAGGCTTCAAAAGGCAGTTAGAGATAGCAGGGTGGTCTAGGAGAATTCTTGAGAGCAAAGTTACTTTAAGTACCTGTTTCCCTGTAAAAGCCAAGAAATTAAAGAATCCCAGAATGGTTTGGGTAGGAAGGACCTTAAAAGTCATCTATTCCAACCCCTTGCCAAGGGCAGGTACACTCCCATTAGACCAGGTTGTTCCAAACTCTGTCCAACCTGGAAAAATGCAAAGTGTTTATAGTAAAATCAATCAATCAATCAAAGGCCTAAATTAACAAAAAGCCATCCTTTGCCTCCACAGACTTCTAGCAGTTATTCTATACTGAAATTAGCCACCTTCTGTTATTTGAATCTCTGCTTAAATGTGAAACTTTGCAAGGCTTTCTTTTAAAAGTAAGCGAGTGGAAATTTGCAGGGGAAGTGGGTACTCCGCGAGTTCAAACTGGATGAGTAAAAATAAACATCTTCTTCAGATATTTTGATCCAGCAATTGGAAAACTCAGCAAATCAGCCCAGATGGAAAGAAGTTGCTGAGGACATTCTGCCAGCTAGTTCTGGATCCTGTCTTTAAGGTAAAACACTATTTTGTCTTGATTTGACTGCAAGAGGGTAAGCATAGACTTTTAGCAGGTTAACCTTTAGGACAGCCAACCTTCTTCTAAAGTAGGTCCATACTTTCTGTAGATATTAGAAACAAAAAAGAACAGTGTGAAAAATGTGTGACAGAAGAAGAATCTGAGCAGTCTGTTACGTGCAGTAGCATATTCAATTGTCCTTTCACAACCTGGTCAGTGCTAAATTTGTGTGTCAGGAATGCCACAATCTGAATTAATGTGCTGGGAATGTACTGCACTGAATCTGCCAGGGAGATAACAGGATGTGAGTGTGGCGCAGCACACAAAGCACAAACCTGGTCTAAGAAAAGAGGGAATTTTTTATTTCCTACTAGAAAGAGACACCAGCACTGCCCCCCTGCCTCTTCTCAGTGGTGTCAGTGTCAGTGCAATGCTGATACAAATGCTGTGTCTGTGCAACCAAAATGAAGTTTCTGTGGGCCCTCATGCATTCCAGTGTACCCAAAAAGACTGAATTCCAGTCAGCCCCTGGAAGAGCAATGCCTGAAAGGACATCAGCACTTCCTGTGCAGCACTGAATGCTAAGAGAAGAGAAATTAAGAAACTGCCCAGTTCCCTTTGTAACTCACGTTAGCTTCAAATTTGTTGAAACATACAGGAAAAGGGTTTCCAGGGGATGTGTAAATTTCTTTAACTCTTCTCTGGAGAAGGGAAATCCTAACACATCACTGTGACAAGTGGCCAGAGATTTAATAAAACATTTGGGCTTATTTTTAATATTCTCTGTATGGAAAATACGACCATAAAATATGGCTATCCTTGGACCTTTTCCTTTTTAGTACTGTATAGTACTATTTTGAAGGACATTCATGGCTTTTTTTTTAGGATCTTGATATAATCCAAGATCCCAACCTTTGGTTGGAATATAAGGCATCAGCCCAAGGAAACATAGAATGCAATGAGTGATGTCGCGGATGAGGAACAAGAGCCAGTGACCCGGGTTGAGGAAGCTCCACCATACAATCAGTTGCCAGCAGAAGAAACACGTTACGCTTTATTCACCGATGGTTCTTGTCGCGTCATAGGGATGAAACGGAGGTGGAAAGCAGCTGTATGGAGTCCCACTCGACGGGTTGCGGAGGCTACTGAAGGAGAAGGTGAATCCAGTCAATTTGCTGAAATCAAAGCTATTCAACTGGCCCTAGGTATTGCAGAGAGAGAGAAGTGGCCAAGGCTCTATTTGTATACCGATTCTTGGATGGTAGCCAACGCTCTATGGGGATGGCTGAAGAGATGGAAAGAGGCGAACTGGCAGCGCAGAGGAAAACCAATTTGGGCTGCAGAAGAGTGGAAAGATATCGCTACTCGGTTAGAGAAGTTACCTGTGAAGGTTCGGCATGTAGATGCCCATGTCCCCAGAAGTAGAGCTAATGAAGAGCAGCAAAACAACCAGCAAGTACATCAGGCTGCAAAGATAGGGGAATTGAAGATAGATCTCGACTGGGAGCATAAGGGAGAGTTATTCTTGGCACGATGGGCCCATGATGCCTCAGGCCACCAGGGTAGAGATGCCACCTATAAATGGGCACGAGACCGAGGGGTGGATCTAACCATGGACAGTATCTCTCAGGTTATTCGTGACTGTGAGACGTGCGTTGCCATTAAGCAGGCTAAACGGCTGAAGCCCCTCTGGTACGGTGGGCGGTGGTCTAAGTACAAATACGGGGGAGGCCTGGCAGATTGATTACATCACGCTGCCTCAAACCCGCCAAGGCAAGCGCTATGTACTAACCATGGTAGAAGCCACCACGGGATGGTTGGAAACCTACCCTGTGTCTCATGCCACAGCTCGTAACACTATCTTGGGCCTTGAAAAGCAGGTCCTTTGGAGGCACGGTACTCCTGAGAGAATTGAGTCGGATAATGGAACTCATTTTAAAAACAATCTTATTAATACTTGGGCTAGGAACATGGCATCGAGTGGGTATACCATATCCCCTATCATGCACCAGCTGCAGGGAAAGTGGAAAGGTATAATGGATTGTTAAAAACCACCTTAAAAGCATTGGGTGGGGGGTCTTTAAAAAACTGGGAGCAGCATTTGGCGAAGGCTACCTGGTTAGTTAACACTCGAGGTTCCACCAACCGAGCGGGTCCTGCTCAGTCTGAGCTCCTTAATATAGTAGATGGGGATAAAGCCCCAGTGGCCCATGTCAGAGGTTTATTGGGAAAGACAGTATGGATCAACCCTGCCTCGAGTACAGACAAACCCATCCGTGGGATTGTTTTTTGCTCAAGGACCAGGTTATACGTGGTGGATAATGCAGAAAGATGGAACAACACGGTGTGTACCTCAGGGAGACCTGATTGTGGGATAAGGCTCATATATGAATGTCATTGTTTGCTGAATGTGAGACAGAAGGAAACTGTAAGTGTCAAAGGTCTGAACAAGTAAGATGAGAGGAATGCGTAAGTGTCAAAGGTGTGAGTAAGTGAAATGAAAGTTTTTATTGTATATTCACGATATGGGATAAGGGGTGGAGTGTCGTGGGATGACCGCTTTTATCCCAATATCGTGTATTGTGTCTGGCAGCTGTGTTTTTTTTTCTCTCTCTCTCTCTCTCTCTCTCTCCCCCTCCCGGCCGTCTTGCCGCGGCGGGGCGGGGAGGGAGGAGGGAGGGGGACTGGGTGCACTTTGCTTTTTTTTTGCTGGCTTTGAGCTGCTTGGCTGGCTGGCCGGCTTGCTTCTGCTTGCTGCTTCGCTTGCTTGCTACTGCCTTAGCCCTAGCTGATAGCTGCTTTTTTTTTCCTTTGCTGCTTTCTGCGCTGTTTTGGTTTTTTTTTTCCTCTTTTTTCCCTTTTCTTTCGTCCTCTCTTTCTCACCCTCCCGTGAAGACACTGGACCGGCTCTGGACCTGACCTGGGACGTCCGACGTCCGGCGGGATCTCTGGAGCCTGCAAGAGAAGCTTGGCACCCTCCACAACACTGAACTGGTTTTTTCTTTTCTTTTCTTGTGTTGGGGAGTGTTCTTTTGTTATTTGTCAATAAATAGGTTTTGTTTTCCACTTTGCTCCTCCGAGGAATTCCTTCCCGAACCCGGTGTTTGGGGGTGGGGGGGATCTCCCTTTTGGAGATTTCCCCTAATTTTGTCCTGAACCAGGACATCCTTTTTGGTGCGTTGGCCGGGAAACAAAGGAGGCCGAAGACAGTGGAAAACAAACCTATAACAATAATATTTTGGTCTTGGTTGTTTTGTGGGCATATTGGTAATTCATAATGTCATTTGGGGTGAATGTTTGCCGGTATTTCTGGTCCCTTGGGGTTTTTGAAGCTTTAATACCTTTGTGGTCCCTAGGGTTATTTCCTTACCCAAAAATAGCTCTGGTGTTGTCCGTAATAAGTAGCTTCTGTAAGCAGGGGGCACTAACCAGAATAGTCATTGGGCTGGTCTTATGTGTGCTGATTTGTCGGAGGTTTATGGAAAACCTTGTTTCAGGAATGTATGGATTGCTGTCATGGCTGTGTACTCAGTTTGTTTGGGGAGAAGAAGGGGAAGGGGCTTCTCAGCTTTTGTCTTCCTTCTTCTCCTCCAAATTGTTGACATCTCTATTAGGAAATGTTGAATTTCCCCTGAGTTTAAAAGAAACCATCTTTCTGGCATTTAACTTATTAAGCCTTTCCTATACTGTCTGGAGTGTATATAAAATGAAAGCCGAGATCTCTAGAGGGGTTAGAGAGACTCCTGATTCAGGAGTAAAACAAAGCAGGGAAAATCTTGACTGGAGTGGGAAATGGGAGGGTATGGGCCAGACTTTAAAGGAATTTGCTGATCCTATAGGCTGGGACTTTCCATCTGATCAAATTCAGAACCCAGTCGAGGTGGCAAAGTATTTGAGGGAAAAGTGCCATGGTAATACTAAGGAGGAAAGACTTACTGCAGTGAGCTGGGCCTTAGCGTTTGTTTACCGTACTCTGCTAGATACTGTGGAGCAGCAGATAGTAGAAAGGGAACAGGGAGATAAGTTAGTTACTATCCCAGTGACCCAGGCTGCAGCTAACATCCCAGGCTCCAGGCTAGCAGCTGAATCAGACGACAGGCCCCAACCCATGGCTGTCGCAGCTAATACAAGAGGTGGAAAGTGTAAAGACAAGACCGATCGAAAGGTGGAGGATGATGATGATGATGCAGGAGAAGGACCCTCACCAAAATCAGAGGCCACATCAAGGGGCACAGATTCTGGAGCTAATACTGACTCCTTTTCTCTGAAGGACCTCAGGGGCCTAAGAAAGGATTACAGACGACAACCTGACGAATCTATAATCAGTTGGTTAGTCCGCCTTTGGGATGCTGCAGGGGAGGTTACGATTTTGGATGGTACTGAAGCGAGGCATTTGGGATCCCTGTCGCAGGATACTGTTATCGATCAAGGTATGATGAGCAGGGCTAGCCCTCACAGCCTCTGGGAACGGGTCCTGGAGAGTGTAGCACAAAGATACTTATGTGCTGATGATCTCTATATGCAGCAGACAGGGTGGAAGACCATAGAGCAGGGGATCCAACGCCTGAGAGAAATGGCGGTGGCAGAGCTCATTTTCTCAGATGATATAACAACTAGGAATCCGGACCTGGTACCATGCACACCTGTAATGTGGAGGAAACTTGTGCGACTTGGGCCACCTGAATACGCTTCTGCTCTGGCAATAATGAAGCGGGATGATACATATGAGACTGTGCTTGATATGGCGAAGAAGCTTCGAGCATATGCAGATGCTGTGCATGGACCAACTCATGCCAGAATTGCAGCAGTGGAAACACAACTGCGGAAACTAGAGGACAAAATAGAGGAGAATCATAAGAAACTCCGGGAAGAGATTAAGGAGGACCTTATTCAAATCTCGGCTGTGCAAATTAGAGGCCCTGGTATCCAACGCTGGCGCTCCTTGGATGGCGAGAGAAGGTACACCCCACGGGCTGAGTTATGGGCCTTTCTGCGTGAGTCTGGAGAAGACATGAGGAGATGGGATGGAGAACCCACTGCTGCTTTGGCACAACGGGTGCGTGATTTGAAGAGAAGAGGAAGTATCACCCAAAAAGAGGGCAGCTCCGGTTGCTCGCAGCCGAGATGTTGAGTATGACGATGACATGTCCGATCCCCTTGAAGGAACTTCTAAGGCATACGCCCAAGGAAAAAGGACAATCTGGCTTAGAGGGGCCCTGCCTCTAGCCAGGAAGAGGCACGGGAAAATCGGGTTTTTTGGAAGGTGTGGATCAGATGGCCTGGCACATCAGAGCCACAAGACTATGAAGCATTGGTTGACACTGGATCACAGTGTACCTTAATGCCATCAGAATACGTGGGGACAGAACCTGTTTCCATTGCTGGAGTGACGGGGGGATCACAACAGTTGACTTTGTTGGAAGCTGAGGTGAGCTTGACTGGGAAGGAGTGGCAGGAACATCCGATTGTGACTGGTCCAGAGGCTCCGTGTATTTTGGGCATAGACTTCCTCCGGAATGGCTATTACAAAGATCCTAAGGGATTCAGGTGGGCTTTTGGAATAGCTGCAGTGGAGATAGAGGGTATTAAACAATTGAATACCTTATCTGGACTATCAGAGAACCCATCTGCAGTAGGACTCTTGAAGGTAGAGGAGCAACGAGTACCAATTGCCACTTCGACAGTGCACCGCAGGCAGTACCGGACGAATCGAGATGCCGTGATCCCCATCCACAAGATGATTCGAGAGCTGGAGAGCCAAGGGGTGGTCAGTAAAACCCACTCACCCTTTAACAGCCCTATCTGGCCCGTGCGAAAATCTGACGGAGAATGGAGATTGACTGTGGACTATCGTGCCTTGAATGAAGTGACTCCACCACTGAGTGCGGCTGTACCGGACATACTGGAACTGCAGTACGAGTTGGAGTCCAAGGCAGCAAAGTGGTACGCGACCATCGATATTGCTAACGCGTTTTTCTCCATTCCTCTGGCAACAGAATGCAGGCCTCAGTTTGCTTTTACATGGAGGGGAGTGCAGTATACCTGGAACCGACTGCCCCAGGGGTGGAAACACAGTCCTACCATCTGTCATGGACTGATCCAGGCTGCACTAGAGGAGGGTGAGGCTCCAGAACATTTACAATATATTGATGATATCATTGTTTGGGGGAACACGGCAATGGAAGTGTTCGAGAAAGGAGAGAAGATCATTCATATTCTCCTGAAAGCTGGATTTGCCATTAAGAAGAGCAAAGTCAAGGGACCTGCCGAGAAATTCAGTTCTTGGGGGTGAAGTGGCAAGATGGACGGCGTCAGATTCCTGCGGATGTTATTAACAAAATCACTGCTATGTCCCCACCAACTGATAAGAAGGAAACACAAGCCTTCTTAGGTGCTATAGGTTTCTGGAGGATGCACATCCCCGAGTATAGTCAGATTGTGAGACCCCTTTATCTGGTTACCCGCAAGAAGAACGACTTCCATTGGGGCCCTGAGCAGCAGCAAGCGTTTGTCCAAATCAAGCAGGAGATCGCTCATGCTGTAGCCCTGGGTCCAGTTAGGACGGGACCAGATGTGAAGAACGTACTCTACTCTGCGGCTGGGAGCCATGGTCTGTCCTGGAGCCTTTGGCAGAAGGTGCCTGGCGAGACCCGAGGCCGACCATTGGGATTTTGGAGTCGGAGCTACAGGGGGTCTGAAGATAACTATACCCCAACAGAAAAAGAAATCTTGGCCGCCTATGAAGGAGTCCAAGCCGCCTCGGAGGTGATTGGTACAGAGGCACAACTTCTTCTGGCACCCGACTACCGGTGCTGGGATGGATGTTCAGAGGAAAGGTTCCCTCTACCCACCATGCCACCAATGCTACTTGGAGTAAGTGGATTGCCCTCATTACGCAGCGCTCGAATTGGGAAGTTAAATCGCCCTGGGATCCTGGAAATAATTACAAATTGGCCCGAAGGTGAGAGCTTTAGTGTCGCGGATGAGGAACAAGAGCCAGTGACCCGGGTTGAGGAAGCTCCACCATACAATCAGTTGCCAGCAGAAGAAACACGTTACGCTTTATTCACCGATGGTTCTTGTCGGCGTCATAGGGATGAAACGGAGGTGGAAAGCAGCTGTATGGAGTCCCACTCGACGGGTTGCGGAGGCTACTGAAGGAGAAGGTGAATCCAGTCAATTTGCTGAAATCAAAGCTATTCAACTGGCCCTAGGTATTGCAGAGAGAGAGAAGTGGCCAAGGCTCTATTTGTATACCGATTCTTGGATGGTAGCCAACGCTCTATGGGGATGGCTGAAGAGATGGAAAGAGGCGAACTGGCAGCGCAGAGGAAAACCAATTTGGGCTGCAGAAGAGTGGAAAGATATCGCTACTCGGTTAGAGAAGTTACCTGTGAAGGTTCGGCATGTAGATGCCCATGTCCCCAGAAGTAGAGCTAATGAAGAGCAGCAAAACAACCAGCAAGTACATCAGGCTGCAAAGATAGGGGAATTGAAGATAGATCTCGACTGGGAGCATAAGGGAGAGTTATTCTTGGCACGATGGGCCCATGATGCCTCAGGCCACCAGGGTAGAGATGCCACCTATAAATGGGCACGAGACCGAGGGGTGGATCTAACCATGGACAGTATCTCTCAGGTTATTCGTGACTGTGAGACGTGCGTTGCCATTAAGCAGGCTAAACGGCTGAAGCCCCTCTGGTACGGTGGGCGGTGGTCTAAGTACAAATACGGGGAGGCCTGGCAGATTGATTACATCACGCTGCCTCAAACCCGCCAAGGCAAGCGCTATGTACTAACCATGGTAGAAGCCACCACGGGATGGTTGGAAACCTACCCTGTGTCTCATGCCACAGCTCGTAACACTATCTTGGGCCTTGAAAAGCAGGTCCTTTGGAGGCACGGTACTCCTGAGAGAATTGAGTCGGATAATGGAACTCATTTTAAAAACAATCTTATTAATACTTGGGCTAGGGAACATGGCATCAGTGGGTATACCATATCCCCTATCATGCACCAGCTGCAGGGAAAGTGGAAAGGTATAATGGATTGTTAAAACCACCTTAAAAGCATTGGGTGGGGGGTCTTTAAAAAACTGGGAGCAGCATTTGGCGAAGGCTACCTGGTTAGTTAACACTCGAGGTTCCACCAACCGAGCGGGTCCTGCTCAGTCTGAGCTCCTTAATATAGTAGATGGGGATAAAGCCCCAGTGGCCCATGTCAGAGGTTTATTGGGAAAGACAGTATGGATCAACCCTGCCTCGAGTACAGACAAACCCATCCGTGGGATTGTTTTTGCTCAAGGACCAGGTTATACGTGGTGGATAATGCAGAAAGATGGAACAACACGGTGTGTACCTCAGGGAGACCTGATTGTGGGATAAGGCTCATATATGAATGTCATTGTTTGCTGAATGTGAGACAGAAGGAAACTGTAAGTGTCAAAGGTCTGAACAAGTAAGATGAGAGGAATGCGTAAGTGTCAAAGGTGTGAGTAAGTGAAATGAAAGTTTTTATTGTATATTCACGATATGGGATAAGGGGTGGAGTGTCGTGGGATGACCGCTTTTATCCCAATATCGTGTATTGTGTCTGGCAGCTGTGTTTTTTTCCTCTCTCTCTCTCTCTCTCTCCCCCCCCTCCCGGCCGTCTTGCCGCGGCGGGGCGGGGAGGGGAGGAGGGAGGGGGACTGGGTGCACTTTTTTTTTTGGTTTTTTTTTTGCTGGCTTTGAGCTGCTTGGCTGGCTGGCCGGCTTGCTTCTGCTTGCTGCTTCGCTTGCTTGCTACTGCCTTAGCCCTAGCTGATAGCTGCTTTTTTTCCCTTTGCTGCTTTCTGCGCTGTTTTGGTTTTTTCCCTCTTTTTCCCTTTTCTTTCGTCCTCTCTTTCTCACCCTCCCGTGAAGACACTGGACCGGCTCTGGACCTGACCTGGGACGTCCGACGTCCGGCGGGATCTCTGGAGCCTGCAAGAGAAGCTTGGCACCCTCCACAACACTGAACTGGTTTTTTCTTTTCTTTTCTTGTGTTGGGGAGTGTTCTTTTGTTATTTGTCAATAAATAGGTTTTGTTTTCCACTTTGCTCCTCCGAGGAATTCCTTCCCGAACCCGGTGTTTTGGGGGGGGGGGGGATCTCCCTTTTGGAGATTTCCCCTAATTTTGTCCTGAACCAGGACACTATCCTTGGACCTTTTCCTTTTTAGTACTGTATAGTACTATTTTGAAGGACATTCATGGCTTTTTTTTTAGGATCTTGATATAATCCAAGATCCCAACCTTTGGTTGGAATATAAGGCATCAGCCCAAGGAAACATAGAATGCAATGAGTGATGTTTTTTAGTAATTCTAACATAGAGTTGTGTCCAAATTACTTGTTCTAAATAAGTATTTTACTCACGGCTTTAAGATTTAAAAGATTTAAGTAGTCACACGGGAATCTCAAACGGCTGCCATGACTTTTTGAATTGAATAGAATTAAATTGAATTTAATTGAAATTAATCCCTAGGTGAGGCCTTCTATGTGGAATCCAAGAAGTTTATTTTGATGTTTGTTGTTAAGTTTGTTGAAACAAATTTAAATTCCAGTGCAAATTTTGGATTCCTAGGCCATGCATGATGTGCTGATGGCTCCCTGCTGGACATGCCTTGCTTTGGGTGATCACCATTCACCTACCCTACCCTGCACCAGCAATAAAAGCACCACGGTGCACCTGACAGTGAAGGTGAGGGGCCACCTGACAGTGAAGCTGCTTTGGGCAAAAAAAAATATCCCCACAATACCAAGAGCTGTAAAAAATACAGCACTCCTCCTGCACACATGAGCAAAACTGCCTAAAATGGATTTAGATTAAGTATTCTGTGTTATACTTAGTAATTTGGCACTGTTAAACAGGGTATTGCAAAGAGAAAACAAGCAACAAAAAAGCCTCCGGGTACCACACAAAGTTTGGCTTACATCTTTATATGATGGATGCTGATGTGTGGGAAACTAAATTGTATTTATTTTAGACTCAG
Source organism: Camarhynchus parvulus (assembly GCF_901933205.1). Classification (NCBI taxonomy): domain Eukaryota; kingdom Metazoa; phylum Chordata; class Aves; order Passeriformes; family Thraupidae; genus Camarhynchus; species Camarhynchus parvulus. Next base: position 68,041,342 of record NC_044601.1, read on the forward strand.
AGAATGCGTGGTTGAGATCAGCAGGAATATGATGGAGAAATGTTAGGATTAAATTCTAGCTCACCTAATTTTTTTTTTTTTTTTTGTAAAGGAGACAGAGCTCTCCTCTAATCCCAGAGTAGTTTGGGTCAGAAGGGATCTTCAAGTCCATCCCCTGCCATGTGCAGGGACACCTTCCACTGTCCCAGGCTGCTCCAAGCCCCATCCAGCCTGGCCTTGGGCACTGCCAGGGATCCAGGGGCAGCCACAGCTGCTCTGGGCACCCTGGGCCAGGGCCTGCCCACCCTCCCAGCCAGCAATTCCTAATTCCCAAGATCCCAAAATCTGTCCCTGCCCTCTGGCCCTGGGAAGCCATTGCCTGGCTGCTGTCCCTGCATGCCTTGTCCCCAGTGGCTGTGCAGCTCTCCTGGAGCCCCTGGAGGCCCTGGCAGGGGCTCTGAGGTGTCCCTGGAGCCTTCTCTTGTGCAGCTGAGCAGCCCCAGCTGTGCCAGGCTGGCTCCAGAGCAGAGGGGCTCCAGCCCTGGCAGCATCTCCGTGGCCTCCTCTGCACTGGCTGCAGCAGCTCCAGCTCCTTGTGCTGTTGGAGCCAGGGCTGGGGCAGCTCTGCAGGTGGGCTCTCACCTGAGCCCAGGGGCACAGGGGCAGGATCCCCCTGCCCTGCTGCCCACGCTGGGGCTCAGCCCAGGGCAGGGGGTTCAGGCTGGGGCAGGCCCAGCTCTCACCCACAGCACCCCCAGCTCCTTCTCCCAGGGCTGCTCTTGATCCATTCTCTGTCCAGCCTGTACCTGGGCTTGCAATTGCCAAATCATTGAATCATCTGAGGAGGAAGAGACCCTTGAGATCATCAAACCCAGATGAAAACCTAGCTATGACAAAACGAGAGATGCAACAGACAGACATCTAAATGTGTTTTCACATTCACTTCCAGGAAACCACAATAGTTCTGTTCTGATGTTGAACACTGAACAATGTCTTCAGGTCAGTGATGCAGAAACTTGGAGAGGGCCTGGACTCAGCATTCCCACCTGGAGTCCTGTGTTCACCTCTATGGTGCCCAAAATAGGACCTGGACCTGTTGGAATAAGTCCAGAGGAGGCCACGGAGATGCTGCCAGGGCTGGAGCCCCTCTGCTCTGGAGCCAGCCTGGCACAGCTGGGGCTGCTCAGCTGCACAAGAGAAGGCTCCAGGGACACCTCAGAGCCCCTGCCAGGGCCTCCAGGGGCTCCAGGAGAGCTGCACAGCCACTGGGGACAAGGCATGCAGGGACAGCAGCCAGGCAATGGCTTCCCAGGGCCAGAGGGCAGGGACAGATTTTGGGCTATTGGGAATTAGGAATTGCTGGCTGGGAGGGTGGGCAGGCCCTGGCCCAGGGTGCCCAGAGCAGCTGTGGCTGCCCCTGGATCCCTGGCAGTGCCCAAGGCCAGGCTGGATGGGGCTTGGAGCAGCCTGGGACAGTGAGAGGTGTCCCTGCACATGTCAGTTGGGGTGGCACTGGATGGACTTGAAGGTCCTTTCCCACCCAAATCATCCTCATTCTGTGATTCTGCAGGCTTTTTATTCTAAAGTTATGAAAAGGTTTAATGGAAATAGCAAAATGTAGGTGGGTAGGTAAATTTTTTCTTTATAAATTACCTTTCCTCTGGGGAAGTTACTATTTGGAGGTAACTTCTCTCCTTTCTGTCACTAAACCTTTAGGATAACAAGCAATAGGTAGTCTAAAAAAACAGAAAGAATGGGGTTTTTAAAATAAACTCTTTTTGAACTGTTTAAACATTAACTTCTGGCCTTTGAATAACTGGATTTTCTTAGTAAAAAAAAAATTTCCACAAAAAGCCTGGAAAATACATTCCATCCTGAAATTATTTTTTTATCACTAAGCCCAGCTTTTCACCTAACAATTTGTCCTAACTATCTTAAAAGCAATCAGAAGATTTAAAACCTGCTTTAAAATTAATTCCAGACCACAGTGTTGGGTGGTGGGCAGGAAATATACCAGCCCAGCTGCTTAAAAATGTCTTGGCCATCAGGGTGAAGGATGTGAGTGCAAGGACGAAAGAGCAAAATGGAGAATTTTTTCCACCTCTATGACTCGTGAGACCTATCCTGGCAAAGCAGTGGAGTTTTCCAGCTGTAGAGATATTCCTAAGCCAAGCTGATGGTTATTTTGGTACAGTATTTATCAGACTGCTTGTCAGCCTGTTGTCCTGTACATCCTCAGTTCAGAGCATCTCCAGTTCACATAATTCACTCCTTTTTTCCTGGCAGCCAGCTCCTCCAGGCTTTGGTGCCAGCAGAGGGTGCCAGAAAGATGTGGCAGCTCCTGCACACTCAGACTTTTTCTTTTCAGGTTGGGTTTCCATCATTTTAAGCGAAGATTTTCCTTTGCAGCAAGCCTGGAAGGGAGAATTGGTCACCAGCAGCAGCAGAGTAGAAAATTTAGTAGAAATTTGAAGCTTTAAAAGGAGGACACTGTGCCAGCCAAAGGAGCTTCCATGACAGGACACCCTCCTTACCTTTGAAAATAATGTGATCTTTCTTATGCTGCCACTGAAACAATTTTCAGTGTGGTACAGAGCCCTTCCTGTGGTACTGTGCTTTGTTTGTGAGTCCCATTTCACTCCTCCCTTTTTAAAAATGCCCTTCAGGAGTGTCCTGTGGCATGGGGAGCTTTCACGGGGCACATTTGGACCTCCTCAGATGGAAAAACTGCAAGAAATGCCAGGTTTTATTTCGGAGGTGGCTCCTTTCAGAGCATCAGTGTGGTGCCTGCTTAAGTAATCAGTGGTGAAATGAGAGATGGCCAACTTACAAAGTCCAAACTGGCAATCTAATTTCTTGAAATAATAATCTACATACTTGCGTGGCTGGCTTTGAGTATTTAGGAGGTTTTTTTCCCAGGTTTAATTTTTAGCCCTCTGTACCTGCTGCCTTTCCCATGCTGGAGGGCCCGAGCCTGGCTGAATGTGCTGAGGGCTTTGTTCATGTTCCCCTTCTGGAACCTTCTCTGCTGTAATTGCTTTGATAATAATAGAGCCACACCGCACATGTTCATGATAAAGGACAGGCTGTCACTGAACAAATTGTTTTGTGTCCTGTTCCTTTCCTAACAGGTGCAAGCACTCCATTTCTCACCTTGGCTGCTTCTGAATACTGAATTAACACTTCTGGGTGCTTGTAAGAGCCCAAGGAGCTCAAGCTGACCAGGTCAGTTCCTGTGACAAGTGAAACACCTTTTTCTCCATATCCCATTCTGTCTACCTGAATTGAGTTTTTGACTTTTTTATTGCCAATTAACTTGGTCACGTGAGAACTTTCTTCAAGTGGGAGTTGGCCTCACTTTTTACCTGCTTTAAAGAGTTAATTGGAAAGTAGCTGTTCCCTAGCTACCATCACGGTGTTCTAGGGTTTTGTCTATGCAAAAACTCACCATAAGCCAGTCCTATTTTTTCCTGTAGCTGGCTCATCCCTTTTTAATTTACTTTATTTTCCTTCCCAGTAGATTTTACTGCCAATTTGAGATCCAACACTGGCAGCCAGGTTTTTCCAGTGCATCTTTGATCATTGGCAGATTCTGCCTGGAGATCCCTGGCAAGTTGTGACTGAAACAGGTAAAGGCAAAGACTTCAAGGAGTGTGTTCCACCTCTGGATAACTTCCTAGGTAAGTTGTAATCACATCTGTTTCATGGTGTGTGATGCCCAGTTTTGCCCAAAACTGCGTAGTTTTGTCCTGACAGTTTCCTCTTAAAACCAGAAAGGAAATGGAAATTTTTTTGATTGTTACATTGAATACACAGTGTTAACAAAGTGCGGTGATGACAGGACCACCTAATTAGAAAAAAACCAAAAGTTACATCCAAATGTGACTTACGTGGTTGTTGTTGCCTGTATGTTGTCTGTGACCACTCCTGCCTGGCTCAAAAACCCACTTTAAAAAAAAGCCACCCAGGACTAATGGTGTTCTTTAGAGTTTGCCTAGACCACAATTATTTTTAACCTAGCAGGCACCTCATGTCACTGTTGCTCTGGCAGGAATTCTTGCCGAATGGTCAGGTTTTGTCCTCTCAGACAAAATATGTGTTCTTTGATTTCCTAACAGGAATCCTGTGTGCTCTGGGGGATGGATATCAAAAGGCTGGCAGTTCAGAATCACAGAAATAATTTGATTGGAAAAGCCCTCTGAGGTCATCGAGCCCAACCTGTGACCCCTTGTCACGCAGACCATGGCACTGAGTGTCACGTCCAGTCTTTCCTTGAACACCCCTAGGGATGGTGACAACACCTCCTCCCTGGGCAGCCCATTCCCACACCCAATCTCCCTCTGTGAAGAATTTTTAGATATCCAACCTGAGCCTGCCCTGGCCCAGCCTGAGGCCGTTCCCTCTCCTCCTGTCCCTGTTCCCTGGGAGCACAGCCCGACCCCCCCGGCTGTCCCCTCCTGGCAGGAGCTGTGCAGAGCCACAAGGTCCCCCCTGAGCCTCCTTTGCTCCAGGCTCAGCCCCTTCCCAGCTCCCTCAGCCTCTCCTGGGGCTCCAGCCCCTTCCCCAGCTCCGTTCCCTGCCCTGGACACGCTCCGGCCCCTCAGGGTCTCTCTTGTCCTGAGGGCCCAGAGCTGTCCCCAGCACTGGTGGCGCCTCAGCAGCGCTGGCACAGGCCCTGCCCTGGGGCTGTGCCCCACTATTTTCCAATTCAGAAAATGCCTGTTCCTGCTGCTGGATGGGTGCACAATCTCCTGGAGCAGGTGTGGTGGTGTTGGGCAGCAAAGTCCTGCCTCCATAGCTGGCAGCTTTGTGTGATGGTGAATATGAAAATCAGAAGCCAGTTCAGGCTGAGCCTTTAAGAAGGCAGAGTCTTCCTGTCACTAGAATTTTAGCAGCTAGCTCACTTCCAGAAACTGCAGAGAAAATCATAGCAAATGAATGGGTGAGGGGAAGGAGGCCAGGGTGAGGAGCAAGGCTTTCACTGCATGCAGTGGGGGGGAATTTGTGTGCTGACCTCACCAGCTTTACTGCACTTCTGCAGCTGGCTCCACTCCAAGCAGCAACCATCAACTCCCACAGGGGAAAGAAACAGGCAAGACCCTATCTAACCTTTTCTCCAAGCTTTTTCTTGTTGGAAGTTTTTGGATAGACATTCTGATGTGTTTTAGGATCTGCTGAAAGGGAAATAAACCAAAGCCACACCTAGCTACACTGGCCAGTTTGGCTGAGCAGCACGGGCGCGGTGCAGGCCCCACCTCAGCTGCAGCCCTGACCCCCTCCCCACCCATCCCAACAAATTCCTTGCTCTCTTGTGGAAGCAGGAGGATGGAAGGGGACACTGCACTGTTCTGACACCTCGGTACACCCTCATCCTCAGCAGAGTTAAAGGATTCAGGGGTTACACAGGCCTTGCACTTACTGGCACTGCAGGAAAAGCACACACACCACGGCCTGTGACAATCCAGGCTGAAATGTCTTCAGCTTGCACTGCTGCTGTCATGGCTCTGGAAGGTTTGAAGAACACAACCCTGCCTCAGCTCCAACTACTGCCTGCTACATGGGGCACAGTAATTTGCAAATCTGCAGCTGTACTTTATTACACCCTGAGTGGTTTAGAGCACATCCTAAGGACACTTGTCCTTACTTCACTTTCCTGATGTACACGCAAGATGTTCTTATCCCCTCAGCCAGTTCAGCCACACTCAAGTTTGACATTAAGAGCACAAACAGCATTTTCAGCAGAGACCAGTTTCAAACTTTTATTAGAATTACTTTTGGAACCTCTTTCCACACTCTACTTACAGGTCAAGTCGACGTGCAATGGTGATGCAGAAAGCACTGATCTGCTGCAGGCCATCAAGAAAAACTTTGTAACAAGCATGGTTTTATTGGAAATAAATCATGCTAAAAACTGATCCTTAACAGGTACAAAATATAAAACTGATAAGAAAAAAGAAAAGAAAGATTGGGGCACTATTAAAACCAACATGTGAACTCTAGATTGCGTGAAACATCATACAAAAAAGGCAATAAGGAACAGTAATGCAGCATTAAAGGTAGGGGTACAGGGCAGACAAAAATTACAAAACATCCTATTTCAATATACCTCATCCATGTACTTGGTTCAAATACTGTAACAGTACTGGAAGGCAAAAAGCACCAGACATCCTACTAAAGAGGTAAGAAAAATGGAACAAAAAATTAGCAAAAAAGTAAGATCTGGTCATTAGGGAATGAATAATCTCAAATACAGTTACTGAACAGAAACGCAACACTTGAGAAAGCTGTTATTTCAGCATACATAGACAATACCATTATTCCAGCTCCATGGAAATGACTTGGTTTTCCTAGTCTGTTACCTCTTCCACATACAGTACTGCTGAGGTTATCCCCAGGTGTGTGTGGGCAGACACCACATACACACTAACAAAGCAGCACGGTCATCAGAGGAGTAAAACAGGGGGAAGTTGTTCCCTTTGAAGTAGAAAAGCAACAATCAGGAGGCCAGGAAATGTGGGGCAAAGCATCATTAAGCCCTAAACACACAATTCAAAATTAGGTGGGGAAACTGTGCAGCTATGGCTTCTATTTCCTAAAAAGCCAAGTCTCCCTTACAGTCCACATGGAATACAGCAGCTGCTGAGGAGAGAGAAACCATAATCAGGAAATCCTAGAAAACACTCCTGCACTGGAGGAAGTCTTTGCTATTTCATCTGCTTACAGTTGCCGCAGAAAGCAGCTGCACATTCCACGGTATACCGGGAGTTTTTGGTGGTGGCAAGGTGTCCCAATTATAACATGGCAGCACAGAGACTGTGTGATGCAGGGTTTGCATAGATAGTCTGTCCCCTTCCTAGCTGAAAGAACATAAAGAGGAAGAGGTCACAGCTTAGGCTCTTGTTGCATTTGGAACATGACACTAGGAAAAAAAACCCCCAACAACTCCATTTATAGAGGCTTCCTGTATGTCCCCAGGTAAGGGGGAGGTGGGGAACAAGACATAAAACACCGTCATGGCTATTCAAAGCTTCATTCTCTTAATGAAGTTTATTACAGGCCCCAGTGAAAATATTACAAATTCACTAATTCCTACACTTCTGCACCTTTTTCCTAACTGCTGTTCTAGAGCAAGTAAGTGCTTTTCTTTATTAAAAAAAAACTCATTTGTTTTTACATTATTGCTGTATTTTACAACAAAATTAAAAAGCACTTATGGAATCCACACAACAGAAAGTCAGTATCCCCAGAACAAACTAAGAGCTTGAACATGTATTCTCAAAAGGGCCTTTTCTATTCAACCATCTATTCAACAAGCAGGAGAAAGAAAAACAAAAAGCCCAACCAAAAACCATCCTATCACTTCTCTTCCGAGCATCAGCAAAATTCACCCCACTCTCCCAGGAGGGAAATCCTTTCAATAAATATCAGCGTGAGCTCCGAGGTGCTGGAATTCCGGGTGGGGGGGGAAGAGGAGCAGCAGCAGCTGTGTGCAATGCCTGCGGGGTCCGTGCTGCCCCGAGGGTCAGTCCAGGGAGATGATGTCGGGCGCGCTGCCGCCGCCGCTGGTGATGACGCCGGCCTCGGCCCGGCCCGAGGAGCTAACATGCGTGCTGCTCTCGTGGTGGCTGGTGGAGGTGATGATGCTGCCAGGCGTGCTGCTTGTTAAGGTTGAGGTGAGACTATCCAAAAACATAGGAGGACAGTACTGCTTGAAACAAACAATGAAGAGTGAAGAGACTAACTGCGCGAGGGAAATGTATGCTCAGAAGATACATCTTCCCCACGCAACGGGACCACAGCGAGAACCGGAGTTCTGCGGAGCAGTGACCAAGCAGGGATGGCAGCCACCAGCCTCCTCCCTCACCTCCTCCCCCCTTTTTGTATTCCAGAATGGTTTGGGCTGGAAGAACCCTAAAATTCATCTCATTCCATCCCCTGCCATGGGTAGGGACACCTTCCACTAGCCCAGGTTGCTCCAAGCTCCATCCAGCTTGGATAATTCCAGGGATGGGGCAGCCATAGCTGCTCTGTGCAGCCTATGCCAGGGCCTCAAAAACACTCTGGGTACATTCAAGTTAGTGCTGAGCATGTATTTACTTTAAAAAGGCACGCTATCAGTAAAGAATGAGCTTCCAGGCCTGGATTCATCATGGAAAAGCTGAATCCTGTTTAATACACATTCACTACTAGCTCTTGCTAGGTTTTCCTAGACTTTGGTTAGGTCTAAGCAAGTGAACGGCAAACACAGTTTGGATGATGGCACCCTGACAATTATTGTAGCACATGTCACAAAAATCAGGCTTAGAAATTAACCCCACAACAGATAAGAAACATACCTGTGAATCAACTGGGATTAGCGAAAGAAAATCCAGACCTAGGAAGAAGAGAAGGATGATAAGTAGACAAGTATCTCCTTTATTCACACACAACAAATTTAAGGATTTTTTTTTGTGGTTGTAGAACAGATTTTGCAATTCATACAGAGTTTCTAAATGGAATATACCACTGTGACACCACTCTCAACGACTACTTCAGGCAGCAGCAAAACGAATTATCTAGTACAAGTGGCTCTTTTTAATAATGAGGATGACATAATGATGTATTATTCACTGAATACTGCAGGGTGGTTCAATGTGGTTGCTTAGATGGAGGTTGCCATTTGGAGCTGTTGGTTCATTAATGCAAGTTTCACTGCATATTGTACCTGACTTGGCCAAACTGGGACATGAAGAGTGTCATCACATTAAAGATGCTGGAATGAAGTAAAGTCACAACATGCACAAGTCCAAAAACAAGCAGCAGGTCTCTTCCTCCACCCACGGGCAGCCAATAAGGAAACATTTCTAATATCATCCCCGTTTTGTGTCTAGACAAATAAAAGGAATGAAGAAGAGGAAACTACAAGTAGTTCAATGTATATCCTCTAAGACCAGTGACAACTAGTGTCCATCTTAAACACCATTTGCGTGTAAGCATTTAGGGCAAAATGTTTAGAATTATAAAACCAATGAGAAATTACCACATTTTTTGGTTTTTTTTTTTTTTTCCTAAATATTGGCCTTGTGTTTGCTATGTCAACAGAAAGAAATGATATACTCCCTCCCTCTCCCCTCACCTCCAAATCTCTTCTGGTCCGACATCTCTCCTCCTCTTCTCCATTAGAGAAAAATTTTGAAGGAGATTTTAAAAGTCAGCTGCATTTTCAGAACTGACAGCTTCTTTTGTCTGTGCAAGTTCTAGAACTTCAGTTGGTAAGAGATGAACAACAGTTCTAGACTTCTGTTCTCTCAGCTTATTCTCCTATCCAATTTGGGAAGACAACTGATTTCTTAACAAGGGAGAAGTGGAGGGAGGGAGCAGTAAGGGAGCCAAAATGGACAGAGAAACAAGGGGAATGATATCCATCTCATTGCCAAACTGGTGCTGAAAGAAGAGGAAAAAACCCAGAGATGTTGCAGGGGAGGAATGGAGACAGGCAATGGAGCAGGGAAAGGGAAGTACAGGAGGCCAAAGTGACACCTGTCACCACATGTCACCACTTCCTGGGCTCTGGGTTTGTTACAGCCGGCCAAGAGAACCCCAGAGTCCCTATACACAGTGTTCTTTTCAAGGAGCCAGGATAGAAAACAATCAGTATCCCCACCTTTTGTCTGATATTTAGCAGCAGTGTTGAAGAATACATCATAGGCATTTAGGGTATGTCTAGGTAAAGAAAGTCAATAGAGGTCAGCTCACAGATTGTAGCTCACCTTAACCTTTTTCATACAGTCTAGACAGAGCACCACTACAATCAACTAGCAGAGTAACTACACTGAGGGCTGGGATGAGTTAGCACCCTCACACCTCTAGTAACTAAAACAAGCAACTACTCTCCCTTGCATCTACAACATGTAACTACCAGATGTTACACAAAGTCTGGCTCAGCACAGCAAGAGCAGTTTCTGGCTGCCGTGCTCAAGTGCCAGTTTGTACCCCAAAAGCAGTGCTTGTCACATCACTGCTGCAAAATGCAATCTGAAAATGGGCAGACAGCCTGTACGAGGCTTGTCCAGACATCCCATCAGTGCCATACTGCATATAGACTTGTTCCATTAAAAACAAAAACAAAGAGTTAATAAATTCTTCCAATTTATACCCACCCCATAAATTAATACCGTTGTCAGAACATACATGAAAAACACTCAGCACCTACCTGGCAAGTCTGATGAAATACTGGATATTGGTGGGTGATGGAATGGTACTGGGTAGTCTGTTAATGAAGGAGGAATAGCAGCAGCATCGACCGTCGTCACGCTGGGCACTCTGGCAGTAGATGGCTGATACATGAGAACCCTGTTTCAAACAGCATGGGAAATTACAAACAACCTGGCTGTTAGTCGCACAAGGGAAACCATGCACTGCTGTGCACTCTCATTCACAAGTCACCGTGCGACAACACAACTACAGCGTGGCTACTCACTACACAGTACTCCACTCTAATTTCCTTTTTCATAACAGTCTTCATAATAACATGACCGTATCTCGGCTCTCAACAGCAGCTGTGACATAAGAGCAAGTTGGCATTAAAACAAAGTGCAGTGCTGGAGTCATTGGCAACAGTCAAAGGGGTGTCTGTGAGCACCCACAGAGGGATGTAAAGGTGACCAGAGCCAGGAGGAGAGTGTTCCATTCAATTTCTCCACAGAACCGCTGCTCAGTGCCCACCTGTTACAGTAAGGGCACAACTGACCATTATCCTGCCCCACAGGATGACACAGATTGCACAGGTGGGAGTTAAATGTAAGTCTGTCCTTACTCACAGCCTCCAGTTCAGCTCTCAAGGAGTGTGTTACAACCCTTCTGCTTCCCCTCATGCTGCCTGATCTCTTGGCAGCATTGTTACAAACACTGCCACAGGTGCCCAGGCACCAGCCACGTGCACAGAACAGTTCGTGAACTCCAAGTCAGGTGGAAACACACAGAATTCTGCTCCCAGATGCTCTGCATCGCTCCCTCCAGCCTTTAGTGTTATCCATTCATCTTCCTTCCCACACTCCTGCCTGTTAACCTACTTCTGATGTCAGAACCTTGGATTTCAGACCCTCCCTTCTCAGGTACCTCTCACACTTCAGCCTGTATTGTTGCTTCCTCTAAGAAGACACCTCAGTTTTCCCAAAACTAGCCTTCAGACAACACTGTTTAAAGGAGATAAGCTATATCCCAAGAGCCTCACTTTGATCTGGATTTGAAGAATAAAAATATGCCATATCCATTCCCAAAAAGGAAGGAAAATACATGGGTCATAGAGAGAAAAGAAGTCAGTCCTCCTACAATTACAGTTGCACGCAGCCATCTCAAACATAGGAGCACGGAAGGAAGTCTTGGTGCCTTCTGAAACTTCATTGAGACATGTATTTGTAGCTACACTTTCTTGTAAAAGTGAGGAAGAGTCTCTTGCAGGACTCCTCCACAATCCTCACAAAAAAGCAACAGCATTGCAGCATCACTGCTGAAAGTGGTTGAAGATGACCAACTACTTGCTCACCAAGGACCACACAGACATTCCTGTGGACTAGAGACTCACCACACCTGCTCATTACTTCTGAAACAGAAGGGGAACCTTCAAAACAGAAGGGGATTGGGTTTATTATTATTATTTTAGTACAGGTCATAAGCCACTACACAGAGAGACACAGACACGCACCTCATGCAGGCAGCAACACTAACTGATGAGCCATTACTGAAAGCTGAGCTTGGAGCAGTGAGTGCTGGTGAGCCTGAGCAGTGGCCCTCACTCCCTGCAGGTCTGGGGTGCCCCACGGGCCAAGAGCAGAAACATGGGAGCCACAAGCAGCACCCGAGCTGAGGTGCACAGACCAGGACAGACAGAAGGTCTGGACAGACACAAGGGCACAGCAGCAGAGAAACTGGTCGAGCCTGGTGCCGAAGTCAGGCCTGACTACAAAGATGGAGGAGTTGGGAAGTCATTGGTTATGCTAATCAAGGTGCAGGATTGACTGATGACCACAGCCAACAACAGCATCCAAGACATTCCAGAATTTAACAGAGAGATGGAGGAAAAGCTCATCTTGATTCAAAACAGCAAAGTGGCTCCCTTCCAAGACTGACAGAATGGATGGAACACACAACACAGTCTCATTCCCTGGGCACCAGAGCAGATTAGATAGAGGATACAGCAGACAGCAAGAGAAAAGCCTTTAAGATGACACTAACTCAGCAAGAATGCATGAAGTTCCTCCACTTGGCATAATCTACTTTCTCAGGAGAACACTGCCCACTAGCTTAGTCAGATTCCTTTTCTATGGAGAAATGTCCCTGCAAACACAGCAACAGTCAGCGCACAAAAAAGTTCTTTTGTGAAGTGAAAATCTATTTAATTGTGTTTTGCCTGTACAAAGTTACTGCATCAATACAACCTTCTACAGGAGAGGCCTAGACATTCTCCTCTGCAAGTGCAGAGCTGGATTCCAAGTACATTTCTCTACAGATCAGTTCAGCTGAGACATTACAGAATAACAACTAACTTTAAAATTGACAAACCCTTTGGTTGGGCTCCCGTGTATTTCAGACATAAATATGCACTTCCTTTTGGTTGGAGGATCTTCTTCTTCATCAGAAGAGCTTTCTACTGTCAAGTCGATAACATCAACCTTCTTCTTGTTTACCTCACTGGCCACTGTCACGGAACATGGTTTGCTAACAACACTGGAACCTGAAGAAGAAAATGAAACACCATTGTTCTCCAAAAGATGGTGATGTCAGCAGTTTCTATTTGCAAGAGAACCAGGAACCCAGATCCTGTATACTAGATCACCTTCCTTGCCATTACAATTAATATTTTGCCCCAGTACCTGCTTTATGACTCCTCTGTGTCACATTGAGACTATTAAAAAACAAACTTTTGTGCTTTAATTATCATTTTAAGGAAGTAAAACAAAAGCAACCTTTTATTTTCTTAACTGCTACTATAAAGAGCAAAGACAAAGACCAAAAATGCGCTCTTAGAGATACAGCCCTTTCTTTTCTAGCTTAAATTATGATAAGATTAGTAGTAGTAAGCCCTCTACAAAACAAACACCAACATCCACATGCATTATCCCAGCTACAACTAATTCCCCAACATTTTGTGCTGGTTTGTAACCAGTACCCAGATGTACATACTTTCTATTTTGGTGCATTGTTGACTTGACACTTTCACAGCTTCCTTCTTTGGCCTCATGGGGCACCAGGAGCCATCTTCCTGGAATTTGATCTCATCCACATCAGAACATTCATTAAGGATTTCCATAAAGAGGCTGAAAAAATAAAGTTTCACTTTTGATTCTAAGTGACATTTTTTATTCTAAGTGAAAGGAGACACAGATAAAAAGATAATTATGATCACCTTCTACCCACTATGTCTCCTTTCCTCGTAGTTCCTCTTACCTGAAAGCCTGTAACTACAGCCTTTGCAGATATCAGAAAATAAGATTATCCCAACCCATCCACAATTCACTCCAACACTACTGCAATGCACAGATTTCCATTCTGAAGCAGAATACATCACCTTTTGAACCAACTTAGGCAATTGTTACAAGTTGGAAGTTACATTTTGAAGTTAACACCTTTCAGGGACAGAGACATTGTAAAAGGAAGACCTGTCCTTTTATGTTGCATTTACATTTCTCCAGAAGAAATACACTGAGACTCGAGAGTTTGATGGTGCACTTAGGAGATAAACTTACATAGGTCATTATGGGAAGAAAAACTAATGGAATCTAATGGCTCCTCCAATTTAAAGTATTTTGACCAAAAACAGTATGAAATGGCTAAACTTCAAGTCACAAAAGTAGCTACTCACTACATAATGAAACATTTTAAGTAATTGTGTAATCTGCAAAGCCAGTCTCTTACCCATCTAGTATTAGGCTCTCGTAAGCTGCCTTTTTGTCACAGACAGGGCAGATCCAGGTAGGCTTCTTTTCATTCATTTGAAGATAAAGAGCAGCATCGAAACATTGCAGGTGCGTGCAGGTCACAGCCCGGCATGGGATTGTCAGTCTCATTTTTCCCAGCTGCAAGAGATGCATTTAAAGGGTGTCAGAATAGAAGACAGAGAAACAGGCCTGAATGGTTAACAATGAATCCAGAGGCATTTGGTGAAACAACTCTTGCTGCCCACTACAGAAGTGCCTGGGGCTAAGGGTGCTGTAAGTAAATCCACCCCATCACAGCACCCACACAGTGCTCCTAAAGGAAAAATTAAGCCCTGCTCCAAGGCCTCATCACACTGAGAACAGTCAGAAACACTTCTAATGGACCTGAAACAACATTATTTGAAAGACTTCATTTTTATTAAACAATCAACTGAAGTTGATTCTTCTATAATTTTCTTTTAACCCAGTATTTCAGGCGTTTTCCTCAGCTCCAGGTACTTGTTACATTCAGAATGACCAATTTTCTTCCTGGGAAGAGAGCCTCCAAGGCAGCATTACCTTGTTATAAGGTGATCGCCTGTTTTTTTTGATTGCTTCTGCATCTGCAGTATAGGCAAAGCCACCAAGATGAGGAGATAAGAGGTTTTAATTATCATTCCATCCTTTAATTATTCTGTCAGCCTGCCTGATTAGCCTCAGCACGTCAATATAGGAGATTAATCCCTCTACAGGCCTCACTGTACACAAGCAGCAGCTTGACTCAGTGCATCACAGCTGAGGCATCCAGTCCTAAACCACAGCTGGGTTACTGCTGCTTCTCCCCACTATTTTATCTTAGCTTGCTAATAAAATATAAAACAAGTGAGGTTTCTAAAGCAAGGCCTTTGAAAAGCAGCCCAATTCTGCACTACAGATGAAAATGTGAACGTTATCTGGAAATTTCCAGCCATACTTACAGGACACATCAGAGAGACCCGCAGACTGGTTGTGGCAATCTCACTATCAGGATCTGCAGTTAGTTTTTCTTTAACTATTAAAATAAATAAAGAAGTTATACATAGAGGTCATAATTTCAAATGCTAACCTTGATTTAGCAGTACATGCACTTTTTTTTCAGCTATCTAAAAATATTAATCTAGGAAACTAGTCATAAACAACAACAGTTTCACTACTTATAAGCAACTGGCAAACTGCATCAACACCTGATGTTGTTTGACTGCAGATGCAGTAAAACCACAGAGCAAACTCAAGCCAACATGTCAAGAGATAAATAAACCATTATGAGTGAGGTACAAGTGAAGAGAACTCGGGACACCTAGCTGCACCTCATAGCCCAGCACTCCACTAAGGAGTGCCTGTGGCATTCCCATAACCATATTTCAGATGGGATCTCTGGGTATGCTCCCTAAAAACTCCTACTGAAAAAGAGTGTGATGCCTCACCAACAGACAAGGGAAGCTGTGAAACCCTGGGCATGGACTTTATTCTCAAAATACAGCAAATCTATTCTGTATTACCAATTCTAGTTTTAAAGAGCCACTAACCACCCTCCAAAAGTAGAGACAGGCAAATTGATTACTTACTTAGTGCTCTGGAATGATCAGGATTTCTGATACCTTTCAATTTTAACCTCTGCAAAAGCATAGCTGAGGTGAGCTGGCGAACCAGATACACAGACATGGAGTAATTCTACAAAAAGAAGAATTAAAGATTAAATGTTGATTTCATATAATACTCCCACTATGACAATAGATGACTATTTACACTAGTTGTAGCATATAGTAAAAACGAAAATGTGACTTTTTGCTTAATCAGTAATTATTAAGAGCATTGACAGACAACTTCAACTCTGTGGAGGTCCAACATTCTGCCAGAATTCTCTGGCCAATCAGGTCTAATTATCCTACTCCAGTTATGACTGAACTAAAAGGTAATTTTCACATCCAAGAGACTATCTGAGTTCTCCTCCTGGAAAGATCATATGTGACACATTTCATACATGTAATCTTTTAAGAATTTCTCACATTTTGTCTCCTTTATCTTCCCCTTTCTCCCAGTGTCAGTGGGGAGCTCAAAGAATCACGTGAAAAAAGATAAATGGTCTTTATGGTATAAACAACAGCTTCTGATGGTACAGAGCTGCCCTAGTTTCTTTGTACCTTTTCTTTAGCTTCTTCTGTACTCCTAAGCCCAGCCTTGTTACACCATGTCTGTTCCACTGAGCCTGGCCCCGTTCCCCAGCATTTTCTACTCTTCCCTAACTCACACCACTTGTCAGCTTCTTTTGTTCACTGTTCACTCCCACTTCTAGGTCACTAATGAAAAGTCTGCAAGCCCCAGTGCTGCAGGATAATAATGGTTTCATCCATGTAACAAGAACAACCCGTGACCTCTTATTTCCACTGCCTGTCAGCCATCTTCCTATGGCTCCTGCACTCCCTGGGTACTGCACAGGAACTTCAAACAACTCCTACAGCCCTGATCCTCCTTTACCACCTATAGGAAAACCAGCTCTTAACCTGGAGCAGCAGATAAAGCATTCTAATTGCACATGAAACCACTAAGAAACCTAGAATTTTGGTTTTTTTCCTTAAAGAATGGCCAACTGTTGCCTTACAGAGAGGATTCTAGAGACTCAAGTCTGCCCAGCACTGAGGGGTTTATGCCCCCTTGGCTCAGTAGCCCTCCAGTATCAGCCCAGTCCATGCCAACAAGCCCTTTTGTGACACCCCTTACTGTTTCCCAGGGTCTCACTTTGAGGATGAAAAGCAGCAAATTCTGGCACCAACACTGAAACCACAGAACTTGCTTCACCTCTCAGGCTAAGGGGAGGATGTCCAAGCATTCCGAGTCATCTGCTTCCATCAGAGTATATTTTGGCAATACAGGGAGGAAAGCTAGCAGGCTTCAGCATGAGAGGCCAAGACCACACACAGGACTGGAGCCATTTTAAGATTCTGTGCTTTGACTGGGAAGCAATGGCTCAGTTCTTTGTCTCCACCCCTGTTCTAGAAAATCATCCTTTGATGTCAGCACTGCCCTTCATTTATTTTTTCAACATTACCTTTCAATTCTATTTCTTTTTAAAATTTTAATATAAAAGCTTATACTGGAGTCTCTTTGAAATATGTGGTATTTTTAGTCCAGAGAATTTGATTTTGAATAAAACCTCGTAGAGAAAACTACTTTGATAACTGCATCCAGAATTAACACAAACAGTCACAGATAAGGAATAAATTGTTCTTGACTTGACAACAGCTGAAAGGGTGCTGAAACAGTTATTTAAACCTAGGATGGAGTCAAAAATTCCTTGCACTCTCCTTCTCTTTCCTTAATAAATTCTACAGGGGGATTTACTATCCACACCACAAAAACAGTTTGTTATTTTTGACATGCATTTCAGGCAAACTCTAAAAGGAGACTTTTGAATGTGAACCATGTAAGAAAGTCTTTCCATCTGTATGTAAATCATGTGTTACTGAAAACTACTACAGTTCTAGAGCAAACTTTGTTTCCTGGCACTGATAATAAGCTCAGCCATCTAACAAAAAACACTTGCCAGCCACATCAGGCAGCCGGGGAGCAGGAACACTCAAACAGGCTATTTAGATGACTTCCCACATCCTACAGACCATGTAGGTTACCTTTCCAATTTCAGAAGCCCAAGAGATGGAAATCTGGTTTGGCACTGCTGATGACAGCCTAACCAGAGAAGTGATATTCAAGGGACGCCCAGGTCGCTTCTGTTCAATTCCATTTTTTGGTGGTGGAGCATATCCCTGTAGAAAAAAAGGACAATGGATGTGTTGCCCAGTCTCCCCAGTGCACTCTGAAACTGCTGACACATATTTGTTAGTTTTAAACACATCTATGAGAAGCAGGCAAACTTAGAGGCTGTCTAGGAGAGCAAAGCCAGCATTTATTCTGAGAAATATCAGACTCTCACAGTAGATCACCGGAGACAAACACAGTTGTAAGGCATTTGTTGTTTTAAAAGGGTTCTACAGAAGCACTGGACAGGTGAAAGAGAACACAGTTAGGGTCCAGGTAAGTTCACTGGAAAAGTAAAAGGTCATGTGGATGTTCTGTCCTCTTTCTCCCCATGCCCTACTGGAACAGAGTGAAACATCACAAGGTCACAGCCTTAGTGACAAACAGAGCAAGTAATGAAGACTAAACTCAGTGTTTCACACACTGAAAACACTTCACTGATTAAGAAACAATTACACCTTGTTCCAAGAGCTCCACATCACCTCAGTGACTACTGTGCCTCCTTAGCTACTGGCCCCATTAGCAACAGGTGTCACCTGTCCTCTGCCAAGGCCCCTGAAGAAGGGCTGCACATGGAGTACCAGCTGTATTTAAGAGATCATGGAATCAGAGGGCTTTTGGGACGGAAGTGACCTTAAAGATCATCCAGTTCCCTCGTCACACAATAAGCCTGCAGCTTATTCCTCTCACCCTGCATCTGTCATGGTGACAACAAGCCAGTCTGACAGAGCCACCCTGAGAACCCCTGCTCTGAGCTCACAGCCAGCCTGCAGCCACTCATCTCAAACTCATCCTGCACATGAAGGATGCCAGCAAGTGCAGCTCAGCCTCTTGCACAGGCAGTACTGAAGAATTTCCAGACAGTGTTGTTTTTAAAAAAACTCAACCAGAAAGGATATGCTGAGGAAAAAAAAAAAATCTTTAATCAGAGAAATACACACACATTCACAACCTAGCGTTTGGTGAAGGAGTTACTTTGAAAAATGCTAAGTCTAGAAATAAAAACAATAATTAATATATATATATATATATATATATATATATATATATATAAAAAAAATAAAAACAGCCTCTTCTACTCACTAGCCCAGTATGCCATGAGGGCTTTATTCCAGAACACAGAGGCAAAAGTCATATGGGAACTAGTGACAATTTCACATTTAAAACACAGAATGATTTCAGAAGAGAGTGAATGCAAGTTCTCTTACATTTCACAATTTTTTTTTCAAGAGACAGACTCTGCAGTGCACATGCTTTGTTTCAGTAAAGCTTTTAGAGTTTTCTTCCACAGAGCTTATTCTTGAGAACAGATTCACTCTCATACTCCTACAACAATTTGGAACCTTCTCTTCCTGTCCTTTTAGGAGCTTTCTCCACGGCCTGGCACTGTTTAAGCAGGCTGCTAACTCCAGTGGCAATGTTATTGGGGTCTTGAAGTCTTCCATGGTTCTTCAAAGAACCACACTACTCAAGGCAAGTATCATCTGCTACAGCAAGGAAACTCATCAGGAGAAAGCATAACTGCCCATTTATCTGGCTTTTCCCAGTGACACAGATGCAGGATACAAGGAAACATGATGTTCACATAAACACAATCCCATGCAGTACTGGCACACAGGCAGCATTGCTGTGAAGCTTCTGGTAAGGACTGCAAGCAAGGAGATGACCAAGAATAACTTACAGACCAAGAATAATTTAAAGAAAAGTTTTTTCTGCAGAGATGTGAACTGCCCTACCAGGCAAAGACAGAAGTTCACTTATGCACTGTGCAAGTGGGCAAAAAGAGCTGGCATCAGAGCTTAACTAACACTGCTGCAATGGAAAACAGTGGTCTTTGAGGCAAAGAAGTTACCTCACACTTCCTGCAACAGAAAGGAAGTGAGCAATGATGCAGACAGAGACCAAATGAACAAAAAAAGTCTGCAGAAGCACTCAGACTGAGACTCTATTTGTCATTCAGCTCATAGTGAATGAGGAGGAGAAGTTGCCACGGCAATATGATTTATTCATTTTCCCATCTAAGGTTCAAGGTTCAGCTGAACAGATTAAAAAATCATCTTATCATGTGCAGAAAGAACCTAGCGGATTTAAGTCTCAAGCTAAGTAATAATCCAAGATTAGTAGTAGTTTCTGCTACAACTGTGACACCTTACACACAAAATGGAGGGCACAGCAGGGTGTAACCTATATTAACAAGACTGAGAATCAGCTGACACTGATGCCCAAAAGATAACGTCAGACTGAATTGTTTTTTGTTGTAACCCTCAAAGTTATCACACAGAATGTAACCAGCATTTGCAAAAAACACTGACCAGAAAATATGAGAAGGAAACCTTTTATAACCTGAAGACTGAAGTAGGAGGAAGAGAATGTAAGGAGTCTCATTTAAGCTGAGTAGAGGCAAAATTTAAAAAAACAGTCACAGTTGCATATGGGAGGAGGGAGGGTACAAGACAATACATCTAACACACCAAGGTGGTTAAAAACAATCTGAAAAAGAGGTTTCACACCTTCTCTCTCCACATGGTATCTTTCCAAGCCCATTGAAAAAACCTACTGAAAAAACCCTCTGTTCCATGACTTTTACCACACTTTATAGCCTCAAGTAGTATTTCTGAATGGGTTGTGCAAGAGTTTCTCTCTGTTCTACTGAAAGAAGAAAGAGAGAAACCCATTCCAGAGATGTTTTGAGAATGAGAGAGCTTTTCTCTTTCTGTCCATATACCCAAGCCTCCAGATGACCCTCGGGTGACAATTTCTGCACTAACTTCTGCAACATCAGACACTCCTGAAGCGTGATTGCCAACAGTGTTCTGATACAGTATCAGCAATGTACTAGGAACCCTAAAATGTGTCTGTTCTTCATCCCCGCAATAAACTGTGCTCTAAGCAGACAGACGCAGAGCAGGGCACAAGTGGCACGCAAGAGGCTGATTCCATTGCCTCAGAACAAGAAGGAACTCAAGCCTCTCACAAATACAGGCAGCCCACACAGCAAGGGCTACTACCCTCAAATAAACTGAGTCTGAGCACCTGTGAGGAAGATTCTTCATGCAGACACCAGATTGTTTTTGAATTATTTAGTTACATTAACAGCAAAAGACGAGGTTTGCTGTAGGGGGCTTAACCACATTTAGTCCGTGCAGTGGCTGTAATATGATTAACAGCAGTAATGGCTATCTCACACAGCAAATATACAAACTCCATGCCTAACATTAGAGAAATCTGAGTGATAACAAACAGCTTGACTGTTCTGGCAAGCTAACACTACAGAAAAACACACACACACTCCACAAGTTACCAAGAAGCCACAAATACATGCATACATACTTACTGGCAATGGGAACAGCTTCCCATTTACTTTAATGCACAAACTATTAGGATAATTATCCTCTTGAGGGCAGCTTGTCTCTGCTAGGCATAGCCTGTATTCATAGGAAGAGAAAGCATCATTTTCAAGTGTCCCCACAAACATCCATCAGCCAATAAAGTTTTCAGAGAGCACTGCACAAAACGTACCTTAGCTGAACTTGGACTGTGTAATCTCTCCTGCCCCCAGGCAAAAAGTCCCTGTGACAAAGAGAAGGAAAAAGAGAAGTATCCGCTTAGCAGGACTCATATTGCAGCCATACAGAGAAACAACTGACACAACTGCCCCAGCATCATTAAACTTTGCTCTTGTTTTTATTTTATTGAGCTATGAGCCACCTTACAACTGACATTTCTGTTTAACTACTCCCAAGTTACACAGAACTTCAGGGTCAGCATCCTCCATCAAAAGTTCATAGCAACAATCAAGTAGGATGCTGCCAGGGATGAAAAAGCACCTATGAATTTTCATAGTTTACAACATCAACCCTGGGAAAAAACAGAAAAGCAGGCTTCCATTCCTACAGCCAGCAGAAATGTAGGGAAGCTTCCCACCTCTCTAAACAGTGACAATTATTCGGAACTGAGTAATTGTTAATTCTTTAACAGGGTACAATTTTCACAAAATGCACACAAATTCTGTGCACAGTTGTTCCTGAAGGAAACAGAACAGATATAAACTCAAGAGTAACTTCAGTGAGGATTATCACTCTGCATCTGTAGAGTAAGTGATGCATATGGTGAACCAAAACTTCACACTTTCTCACGAAATTTTGTAGAGATTTACCTACACTATACCACACTCTTACTTCTTACCTGGAAATACAGATTTCTCTGACCTGCTGTGGAGTTAAAGCAAAGATAAAAAACTTCTCCTGGAACCTCTGAATACTGCTCTGTACTAGAAGAAGAAAAAAAGACACAAAAGATGTTGAACCATGGTGATTAAAGCCGTTGATTAAAACAGGATCTGGAACAAGGCATTAAGTCACTCAAATGGTGGTTGAACTGCGTGTAACTGTTAACAAAAAAAGCAATGGAACAAATCTTTCATTAAACTACATTCAGATGGTTTAATATCACATTACACTTCAGTACTGAAGCAGCTTGACAAACTGTGTTACAATCCTTTCTCCCAAAGGAGGAAGGTTCAAACAAATACACAACAAAATATTTCACTGGATACCTGACAAAAGGAATACCACAGAGATGCCAACAACTACTGTAAGGTACCACAGGAAGAACATGTGCACCAGAAGTTATTAATGGACAGCTGGAAAATCTTGGGGGAGGAAGTGAGGGACCACAACCCCTCAAGCCAGAGAAGCCAGCTAGACTTCATGTCTGGAGTTACCCTTTAGTGGCATCTGACAAAATAATAAAGAAATACAATGTTCACATTGTATCTATGAATACAACTTGTCTGTCAGTGATGGGAATTGGCAGTATTTTCATATTTAAAGTCCACAGTAGGTACCTGTCACTTTCCTACTTCCTTTAAAATTGAAGAGAAGTTAAAAATTTTGACCTGAAATAAAGGCAGATAAGGCATGTCCAATTTACAATAAGCAGCAGGGAGGACAAATGAAAAAACAGCACAACTAAACCAATCAAATTTGGAAGAGTTGGACTGTCTTGCGCACTGTGACATTCAGGGGAGATTGTTTCTATACCCACAAAAAAGTCACACAAAAAGAAGTCAAACATTAAAAGGAACCCAGGTGGAACAAACACACACCAAGTTCCTCGAGCAATTCCAAACAGATACAGTGTGCATGTATGCACACACACACCACAGAGCACATTGGATATTTAAAAATACTTGAGCACACATAAAAAAGACAGCAGAAGTATTTTGTTATTTAATTTGGTGTGGGTTAAAACTAAACCCTACACTTGTGCTCTCATATTAGTGCAAAGGAATACCACACTCATCCCTTTTCAAGCATGAAGCAGTGAGGCGGACTATACTCCTAGTTCTCTGACTTAGCTGATGTTTAAATACTTAACTCTCAAGTGCACAAGAAAAATGAGTGTCACTATGCACAAAGAGAAGTGACAATAGGCACTGTAATTACTGATAAAGTAATACAAAAAAATTACACTGTAATTACTGATAAAAACTGATTAAGTTTTCTGCTTTAGGTACTGGAGGATGGCAGATGATCAGTTCATCCCTCACCGAGTTACATGTCACAGCCTAAAAGACTTTGTAATCAGTTAAGAAATGAAATTGTTTAAGAGGATGCTACTTATTTTATAAACATGTTACTAAATAGTTCGGGAACATTTTTTGACATGTAAACTAAGCCAGACTGAATTTCAAGACAGAAGATGTAGCCCCAAATAATTCAAAATGTTCAAGACTGAGGCACTTGGGGAAGATAAAGCTGATTTCAGGTTATTTGGAAGACAATGTCCACTCCATATTATAACATACAGTACTGCAACAGCTTTCAGGCTGACAAACTTCATTACTCCGAGCACAGCACTGAACATTGCAGCACAAAGTGTCCATTTCAATGCCAGATCTCAGAGCCTGCAGAATTACTGTGAGATAAGGGTAAAGCAGCAAACCAATGAACTCCTTATCCTGTTGCAAGTTGTAAATTACTGACCCTGATATCCTTTTTCTATTACTCCTGACAAAATTGCTCCTCATTTGCACTAAGCAGAAACTTCAGGTCCAAATCCTTCACCCAAAATGTGGAGGTGCAGACTAGGTATTAGGAAACATTTTGTTACCAAGAGGGTGGCCAAACACCAAAACAAGGCCCAAAGAAAAGCAGCCAATGCTATCAGCTGTCAGTGTTTTAGAGGAATTTGGACAATGCCCTTAACTATTATTCTCTAACTTTTGGTCAGACAGTTGGATGATCATAGTAGCTACCTTCCAACTGAATAACCCTGCTCTTCTCTTTAATATTCAAAAGAAAGAAGTTTTTAATCATATTACTTTTATAACAGAAAACTATTTTCTGAAGTGTGGTTTTGCACTTTTGGGAAAAACGGTAAAGAAAAGGAAAATGTAAAGATATAAAAGAAAAGGAGTTTCCATTTGTCCCAGTTGCAAAAACCCACTGAAATCTGGGCTCAGTATTGCCAGAAGCAAAGCTTATTTAATGAATTAAGCAAGCTGCAGAGGTATTAAACACTTACCTAGACTCGTGGGTTTAATGAGCACGTCGAGCACATCGTAGAAAGGCAAGCTTTTCAGCTGAACATCAGGATGAACAGGTGGAATCGGAGGGGATGGCTGCTGCATCTCAAAGTGGGGCTTAGTGTCTTGGAGGAGCACGGAACTGACAGGCGAGGATGGAGACTGAGGCGTGACTGAAGTGGAAGGGAGTGGGTGAATGCCCGCGACAGCCAAGTCAGGCTCCACTGGACAGGAGCTGCTGTCCAAGTTGAACGCCGCGGGTTTTATAGCCGACAAATCCGACAGTCCCTCAGTCGTCCTTGGGTACCGGCGCCTATAGAGTTCTCGGATTTTGATCTGAACTGCTGGGCTGCAGCCGCTCTTCAGTAAGTGCAGTGCCCTCATCAGGAGGTCATGTTTGCGACCACTTTTATTACGTCCAGCAAATCCCAGCAGCACTTGCAGTTCAGAAACACGAAAACTTGATACCATATTCTAAAAGGGAAAGAAAGAAAAGCACAGGTGAGCCCACAGCACCCCAAGGAAGCCTTTTCAAGGAGTATCGTGCGGCATCTTTCATCACTTAATCTGACAACTTGTTATTTGGTTATGGGTACTGCCCACACCTTCACAGAACACAAAAGCACAGTTAGTTTAAAATGAAGAAACAAAGCGTCCAGGATGCAGGTTGAGCTCGCCCATGAAAGATTTGTTTCCACACTCAAACAATAGTAACAACAAAATCTTAAATTCATAGCACAAGCACAAGCTGTGCCACAAAGAATCGGTCTCACTTTGTGGAGCAAAATACCAAACAAAAAAAAAAAATCAAGTGAATCAGTATTATCACCTGCCTTCAAACACATTTTAAGCACTTCATTATTTTATTTCTTAATTTCTGAACCGTTTATTGTGAAACTCCCTTTATTTCGGACACTGTTAAAGCAAGCATAAAGAGATATAGGCATATCAGATTCCATTGCTGAAAGATATGCACAGCAAGAAGGACAGTTCTTAAAAGCTACATTATGTATTGCATACTGTGGCATACAGAATGACACACAAACAACATAATTGATTCTTCAAATGTCACAAAGAACTCCCTCTCCTCTTCAGATCACATTCTGGCATCAAGCTTCGCAAAGGTATCTTCAAAACAAATAATACTATTTACTTGGTGACCAGGGTTAGTTTTGGAAGACTAATTTTTTTAACTTCACAGTTCAATCCTCAGAATCCTACTGTTTGTGAAAATAGAAATGAAAAAAAAAAAGCCAACTGTACAAAAGGAAACAAACTTGTGTTCCACTACTATTAACAATTAACTTTGCACAGATGCATTCTCTCTCATTTTTGTGAGCAATTTATACCTCCATTTCAGGTACAAACTTCCTTCCTATTTCTTAGGGACCCTTTCACCATAGGAAGGAGATAAAGTTTTTAAAGGTGAAAGAACACCTGCCTCCAATCTGTGCTGCTGCACCATGACAACTCCAGACTCAAGGATTGGAGGTGAAGGTGCTAACAGAAGGGATGAAACAGCAGACATCTGGGATCACATGTATTTTTTAAAAACAGCTCAGAAGGGCATCTGGACTCTTACTAAAACTTTGGGCGTTGATTTCAAAAGAGACACAACTCAAAACAGTGTTTTGCCTTTACCTTCCAACTCTTTACTACACAGAGTTAATACTACACAGAGTTAATACTCATGTTCTGACAGATCTGACCTCAGCTGAATTTTTAACACAATTTTTGCCCAAACACTGAGTCAGCCACCAATCAAGTCAAAATCCTCCCTGTGCCCCTGGCCTGTTCCCTATTCTCTCTTTTTAATATTGTGAAAATTCTTTTGGCAGTAAGACCAGTGAATTGTATCAGATGAAAACTGAACTTAAAATCACAGAATCATTTAGGTTGGAAAAGATCTCCAAGATAATGAAGAACAACCATTGCTCCACCACTGCCAAGGCCACCCCTAACCCATGTCCCTAAATGCCAAATCCACATTGCTTTTAAATCTTTCCAGGATGGGGACCCCTCCATTGCCCTGGGCAACTTGTGCAGCGCGGGACAACAGCCTTGGTCAAGAAATTTTTCCCAGTATCAAATCTAGACCTCCCCTAGAATAACTTGAGGTCATTTAATTTTGTCCCATCCCTTGTTACCTGAGAGCAGAGCCCAACTTCCCCCGGCCGCTCCTGGGGCTCCAGCCCCTTCCCCAGCTCCGTTCCCTGCCCTGGACACGCTCCAGCCCCTCAGTGTCTCTCTTGTCCTGAGGGCCCAGAGCTGTCCCCAGCACTGCAGGTGCCTCAGCAGTGCCGGCACAGGGACAGGCCCTGCCCTGGGGCTGTGTCACAGCCTGGCTGGGACACCATGGGTACCTTGTCCACCTGGGCACACGCGGACCCAAGTCTGGGCACATGCAGTCCCACATCCAAGTCACTGGCTATTTCTTGTGCCATTAAAGCACAGCAGGAGAAGTAGCCAGGACCTGCCTTCTCAAGGGCCACATTACCTATGCAAATCAAAATAACCATCTAAAACAGTATGGCAGAAACCTCATCTGGCACACCCGTTCCTCATCATTGATGAGACAAGGTTATTGCACTTCAGCCTCTGATTTTCAACATTTCCAGATAGCTCATTTGGATCCAGTGACTCTTCTACCAAGAAGCTGTTCTGAGCAGAGATAACACAGTGACCTTCACACAGGTATTCCCCCAACACCCTGTCTATAAAAGCAAAAAGTCACATGAGACACTGAGTGGCTCACCCAAACTCTTGAAGAAACCAACAGCAGATGTTACCTTAATTTCATCACAGCAACCTACCTCAACCACAAAACAATACAAGATGGAGAATGTTAGTTTCTACCCAGCATTCCTCTTCTACTTTTCCTTGCACTCAGAGCGATGAAAAGAAAGTGTTCCAACATTCATAAAAAATGGCTTGAAATACTGTAACAGCTTTATAGTTATAACATAAAAGAGAAACTGTGTTAAAAGATAATAGTAGTATTCATGAATTTACAGAAAACTTCATGTTGCATGCTTCTGTAGATAACTGCATAAGCTTGATAGCAACGCCAGCTCCTTTATTTCATATGCAGGCAGTAAGCATGACGCTGGATTCCATAATCACAATGCAAATGAGTAAAATAATCCTTTACACAGAGATTATGGAAACAGCATGTATTGCAAAATACTGTCTACTACCCTGCCTGCTGCCTTCTGTGCATTCCGGCAAGTTAATCAAGGTGAAATGTGCAGTCAGTCATGCCTCAATACAGCTAACATTTCACACAAAAAAAATTCACAAACTAGCACTTTGTTACAAGATGGATTTCATTTTACTAGAAGACATAGCCTGGCTTCAATACCATAGCCATCAAAATTTTAAATTAACGCCCACATTAAAAATGCTTTCAAGTATGAAAAATATACACTGCTTTGTCCACCAATGTAAAAATCTTAGGCTTTAGAAAGAAGAGTTGCAAAAAGTGAAGTTAACAGGAGTATCTAAGCAATAGCTTTGACAACACTTTCCTTCTAAACCTGTTTCTACTTTCCCTTTAAGGCAACAACAAACATGTATATGAAAACACACCTGCCAGGGCCTCCAGGGGCTCCAGGAGAGCTGCACAGCCACTGGGGACAAGGCATGCAGGGACAGCAGCCAGGCAATGGCTCCCAGGGCCAGAGGGCAGGGACAGATTTTGGGCTATTGGGAATTAGGAATTGCTGGCTGGGAGGGTGGGCAGGCCCTGGCCCAGGGTGCCCAGAGCAGCTGTGGCTGCCCCTGGATCCCTGGGAGTGCCCAAGGCCAGGCTGGATGGGGCTTGGAGCAGCCTTGGATAGTGGAAGGTGTCCCTGCCCATGGGAGTGAAGCTTTAAGGTCCCATACAACCCAAACCTATGATTCTGTACTTATCTTCCTACTCCATTTACAAATATAGAGTGGACATTCATTATCATCAATAAACTTTTACAGCAATGTATGTCTGAGAACATTTATAAAATCATGGTGCAAGGCAGACACTGCTTCCAACAAACCCTTATCAAGTTACTTTCTTTTGGTTTTCCAGCATATTGCAGAAGACTGCAGACTCGTTATTAATATGCTTTTCACATCACTCAATTACTATTAGACATTCAAGTTGTGTCATGTAGATGACATTTTCTCTTAAGAGAAGTTCTTTACAGCTGCACAGCCCAATAAAAAAAGCTTTTTTTAACACAAAACCAAAGCCATTTTAGTTTTAACACTACTCCATGAACACAAAGTAGTTTGACAGAACTCTAAGGAAATCAGACTGGATAATTCAAGCGCTTTTATATTCCAGAAATATTTTTCCCCCTGAAATTCATACTTGAAGGTTATAAGAAGCTTCATGGTTTTTTTGTTTCTTACAGTTAAACTTTAGCAGCCATGATTCATCAGCAGAAGCACTGTTCTAAAGCGTTAAGCCGTAGGTGTATCTGGAATGGCATTAATTTCCCTGGGAGGATGATGTTAAGGAGCCCAGGAAATGCTGACATGCCACTGAAATTAAGGGGCAGGCGTGTTTCAAAGCAGAGTAAGGGATCAAACATCTCTCCAAACAAGACCTGTGCAATTCTCCACACTCCCCTGCAATATTGACAGTCACTCTACATGTCTCTCTCTTTTTATATATATGTAAAAAGAGAGAGAGAGATCAGTGCAAGGTAACTGAAAATGCCTGTTTAATTTGTTTAATTCTTGATACATGCCCTACAATATGCAGCAACAACTTGGCTTTAAGGCAAGTCCTGCTTGAGCTGCCAACTGGACACCCGCACTCCAGAAGCAATCCAGCCTACTCAGAAGTGCTGGTCAGCTTGCCCCTAAGAGCTCCGCTTCAGCCCCACTGCTTTCCAGATAATCCCCAAAGTGTCTGAATGCTCTGTACAGAAGGGACACACCAAGGACAGGTTCCACAAATCCTCTCTCCTGACTTTAAGCCCTTTCATGGACATTCAGCAAAGCACCACATTTGTGACATCTTTTGCAGTAGATTTGCATCCATGCTGACTTACAGCAGGCTAGAAATGGGTAGTGATGGTGAGGAAAAACAACCTGTGTCCTGGGACATCGAAGACCTCTCTGCAGAGTGGAAGTGTCTTCTCAAATTGATATAACCATAGATAAAGAAATGCACGTCACAGGGAAAAATGAAGATGCCATTATTGAAATCTGTGTCAGTAGTGCAGGACAGCAAAAGCAGCTCTAAAGGAAACCAGAGTCAATGCAAACCATAACCATCAGATCCACAGTATTATGGAGATTTTCTTCTGCACAGATTCTAGCTTGGCTCCTTAATTAGGAATTAGCACCAAAGTTGCATGCACTTAATAACAGCAAAAATCCTAAGTTAAACACACACAAATATTTAAGACATTCAAAACAAAGCTTGGCCATTTCACTGCAGCTTCTATTTACAGTATCCAAAAACTCATTATCTCCTTCCTCTTCCCAGCACTGTGTCTCAGCACAATCAGTTAATTGTTACTGATTTTACATAAACAAACTTCTAAGGTGTCTCAACAAACCTTTATGATCTAGAATAGTAACAGTGAATCTATGGAGCACACAGGAATTTTGTGCAGATACAAGGTAACAGCACATTATCATAGGCTATTAGGAGTGTTTTATCAGCATTTATGTTATTTAATAAATTCAATTTAATTGCAGCCTAAGGATCATGACAGCACCAAGAGCAACTTCTCACATCCATTCTTTTCACCATCTTAAGTTTAACCCAGATCATGATGTGGAATTTGTTTTCTACATCAAAAACATAAATGGGTTGGCATAGACAATAAAATTACATTAACATGGATAAAATAAAATAGTGTTTGTCAATGACCTTGAGGAGGACACATGAAAACAGCTCTCAGCATTTTCTTGTTAGCAATTTAACACTAAGCACTGCTTCACCTGGTAAATGTGAGGTGGTCACTTACAGTGTTCTTCCAGACTGGAAAAATAAAGCAAGTGAAGTGGAAAGGCACCAAGTCTGGCATGAACAAGAGATCCAATGTATGAGACTTCAACTTCTGTATTTTAATATGGTATCCAAACAACATTTCTCCTCCCATTTGAATCGTGTGTCTTCAGTACTGGGTGTGCAAGAATAAAAAGTAAAAGTGGGACCTACTTCCAGCATTTATAAACATGATTTTCCAGTAAATTTTGTTCAATCTCTCCTGCCAGAAAGGATATATTAGCACTCTTCCATTTCTTCTCAACAAAATGAGTTGTTTTCCACAATGGCTATGAAACTATCACAAGTGTCACAGAGTAGTTTTGGCACAGGCAGAATCATTTGCCTATAAAGAGCCTACTTTTTTGTCCCACAGAGATGACACTAACAAATTACTTCAAAATGTGACTAAACACAAACTGCGAGACTGATACTGCCACCTAAACTAGAGATCTGTTTCAAAGACTGCATGCACTCCACATTTTTTGTTTCAATTTTAGAGTCAGGACGCCAGCAGAAAAACAGGGGACCCAAGAATACTAAATAATATGTAAGTGATCCTCTTATCTGCAGTATTTTGCTGAGATTCAACAAGCTTCAAGCTAAATCCTGGTGAGTTCAGAATCTGCTGGGAGCTGGAATTGTTGCCTCACAGATGGCTCTCAGAAGGAGCTGTAGTTCCCCACTTCTGGGCCAATTCTGTTCAAAAATGTGTCTACTCGTCATCTCTGGCCTCCACACCAGGCTGATGATTCTGTTCCACATCCGCCTGTGCCTGAGTAATTCCTTCATCATTTACTGGGCTGCTCTGGAGAGGGGATTATGGAGAAAGGTATGAGCCAGGTTTAAAAACACATCTGTGAACAGCAGCTCTGGAAATGGTATCTCAAAACTAACTATAACTAGACACTATTGCGCTCTCCACATCTTCTCAGCCACTCCCTAAGACTCCAGAAACCAGTAATCTACAGAAATCAATAAACACTACTAGCTAATAAAAGCTTAATCATATGGTCTGGAAGGGCAAGCCTCAGACCAGACATTTTCAGCAATATCTTGAAAAGTAGCAAATCCTTTAACAAAACTGAAGATTTTCAAAAGGCCTGATGTAACAATAGGTTTCTTGAAGTCTGGTTTCATTCACTACAGCCTCTCAGTTATAACCCTTGGGTCCCAACTCCACAGAACTTTTGCTGTGAAGATCCAGAGGATGCTAGGGATAGTCCTAACAAATCTAAAAAAAAAAAAACCAAAAAAAAAAAAAAAACAAAAAAAAACCAAAAAAAAAAAAAAAACCAAAAAAAACCCAAAAACCCACCAAGATAAACCCAGCTATGCCTGCTTGTTTCCTTCAAGAAACAGGGTTTAAAAGAGAGCTCTGATCTCCTGCCTTTAGACAGTCCTTAACCAATTACTAAAATAAATTCCACTCTCAAAATGGCCCAAGTGGCCTTTTATAAAGCAGGTAGAGATTATATACTACAGGAAACTGCAGTCAACAAGAAAGCAGCAAACAATACTTCCATAAAAACATTCAGTAGGTTAATCTATAAAGCAGCCATTTAAGATCACACCTAAAGGTCAATTCACAAAATCTACTGGGGATAAGGGAATCTCTCTCATCTTTGGTCAAAAGCAGGAAGATTTGGTTGTCTGAAAAAAAATTTAATCATCAAAACAAAGTATTCAAGTAGACACATTCAAATGCATCCTCAAATGCAAAAAGAAAAAAGGAAAAAAATCAGCCATGGCCTTGCAGATATGAGGCAGACAATTACGTTCTCTTCCAAAAATTACCTACAGCTTTCCCGCAACATGCCATGAATTATTATCACACTAATACTGAACATTTAGAGAAGCTCCAGGCTAACGGATTCATCTCGCAAGCACTCCAGTTTACAAATAAGATGAATGGGAATATCAAAAGGTATGTCTTCAGAATTTATTTTTTTAAACTAGTGGCACATCTTGAGCGATAAAAGGGCAGCCCTGCAGTCAGTCTGAAACACAGTTCCCTTTTCCCTCCATACTTCCTGCATTACACCTATCTATGCACCTCAAGCTTCCTGTCAATTTTAAAGGTATTCAGGAACGTAATGCCCTGAGGGAGACTATCAATACTTATGGATATCTAGATAAGCGATTCCAGCGCTTTGGGAGAGACAGATCATAACTCCACCTCAAGACTGGAGAGGAAGAGATAAAAGAAGAGTCACCACTGGTGCAAAGTTTACACTGGGGCTTCAGCCAAACCCTTTGAGACACCTTGGAATGAGGGTGAGAATGGGTAAGGACACCGAGCAAGAAAATCTGTAAACACAAATACATTTAAAGGGGGGGAAAAAACCCCAAAACCACAAGGCTGACGTACAAAAAAATAAGCCAACAATTCCTAAACCTAAACCTGAGACAGAGCACTGCTGTCCTCAAACAAAGAAACTCAGTTCTTTCCACTGTATTTTCGTAAGTGAGCTCCTCAGTTGCGCTACCAGTGCTAGTGCTGGAAGAAGCCTCAGCACGGGAAATTCTCTGGCGGCTGCAGCACATTTCCCACTGGTCACACCAACACCAGCTCTTCCTGCCCACTAAAGCCCAGCTCACAGGGGTTCCTATTTAACTGGCTTTTATCCCTCCCGCAACAAAGTCCAGGTGGGGGGGAGCGGCCTGCACGCAGAATTCCCACGAAGAATTCGACTTCTGCCGCTGCGGACGCTGCTGAAAGACAACCTCCTCCTTCCACACAAAGGTAACAGCGGATTGTTCAGGAAATAGCAGAAAAAGCACCAACTATGCAGTCAGCTCTTTGTGTACACACCTTAACAAAATGAAAGGACACGCACGCACACACCCCCACCGACAAATCTGCCACAGAGTCCACCAGGACAGTATGAAAGATAATTAACCGAAAATAAAACAAGTCTGAAAAGCGGCTCTGGGTTTCACGCTGGGCAAGCAGAGCTTTCCCGGATGGAAAGCGGTCCACGGATTTCCAGAGATTCCACAACTATCAGCATTTTTAACAGCCCGGTGGTTATTCACCGCCCTCCCTTCAGCCGCACGGAGCGCGGGGCCCAGCAGGAGCCGTTCGAGCCCTGGGGCCGCTCGGCAGCGCGGCCGAGATGGCTTTTAAAATGTCGGGAGGAGCGCGAAGAACCTCCCCGGCGGCAGCAGCAGCACAACCCGCGCGGCGGGGACGGGGAACCGGGCACTGTCAGGGAGGGTCTCACCAGGCAGACCCCGCCGACCCCCGGGAAGTCGGGCGGGCCCGCTCCCTTCCCTCCCTCCCTCCCTCCCTCTCCCTCCGAGGATGGCGTGGGCCCCCCAGCACCGACATCTTTCCCCCGCAGCCACGTCTCTCCCTCCTTCCTCCTCACCCGCAGCTCCTCGAAATCCGCCATTTTCTACCCGCCGCCGCCGGGCGCCGCCGCCACCATCATCGTGCACCCGGAGCGCGCTCCCGGCACGTGACGGGGAGGGCGGTCCGGCGGGAAGGGCGGCAGGGAGGGGCGGGGGGACCTGAGGGGAAACTGGGCTAGAGGGGTACAGACGCATCGGAAACCCTGGGGGGAGACTGGGCTGGAGTGGTACTGACACACCGGCCACCCTGGGGGGAAACTGGGCTACAGTGGTACAGACACACTGGCAACCCTAAGGGAAAGTGGGCTAGAGTGGTACTGACACACCGGGAACCCTGAGGGGAAACTGGGCTAGAGTGGTACAGACACACCGGGAACCCTGGGGGGAAACTGCGGTGGTACAGACTGAGAACTGAGAGGGAAAACTAGTCCAGCTGCATACACACAGGCCGGTAGGTACCGGCCCCAATTACACGCTACTCCTGCAGCAGCTCCAGGGTGTGAAGAATTCAAGTGGCCCTGGAAATGATCTTGGAGGGATCACAGAATCACAAAATAAAGATGATCTCTGGAGATCACCTAGACCAAACCCCGACAAGGCAGGGTCACACAGAGCAGGTAGCATAGGAACTCCAGGTGGGTGTGAAATGTCTCACAGAGGGGCACTCCCCGACCTCACTGGAACCCCTCTACCAGAGCTATGCCACCTTCAACATAAAGAATTTCTTCCAATGCTGAAGTGAAACTTCCTGTATTTCTGTTGTGGCCATTGCTCCTCATTTGGTCGCTGGACACCACTGAAAGAGTCCAACACCATTCTCTGGACGCCTGCCTTTGAGATGTTTATCTGCATTAATGAGATCCCCTCTCAGTCTCCTCTAGGCTAATCATGCCCAGGTCTTTCAATCTTTCATCACAAGGGATGCTCCAGACCCCTCATAATCCTTGTGCCCTCCACTGGACGTTCTGCATTAGCTCCTTGTCTTTCCTGTTCTGAGGAGCTGGACACACCTGCCATGTTTCTTGCCCTCCAGAATTAACACTCCACTCTTTAACTAAGTTGTTCTATTGAAAACCAACCAAACAAAAATAAAAAAGAAAAGCCAACCAAACCAGCAAATCATAGAATAAAATAAATAGAACATATTCCAGTTTGCAATTGAAGTGGATTAAATAGAAAGCTTGTGATTTTACAGCCCAGTTTATCCACCCAATCAAGAGCACTCATAATTTGTGTTATAATGATGATGCAGCATGTTTTAGTAATAAAAAATGAAGGGAAAATGTCACCAGCAGTAAGCTTCAAAAACTGGATAATGGGTTTCCTGCTGTAAGGAATGTAAATGTTGAGACATTTACAGAAAAATAAACATCGAGGTGCAGCCGAGAATATTGTTTTCAAAAGCAGCCAGAGATCATTACCTAGTCACAATAATTACCTACTCACAATATTCAGTTTCATCAGCAACTTGGCTGTAAAACCAAACAACCGATTTATTGCAATAAAAAACAGGAAAGACTCAGCCAACAAACAGGCGAGCAGCCAGCACAACCCAAACAAGAAGATAAAGACACACTGGAAAAGAAAAGAGGCCTGAAATGCAAAACATATTTGATTGTATTAACCAAAAGGCAGCTAGTTTTGCATGACTGACACATCCAGAGCAGCAACTACAACAGTAACTTACGGGCCAAGGGACAGGCCATGTCAGCAGCAGGCTCTGCGAGGAGGGGTGCTGGCAGGTAATTTTGAGAACAAACAGCTGACCTTTTCTACAGGATACTGATCCCTGCCATACACACTACCTGTGAGCACTTAATGCTGCTGTAAGACGTGGACACCAAGGAACTCAATAACTAACATAATTTGTTGTAATTTTGCAACAGCTTGCTGAGACAGGCTTTCCTTTTTATTTACTATTTACTCCAAGATAAACCCTTAAATGTGCTGAAGTTTTCCACTACAGGCACAGATATCTAGTCCTCTGCACTAACAGCTTTTGTGCTTGCTCCTGTGACACACCTTTCCCTGAAGATTTAAACATAAGGACTTCATTAATTTCAAACCCCTTCTGTTAGTAAAACCAAAAATCGACAGGCTAATAAAACACGCCACCTGCCACACCACTGCATGAGTTCAACTCCTAAGTCCATCAAATGCTTATTCTCCCCTCCAATTCAATACCAGACTAAAGGGGCAAGCTGTAGGTTAGACTCCCTTAGATCATTAAAGCATGACCAGACCAAAGCCTTCTTTTGTTCTTTTAACAAACCCTCAAGTGTTCTTTCCTTCAAACACACCGGGAAGGACATCAGTGTTCAAGCTCACATCAGAGCAAGGCAGGTCTTTTCTAGTGTATACTCACCTCTCACTTCATAACCACATCTTTCAACAATTCCATTCATCTTATCCCCAGTATCTGTGGGGATAAGAACAAATGCTATTTTTATTTATCTCACATGCATATGATAACAAGAGTTTACATAGTAGCTTTCCATAATATTTTACTGAAGTGTTCCTCCATCGTATCTTGTTTTCCTCCATCTTTCCCTCACAGCCTTTCTACTACACATCTCTGGGGCCCTATCCTTAAAAAAAAAAAGGACTTTTGGTCCTCCTCAAATTTTTTCTAGTTCTTCAAAATCCTGCTGTTTTATCATAACTTCTCACAAACACATCAACTTCAGGCTTATACTCCACAGCTACCAAGTCATCTTTACTAAATTTCAACATTTCCAATATTGCTCTTTCCACCAAACTTTTAAGAAACCTACCTCAAATGTCAGAAATTCTTCCGGGATCTGAAACTTCTGCTTCTTCTTGGACCTCCATCTCCGATACCCCTTTCTTCTTCTCTTCCTCTTCCTTCTCACTAAACCTGATGCTGCAGCTCCTGAATCAGTTCCCAGGCTCTTCTCTTGGGCATTTTCTGAATTTTCAGTGTTAGTGTT
Organism: Camarhynchus parvulus; assembly: GCF_901933205.1. NCBI lineage: Eukaryota > Metazoa > Chordata > Aves > Passeriformes > Thraupidae > Camarhynchus > Camarhynchus parvulus. Next base: position 68,077,831 of record NC_044601.1, read on the forward strand.
AAAACTCAGCCCAGCATCAGCCATTGGAGGAGGAGACCTTCCTCTAGGCAGCTAGTGCATACTACTATCTCCCAGAAAGATCACTGAATTAGCCACTGGGGTTTTTGTCTTCCCCAGCAGGCTCTAATTAGGGTAAGGAACAAGCCTATAGGTGCTAAGCAACCTGCCCCCTAAATTGAGGCTTGTTAGGGGGAAAAGCCCCATCTGGTTTCAACCTTTTCTAGTATTCTAGGTACAGTATGTCTGTATAAGCACTGCCTGTTCCCACAGCTGTGTTAACTACAGAAAGACATCTGAACATCCAAATAAACCCTCCCAGCCTTCCACAAACACTGCAGTTTAAAAAAAAAAAAAAAAGGCAAAATAAAAAAAAGCCCAGAACAACAAACAAAACCACTCTACAGCTGCTCGCAAGACTGCAACAATTGCTTTTATCAGCATTATACCTCATCAAACCCCTCCTGTGCAGCTTAACCAGCTGCTAATAACCTACAGAGTGGAACTGCAGGCGGGGCTGGGGTGACTGGGTGGAAAGTAGATTTGTTTTGGGTGTACTGTGTTTAAAGGAAGGAATTTTATGAGGTCAGCCTTAACCTTCTCCATCATCTCTCATATCCCATAGTCATGTACTTTTTAAAGTAACATTAAAAGTGAATGGCAAAAATATTTAAGTGGTGGTCAGTGCCTACAACCCTCTTGTGTGAGGTCTAGAGCTGTCAAAGCAGAGAGGCTGAAAGACACCCTTAATCATGCTGCTAACAAAAAATATGTGTGCTCTGGCTATAAGTCAAAATACTCTAAGTTGGATTCTCAGGTTGGACAGGGCTTGGAGTAACCTGGGCTAGTGGAAGGTGTCCCTGTGCAAGGCAGGGCATTGGAACTGGATGGTCTTCAAAGTCCCTTCCAATTCCAACTATCCTGTGGTTCTCTGAGTCTGCTTATTGGAAAGAAATCATTTATGTGCCTGCATTTTATCTGCACTTTCTATGCAGCTGTTTGACAAAACAGAGTTTGGATGGGACATAATCTTCTGTCAAGGTGATGCTGTTTGGGTTTTGCCTTTTTTTTTTACATGTTCTCTGCATTCTTCACACGCCTATTTGTAACTCTTGTCACTTATTGTACTAATAGCTACTTTTCCATGGCCTTTCCCTAAGCAGAAAGACAAAACAAATTCCAGAGCTCCAAGCCCCGGGAGGTACAAGGCTCCCTGCTGTCTTGGTTCTTCCTGGGAGCCAAGGCTGAGAACAGCCCTTCAAGACACATTTTCATGGGCAAAGTACAGCTAGTGCTGAAGGGGGGACTGCAGAGAAGGGGCTTGGCCTGAGGGGGGGGGGGAATTGTATCACCACTTGTCCTCCTAATAGGTGCTTTTTATCAATTATGCTTATTTCCTAAAACCTATTAAAATGCACTCACCCCTGAGGGGGAGTGGGCTTTTGTGGACATCTTTCCATAACTGCCCCTGAAGGCCTTCATTAAAGATCCTTTTTTATATTACCTACCTCCTTACTAAAATGATCCCAAGTTTCATTTCCAGGTTGGGACAAAGGCAACAAAGGGACCTGATGAATATAGTTATATATAACTTCATTGACAATAGATATATTAAAGTTTAGAAAATTAGAAACCTAATGTAATCATATATATATATATATATATTCTAATCAGTTTTGATAATGAAATATTAATTTTGCCTGCCCATCTTAACATACCACAGCGATACACCTATATTTTGGTAATAGGATTAACAGCAAAATATTCAAATTTTGTTTTGAAGTTGCTTACTTGATCATTACTATTTTTATTAAATTATGTCTATTTACATAGGCCTGGATTTCACAGTCTTGAACACAGCCTCCCTGACTGTGGGTGAGCATTTGCCTCTATGGACAGTTTTTGTTTAAATTACCCTCAACTTTTGTTCAAAGGATTTGAAGAGTTCTCTTTATTCATCAAAACTATAGGAAACCACGTATTAAGGTAGCATTACCCCTTTAGCAGTACTTGTGGAAAACTCTCCAGTCAAGCACAGCCCTGAACCTAGGCTATTCTCACAACAGTGACAAACCTGGGATGGTTTGAATTCTAACTGCAATTACAGGAATTTCTCTTTCAGAGCCATAAAAAAAGAAGTCCATGGTAATGGAAAAACAAATGCATTACCATTCTACTACCACATTAAGGCCACAAAATTAAGCACACACTCTAATAGGAGGGGACATAAGTTAATTAGTAAAACATTAATCTGATCCACTTTGAAAAAACTCCATGGTTTATGGGACAAATGTAACAAAAAAAGTGTATTAAATTGCATCCATGACAGGATGAATGTATTTATGTTTACAGCACAACTACTGAGCTGTGAACACACACTGCAGCCTGTGTTGGCATGTACCAGATTGGGAATGTTTTAGAAAAGGGCTGGCGAAACATTCCAGAGTGGGAACAGAGTGACACCAAAAGGACAAAGCCATAATGGAGTATTGACAGTTATACTGGGGAGTATTTTTGGAAGAAGATCTGGGTGTCTGGAAAAAACATATTTTTGAGGATTTGATGCTAAGCAAGTGTGGCAGCAGCTCTCTGGCCACAGAAAGCAATGCACAACTTTTCCAGGCGTTGTGCTGGGAAATGCTGTGAGAAGATCAGAGAAAAGAATTACAGACAATTCTTATCTTCACTTGCTGCACATGCTGTTGTGAACATGTGGAATGTGTTATGGAGATTTGTTTACCAAAGGGTGGTTTCTTGATGGGCAATGGTGATGGTGTTTTGGCTGAAGGACCAGTTGGGCCCACCTGTATCATGACTTTCTATAACGGCGATGGGTTTCTTAATAAGTATAGCATAATAAAGTGATTGACCAGCCTTCTGAGAATCATGGAGTCAATGCTAATTATTACCCAGCTGGAGGCCTGTGATGACAAGCAAGTGTGGTATAGAGTCCCAGAATGTTTTGGGTTGGAAGGGACCTTAAAACTCATCCACTTCCATCTCCCTGCCGTGGTCAGGGGCACCTTCCATTAGACCAGGTTGTGTTCCGTGATGTGAGAACCTGGTCATTACCCTGTCCAAGAACTGAGCCGCTGTTGGATTTGGGAACAGGGATAACAAAAGCCCTTCGCACAAAGCTGTGCATGTCCATCAATTCATCTTCCCACTGTGTGAGAAAAGCATAGGATTCCTCATGCAAGAAGAGTTTTGGTAGAGGTCCTGAGGCTGACCTTTAGGTTTCATCTCGCCCGATCATAGATTCTCCTCCAGCTGGACTGAAGCTGGACCACATCCAACAGGCACAATTCACCTCTCCAATAATTTGCACCCTGAACCCCAGGATGCTGCAGCAACCAGGTGACGTGGTTTTGACTGGAAGTAGGTTTTCTGGGATATGCTGTGGTCAGGCCAGAGGCCAATAGGTGTTCAGAGTCTGAAATTGGCACCTGTTTTGGCCACTTATTGATACGTATTTGATACGTATTTGGCCACTTATTGATACATATTTGATACGCCTCTGAGAATACAGGGGTTAAAAGCAGAGCTGTCCCTTGGGAGCTTCCTCTCTGATTTCTGGTGGGAAGAGTTTCGGATCTCTCTCTCTCCCTGTCCCAGCTGCTGCGGCTGGGCGGGGGGAGGGGAAGCCATGCCGGACTTTTGGACAGAGATGGGAGGTAGGCCTGGCCCATGGGTGGAAGGATGGAGAAGAATCTTACCGAGAGGTATTGGGCAGCGCCCCCACCCCAGGAGACGGGTTAGAGAAAGCTTGGGACTGTGGCCTTGAAGTGATATCGGCCTGTGGAGAAGGGGCGGGGGGGGGGGAAGGTGCAGGGAGAAGGATCCTGGCCGCTGGCAGGAGCTTTTAACCCCTTGTTGGACGATGAAGACCTTACAAAGCATTGACCTTTCCTGGAGTGGGATATAAAGAGGAAAATGGGCATGTGATGAGAGTTTGAGCAGTGAGAGATGTTGGAAGAGCAGGGAAGAACCCTAGATGGCAGGAGATGATGGAGTGGCCTTTGGCTGGACTTTTTCTTGTATAACCATGGACAGAACCATGCTTCCTTGTGACACAGAGGCTGCATCCAGGGGGAGAGACGATGCTTCAGAACCAAGAGGGTTCAGTGTTGGAGACCCCCTGGCCCCAGGGGATAGAGAAATATGGGGGGACAGGATGTCCCAAAAGTGAGACTGTGCCCTTTTTGGAAGGAGAAAAAGCACCCTTAAAAAGGACAACCCTCGAAGCAGCTCTGGTCCGTGGTCAGTGGTGAGAGCACTGGACATGAAAAGAAAGAGGTCACCATGGCCCAAGAAGGACTTCTCCTCTTGATGGACTGAGAATTGAGTATTTAGAGAGTGATGATGGACTGAGAGCTGAAATTTGGGAGATGTATTGTATTGGGAGAATTTGGTAGGGGGAGGAGGAAATGCTGTTGTGAAGTTTTCATTTTCCATGTGTGTGTGTGTGTGTGTGTGTGTGTGTGTGTGTCCTTTTTTGTAGTTTAGTTAATAAACTTTTTTTTCCCTCTATTCCTAAGTAGGCTGCTTAGCTTATTTCCTGGTCACATCTCACAGCAAACACCAGGGAAGGTGTATTTTCATGGGGCACTGGCATGGTGCCAGTGTTGAACCATGACACCAGGCAGCCGAGTTGTGCTCCAAGGAGACCATTTCTCACAGCCTTGTGCTCCCTCACAGCCGTGGTCTCCATTTTAATATCCCTTGATGTGAAAGGCAAACTGCACTCTGCTGCTTCCCAGGCACACCTCAGCTGTGTGGGTGAGATGGGCATGTCGAACAATGGAGTGAACTGAGCTGCGCTCGTTCGGGTTGTTTTGGCTTGATTTGGCTTGTTTGGGGTGGGCTTTGGTTGGATTTGCTTTGGTTAGATGGTTTGGGTTGGTTTGGCATGTTTGGGGTTGGTTTGGCTTGGATTGGCATATTTTTGGTTGATTTTGCTTGTTTTTTGTTGGTTTGGCTTGTTCTGGGTAGTTCTGGATTGTTTAGGGCTCCGTCCCCTCAGCCCGACCCCCCGCCTAACCGCCCCGCACCACACAGGCGAGCCCGGCGCCCATTGGCCAGCGCCGCCTTCCACCCGCTCTCCTCTACTCGTCATTGGGCAGATCTTCAGTCAATCTTTCACCTTCCGACGTTCCGATTGGCTGTGCTAGGGAGGCGGGGCACGCCTGTTCCCCTCGGGGGTCGGCGGGGTGAGGGTCCGGGCGCTCGGTGCGCTATTCCCGGCGGCGTTCCCGGTAACATTCCCGACAGCACCCCTTGCCGCCATGGAGCTCGCCTGCCAGGCGCTGAGAACCACCCACCAGGCGAGGGAAGCGGTGAGAACCGGCGGGGCGCGCGGCTGCGCGTCGTGGTTGCGCGTCGCGGTTGCCTTGTCAACGGGGAGCGGGGAGCTCTGCGCATGCGCGGGGGTTGGTGGTGTCATGGCGGTGGGGACGGGGTGGGGACGGGGATGGGTCCCGTGGGCCGGGGCGGGTATGGATCCCTCACACCGTCTGTCTGCGTGATTCTGGAGCAGTAGGCACGGCCAAAGGAGACAGTCCGTGTCCCTTCCTCCATTCATTCTTGTTTCAAAAAGTCACGGCTGTATTGCCCCATCCCAGGTCGGGTTGGACGGGGTTTGGAGCAATCTGGGATACTGGAAGGTGCCCCTGGCCATGGCAGGGTTTGGAATTGGATGGTCTTCAGGTCACTTCCAATCCAAACCATCTTGTAATTCAATGATTCTATGGTTCTTACTCTAGAAAGCCAAGAAACAGCAAGATTTTGCTGAATTTCATAACCTGTTCTTCTGCTTCCATCTGCTGGTTAAATTACACCAGAGGGAGAGAGGCTGCAGGGATTCTAAAAGCCTTTCCCATACAGCTGTTGGGTGCTGTGCATGCATACACCAATCCCTCTTCTTACTTACGAATGAAAAGTACAGGATTTTTCACAAAAGAGATGTTTTGGGAGGAGTCCTGAGACTGAGCTTTAGATGTTATATCAACTTCTTATAGAATCATAGAATGTTCTGGGCTGGAAGGTCCCCACAAGGATCATCACGTTCTTGCTCTTGGCCTTGCACAGCACAGCCCCAAAACTCACACCATGTTTTTGAGAGCATTGTCAAAACACTCCTGGAGCTCTGGCAGCCTTGGACTACTCCTCGGGGAGCCTGTTGAGTGCCTGACCACCCTCTGGGGGGAAAAACCTTTTCTTGATATCCAGCCTAAATCTCCCCTAACCCAGTTACATGAAATTCCCTTGGATCATGTAGCTGGTCACCAGAGAGAAGAGATTGATGCCTGCCCTCAATATCATCTCCTCAGGAAGTGTTAATAGGATAGATATGTTTACCGAGGAATGGGATCCTCTAGCATGGTCTCCTTCTGAGCCCTAAAGTGAATTCGGATCTCAAACACAGCAAATGGATCCTGAGGGATGTGGTATTGAAACAGCATCAACACACAGGAGGAGAGGAGAAAGGGGTACCTGATTTTTAACTTTACCAGTGGGGATTTGCACGGCCTTTGTCCCAAAGATGGTGCTGGATACTAAATGCAGAAACATTTGTGGGACTGAGAACTGGAGCTCAAGAGCTCTGTCAGCTGTGCCACAGGATTTGATTTGATGTGTTCTTGGTAAACTGGCTTCTCCATAGCCTTTTGAAGGTAACAGTCAATATTTTGGGTACAGAGACGAGGGAGTTGTTTGTGTTTCTCAGAAGAGCAGAAGTTTGGAGCCTCTTTTTTTGATTAGTTACTTGAAGAACCACCTGAAGCTGCCAAGTGGATTTTTTCCTTCTTGTTCCCAGTCATAAGGTCTGTGGTGAGCTCCGTGTATGTCTTTAATTATGAAAGCTCATTGTAATCCTTGAAAAACTTTGGCAACTCTATTGTTTGCAGCAGCCTCATATTATTTGGAGGAGAGAGGAGGGCGAAGCGCCCTTTCTTTGTCCTGGGAAATTCTATTCAATGGCAGCCAAGTTATACATTGTTTAAAACTCACCAGTTCCATTTTCTGCTTGTGTTTCTCAGAAAGTGCGGTCAGCAAGCCAGACAAGAACTGAACATTCAGCCTTCTGAAAAGCCTGCCAAGGGTGCAAATATCCAAAGGGCTATGGGGAATGCAAAGCTGTGGGAATACAGGGTGGTGGAGGGAGGGAGGAGGAAAACTAGGGGAGCCCATCAGGCCTCTCTGTCCTGGCACATGATGCCAGCTTCATTTTGAGGAACTCCATACTTGTCAGCATCCTGGGATCCCAGAGACAAAGAGGGAAGGGTGTATTACAATTAGTGCTTTCCCTGTGTGATTGCACAGCCACCTGGCTGCCTATTGCCCGAGTTCCTAATCAGAGATCTTTCTGAACACATCCTGACTGCCCCAGTTGTTTGCCCTTAGAGTGCATGCACTGAAGCAGGGCAGTTCTTATTCCCTAGCTCCCCAGATGATGACTTACTCTTGTAGCTCTTTATTTTTCATCCCAACAAACACGTGAAATTCATGCAGAATATATAGGGTCAAATGATAATGAAATGTTAGAGTTAAATTAATCTTTTAGTAGGCCCATTAATTTTAGGAAATTGCACAAGAGACTTGGTTCATTACTTGAATGTAAATGCATTTTAGTGAAAGGTGTGGAAATGACTAAACAAACAATTGCACCTAAGATGCACAACTCTAATAGAGTTTAATTCAAAATGACTCAAAAAAAAGGAATATGTGCCACTCTTTTGTTAAGCTAGAAATAAAGAAAATAACACTATAAGTGTTGAAGCTAATTAGTTTAGTGCTCAACTATTTAGTTTTTAAAACAAGATCACATTTAAGTGCCTTAAGGTTTTATTAATTTCATGGACTCCGAAACCCCCTATAGTAATTGAAAATTTAATTACATATGTTTTTCTTTTCTTTTAAGAATGGAAGCTTATTAAACTTTAAACGTTTAAATATCTATTGAAATACCAGTGGCTATAAACAACATGCAATTCTAAATACTAATTAAACAGGAGGGCTAGATCACTATAAAGCTAAACTGAATTTTAAGTAACTTTGCACTTGTAAGTACTCCTGTTTTTTCATGCTGTGTAAGATCTGCCATTTCCTCCCTAAGCACAGCAGAAGCCTTGGGCAGTGTTAGTATCAGCCTGGACTGTGGCAGGGAGGTTTTTTTTGTACATAAATGCAGTGGGTCAGTCCTAGAGGACAAATTGGGGCTCAGGACAGCAGACCAGGGCAGAAGCAGAGGTCTTTTAAGGGGACAGGTAAAGCTCCTGATGGCACTGACACAGACAGAGGCTCATCTGCCTTGTGGAAAGGGTGTGTGCTAAAATAGTGGTGAAATAGTAATGTGCTAAAATAATGGTGAAATGCAGGAAAGAGATTGGTGGGACTGGTCAGGCAATAATCCACATGCCACTAGTTCACCAGATTCATGACTTGGCAGCAGATGCATCTTGAAAGGTCCTTGGTTTTTCTTTGGTTTATAGAATTCTCACAGAACTGGGCTACCAGAGATACCTCAGTTCTGTTTTTCAGGTCCAACCTAATACAAGTCATTGTCAGTTGATTAACTGATTAACAGCTTAGTTAATTTTCTTTGGACGCATCTGATTCTCACAATCAGCCATTGCTTGGTGTTTGCATTCTTCTTAACAAAGGTTAAAGACAGAATTAACCTCTCAGTCTAAACCCTCTTCTCATTTTTAGGTGGGGCTCTTTTGGGATATAAAGGTTCATTTTTCCTTCTGCTTGGTCAGCACAACCTGAAGAACATTGCCATGTCAAGGCTGAAGTAGGTGGCTTACACATCTGTACAAGTCTGTACTTAAATTATTTGAGATGCTGCCAATCACTGTATCACTATTTTACTAGAACTTAAAATGCTTTAGGGATATAAGAAGTAACAAAAGGGGATGAACAGCAGCACATGACATGCCAGAGCACAAATTCTTTTAAAGGGAAGTTCCAACCATGGATCATGAACCCTGTCAGTCCATCGGGCAGAGGTAATTCCTCTCTTGTCAGAATATCCACGTTTATTCCGTGAAACACTTGATGTGTTTGTCTTCTGTGGTGGCCACTCTGTTTGCATAATGTATTTTAAATATTCAGAGGTAGCTGTAACCTTGCCCTTTGATACATTAGCAAACACAACAGTTAATCTTTCTCAGTATAAACCTTCAGGAGCAGTTGCATTTCAAAGGATGTACAGGTGGGATTCTCAGCAAGTGATGACTCCAGCTTCCTTCTTGCATCTCCAGATGTGTTTCAGAATTTCAGGTCATCCAGGAGAAATGGTAAAAAGGCAGCAATTCAAAATCTGTTTTCCAAGCACCAGCATATCAAAAGATTAAGAAGGAAAAGACTCTTTCATCTCAGTGTGTGTGTGTTCTCTCTTTGCTCATGGCAATTCTCAGAATTGGTTCATTTCTTGTTGCAGCACCTCCCAGGAACCAGTCTGCTTCATTCAAGAGTTACCAATCTACAAAGCATTTACACAGCACTCCTTTCTCCCCAGAATGGTTCAGAAAAATTGTCTTTGTACCACCACTGAAGTTGTAACTTCTTTTGGAAACATGTTCTCAGGAGGGTATCAAAGGTAGAAAGGGGTTATGATTTTTTCCCTTTTCCCCAGCCAGTTTTAGCCTTCATTCCAGAAAACCAGAATGAACATTCTACGAATCTTATTTGCAATGTGTGAAATGCCAATTCACGTTGACTCTGCAGGAAACGTTAAGAGCAAACCCCAGCTCTTCCTTAGTCGTGACACTAGATGGCTCCACGACTGAAGCAAACGTCCCAGGAAATACCTGCTGGACTGGGATACTTTTTCCCAGTTCTATCCAGTACATTTTACAGGCTGGCAGATTTTATTTTAAAGTAAAACAGTAGCTGATGATGCTATCTCAAGTGTTGAAATTAGCAGTGGAGTGCCATGTGATACCCAGCGCTGTGTGCAGAGCAGAGGGAGGTCTAACCTTGCAAAGGAATGGTGTATAAGGAGGTAAATTGGTTTTGCACCGCCCGAAAAACACCTTTGATTTTTGAAATAAGTGATTCTCTACTGTCAGAAGTCTGCTGTGGTTGCTCCCTCTTCCAAGAGACCAGAAAGAATAGAGTAATGGTCTTTATGTATAAATATTTATTTTGCACATCTTGTGGGGTTTAAAAGCATCAGCCTTGTTCAGTAGTAGTTCCTTGGCATCTCTGTGTGCCAGACATGGGCAGAGAGCAGCCCAAGTCCTTGATACAGGTGGTGGGGCTCTGTCTGCAATATGAAGAGGACAGAAATCTGCGTTTGTCACCCACAGGCAGTGGGTGACACTTGGGCTGGGCTTTTCCTTGGGGGTGAATGGGGATGCTGCTCAGTTGGGATAGAAGGGAGGGAAACTGGGGATGGAGGCAGGAGCCTGTTTAGCTTTACTGTGCAGTGTGATCAAGGATGTGTGTGTGCTGTGCAGTCAACAGAAATCGTTGCTCTTTCCCCATCCATTAAGTGCCACTCCTTCCTGTTCACGCTGGGTCCTCACAAGTAATCACAGAATCAGAGGAAAGACACAATACCTCAGTTGGAGGGGACACATGAGGATCATCAAATCCAACTCCCAAAGCCTCCCAACCTGAAAATGAAGGGAAGCCATTAATTTACCTAAATGCATGTTTGGCCTTACCTACTTCCCCTGTGGTCGCAGTTTCAAGTTCCAGTGAAGCAGACCAAAGGCAATGTGCTGATTTCTAGAGCTTTCATTGTAGCACTTTGTGTTATGACCCAAAAATCTCAGTTTTCTGCAGACACTGAGCATATACGGCATGTTTCATCAGAGTAAGGCTTTATTCCATCATCTTGAGTGATTCTGTTTCTACTGTGCCTTTTCCTCTACCTGATATTGCATCTGATACTCTCTCCACTGAAGCTTCACTGGGTGAAGAAAAGGATGTTTTATGCTGCCTTTTTTTTATTGCTGAACCATTTGTGAATGACTTTGGGTTCTCCAGTCTGTGCCAAGACATCCATGGGACTCATTCCATATTGAATTTCTTAATGTTGAGTCCTGATTTTGTTCATTCCTGTGTGAGAATCGTGCAAGTTTCGTGTTACCCAATCCACTAATTTATCCAGTGTCTGTTTCACTTGTTGTGTTTATACATCAAGGCCTATGAAATGGGAGGTGTCAGCAAGTGTTACAGCTGGTCTTTGTAATAGGGTCATGCAAATCCCAGACCTGTTCACCAGCCCCCCTTCTCCAGGCACTCAGAGAACAGGTTTCTGGTTCCAAGGGAAGGACACAGCCAGGATGGAGCACAAGGTTTCCTTGCACAGTCCCTGAAGCATTGAGGTCTGCAAGAGTCCTGCCCTGAAATTCACAGCAGTCTGAACATGAACATGTTGGGAGCCATAACTATAGTAAGGGAAGTAAATTATTTGTTCAACCCTAAAATAATTTTCTCTTCTCTAGGAAAAGGTTTCTACCCATCCAGTAGCCCTGAAAATGTGTAAGAAAAATTAGATTGAAAACCACTTTCATTGTGTTTATTAACAGTGAGTTGTTTTACAGTTCTTACATGCTGTTGTGCTAATTTGTTTGTTTCCAGAGGCTACATTTAGATGTTGTTAACAGCAATAAAGAGAATATTACATTTGATCTTGAGTTCTGTCTTAATTCACAGGAGGAGATGCGAACAGAAGCTCGTCGGAAAAATCTCCTCATTCTAATTTTGCATTATTTAATGGAGGAAGGGTATGTTTTTTAAATAATATTGTTCTACCCTTGTGGGATTGTGTGTATCTGACCTGCTGTACTGCATCTTTCTGTCCTCTGTTGGCTGAATGGGCAGTGTGGGCCTTGGGTTGATGTGAGGAAGTGGCAAACTACTATGAGGTGTCCTCGCAGTTTGCTTTGCTAAATTGTTTCAGTTTCTGAAACAAAAATTCTCTATATAATTTAAAAATACTTTGTATCAACCAACAAAGCTTATTAAAATAGAGTTCATACTTCTATAAAAATAGGGTTGTGGACCGGTTAAAGATACCATATGCTTACTAGTGCCATTGTTTGCTTCTTCTTTCAGAAATCAGAGTAAGATGATGACCCTCAGTTTTTGATCCTTGTTTGTTTTGTTTTTAAATTGCCAGATATGTTGATGCTGCAAATGCTTTGGAACAAGAGACAAAATTAGGTTTACGTGGCTTTGAAGTTTGTGACAACATTGATCTTGAGACAATTTTGATGGAATATGAAAGCTACTATTTTGTAAAATTTCAAAAGTATCCTAGAATTACCAAAAAGGTCCTGGACACTGGTATGTGGCTCTGTTCCAAAAAGAAAGCTTTTGTTTACAAAGTCTAAAATGTTTATTTCCCTGCTGTGCTCATAGCCCTTGTCATGTATGTCAGCATTTAATGTTCAGTTTAATGTAATGTTGAATTTAATGTACAGTTACACATCTGAAGTTCTAGCACACAAGACACCAGAATTAAAAGAGGCGCCTTGAGCCTTTCTGTTTTTCCTTCTTTCTTTGTATAAAGGAACTAGAAGGTGGCATTTTTCTGTCTTTTGAAAGCTGCTTTGGTATTGGAAAATGTCAGCTAAGCACAAAGCATTATGGCAGAGATATATTTATCCACTTTCTTCTCATGGTTAGAAAATAGTGGATGAATGATACAGAATGAGGCAAATCAGAATATGAGCATTCTGTTATGACCCTGAATGGTTTTGCACTTGAGCGCAAAATGTAACTTGGAGAAGCCATAGTAACAACTGTATGAGAATAAGTGAGAGCTTGAAGGATTTAAGTTTGGATTAGACATTAGGAAAAATTTCCTCATGAAAATGATTGTCAAACCCTGGCACAGAATGCGTAAGGAAGTGGTGGAGCAGAAGGGTTCAAAACACATGTGGATGTGGCACTTGGGGACATGGGTCAGTGGTGGCCACTGCAGGGATTGGGGAGTGATTGGACTGGATGGTCTTAGAGGTGTTTTCCAGCTTAAAGGGTTTAGTAATTGAAATTATCCTGAAATTTGCTTGAAAAAGGCATGTACATCTAGAACCGATGGATTGGTGTTAATACAAACAGGAAGAACAGCCCTACAGGACAAAACAAAAAGGATTTGTTAAGAGGCAAGAGTGAAAAAATATTATAAAGCACTTTTTCACATCATAGTCAGAGCAGTAGGCAAGACTGAATCAATGATCTAAGTAAAAAAGAATTCCCAAAAGGCCACTCTTGGACACTTAAAAGCTCTCATTATGCATTTTTTGGTCAGTAAAGCTTCTCAGGCATGGAGTAGTCTGCTATTACCTAAGCTCAGATTGGTGACCATGCTGGCAGGGAGGCATCATCCTTTTTCCCTAAAGCATAAGCAGCCTCTTCTCCTGCACTGCATCCAGTTTTCACCATGCCCTAAATTGTGCCTGTTGCCAGACTTGGATATCTAAATAAAACCCTTGGTGTGGTGCTCCTTCCAACTGAATTCTTTGCAGCACTCTTGGCAAGTCCTACAGAAACAGGTTGATCATTTCCATGCTCATTTCCAATGAGTTGGAAATGTTGTAGATATACCTGCAAGATTACAGGTTGCTCCATGAGCTCTGCTGCCCCTAAACACACCATGTTCCCAAGCTCCTTCAGGGAAATAACTGTTTGGGAAGGATTATTTTATTGTGTGAGAATCATGAGTGGAAAGCATTGTACAGAGAACACGGAAAGGTGTTTTGGAGCAACCAGGGGCATGCTGGTAGCATCATACAAATCCTTGGCTTTATGAGTTCACATCTGGGCTTTGCAAGTTGGACATTTTGTGAAAAAAAGCTCTCCTTTGACAGAAGTTGTTTAAAATTATAATAATGCAAAAGATAACGTAGTTTGATAACCGCTATTGCAATGTGACATTCATTCTGTCTTGTTATGCTGAACTTGATTCCTCTTCAGAGGAATAAGGCAAATTCAGATTTCCCAATTCAGCAACGAAAAAATTATTAGCATTAAATAAGCATTCTGTGTGCTATATTAAATTATTGTACTTAATCTAATTTCTGGTGGTGTCCATTTTACTGTGAACATGATACTGATTTTAAAATGTAAGCAGAGAAACCAAAGACTGAATGAGCTAAAATGTAAAAAAATTGAAGCAAAAGCACTCTCACCAACACCAGTTTGTTTGCACTAAGATTTTGCAAGCTTGCAGTGCTTATATTCCTGCTGTTCCTGTTTATGCATTATTATTTCCAAGGTCATTATTGTGCGCTTAAAAATATTTTTAAAGGGGAAAAAGGGTTTAAATTGCCCTTTTTAGATCCTTAATTATTTTCCGTTTTAATATTAATTTTGCCTCAGCAGAAAATAAACAACAGCTGAGAAGTGGAGGAAGAGCAAGAAGGTGAGATATATGTGTGGGGCGTTTTTCTGGGCAGAAAATTTTCCTAGTAAAAGCAAATATGCACAGTGGTTAAGATAATGCTGTGATACAGAGAAGCACCAAAGCCTAGAGCCATGCTCCTGACTGTGTGGTGCATTTTTTCTGTGTGTGCTGGAGGAAATTAGAGTCTTGTTTCCCAAATGGAGAGGCAGACAATTTACAGAGTTTCTGCAGTGTGGTTAAAGTGGGGTGGGGTGTTTGAAAAAAGTAAGCATTGAACTCTGCTGTGATTGAGATTAACACCATAACTTCAGTGGAAGAGAAGTTAGCCTAAAATTGCTTTATTTGGAAGCTTGGAGTCTTTTGGTATTTTGATATTTTGAAGGAAAAAAAAGTCATGGAAGTCTTGCATTTTTTTTTCTTTATTCTAGGACAGCAGCTTCTTCTCAGAATGTGCCAAGGGTCAAACAACAGACAGTGCAACGATCAGTATCAAAAACTTCAGCTGGGAGTACAGCAGAACCTAAATCCTCCACCAAGGAGAGCCCCAGACAGGTTTAAACATGCTTTATCTTGGCAGCAGTACAATTGAAATTAATAGGATTTTGTCTGGGGAGTCTGTAGGCAGCAAGAGGATGGGAGTTGCACAATTAATAATTGTGCACTAATGGGTTTTACTGATTTTGTCACTTATGGATTATAGGTGCAAAACCTTGAGAGAATTTCTGGCCATGAGTTTAGGGGCAGTCACAGGCAAAAATTAGAGGAAAAGGAGGTATATAATCCAGCCTATACTGAAAGTAATCAGAGGTTTGTTTCCATTAATACCAATATATTCATCATTTAGTGCCAGAAAACAAAACAAACAAATAAAGAATGAAGTGGTATCAGTTGTAAGCATCTTCACAGTGCATAAGTTATTTGAGACTGGGACAGTAATTTGGGTCTGTAATGTTTAGGTTTGAGAGTGTCATTTTGGTGAGATTGCTGTGAAATCTACTTTATTATCATCCCTGTACAGAAGGTGGACAGGAACAGCAGGTTGGTGGGCAAGCACTGTGTCTATTGCAGCCTTTTATTTAAGGGCCTGGCTATATTTCTGCATCCAGAGGAACTCTTCTCTGACCTATTGCTACCCCTAAAAATACCCCAAAACTTTGCCTTTTGGATTTTACAGCAGTAACTGCCGTGAAGTTACTGAAATAGCTCCTGAAATAGCTCCTCATTTCTGAGTTGACATGCTGTGCCTTTTACTTGGCCTGTCATTTCCACTGTTCATAAGAGCTGCTTCTTATGTAAAATGCAGTTTTCTGCTCAGTACATGGAATAACTTCACTGCTGAGCTCCAGAGCTGTGGCTTTCACTGCTGTCACCAGTTAGGTGAAGTCCAGTTAAATCTGCAGTGGTGTTTAAATGATCATTATTTCTCTTGGAACTTCATCTGGGCCTGTGTGAAGAGAGGGAATGATACCTATCCTGTAATACCTTCAGTCCATTTACTTGGCAACACATCTGTTTTAAAAGGCATTTTTCTTTAGGATAGTGATGGTGCAGATACTCTGGATCAATCTGATTTTGGCTTAAGCATCTCAGGAATCAGCAAAAGTGGAGGAGACGGCTCTCACCCAAGAAAGGTTGGTGGAAACCTGGTCTGTGGTTTCTCAGAGAAATAAGTATGTGGGGGGAAAAAAAAAGCACAGAGGTTTTAACAAATATCAAATGGTAGGCTTTTTTCTCCATTTTTATATAAAAATGTTTCTGTATAGTCAGCTATAGAGTCCATTTTGTAATTTTTTATAAAAAAATTATAATTCTTTGCATAGGAGGCACTTTTTGCATTAAATACTATTTCAAACATACTCAGAGAGGAATATTTCTATTTTTAAAGCCTGGTGGTAAATAACTAAGATTGAAGATAAATTTTGAATTCCTGAATGAAATAATGAAAGGCTCTGCAGTTAAATTATTGAATTGACTGAGTTGTGTGTTCTATCCCCATTGCTACCACAGTTTTTGGGGTCAATTTTTGCCGTAATTAGGACTGTATATGCAGTAAGTAAACACACTGTTGTAAATGCAAGCAAAATTTGGTCCAGTGTATTTTTGAGAGTAGTGCTACCACTGTGTTAAAGCCCACAGCAACATTTGTTTCTTCTTTAGGGCCAAATAATTGACTACCACAAGATGATTCAGGATGCTGTCAGAGTGTCACCAGATGGAATTCCCTTGAACAGCCTTAACTGTGATCCAGATCCATCAGTAAGTGTTTCTGTTTCTATTTCCATCCAATCAATATGAACTTGAGTTTTGTACAACCAGGAACAAAGCAAAATACTGCAACAATGTTGGTTTTGTTCCCAAGTGCTAAGAAAGGCCTTGGATTTCTGAGAGGTGTATTTCCTCCCTGAAGGGACAGCCATACTTGATAGTGGTCTAATTTGATGACAGTTGTTTATTCTGAATATTAAAGCAGGCAACAAATAAAAATGAGGCCTTAAGATGAAAAAAAAAATACAGACAGCTGCAGAACTTCTGGGAGTGAAATCCTGGTTCTTTTCAGCTCAGTATGTATCTAGCATTTGCCTCAGCTGAGACAACAACAGAATTTTGATGGTTGAGATAAATTTTCTGTAAGCAGTCCACACACAAGCCAGAACTTCTCAGATAGTGCATCCAGCTTTCCTGGTGCTTGTCTGCCTGGCAACTTGCTACACTGGAAGAAGCTATCAAAAAGGAGAATGTGACAAAACTGTGACCTACAGTTATATTTTTCACTCCTCTTCATCTATGTAGGTCATATTTAGGACTATAAATGCAGTAAGAAAGCTGCTCATTTTATTGTTGATTAGGGGTTAGATTCTGTCAGAGGAAAATATGACACTGCAAATATGTTTTACTTTAAAATTTGTATTATTACACATATTTCTACAACTTTAAAAGTCGATAATTACTACAATGTATCTGTTTTTTAAAAAATATGTAATAGTTTGCCTAAAAATACCTGCAATCTGACAAAAACTTTTGGTTTTCTCTTTTAGGAACGATTATTGAAACCTCTTAGTGCTTTTACTGGCATGACTGGTGAGATGAGAGAACTTGCTGTGGTTGTAAGCAAAGTAAGAGCAGATCTCCATGTCAGTTGTAGAGAGATGTTGGTTATATTTGTCATATAGGAATGCTGTTTGCTTCTTTTTGCTGTCACTGATGGTGCTCATTCTTGAATGTGCAAGTTATTTTTCCCTCCACATAGCTCCCCAACAACTCATTTCTTTACGTGTAGTGATGTTTCTTTCTGATGCACGGTGGGAGGAAATCATTAAGTCCATTCCTTTCTAATGGGGAACAGGTAATTTAATCATGCTGTGCTGACTGTCATGGATTTCCTTTCTGCTACACAAAAAAGTGCAATACTTCACTGGAAAGAGAGATTTAAATATATTAGCTAAAACCAACTATTATCTAATGTTTTATCTAGCTGTGATCAGATGGTGGGAGAAACCTTGATTCCGCCCTTTGGGAGCAGTTTCTATTCCAGGCACAGGGCTGTAATCACTGTGGGCAGTGTGCCAGTATCACAGCAATATCTCAATTCTGAATGTATCTACTAGATGACATCTACCAAAATTACTATTAAACCCTGGTATTGCTGCATGGTTTTGAATCAGAGAATGATTTAGGTTGGAAAAGCCATCTAAGGTCATCAGGTCAGCACTGCCAAGCACTGCCAAGGCCACCACTAACCCGTGTCCCCAGGTGCCACATCAACATGGCTTTTAAACTGCAGGGATGAGGATTCCACCGCTGCCCTAGGCAGCTGTGTCAAGGCTTGATAAACCTTTCCATGAAGGAATTGCTCCTGAGGTACACCCTGACCCTCCCCTGGCCCAGCCTGAGGCCGTTCCCTCTCCTGCTGTCCCTGTTGCCTGGGAGCACAGCCCGACCCCCCCGGCTGTCCCCTCCTGGCAGGAGCTGTGCAGAGCCACAAGGTCCCCCCTGAGCCTCCTTTGCTCCAGGCTCAGCCCCTTCCCAGCTCCCTCAGCCTCTCCTGGGGCTCCAGCCCCTTTCCCAGCTCTATTCCCTGGACATGCTCCAGCCCCTCAGTGTCTCTCTTGTCCTGAGGGCCCAGAGCTGTCCCCAGCACTGGAGGTGCCTCAGCAGTGCCAGCACAGGGACAGGCCCTGCCCTGGGGCTGTGTCACAGCCTGGCTGGGACAGCCCAGGGGCCATTGGGTTAGTACTTGCCTGAGCCTTGCTTTGTGCAGCCTGTGCACAAAGGATCTGCACTCCCTGTGCTTTCTCCCTGGTGCAGTGGAGAGATGCTGCGACTGTGAGCTCTGCAAGCAGTGCCCTTATCCCAGCACTGCCAGAGCAGCATCAATAATGCACCATGTCCTAGGCTTGGGGATTCCTCCAGGATGGGCAGCTTGACCCCTGGAGGGAACCACAGCAGCATTTCATTTCACTCCTGGGTTGAGGTGTAGCCTAACAAACAAGCCCTGGTCTGCTGGGGATCTGTGGCTACAGCTCACACAAGTGCTTAGCATCCACCACTTTTGGACGAGTCACTCATCAGGAAGGATTCACAGCACCACTGTGTTTGGTAGTGTTACGACTTTCTGGATATAAATATCATGAGTGGTAACATCTTGGGCAAACCTGCTTAAAATCATCTTTATAAAAATCATGGAAGACTTTTGCTGACTGATTTTTATATCTGTGTATGGCTCAAATTCTTGGTCCACAAGTTTTGTATTTGACGTTGAGTAGAACTTAAGAAATGTCTTAGGAAATTTCCAACCTTAAATAAGAAAATTTTCATTTGTTTCAATTCCTGTCTGGTCTTTTATTTATGGTAGACCTTTAAAATAATATTGTTCTTGCTGCTACAGTAACAAAAAATGCAATAAAAAATTGCTTTCCATTTGTTATAGTGTGTTTTTTGAATTGTGCTCCATTATGGTATGTTCTTAGTTGCTATGGTAATCAACACTGTATAAATCTATACAAATAAATAGCATGTTATATCTATTTCATAACACAATCTAATTTAATTTGGAAACAGTTATGTAAGTCTCTACTTAATGGCAGAAATCTGATTCATCTTAATTCACTGTTAATAGACAGGGAAAGTGTAATCTATTCTATATAAATAATTTTTTCTAATTGTATTAACTTTTCCCCTTGGATGCAACCACATAATTTTTCTTCAGTCTGTGTGGACTATTTTTGTTGGAGAGCAGAATTTATCTTGAGTATTTGTACTGAGGGTGCGATATCTTTTGCAATTAGCCCCTGGAACACAAAGCCACAAAATATTATAAAGGCAAATGGAAAGATTCATAGAAGATTTGGAAAGTTTGATGAATTAAATGAAATCAATTTAGTGAGTGTTTCAGGGCATAGACTAATTACCATCTATCTTTTGATAGATTCTTAGGGGAAAAATTTCTGCCTGTTGCAGATTCTCACAGCTTTTCTTGCAGCATATAAAATCTTGCATTGAGTGGAGTAAATAGAAATTTTTTGCTGTTACTTACAACACAAGAAATAACATAAATAATAGATATTAACATTGTAATAGGTAATAACGTAAGTAATAGGTGCAGCCATACAGTTACTGAGCATCAAGTTTAAAAAAAAAAACCAAAAAGTAAGTAATACGTCCAGCCATAAAGTTACTAAGCATCAAGTTAAAAAAAAATATTTTCACATTGCACATGAGTGAACTGTGGAACTTGTGACTATGAAATAAACATGTTTAAAAGAGGGAAGAAAAATTCACTGAGGAATGAGTGTCAAAAGGTGTTTCAGCTCAAAGATTGAGACGTAATTTGAATTACTGAAGTCCATTCGTGGTGTAAACTTGAACCAATGTGTCACTATGATTACTTTTACTTCTTTTTTTAAACACCCAATACTTGCATCAGTAGAGACAAAATATTCAGGTTGGTGAACCTTCTCATCCCAGTTGCTCTTGATATGTTGGTTGGTTCCTAAATCAAACTAAGAGAAAACAGATCTGAGGAAGATCTGCTCAGCATCTACATTTGCTAGGAATACATTAGGGACACTGGGGCCTGGAGGGGAAGTGATTGCTGTGTGTGCTTCCCTCCTGGGAGGTCCCTGGTACCTAGGGTTAAATAACACAGCCTGTATCACTTAACAGCACCACTATTTTATCCCTCAGTCGATCCTTTTACTTTGCCAGAGTCATTATCTGACTGCAGAAGGAGTTTTGCTAACAAGATGTGATGTGTGTTGCAGGACATTTATCTCCATAAGCCAAATGTGAAGTGGGATGATATTATAGGACTGAATGCAGCTAAAAGGCTGGTCAAGGAAGCAGTTGTTTACCCCATAAAGGTAAGGTGCTAAATAGTTTTGACAAAACCAGTGTTGGGCTTGTTTCCTTGCAGTTAAAGTGGTGTTTTAGAGTTCCCAGTATTTCTGTGCCTTGGTAAGCCATTTTTGTTAGAGCTGTTGGTGTTCTTGTTTCATGCCAGAGCTATTCCTGTTCTATCTAAAATGGCACCTGCATTCTTCTACAGGAAAATTACCTTTCAGTACTAATATTGTATGAGTTAGGTTCAATTCTTTGGCACCTTTGGCATTGTAAGAAGAGCTGGGTTTGATATTAATTATATATTATATTGATATATATTAATTCCATGAAAAATTACTTGCAGAAGAGAATGTCACATCAATTGCACTTGAAAACAAAAACCAACACTGAAAGCAGATTTCAAATAAGAAATACAGCATTTTTTCTCAGTACTCAGGTCATACATGTCGCATTGTTTTGGTGTGGTTTTATGCCTCTCTTCAAATTTCTTATGTTTCTTGAATGTGCTAGGAGCTGTGAAGGTGAGGACTACAATCCCTTGCAGTTTGTTTTTGATGATACGTTTTTAATCCCTAAATTACTTTCCTACAGTATCCAGAGCTGTTTACTGGCATTCTGTCCCCTTGGAAAGGATTATTGCTCTATGGACCACCAGGTATGGAGAGCTTTTTACTGCATCTTTGTGTTTGTCACTGCTTTTTGTTTTGTCCTGTGGATAAATCATCAATGTTAATTAGATCAGATTGTTAAGAAAGAGCATGTTCTGTACATAAATTAAAAGGAGAGAATGTTGGATGGTTATGTCCATCTCTGACACTCAAACCTGCCCTTCCTTGTGAGCCTTGGCTATTTTTATAGTGGAATCTTCCAGAGACATTACTTACACTAGCAGTTCAGGGGAATGAAAACTCAGATCTCTGTTTTACTCAGCTTGGACCATTTTAATCAAGATTGGCATGATCCTATGATACGTCAATAAATCTGCCATGGATTTACTCCTTTCTTCTGTTTTAGGGGTTGTTTTGGGAATGGGGTGGAAGCTTTGCCTTCTTCTAGCTGGGTGTTTTCCTTGTTAGTGCAGCTTCCCTCCTCCCATTGCTCCATTTTGACACCAGGATGTGGCTGGAAGGGGGCAGAGGGCACAAGAACCACCTGAGTCAGGTTGCAAGGCCTCTCTCTGCAATGAAATCCATTTTTTCCTGCAAATGTTTAGGTGTTTCTGCCACAGAAGGCATCTGACCATTTCAGCATGCACTACTTCAGGATCTGGAGAATCTGCATTTGCAGTTCTGTATTACCCGAGTTTCTCCAAACAATCCTGAAAGGGCCGCAAAATATTCTGAGGGCTGGAGCCCCTCTGCTCTGGAGCCAGCCTGGCACAGCTGGGGCTGCTCAGCTGCACAAGAGAAGGCTCCAGGGACACCTCAGAGCCCCTGCCAGGGCCTCCAGGGGCTCCAGGAGAGCTGCACAGCCACTGGGGACAAGGCATGCAGGGACAGCAGCCAGGCAATGGCTTCCCAGGGCCAGAGGGCAGGGACAGATTTTGGGCTATTGGGAATTAGGAATTGCTGGCTGGGAGGGTGGGCAGGCCCTGGCCCAGGGTGCCCAGAGCAGCTGTGGCTGCCCCTGGATCCCTGGCAGTGCCCAAGGCCAGGCTGGATGGGGCTTGGAGCAGCCTGGGATAGTGGAAGGTGTCTCTGGTCATTGCAGGGTGTTGGACTCAATGGCATTTAAAGGTCCCTTTCAACCCAAACCATCCTATGAGTTTTTTACTGGTTTTACCTGACTGGTAGTAGGATGAGGGGAAATTGTTCAAACATTCACATTTTATTACTTTGGAGAGTGATTTTCTCAAACACTGTTGTTTGTAGGTACTGGAAAAACTTTGCTTGCTAAGGCTGTTGCCACAGAATGCAATACAACCTTTTTCAACATATCAGCCTCCACCATTGTCAGCAAATGGAGGGGTGATTCAGAAAAACTTGTCCGGGTAAGAATTCCTCTCTCATGCATTATACTTTAGCAAACATCATTTTCCCCCTTGAAGAACTTGGGTTCAGCACAGAACTGGAAACAAGTGTTCCTCTGATATTCATAATCTTTTCTGATTTAGACAAAACATGGCTTTGTTTATACCTAGTTCTGAAAGCAGGAACAACTAATCACTTCTGTAGAAATCTCATAATGGATTCTTGCTGTGGGACTTCAGTTCTGTAATGTAAGATGGAGCAGATGTTTTGAAGGCAGCAAAGATCTTTGACTGCCTGATCAGGAGTCAGACCATCAGAGTTCCAAAC
Source organism: Camarhynchus parvulus (assembly GCF_901933205.1). NCBI lineage: Eukaryota > Metazoa > Chordata > Aves > Passeriformes > Thraupidae > Camarhynchus > Camarhynchus parvulus. The sequence goes on from NC_044601.1 coordinate 68,100,829, forward strand.
TAGTGTGTGCTTAGTGACCTCTTCAGAGCACTTCACATCCATTTTTCAGGGGTTGGCTCCTAGGCAAAATGAAATTTAGATTCCCAAATTCCTAATTGTTCTTTGTGGCACAAAATGCTGCACATGAACCCCTGAACCTTTTGTACCACAGCTGAGCCATGCAGAGTCCTTGCTAGTTTATACACAAAAATGCATTTACCCACTTGCCAGCAAACTACCTTCCTTGAAACAACATTACATCTGCACTTGACTGGAAGATCTTTGTGGCAAGGGAGTTCTTTGCCCATCTGAATCTCTCCATAACATCCACTAGCTCAGTGGAAATCCACAAGCCCTTAACCTGCCTTACCCTCATCTCTTGAGCTGCACTTCAGGTAAATGCAGAGCTCTTGGAAACAGATAGCCACAGCAAACTATTCTCTGGAAATGGCATTGTTTGTCTTTCTTGAAATGTAGGCAGTGGCTACAGCACACTTACTCATCCTGCCTCCTTTGTCCTTTAAAGTTGCATATTTTTCTCCTGACATTCCCTTTCTCTCTTACTAATTCTCTTGACATCTGTCTAAGTAGCTTCCTGGAATTTTCTTTTCTGGCAGGAGTGTGTGGGGACAATCTGGTTTCTGCCACCATGATACAGAAGGCTTTTGTGAACATGCTGCAGCACATGCATTGATACTGAATTTGTGGCTTTTTACCCTTAATTAAAGTTACAGCAGAATCAAAAAATGCAGTAAGATTGTCGATCAAGAGAGCTCTAAGAAAAGTATTGTGTGAATTTATATCCTAAAATCACATGTGTGTGGTGAAGGGGAAGTATGTATGGGGTTTGTGGTCATTTGGAGGCATGTCCTCTCATCCTGTTTTACTTAGTTCTACATGTTATTTCTGTATTTTATATATTATGTATTTTATATATTATATTTCTAGTAAAATTGTATCCTGGTCATAGTCTACTTGTTACTCTGGGCAAATGACTTAAAACCCTGTGTTTCATGCTCAAAGTGATGAAAATAATACGCATCTTTTAAAATTCGATTTTTCAAGTGTTCAGATTTAAAAGTGCTGGACTAATATACTGTTAGTGATACTTATCTAAAAACTCAAAACACACTTTATTCAAGAACTGACAATGTTTTCTTACTCCTAACACAGGCCTCTTCATGTTTACAGAAAATTAGATGAAACTTCGTTCTCCAAAGAGCAGATCCACATTTTTTGTTTCAGCTTTCCGTCCATTTTTTAAATTGTGATTGTTCAAGCAATTTATGTTTGTTTTGATCATGAAAAAAATGAGTGCTTGATTCTTATCAAAAGAATCAGTGCATTTTCTTTCATTATGCTTCAGCTGACCTGCATTTTTTTTCCACAAATCCTTATTAAAAAAAAAAAAAAGTACAAATGGAGCAACAACAAAAGACACATGTTTAATCTCAGTAACAATTTAGGAGTTCCCAGAATCCTCTGATGGATCATTTTCTTCTATCCCATTATTCTCAGAGTACTCTGATAGGATTTAGACAGAAATATTTACACATAAAGACAGGATTACAAGGCTGTGTTCTTTATATCTCCTTTACAAACCTCTCAGATTTTGAGAGGATTCAGGGACCCTCAGCCTATCCAGAGCTTTTTTCCAGCAGATATCCCCTGGGATGTGGGTGCTGTTAATTTATCTTCCATGCCAGTTCACTTTAGTGCCTTCTTGTGTCAGTTTCACATTTACTCTTCTCTCTGGCAGGTGTTGTTTGAGCTCGCCCGGTACCACGCTCCTTCCACAATTTTCCTGGATGAGCTGGAGTCAGTTATGAGTCAAAGAGGCACTGTTCCTGGGTAACTGGTGGGACCGCTTTGGGATGAAAAGAGAGAGGTGCTGTGCTTGTGTCAGTCACAGCAGAGAAGCAAGAGAGCTTCTTTGAGAATCAGCAAGGGGTTACAGGGACAGCAAGAGGGAGGGAGGTGCAGGGCTTTATAACCAGTTGTGCTGTACTTTAAAGGGGTTTAAAATGGAAATAAAGGGCAGTTGTGAGGGAAACAACAGGTGAATTGTTAGAGGTAAGTAAGAGGTAGCTTGTTTTGTGACACTTTGAACACAGGCATGGCAGAGTAATAGGGAGTGTACACAGTGGAATGGCATTTCCATTAGTGACAGATTTTGGTGGCATTGTCAGGACTTCCCATTGCAGGACTGTAAGTATGTTGTTACTTAAATCCAAGATACAAGAGAATTTTTAGTTAAAAACACATTAAAAAAAGGTTAGGGATGGGAAAGAAGCCAGAGAAATATAAAAATATTGTTACAACCATTAGGAACCCATTACAGGGGATTTTATGTACAGTGAATTACATGATTATTTTATATATATTGTATTGTATGTCTATATTGTATGCTTACTGTTTGTAAATAGAGTATGTCCTATTGTAAAGATGATATTTCTAGTCATTCTCACTTAATAGATGCAAATTATGAGCCAGATTTGTTCTTCATATGTACATTTAAAAGCTCTCATTAACATCACTGGGTTATATATTCTAATAAGGACTTTTATCCTAGATGCTGTACTTATTTTTACATGGAGTTATTAAATACTGACTTGGCACTGATATTTGAATGCCTTTGCAGAAATAAGTCATTAAACCTGAACTGCAGCCCTTACCATCTAATGTCCCGATGTTTTCCCTGGGCTTGATCCAGGAGTTTCCGAGAGCTTCACATCTGGAACCAAGAGTTCCAGCTGGTTTTCTGCAAAACAGATTACCTGTATTGGGGCCAGAGTTCTTAGCACTTTGCTTAAGTTCTCCTTTTTTGAAGAAGGATCCTTTCTGTGTGGTCTCTGCCCCTTGTCTAAATTCATATCAGTACAGTGTATTTTTCTGTTTTCTTTTGATAGAACATTTTGCAAAATGTTGAATTCAGTAGTAGTTTTATTTTCTTATGGCCATTTCACATTCAGTCACGGAAAAATGCTACTCTGAAGAGGAGGGTGTACCAGTTATTTAATGGCAACTATCACTATATAAGAATTATAAGAATTCCCTGCTGTAGATCAATCTGTCAATCAATCAATTGGAGCCCTAGGTATTTTGCAGTAAATATTGGTCTTGCATGGAGATTAACATGAAGAAAAAACCAAATAAATATTTTCTTTGGATTCAGTAAGAGTGAATTCTCCTCATTTTAATGCACTAAAAAGAGTCCATTTAAGTAATCATTAGAAAGCTTGATTTTAATGCTTAGATGTTAGCTAATGGAGCTTAATCATGCTTTGAACTGGGGCAAAACTGTGACAAGGGCTCAGTTGCTGTGAATGACACTGTATAAATAGAGATGATTAATGCACTGAGCAAATACCGTTTCTCTGAATCTTGGTAGTGGTGAACATGAAGGAAGTCGGCGGATGAAAACGGAATTACTGGTGCAGATGGATGGCCTGGCCCGATCTGATGATCTTGTATTTGTTTTAGCAGCTTCCAATCTGCCATGGTAAGAGATCCAGAGAGTACATTTTGAATACATTTTCATGAGCTTCTAAGCACAGATAAAGATTTTATTTAGACTTCTGCAGAAAAAGCCTTGATATTTGGTTAAAGCATTTAAAGATTAATTTTGAGCTTTTACTTTTAAACTCTTCAATTCTTGCTATTTGTGTCACATGAGAATAATCCATAATAAAGTCAACATATGCTGGTTGTACCAGCTGCTAATATTTAAAATGGAGTATTTGACTTTATAGGCAAGTTATTTACTATGTTTAAGCTAAGAAGGGTTTTCAGCCTGGAACTGTAAGGTGCTTAAAACATCTGGTGCTTAGAAGGATACTCCGTAAATAGGAATGTTGGATTTTATTAGTATCAAATGTGACTTTGAAAAGTTGAGGGACAAAATTCTCCAGTTTCTTCACACAATTTAGTATAGAAGAAAAAACAGTCTAAGATTTGAACTGTGGAATTTCATCAAGCTGGGCAGGATGTGTATTGGGAACAAGACAAGTTGGAGAGGAGAAGGAAGGGAGGTAACATTTGTAGTGTAACAACTGTGAGTGCTCAGGAGAGGAGCTGCTGATCCTCACAGCACTGAGATCTTTCTGGATACTCTTGTCACTAAAGGCACATGGAGAACAGTGGATCTGTTCCCCTCTCACATGGAGAACAGTGGATCTGTTTCCCTCTCACATGGGTCAGAACAGGAGAAGACAGCAGCCCTGTTTCCAGGGGACTTCAAGCCATAGTCTGGGAGTTATTTGTTGGAGCCCAATGGGACATGTTTGTGGAATGACCTCATGTGAGCAGCAGTTCAGCTGCATTTCAAGTGGCAAAACTTGAAATTTGACTTAGAGGTGCTTTGTTTAGTGAGATGACACCTGCCCAGCTCTTCAGCATGACAGACACAGAGCAGGGCACCTAAAACCAGCTGGGAGCCAGAGAGGACTCTGCACCCACAAAGCTACAGGCTTCATTTATGGATTGTTTTTCAAGATCAGTGATTTCTGGCTGAATCTTACGAAGTTGCCATGGGTACAAATGTTGGAAGAGCCTCTCTTTGTGACTGGAGAGCTCCAGGTTGTGATCAGCAGACTGTTGGGAGTATCTTGAGTCTGAATGTCACTGGGTGTGTAACCACAGCTGCTTCCTTTTAAGTACTTATAAAGAAGTCTAAAGTCCTAAAGCGTGTGTTATTTTGAACATACAAATGCACATTTTGGTTGTGCATATCACCAAATGTTCTCTCACAAAGTCTGTGGTAATGTTTTATTCCTCTTGTCAGCTGATCCCTTTTTTGTCAGGCCTGGCTGAAAAGGTCCAGGGAACAGGCAGATAGAATTAAACAACAGAAGTTTTTTTTGGAGTTTTTGACTGAGAATTGAGGCTCAAAGGTATTATTTTCAATCAGTTCCATGTGGCAGGTAAGCCTAGCTTGTTTTGTCCAGGGTGTTCAGGCTCTTTAAATGAAAGAATGGCTGTGTGAACACCTAAAATTTGCATAGAAGTTAACTGTACTAAGTGAGGCTGGTCCCTACTCTGGCCCAAAAGTGTGAGTACAGAGCTACAATGGGTTCCTTTTTATAGCCATAATAGCAAAGTCTGTGTGTTGGTTTCAGGGATTTATGTCTTGGACAAACTCATGAATTTAAATCAGTGCAAAATCCTCCCCATTTTGTTACAATATCTATGTAAAAGGAACCGAGCTGAATGAGATTTAATTGTATTCTAGTTGTGTAAGAAAATGCTGAAAAAAATAACTGTTCTCTTTGTGGACAGTTAAGTTTGAAAGAGAATTAATACAGTATTAATACATTTGTCTGTCTGTTAGTAATACAATATAGATGTTTATGTTCTTGCAGCATTGTTGCCCTTTCTGAAGAAGCTCTGAGCAGTGCACTGCACCTGTGATCTCTTAAATTATCCTGTGAGATAATAATCCATGCAGAGAGATTTTTGCATGTGTTTTGTTACCCTGTATCTGCCTTATACAATCAATAAGCTTTCTGGGAAGTTGTGTAAAATACACAGAATTCAGTTTTAAGTATTTTATGTATTTGATTTTTGATCATTTTATAATACTGAAGTTCTAATTTCTGCAAAATTGCTTCCTTGAAACATCCAAAATGACAGCCTTTTTTTAAGGTTGAGACAAAATGACAAGGTTTCTGTTTTGAGGGACCTGCCCAGAAAGAAAGCAGTCAGTCTGTGTTGGAACAAGAGTGACAGCTGGGGTGTTCACTTTTGAAAGTTTTATATCTGAGACTTTAGAACTTCCTTCTGGACTTTCTCTCTTGTGTGGTGGAAATGTTCCTACCACAGAGAAAATGCTTTAAGAAGGAGCTGGGCAAATGCTTAGAAAGGTGTTTGAGGAGGATGGAAAGCCTGGTGAAAGCCTGAGCTTTCACGTCACTGGGGTTCTCCAGCCTTGAGGAATTTGGGATTATCTGCCTCCAGAGAGGTCGGCAGGTTTTAAACCTCTTTTAGGATCCCAACTATATATTTACAGATTATTTTTATGAGCATTAGGTGACATTTAGCTCCTACTGTCAGACCTAGACTTCATCTCCACGGGAATATTTCACAACAAAATATCAAAAGACCTACTGCCACCTAAGCTGTGGCTTCACAGCACTGGCCTGTGCTCTTGCAAACATTTGTTGTTAAGCTGGATTTCAAGAGATTTGTTTAACATAGATATTTATTGATCAGGAAAAAAAATTAGTACCAAGCTGCTTTTAGAAGAATGAAAAGAAGCCTAAACAAAGCTCTTTACAGTGTCCTAAGCTGCACTGCAGCTATTGATCTTCCTCTTCGGCCTGTGCTTGCTGCCCAGCCCTGCTTTCTGCTGCTCATCTGCAAGGTGTTTCTATTAACAAATTACTTGTTGAAATGGTTGAATGTAATTAAATAAAATAAAGGCCTTGCTAGTAAAGGAATAAAGAGATCCTTAATCATGGAGTGAATGTTTCCTACTGTATCAGCACATTTAATTCAGTTTTCATTGCAGTGCTGTTTTCTTCTCACCCTTACCCTCAGGATGGGTGAAGTTGGGGTGCACACGGATAGATTCTTACCTTCCAACCCAAACCATTTTGTGAATCTGTGATGCCTCCTAATGTTAATTGCAAAAAGCCATCCATCTTATGGATCTGTAGAGCTTTGTTTATCTTTTCATGAGCATCTCTCAGTACTCCCATTGGCTGTTGTTTCAGAGAATATTTAGGTTGGCTCAGTGCTTTGTATTCTGCTCTGGTTAATGTCACTTAACCTTGCATTTGATCACTGACAAAACAATTCAGCAACAACCTAAACACTCAAGATAGCAAAAACATTGTTTCTTTATTTCCCTCTTCAGCCAACAGGTCAGCGTAACCTTCTGGATAAACAGAATCACAGAATCACAGAGTGGTTTGGGTTGGCAGGCACTTTAGAGCACATCTAGTTCCACTCTCCTGCCACGGGCAGGGACACCTTCCACTGACCAGGTTGTTCAAGCACCCTGGTTTTGAACACTCTGGGGATGGCACAGCCACAGAGCAGCTGTGGCAGAGCTCCTCTGGGCAGAGCAGAGACTTCTGTTGGAGACTTATTTACAGAACATGGCTGAGGGTGCTTGTGAAACTGTGTTCTTGGGGGCCTGAAGCAGAAGGAGTGATGAAAATGTCATTTGGAGGATTTGCAGACTATTTGCAGAGGCTGGCTGTGGTTGTCCTTCACCTGCAAAGGCTTTTTAGAATACCTGTGTGGGCACCTCTAAAACCCTGAGAACTTTTGCTGATGATGTTAATGTGGGTATTAATATGGGTAAAAAACAGCAAAGGGTAATCAGCCAGAGTAATTATTTCCATCCAAGCAAGGCAATTTTAAGAAGTTGAGCTGAAAAATACATTTGGAAGATGAAAGGAGACTAACATGGTTCTTTGTCTATGCTGGGTGGGACCCTCTGCAAGAGGCATTGCACTGAACATTGGACAGCACCTGAAGCAGCATAAAAATAATAATATCAATATAGCAATAATAATATTGTCAATATAGCAACAGCTGTTGATTAACAAATTCTGGTATTTACTTCTGAGGCCTTGATTACAAGCACAAGGGTGGATCTGAGTGAATTCCTGTTGTCCTCTGAGCTCCTGGTTTTCTGATTTTCATGTTCATTGTTTGGATCAGTGCATGTGGAACAAGGCCTCCCAAACCAAGACATTGTGGGGAGAGGGACACTTCTGTTCCTGCAGAGCTGACAGCCAGGCATGCTAAGGTCGGGCAGACACCTGTGTGGGGATTTGGAAGCCCATTTTTGGGTTTTTTTATCATGTGCTATGCCATAGAAACTTGCTGTTAAAAAAAATAAGGATAAGTCAACAATGGTGACAGAAATCAGCTCTGGCGTTGGGCTACAAATCCATCTTGAGCTGGCTTTGAACTCCCTGTGAACTAAAAGGGGGTTTCCTTTTAGAAGGAAACAAGAAACTCCTTTTGTTGCTTTAAAATTGACTTTGCTGGGAAAAATATTTCACCCAGGGAATTGGAGATAGGGGGAGATTTATTTAAGTGTAACTGCAGTCCCAGGTTGCAGGTACAACCGTCCAGCAGCTGGTTCCTTGTGCTCAGCCAGCACAGGTGGAAATGATGCTTAGAGCTTCTGTTCTTCTGCCTGTACAAGAAACTTTGAAGTGGGTTTCCCGTGGACGAGATTTTCTTGCCAGGTATGAGGACTAAATAATATTTTAAACTGGAATAATGAGTCTGTGACTGAATGGGGCCAGTAGAGAAAGACTGGTAGAGGACGTTTTTCTTATCTTTTTTTTTTTAGACAAAACATCATAACCAGTGTTGACATTGACAGAATCACAGTTTTTGGCTCACTGACACATTTATCCAGTATGTTCACCCTGCACATGGTATTTTTCATAATGTGGCTGTTTATTCATAACAATAAAAATATAAATAAAAACAAATAAAAATAGTAATAACATAAACAATTATTTGTAATTTGCATAGCAGGAGGAGTCTCAGTTTGGTGTTCTGTTCTGCCATAATACACAGCCTCACATGCAAGACCTTCAGTCTGGATTTTATACCTACTGAGCATCCCTTATTAAGTAGCAATTAATTAGTCCTGAGAGTGCCCCAGACAGGCAATTTGTAGTGACTCCTTAATAGCAGAGGGGGAAAGGGAAATGTTGCTGATGAGACATGCTGCAGATGAGTACCAGGGCAAAGGATGGAAACTGCAACTTCTGGTTGTTATTGTTAGCATCGCTGTCACAAGTAGCATATCACTGAACAGGAATGCACTGGATAATTAACCCTTTTTTTTTTCTTTTGGCACAGCTAGGCGAGGGTGTTGCTGTCAAAGCCAAGTCTCCACGCTGAGATGCTCCCTGTTGTCCTGTGCTTGCAGGGAGCTGGACTCTGCCATGCTGCGGCGGCTGGAGAAGAGGATCCTGGTGGACCTGCCGAGCGAGGAGGCACGGCGGGTGATGATCCAGCACTGGCTGCCCCCTCTGAGCAACAGCGGCGGCGTGAAGCTCAGGACGGATCTGGACTACAGCCTGCTGAGCCAGGTGGGCAGGGCTGCAGCTGCTCCTGGGCACGGCTGGGACAGCACCTCCAGGGCTGGGACAGCACCTCGGTGTGCAGCCACTGCCACACAGGGAGCTGGGCACCTCCTCAATTCACCTGGGAACCAGCCAGAGGGGCACTGGTGGGACGTGGGGCTGGGCACGGCACACACAGACACACAGACAGACAGACACACACACACAGACACACGCAGAAATCGCTGTCTTCACGCAGCACGGTGTGTGCTGGCCCTCTCTGCTGGGCCAGCTTTTCAGCCTTAAATACAGGGAGACATCCAGCAACAGCAGATTTTATCACTGCTCTCACCAAGCTGGGAGCACTTCCAATTCATCAGGGTAATGAACAGTTAATTGTGTAGGGAGGGTTTGTCACAGCTCCACTGCTGTGGCAGAAAAGAGCATTTGGCAGCGAAGAGATTCACTAGGTACCCCAGCTTCCTTCGTGTAGCCCTTTGTCACATCCTGGATTCTTTGGAAACAGAATCCTAAAATGGTTTGGGCTGTAAGGGACTTCAGAGATAATCTTGTTCCAACCTCCAGCCATAAGCAGGAGCACCTTCAATTAGCCCAAGTTGCTCAAGGTCCCAGCCCTTAAATATTTTACTTTACCCAGCTGAGATTCTTACATCTGTTTACAGACAATACTGCTCATTTCTGGGCTCATAAGGAAATACATTTATTTTATGAACTGGAAAGCTGAGGATGGACTCAGAAAGGTGGGTTTTATTTCACCTACAGAAAACTGGCGTTTAGTAAAAAAATGCCCAGTATTTTCCTTGGTCCTATGAGCTATTCATAGCAGGCATTCAAAGCAGGCATTCAAAGAATAACAACCTACATAATTTTGAGTGAACAGTACAAAAAAAAAATATTTGTGTGTGTTTCTGCGTGTATATAAACGTGCATTTCAGACAGCAATAGACTTCACGAATATTTATATAAATAAATACACAATATATATGCCTGCAAATTCCATTTATGTCTGATTCGTGAACTGTAATGTATCATTCTGATCCCCTCACAGGAAACAAATGGATACTCTGGCTCAGACATAAAACTCGTGTGCAAGGAGGCAGCCATGAGACCAGTGAGGAAAATTTTCGATGCTCTTGAAAATCATCAGCCAGGTACCTCAGCTCTGAGCAGAGAACCTGGCCTGGGAAATGCTGATTTCCTGCTGTAACTCTTGGAATGAACATTCTAACTCCAGCAGGTGGAGCTCTGATATCTGCCTGGGAAAGTTTTTAAATCTACAGTTCCAAACCCTGTTAAATTTCTAAAAATCAGGGCTTCTTTTAAAGCTGTCATTATCTGTGCTCTCAGCACAAATGCAATTTTTAATTTATCTCACTACATTTAGTCTGTTGTTTTCCTACATTAAGTGTTGGACTAGGCATGGATATAAAAAAGTGTATTTTGGTAAATAGTAACAGAATTTATTCAATTCTCTTGTCTTTAGGTAACAGTAACTTGCCCATGATCCAGCTGGACACAATCACAACCGAGGATTTCCTGGATGTGATCACCCACACCAAGCCATCAGCAAAGAATCTGAGCCAGAAGTACACGGCTTGGCAGAGGGAATTTGAGTCTGTCTGACAGGAAAAATCAAAAACCTCCAAGCCATTTGCCATCCAAAGTGGCCTCCAAAGGGTCAAATGGTCATGGGGAAGGGTTGTTTCAAGGAACAAAATGCAGCGACAAGTGTCAGAGGGAAATCTTTACTTTCAAAATGCAGGGGTGGGTGAAGGTGTTGTGGTTATTCTTTATTCAAAAAAGTTCTTGGAGTTAGTGTGATGGTACAATCCTATGCAACAAAGCCTGCAGCCTTAATTTTATGTATAAAGACTTAAAAGATTGATTGATTGATTGATTGATTCTCAGTCTTTATTCATTACAGATTTTAGGTAGAACTGGAGCAAAGTTTAAAAGCAGATACACAATTAGTGTAATTCTCCATTTCTGACACTCTGTAGAACATCACAGTCAGTGTAGCTTTCCCAGCAGAGAACTGCACCCTTCTTAATGAAACACAAAATAGGAGCTTTCAGTGAAATTCAGGACCTTAGCAGGGCATGTAAATTTGGCTAGTTTGTCACTATTTTCAGCTGAGTTCAAAGCCTTGAAGCATGTTATTGTACTGTTGGTTTGGGGTATTGCCAAGGTGAAAAAGGCAAGGAATTAAGAGAAAAACTGCAGAAAATCAGCAAATTTAGGATAATTAACTAAAAACTGTATTGGTGGCTACTCAATGCTGGTTTGCAGCCAGCCATAAAGCAGAATTGCAGAACCCCAGGATGGGCCATGTTGGAAGGGACCAGAGGGGATCACAGTTGGTGCCACCTCCCTGCTCCAGCAGGGCCATCCCAGAGCACAGGACGCAGCATTGTGTCCAGAGGGCTCTGGAATATCCCTGGTGAGGGACACTCCTCCCCTGTCTGGTCTCTGTTCAGGGCAGAAGTTGTGCCTCCTGTGCAGGGGAGTTGCTGGGCTCAGTCCCTGCTGGTGGCTCTGGTGCCATTGCTGGGCGTGGAGCAGATCCTGGGCCCTGCTCTGACCCTCCTTGCACACAGGGACAGCCAGGGACAGCCAGGGCTGAGAGCCCTCTCACAGCCCTGAACAGCCCCAGCTCCCTCAGCCTGTCCTCCTTGGAGAGATGCTGCAGTTCCTTCCCCAGGTGTGCCAGCCTGCCCTGCCCGTGGGGGCTGCAGTGAGCTGTGCAGGGCTGTGCCAAATGTCCCCCACGCGGGACTGTCCTGCTCACACATGTGGCCAGGTGCAGCCAGCACTGCCACGTGTCCTGCACTCTTCCCATCAGAAATTCCAACATTTTTTCATTTTTTGTCTTTTTTCAGGCTCCAGGTCCTATCACTGCCCTCTCTCATCCTGCTTCCTTCACAGCAAGACACTTCCCCTCCATGCAGTTCTCCCTCTGTTTTCCTTGGGCTGGTGTGTGTCTGCATTCCAAGCACCAGGGTTGTGCAAACTTTCCAGCACATTCCAGGACCTCTGAGGCACTGACAGTTCCTTTTAGTTCCCACATCAGTCACACATTATTGGAAGTCTCCAAGGGAAATACCTTCACAGGATTTTGCTGCTACATCTCCCACCTCCTGCACCTGACTGTGACCCCAGGCCACAGACCTCTCTCACATCCATCCTTGCAAGCAGAAACCAACAGGTTCAGAATGGCTGGCACAAAACCCAGACGTGTGAATTTATACAAAAAATGAAGCTGGCAGTACAAGGGCCCAAGTCCCTATCTAAAGACGGCTTCTGTTCCTCAGAGGTCTCTTCTCCCAGGCAGAAAGTGTCATGATGAGAGGAAACAACCTCAGGTTGCACCAGGGAAGGTTCAGGTTGGATATTTGGAATTATTTTTTCCTGGGAAAGATTGTCCAGGCCTGGCACAGCTGCCCAGGGCAGTGGTGCAGTCCCCATACCTGGAGGGATTTAAAAGCCATGTGGATGTGGCACCTGAGGACATGGGTCACTGCTGGCCTTGGCTGTGCTGGGGAATGGTTGGACTCAATGATATTAGATAACTTTTGCAGCCTATATGATTCCGAGATTCTGTGATTTATTCTTGTGTTTTTACTGCAAAATCTCCTCCACACACCCATTCTGTTCCTGGCAGAGCCTAAATCTGAACGTAGTAACCACCCACCAGGGGAGGCTGCAGAGAGACACTGTCACATGTGAGGAATTCATTCATCACCATGGTTTTGTTTAACAAGAACGAGCATGGCTCATTAACACAAAACTGTATTTTCAATAAGGTTAATACTCCAGTAATGCATAATTACAATCTAATAATTTAACACACAGGAGCACTGTAAAACAACTGTAAAGGACTTTGATTATTACAGTTTGCAAATGGACCAGAAAAGCCATTTACCATCATTACAAAGTTGGTTCAAATTGGGGGATGTAGTGCATAGGAAAAGCATTGCACACTACAGAATTAAATTTCATTTTACAGCTCTGCTAACCAACTGTAAAAACTGGAATCTGTCCCCATGGCTTGTGAAGGATTTTTTCCATAACATTAAAAAGAAACAAAAAAATCCCCAACAAAAGTGAAATTTTGCAACTGTAGCATTAATAGGACCCTGCTGAAGCCTAATTTTAAAAAGTCACAGTCTCTAAGGCATTTAATACCAGAGTTTTGTTTCTGTATCATTCTTTTTAATAACAGGATCTAATTAAAACATCTGTAAAATGCTGACAGTTTTTAATTTTATGTAAAATTTGAAAAGCAAATAACAGGATCTCTAATGAAAGACAGCCACAGTAGTTATTATTAAGCAATGGTGATATTTTCATTTAAGAGTCACTTCTAAATGAGCATAATCTCTACCTTTAAGTCAGAGCAGAGCAGAGACATCAGTGAAATCACTACAGGCCACTGAGGCTCTTAGGCTCTGTTTGATCTTTATTTACTCAAGTGTTTTCAGTGCATGTTTTCAGTTTAGCTTATTCTGGAGAAGGTGACACTTCCCTGACAGTGCCTTTCATCAGGTATTCTTTGAAAAGTGAAAATAAGAAAACATTGCCCTGTGTGTGCCTGTGCTGGGCGCACATGGATCCCCTGCCCCTCACAGCCCAGGGTGGTTTCTGATGGATGCCACACATACACTGATCTTGGGACCTTAATTTTCGAAGCAAGAATGAAGGAAATGGTGTGAAGCAGATGTTTCTTCAAGCTACCTGTTCCCTTTCTCACAACATCTGCTTCAGGATATGTTCCACTGCCTCTGGGAAATTTTCACAGGTTAAGTAGGGACCTGGGTTGATTTTGTTTTCATCTGCTGGACGGTATTTACCTGTAACAGATTAACACAAAGTCACTTTACCAAACTCCTCCAAGTACTTTTTTTCTCTCCCCCACCTCCTGAAAATTACAGCCTTGCCATAGCAGTAGCAACCAGGAAAATGCCCATCTGGGCAAAAAACATCCCACAAGGCTTCCATAAACAAATGCTGAGCCCTCCTTCACTTCTGGGAACAGGGTGAGACCACTGAAGGCGCCACTGTCCCCTGAAATAATCAATCCATCAAGTACTTACCTGTCCTTACCAAAATCCCACGCATGCCTGCCTGCTGGGCACCACCAACATCATCCCTGCAGTCCTGGGACACAGCAGGAGAGCAGTGGGTTAGTGGGCACAGACACTTCCATAACCTTCTCTGCTTTACACTTCACTTAGAAGCAGTGACACAGAGTCAGATCTTTCAGTCACACTGTCACAGCAGTGGTTTTCTGTGTGCTCTCTGCCTGATCAAATAGTGACTGAAGTAAGAGAGAAAACCCCATGGATTACACACTAAATCCTGTGAACTTTCATGGAATTGCTTAGGTTGGAAAGGCCCTCTAAGACTATTGAGGCCAACCATTCCCCCAGCACTGTGCAGTCCACCACTAACCCATGTCCCACACATGCACACAGCTTTTAAACCCCTCCAGGGATAGGGACTCCACCAGTGCTCTAGGCAGCCTGTGCCAGTGCCCAAAGTCTTATTTCATGAAGATTTTTCTCTAACATGCCATCTAAACTTCCCCTGGCCCAACTTGAGGCCGTTCCCTCTCCTCCTGTCCCTGTTCCCTGGGAGCAAAGCCCAACTTCCCTGGCTTTCCCCTCCTGTCAGGAGCTGTGCAGAGCCACAAGGTCCCCCCTGAGCCTCCTTTTCTGCAGGCTGACCCCCTTTCCAGCTCCCTTAGCTGCTCCTGGGTCCTTCCCCAGCTCTGTTTTCTCTCTAGAAATGACAGTTCCATGCTCTGGAGCCCCCCTCTAAGGCGCTGCCCACCCCCGAGGGCACCACTGCAGGCTGGGCAGTGAGGAGGGGTTTGCGCCCACTTACGTCTCCGATCATGACGGCCTCCTCGGGGGCACAGCCAGTGCCCCGCAGAGCCTCCAGGAAGAAGGTCTTCTCTGGCTTCCCCACCACGGTGGCTTTGGTGTCTGTTGCATACTCCAGCCCTGTCACAAAAGGTCCAGGTCCCAGACACAGGCCATCCTTCTTTTTGAAATACCTGGCTTTATGGATCGCTATGAGAGGCGCCCCATCCAAAATCAACCTAAAGAATGAATGAATGAAGAAGAGAGTACAAAAACTATATTAAAGCAACTATATTTACAACTGAAGGCCTCAAGTGACTCACACACAATCCCAGAATAGTTTGGGTTGGAAGGGACCTTAAAGCTCATCCAGTGTCACCCCCTGCCATGGGCAGGGACACCTTCCATTGTCCCAGGTTGCTCCAAGCCCTGTCCAGCCTGGCCTTGGACACTTCCAGGGATCCAGGGGCAGTCACAGCTGCTCTGGGCACCCTGTGCCAGGGCTTCCCCACCCTCATAGGGAACAATTTCTTACAAATACAGCATGAATAATTTGACCTTTATATTTTAGCATTGAAGGAATTACAGTAACAAGTTACATTAAAAAAACCTCAAAGACATTTGAGGCATTCATGTCCCTCTGAATTTCCCTGTTAACTCTGGGAGTTTGAGCAGGCTCAGTTCCACAGAACCTGCAACTCATTTCTGTTATGTGCTCTGCAGATTTTCCTTACAGCAGACACTGCATCCCCCTGTCCTGCAGTAAAGGGATGCTGTGTAGGTGCTGCACTACAGGAATGATCCTTGTGCACCAAGCACAGCAATATTATTGCAGTCCTCCCCTCCCAAGTTTCAGTGCAACAAGCACTGAACTGCCATCTGGACTGCCAAACATTTTCCCTTTGATTTTACACTTTCTCCAGGTAATGCAGGTCATTCCAATCTTTATCACAACAGCGTAGAACACTGGCTGTTACTGTCAGGGCAGAAAGGAGGATTAATTTTCCCCTCAACCCCTGATTTTCAAAACAAAACAAAACAAAACAAAACAAAAGCCTTTAAGAAAACAAAGTCTTGCTTTGCCCCTGTTGTAGGAGGCTGGCTGAGGTGAGCTGGATTCTCCTTGGAGGATGTCTGCAGAGCAGTCTGGAAGCTCTGAGCAGGGCATAAATGATATTTCATTTCACTTAATTATCACAAAACACTCCTATTGAATCAATGCATTCCAAAGCAAGCTGAACAAGAAGAGAGCTGGGTTGTGTTTCTGTGAGCAGCCAGACATGTTCATGATGGGAGGATGCCTCTAGGACACAGTAAAATTTAATTTGACAGCATCACCACAACCACTATGTTCAGCAGTTTGCAGGAGAGATCTCACCTGAGAGAATTCTTTCAAACATGGCATCAAAATCCCACTTAAAAAGGACGAGAAATTTAGTCTCAGTCATTTCAAGTGGTGCCTGGAGAACGGCCAGACTCTGTGTATCTCATTTTGGGACTCGTGTTGGGTTAGATTTACCTAAGTTAATGTTGGGTGTCAGTGGAATAGTTGCCTACCACATAATTAGTCAGCCTGGGCTCCTCACAGTTGGTGCAGAGGAAAAGGCACTCCTAGGGCACAGTTCAACTGTCCTATTTTAAGCACTATTAAGTAAAAAAATGCCCTGAAGTGCCTCCCTTATCCCTCCAGAGCCCAGATCACCAGCACAGACACAGGAACCTGCGCTTAGATATCTGCATTTAATCAGATTCACCTCAGAGTTCTGCAATCCCGATGCAATTCCATTTTCAATGCAAATCCCAAGTGACTTAATTATCTGAGCAGTAAAAGAGAAGGAATAGGGAAAGGCTCGACAAGAAGAGAATGTGCCAGTGCCCAGTGTTGCCATCAGGCCTAACAGAACTGAGACCAGCAAAAGTTTATCCCCCATAGAGAATGGGGGGAAACACCCAGAACAAATCAGTGAGGTGTTACAGGCTAGACAGAGCCCCTCCTGGCTTTTTTAAGTGTCTTGGTCTTCAGCCCGAAGGAAACGATGTATATTATTCAACAATTAATATATTTAGGACAGAAATACAAATCAATAAAATGATGTAAGCATTGGGATACTCAATAGGTTAACCTCATGCAGTTGTGAAATTAAGAGTCCACTCATGACCCAAAATAAAATTCCAAAATCAATGCCTTTGGAAAGGCTCACTATTGAGGCAGACAGGGTCAGTATGGGTTAACATCTGTTGATGTAATACAGAACAGGCAGCTGATGAGGACAGCACTGGCCTCTCACTCCAAGAAACCTCCCTAAGACACTGGTGGGCAGATACACTTTTATGGTTATAAAGAGAGGTTAAGGTGTTTGGTATGAGGGTTTTCACTGGATTTCAAGGTGCAGAACTGTGGTAGCCCCCATCCAGTGAGCAAAGATGGGGAAGGGCTCATCCCACACATCACCAGGGCTCAGCAACAGGCTCACATCCAGTGTCTGAAAGCTGAAGGCTTTTCAAGTTAAAATACAGTGTGGAATCAAGCCAGAACCAGTGAGAAGGACACATGGCTCTGCACTCATGGATGGTCACAGACGAAGTGTGGATCTGACTTACCCCTCAGCCTAGAGGCAAAAAGAGCATTAAAAATAAAACACTCAAGATCAGCTCCATAGCCCACCTGGTCCAACAGGTTCTGCTGGCCACACCTGAACAGAAGATACTGCTGGATATCCTGCATTAGGCAGGTAAGGAATAATCTGCCCTAAACACTGGATTCGTTCCCTACAGCACACAGGCTCTGAAGGCTGGGTTGTGAACACAGAATCTGCCTCTCCTCTTGGAGAAGAGGAAACAGCCTCAGGCTGTGCCAGGGCAGGCACAGGTTGGACATCAGGAGGAATTTCCCCATGGAAAGGCTGGCCAGGTATTGGAAGGAGATGCCCAGGGAGGTGTTGGAGTCCCCATCCCTGGAGGTGTCCAGGAAGGCCTGGACATGGCACTCAGTGCTCTGGGCTGGTGACACAGTGGGGATTGGTCACAGGTTGGACTCTATGGGATGGGGGTCTTTTCCAACACAAGTAATTCTGTGAATGCTTCCCCACATCCCTAGTTTTGTGTATTTCCCCTTGATGAATTGCTCCTCTCAGTGACAGAAGTGACTGTACTTCTGCAGTTTATTTAGACTGAAAGCTGTAAAACTGAGGTCTGGACTGACTGAATTCCTGGTGGAGAGCCCAAATCCCACAAGATTAGTGGCTCCCTCACAAGCTGCATAATGTGTGATATTCCTACCACCCTTTTCTTCCCAGAAAGAGCAGAGAGCCCAGCAGAAGAGAGCTCCCCCTCCAGCCCCTGCCAGGGGCTGCCTTACCGAAAGGCTCTGTTCATCATCTCGTAGTGGAAGTGCTCAGGAGCCAGTCCCACCACCACAGCATTGGGGTTATCCGTGCCAATCCCTAGGAAAGACAGGAGTTAATTCACTCTTAGCAGCCCACAGTCATTTAATCACTTTAAGGCAAAAACAAGCATTTTCTGACACAGTCGTAGCACAGAGACTGCTTTTATGTCTTTTATAGCTGAAGAAAGCATATGTGGAAAAAGGTGCTGGTCTATCCAGACTGTTTCATCCTCTAGGATCTGGACAGTCTTAACAGCAGCTGTGGGATGATTCTGCTACTGCTCCCACTGAAATGCAGCAGGACACAAAAATCTCTCTTTTAATTGAGTGACTGCTTGCCATCTGAGAGTCTCTCTCTACATATATTTATGTGCTCTGTAAGACAGTAAAGCAGGAATTCAAGTGAATCCCATCCAGTTTTTCTATTCCCTCTAGCCACAGGAAATTCCACTGACTGTTCTTCCATGCATCAGTCTGATTCTGACAATAAAGACAGTACTGCAACACAGCCCAAAAGCTGTTATCCTAAATAAGTCTGGGCTTTTCTGGAAGGTATTTTTTCAAGGTGGATTAGTGCCCTTGTGAACAGTTCCACTGCAGTCCCACCCCTGGACAGAACCAGCAGTGGAAGCAGAGTAGCACCAGCAGGAGGGTTTTACTAATGGCATATTATCAGCTGAGGATTTTGTTCCACCTTCAGACACACCCTCTGCACCTTTAGCAGGACAAACAGAGCGACTGGCTGGCTGAGGTCCCCTGCTGCATGCCCCTCAGGTGGCTCAGCCAGCAGAACATCCACTCAGAGGTGCCACAGTGGATTTGTGACATCACCCAGAAGCATCTGAGCCCTTAAGCCAGGAAAGAATTCCTTCATCTGCCTGTGACCAACTTCAACAGAGAGATTAGCCAAGAATGGCTCAATAACAGCCATTAACTGGAATTTAAAGCACTCTCCACTGTACTTACATGTTCCAAAAGCAGTACTGAGGATATGTGAGCCAAAGCCCTTGTAGCAAAAACAAATCAAACAACCCATTCCAGACCCCAGTAGTACAGATGATACACCAATGTGCCCCCATGTTACCTCTGTCTCTACCATCTTTTATAAAATTAGCATCAGGTCCCGAAAAACTCATGGAAAGATCCCAAAACCATGGAGACTGAGCTGATTTAAATGCTGTTGGTGAAAGAGCTGCTGCCTCTGCTGTTTCTCACCCAGGAAAGCCTTCCTGGAGCACAAATATTGCTGAATATTGCTGGGGGCACATTTCTCTGGATATGCTGTTAGGTAGAACAGATTATCAGGTTTCACTACTCTCACAGAGGCTTTTCTCCTGAACATTGACCTCTTTGAAAATTTCTGACCAGACTATGGCACCAAAATTTAACAGAAAACTCCTTGATCCTGGCAAGATTAGAACCTACTTAAATTACACAGCCAACATATTTCAGTTTGTAAGGCACGGACAAGGCAAGCCATCCATACTTCTGCTGCCTTGACTTTAAATAAAAAAATTTCGAGTGTACAGTATACAGTTTTCAACTCTACGTATGCCAGAAATGGGGGTACCTTTGCTACTCTTGATGTCCAAGTGAGAACACATAATTTTCTGCTCCCCCGATTACTGAGGGAGGGAAATGGGAGCATCTGACAGCAAAGCAGATCTTAAGCAAGTCTTTAGGGATGACAATTTAGAAGACTCAGGCTGATGAACCTTCTGTCACCAGTGAAGATATCCAAGTACATGGAGTGAAACCTAAATGTTCAATATAAGATAAGCAATAATTGCCTGGAGATTTTGCATTTAATAATGATCTATTAACAGAGAAACAGCCTGCTCTGTGTGCCTACACACTGGTTTTTAAGGTCTTAATGAGTAAAACCTCTGCTGGAAGTCAGGTATTCCATGAATTGACACATCTTTGCTACAAAAAAATCAGCACTGGTAGGTCCAGCAAAGCACCAATGACCTGGTGATAACTATTACTTCATATTTTACACTGGAAATGAATGGAAAGCACTGAGTTTTACCTGAATTCCTGACTATCTGAAGGCCTTGGCTGCCATTCTCATTGCTCCTCAAGAAGATAGAACTTCAGGCTGTTTGATGTGTGATTTAAAAGAAGAAAGGACCTTTATGACCCTGCAGAGTTCCACATTTCAGGCTCCACCATGGCTGGTGGTCTGTAGACAATTGAGAGCACAACGCCTCGTTAAGTGCTGTTCATTAATTAGCTGCTTCCGGAGCACCTCACCTGTGAAATCAGGCAGGGCCCTGTCGTCCACCAGGAGCAGGGGCCGCACCTGCTGCTGCTCCAGGAGGTTCCTGGCTGCTGTCAGGGAGGTGAAGATCTCGTGCTCGGCGATGTCGAAGCCCAGCCGCGTCAGCCGCTCCAGCAGGTCCCTCTTGCTCTCCTTGGTGGTGTTGGTCACAAACCGGACAGTCAGCGGGGCACTGCGCAGCCTGAGGGGGACACAGGGACAAACTGGACACAGGCTCCTCCTGTTCCCACACCTCTCCTTCTCTTCGGGGCTAAAAACAGCCCCAAAGGGCTGCAGATGTGTCAGAACCCAGGAAATTCTTCTTCTCGAGCCCCTGCCCAGGGGGCTCAGAGACCCTGGCACAGAGCCCAAGACCCCTGCGCCTTTGATCTTGACCCATGGACAAAACAATTACCAACCTTATATGAGGATTTAAAAGCCATGAAAGTTTAAGTAGAATGATAGTGAATTCATCACAGGGTGAAAAATAGATTTTTGGGGTTTTTAAAATGGGGGCTCGGGGTCCCAAGATGGAGGAATTTGGGCGTGCCTTGTCCTTTTTCCTTCTTCTTCCTAGTCTCCATCTTCTGGGGGATGTTGGCACTTTAAGATTGCTTTAGGGTAGAAGCTCACTGTCTAACATAGGTGATAGGTATTGGGAAGTTATTGTAAATAGTGTACACATAGTTTTTAGTATAAAAAGACAACACTGCCCCAAGGATGGGCACTGCGCCTCAACCCAACCTGCCAGACAAACCTCGGCAGGTCAGAGAAAGAATTTTATAGATAAGATACAATAAACAACCTTGAGACCAAGAATAGAAGAGTTCTGACTCCTTCTTTGACTGCTAGGCTGGGAAAAGAGACTTCCTAACACATCTCAGGGTCACTCTGAGCAGCAGAGATTCCGAGACAGATGCAAAGAGTACATGTGTGACTGGTGCCACACAAAAACTTGTGTGATGTGGAACAGACAGCAGAATTACACCCCCCAGACAAGACAAATCATCCTCGCCTCCTCTTCTTCATCTACCACAAAGGTTCCTGAGGAAAACAGTGATTGCAACTCCCTCTTCACAGGAGCAGCCAGCACATCCATGATAACTAATCTGAAAAGCCTTTTTATTCAAACTACATAATAAATAAGCCAGTCCCACTTCTTGATCAAAATAGGCAAACAAAAGAAGCTTGTTGCTGAATTAATATACTGAACTCCACTGCTGGGTGAATTTCCCAGCAGCTGTGGCTCGTTCAGGAGGCTCCAGGAGCCTGTGTTACCTTGGTGGTGGTTTTATGCCAGCTTCTGCAGCCATTTCCCCCTTTCCTAAGGAACACCAGTATCACATAAAACCACATTATTGCCCTGTGCTGACAGTAAATGCTACCAAACAATCAAATAATTTTAAGTGACAGTTTCAACACCATTCCCTTTAATTATTCCCCCACCATCACTTTCTCTGTTGCTATAGGAACAAACACAGGCATCAGGACTGTGTGGAGAACATCAGAATAAAAGTTGGAGACTTGCTTCCACCTGCCACTTCTTCTCCTGTTTATCTCTTGTTTTACACTGACCGTTCACAGGTATGAGCTAATAAAAGAGTCCCCTGGTTGATAATAAAATAAATTAATATGATTTTTCCCTCTGGATCTCAATAGGGCACTGTGAATGTAGTAACCCTAAAATAGGCACCTCTCCATTTGTTCCCTAAGCAAGCTGCATGCCATTCCTTCCAGCTTCTCTTTGAGAAGGACAGGAATGTGGACTGGCAGAAAAGAGAGTATGATAATTTTTTTCAAACCTCTGAGCCAAAAGACTTGGCTGTTTTCTCTGCCGCCTGCCCTCCATACCTGTGACAGCACATATACATTATATGGAATTTCAGGAACATTGACTCTCATTTCTCCCACAGCAGGAAACAGTGCAGTGAGCGAAACAGCAATGAATGAGTACCCAGTGTTTCAGCAGTTTTTACTTCCTTGCAATTTTACATCTTAAGGACATGATCATTTCCACAGTACTACCTGTGGGAAATGCAGCTTTTTCAACCCTCTGTGAACTTTTCCTCTGAGCTACAGTTCAGGTGTATAAAACTCTTAGCAGCCTATTCAGCTCCAGTAGAGAGTTCAGTTCTGCTCCCATATCCTGATTAATCCTTAGTGCCCCAGAATACTAAAGTGTCCCCCTTCATTCACCACAATATCACCTGTAACTCTGGGATTTTTTCTCGTCCATTGCAAGATGTGTTCTCCAGAAAAATACCACAAATATTCCTGGGATTGTGTGTCCTATTTCACCACTTGGTCAGAATCAATCACTTTGCTGTGCCTCAGTGTCTTTAGGCACCCTTTAACCACAAGAGAAGGAGTTAATTTGACTGCCCTGTTTATTAATGTCTTGAAATTCCTACAAAAGAAAAAACAAATGGCATAGCCTACCTAGCAGAAAGAAACTTTAAAAACAGTAATAACTGAGAAAAGTGTTGTCTGAATGAAATAAAAGCTCTGCAGAGGTTGCCTTGCTCCCTAGACCAAGCTTTTCTGTTATCCCACTTTATCTCAGCACAGATCTAAAAGATCTGACAGAGGATCAGAGCCCTGAGGAACAGCTCAGCTGAACTGATTTTGGGGTTAATTCACCAGAACTCAACTTCAGTGGTGGCTGTCTCACCTGAATCAGTGGAGACACCTTGAATATTGAGGGTTTTATCTTTAAAAAAGGCTTAGAAAATACAGGAAGAGCCACTGAGGAAAGCAGTAGGGGCTCAGGTGACACCAGTATCTCCGACCACCCTTTGCTCAGCTCTCCTGGCACGAACACAGCGCAAAGGATTCGGCCACATGCTCACCCCACTCACCCACCCCTTTATGCAAACAGCACTGACACAACCTCCCAGAGAGGGGAAGAGAGGGGAAACTTGCCTTTTGAGGGCCTCCTGGGCACCGGGCACGGCCGAGTCCTCGATGTGGAGGGTGCCATTGAGATCCACCAGCACGGCCTTCAGCGCGCGCCGCGCCGCCATCGTGCCCGGGGACAGGCTGAGGAGTTAAAAAAAAAACCCACATAATTGATATGGAGGGGGGTGTTTTTCCTCACAAAGACTCTGTGGAAATCGGGTGCTGTTTGTTCTTTAAGTGCATCAAAATAAAATAAAGCTCTCTGAAGGACTCAAGGGTTCTGGGGAGAGAGGGCCATTAGGCCTGGGATTGCTGGCGCAAGGCCTCAGCAAGAATATTTCAGCAAGTCCCACCAACACCAACTGTGAAAATAAAGACATAGCACTCTAAAGCTGTGTCTCTAAAGCTGCATTTTGGCCGTAAAGCTCAAAATGCTCGGCCAAAGTGGAAATTGCTGATTTTATTTTTTGTAAGAGTGATGCAGCCCACACCACAGCCACTCTGAGGCAGCTCAGTGGTGACAGTGAGGTTTTTTGCAGATTTTTAGCCTGAAAGCTCTCAGGGCTCAGGTAAATCCAGCACCTTGAAGGGTCATTCCATGCTCTTGAAAAAGGGCAGTTTTTCTGGTTCCACATACTCAGCCCAAAATAAAAGCCAGGATTTGAAGGGTAAAGGCACCAGGGGAGGAACAGAGAGGTGATGTTTGAGTCCCCTGGCTAAAGATCTTTCGCCAGAAACAAACACCTCCCCTCATGTGGGCTGCAAGCACTGCATTTTACTCCATGAACAAGTCTGAGGAGCTGTTTCTCAGAAAATGTCCAATACAGCTCCAATACAGCACAGTTTTCTCCAGTTCATTAGACAACAATCATCTGAAAAGGCTGAAAGAGTTGGCATAATATAAGAGAAGCTTTGGGGTGATCTGATTTTGGCTTTTCAGTACCTGAGGGACAACTTCCAAGTGATGGAGGGACAGCACCCAGGGAATGGCTTCCACTGCCAGAGGGCAGGGACAGATTTTGGGCTATTGGGAATTAGGAATTGCTGGCTGGGAGGGTGGGCAGGCCCTGGCCCAGGGTGCCCAGAGCAGCTGTGGCTGCCCCTGGATCCCTGGCAGTGCCCAAGGCCAGGCTGGATGGGGCTTGGAGCAGCGTGGGACAGTGGGAAGTGTCCCTGCCATGGCAGGGGGTGGCACTGGATGAGATTTAAGGTCCTCTTCTACCCAAACCACTCTGGGATCTGCCAAGCCTACGAGTGACCACAGTTTTGTGTTCAGCTGGTTTGGTTACACACAGCATGTAGCATGTCTGTACTTTTAAAAAGGCACACAAAGTAGTCAACACCATGACTGGAACCTGCCCTAATAAATTTCTGTCAGTTTTATCTTTGCAGACAGTTTTATAAATGGTCATGTGTGCCTGGGGTCTGAGGTACATGGCACACACACACACACACAACAGGAAACTTTGATATTCCACTATCCTTATTCCTGCTGGCTCTCTGCAATAAGAAAATAAATAAAATGCTTCTCTTACTGTATACCTGTTGATACGAAAGCCAAAGTTAAATGTTAAAGACACACAGCTGAAAACAGAACTCCTAAAGAAGCTTCATCAATTTCAATGGAAAATGCTACTATCATTATTATTATTACTACCATTACTAGTGTTACTGTTTTAATTTCACTGTTACTATTTTATTTTTACCCTACATTTCCATCGGTTCTGCTGTTCACAATGCATTTATTTGGGAAATATGGAAGTTATCAGCAGAGCCATTTTCAGCACACCCTGATTTTAAGGAAAAAGCTTATGGACTGCCAAGAAGTCCTAAAAAGCCTCCAGAACCTCAGTTTTTCTAATCACATCCCAAGGAAAACTCACCTTGTCAGGACAAAGAGACACCCCAACCCCGCTCTCTGGGACAAGGACACGAGGAACACAAGACAAAACCTAAGGGAAAGAGGGATATATTCTATAGAGATATATGCGGTTATATATGTCCCTCGGTGGAAGGATGGGGATGGCAGAGGTGTGCCCTCCCGTCCCCCAAAACCCCCGTCTGGCGGGGATGGTACCGCCCCTTCCCGCCAGCTCACAACGGGCACACAGGCTGGCCCATTCCCTACCGGGGGAGTCCCGACCGCGGCGGGCTCCCCTTTACCTGACGGCGATGGTTCCGCCCGCCCATTCGCGGCCGAAGGCGGCGGACGCACCCACGCGGAGCAGAGGGGGGAGCAGCCAGGGTGGCTCTACTGGCACTGACCTGTTCCCGCCGCCGCCGCGCTCTGCCCGCCGCCCGCGGGGTCCTGGCGGAGCCGCGCCCACCTAGCCCCGCGCCGGGCTCGCCCGCCGCCAGCGCGGCAAATAATAAACAGAGTGTAACGATTATTGTCATAAATAAATACCGACCTCAGCCCGCAGCGAGCCTGCCGCCGGTCGGCGTCTGGCAGCCGCGACAGGCAGCGCGGCGGGCAGCCCGCAGGGCCCTGAGGGCGCGGGGCGCGCCGTGACGTGGGTATGGTCATAAATGATATAAATTTCACCCGTTCTATCCATTATATCCCTATTGTTATGCCTGCTACAGCCTCTTTATCCTATAGATGCAATATGTAATCATACTCTATGAAGATATGATCATAAATAATGTAAATTATATCCTTTATATGCTATATGGACGTTTGTATCCATAGCCATGCACTATGGATATCCATAAACTATCAATAATATACCAATAATCTCTATATTATGGATATATTATTCCCTATATGGATATTATACATAATAATATATTCATATGTTGATATTATGATATTTATACATATATATATATATAAACGTTATATACAAAATGTTATCCATATAGGGATATATTATACCCATAACATCTCCACGGTAGCTAGTATGTATTTATATATAAATACAGATATATATATATACATATATACATATATATATATGGGATATTTGGAAGAAATTATTCTCATTATACATCTACAATTTAATGACATCCATGGTATGTCCATAGTGATAATGTAACATAACATATTTATTATAATCCACTTACTATATCGATATATGAATATACAAATAGATTTTATACCTATAATTCCACATTTATATGTTTATATATTTTTGTAACATGAATTTTAACCTACAAATGCATGAATTTTATATATAGTTTTACAAGCTATTACTAAGGTGCATGGACATGCAATAACTTTATGTTGCATGGTTCCTTGTTTTTGCAGTTTCAGCCGCAGTGCTGTTCCAGAGGTGCTGAAGCCACACGAGGCGATGGCAGCAGTGTTGTTATTCCCTGGCTGTCCTTGGATTCCCTGCGCATTCCCTGCACACCTGATCCTCAGATGCTGCCCCACTTCGAATCCTGATTTTTCACCTGTCAGGTCAAGCTCGTCCCAGTTTTGCCTCCAGCGCGGGATTCCTGCTGTGCCTTCTCCTTGCCCATGTGCCTGCAGCCCCTCTGGAAGCACAGCAAGGAGAACATCACTTTTCACCTGTGTTATTTTAAAGCTGCTGCTTGCAATCTTTAGTGCTGGCCTTCATTTCGGTAAGGATGAATCAAGTTTGGATGCAGAAATGGGGTTACAGCCTCGCTGTGCCTCAAATCGTTCAGCACTCACTCCCAGTGCCACAGCCACGGAAACATCCACCACCGCTTTTCTTTCCAAAAGCATTTCATAGGAATACAAAACGTTCCACACACACATTGCCCCATTTCCACCAAAGACAGACCTGTGAGAACAGCTGAGCCTCGAGGCTGTACCCTCGTCACCTCTGACTGACACAAAGATTACCATAGAGAAATTACTTCTAACAGATCCACAGGTTTTAATCCTGTTCTGCCTCAGGACAGCTCTGCCACGTCTCATTGGGTTTGCTACATAAACCAAAATACAGCTCCACAGCAGAGATGATACTGCCACGTGCCACAGGGATGAGGAAAAAGTTACACATGTCATAGAAGAGCAGCAACTCTGGTATATGGAACAGGATGGAGCAAAGTTTTGAGATATCCCCACTGTACAGAGAGAGAGAGGGAGAGAGTTGGGAAAGAGAGTGCTTAACTTGGAAATTCAGGATTTATTTACAAAAATCACAAGAAAAAAGGAAACAACATAAACCTCTCCTCCTGGATGTACTTTACTCTGCAAAAAACCTGTGACTGAAGATCACATTAAATGCATTTACATGTTTTACAGATTCTTCTTCATATACAACAGCATATACTTTAGTCATCAAGACATTGGGAGAAAAGATGATTGGCTAAGCTGCTTTAAAATAATGAAACTGCCAGGTTTCCCTTGGCCTCCCCTCTTTAAAATTAAAGTCAAACACTTTAGCAGAAGAACAGACAAAGGATTCTAACTTCTCTAAAGATACATGAGAATCACCTTTTCCAATTCAGACCTAACTCAGTAGTCTTAATTGAGACAAGACCGGTAGGAAAGCAATTAGGAGCATTCTCTTCCACAGAACTGCAAAGTCACACACACAGTTGCACTTTCAAAGCTGTTAATTTAACAAATGATGATGATGATGATGGAGGGTAGGGGAAGGAGCAGTTGCAGAAGAGGCTGCAAATTCGGGGTTTTCCCAAAGAAATGCATTTGCAAAGCGCAGGGTATTCACCTCCCATGGTATTCCCCTCCCACGTTTCCCAGGAAGTTCAGAATACAAACGGTTCCCCACTTTGACCACAGTGATCACCACGCAGAGTTTAATACATATTTTAAAAAGTATAATAACAATTCTTGACAGAAAAGTAACAAATACTAATCACTAATATCCCCGCAGTTAACACAGAGTTACTCAGCTTTAAGTACAGCTTTTTTTTCCTTAAAATTTTTCATTTTTTTCTTTTAATTCTGCACTGCAATTGCACCCATTTTCTACTGACTTCACCATCAGTATAAAACACTGATTTGAAGACAAAAATCCCCAATCAAAGCAGAAAAATGCAGCTTTCAATGTTGACCTGAATCAGGACTTTACCCAGCTGATTTAATCTCACCCCGTATCACAGCTGGACTTCAAACCTTTATAACAAGTATTCTTTATGACAGGCTTTCAGAGCCTAACTCATATTCTCTTAAACAGTTCCGTGGTAGTAATTGAAATGGAAACAAACACATTGTTGTTTTCCTCAATTTAAAAACAAATTGGAGAGCGTACTGAAGGAAATTCATCCCTGAGTAACAAAGCATTTAAAAGCTGCATCCCATTGCCAGTCATTGCAACATCCTATGACATTTACTCTAATAATTAATCAACACTATGAACAGGCAGCAACAGAACTGGTCACAGTCCAATGTGTTTGCAGCGTTGTTGTATTGATCCCGTGATCCTGCTTAATGAAAGTGCAAGGGAATATTAGGAAATGGGAGAGTGTCTTTTATTATTTTAAGTTGAATGTCAGATTGACAGCTAAACCGTGCTGGATCCCAGGGAACTCAGAGCAGTGGTGGTCAGCAACTGGCTTCTTTGGATGTCCAAAGGGTTTCCATGGGGTGTCTTCAGCCGAACAGCAGGAGGAGAACGATTGTGATGGAGTTCAGGGCTATTAATGGCACTGCAGGGGGGGAAAAAAGGAAAATAGTGAAAATTTTGCTTTCCACATCACAAAATGACAGAGCTTCATATAACCTTGAGAGAAGGAGCAAAACCAGTCAAAATTTTAAAAATACATTTCATTTTCCTATGTAAAGTAGGAACCAGTGGAAGGAGCCAGGCTCAAAGACATTAGTAGAAAGCAACAGCAGAAATGTTTTCCACAGCATGTTTTAACTTTAACCCAGAGCCTTTACTTCTGTTTTAACTTCAACACAAATAACTCTTTCTCCAAAAGAAAGTAAACCATCTAAAATTCAGCTTATATCCTTGGCTTTACTGTGCTTTAGAATAAATGTTTTGGGTTTTACTCAGTGATAGGCAAGACAGGTTAAGATTTGTTACTCCCTCTCTACCATCTACAAAATGAATTTTTGGTGTCCTTCATAATGAAGAACTATCAGTAACTTACAAATTAAGTATATTTTTCTCCCCATCTTTTGAGGCACATAAGCCTGGTTTGCCTTTCAGAAACCCCAGAATTACATTTCCCTCACAAGTACTTGTCGTAAAGTTGGATTTAGACAAAGTGATTGACACTAACTGCACACTTTGGTTGATCACCAAACTTCCTCCCAGCAGCCAAACCCCAAGGGAAGGCAAAAGCTCAGCAGGAGAAACACAAGCCAGAGCCAGGGAATGTTTTTGCACTTTTACCAGAATTAGGGCACTTTAGGTGAGGCCTTCACCCTCTCACAGAGAGTCCAGGCCCGGATGAAGTATAGATTAGTGCAGAAACAAGACATTACAGATTGTAATAATAATCATCATAATCATAATGATAATAGTAAATATTGTGCCCTTACCTCTCATAACGGTTCGTATTGATCGAATGAGGTTTGTCAGCTGTGCTTTAATTCCTGGTTCCTCTCCAAATCCTCCAATCCCTTGATCGCTTCCCCAGCCAACTGGGTCACATAAAAACAGACACACACTTTAGGAAAAAAAACCCCAAAACCACACAATAAATGCTGCAATTTTAGCAAGCAATCTATCCTGAATGTAGTTTATACTAACACAGCCCAATTAGCCTTTTTTCACAAGCATATTTAGTACAGTAGGCTGAAAGCTGTTAAACCTCACATTAAGCAATGACAAATCCGTGTTTCTGCAAAGAAAACCTTCACCTTTTTAATACACCACTGTTCCCTGCACGCCCAGACTAACAGGTGAGTTCATCTGGCTGTCAAAATAAACCCTAAACCAACTGCAACCTGTTCATAGTACTGAGAACAAAATAGCAAATAATTGCTGGGTGTGAAGTGGTGATGCTTCAGCACTGAAAAAGGGGCCACACGAGAGAAAAACGGCCAGCACAAATTCCAAAATCGGGGTGATGATTTTTGCAACTGCTGTAAAAAAAAGCTAGAACTTCTGAGGAAAAAAAAATTGGGAATTTTTCTGAGCATAGCAGAAGTCCTGAAGTTTTACAATGCCCAGACACAGCATGATGGGTCCAGGGATGTGTCCAGGGATTTCTAAGACCTGCTGGCTGCAGCCCTTACCATTTTGGGAAACAGCAGAGCAAGGAGCAGCTCTCAATACACCAAGCTCCATTGCCCAAGCTATGCATTTCTTTCTCCAAAGGCCACTTTTGAGTGATTTTTGTTCTCTCGTTCTCATCTCCCTGGCACCAAACTGAGGGTGGTGGGTGAGTCCTCTTCCTGACCAGCCTTGCCAGCTGCTGCTTCCCACTGGGATGAGCCTGGAACTATACTCCCAAATCTCACGAGACTGACAAGTGGCTTCACCCATCCCACTAGTCCCATCTCCCTTTCTTAATTCCAGCTGCTCGTCAGGAGAGCCAAAGAAAAGCCCAAACCCAAACTGAGTAGATCCCCTGAAACAAATCCAGCAGGGGAAAGGGATGCCCTTCTGCACTCCTGCCAACAATCCTGGCTCAGCCTGACGTGGAAAAGTCAGGATTCTCCACACCAGTGAACTGGGAAACCGTGGATCGTTGGCCTTTTTTTTTTTTCCATGGCTTTGCAGATCTTTGTCGGTGGATTTTCTCTGCTTTGCAGGGCTTTGGCTTCTTTTGAAGGGCAAGGATGCCCAGCCCTGGGAATCCCACAGACCGAGAGTCGCCATCTCATCAAGAACCAGGCACGGCAAGAAAAAGGAAACCTTTGTAAGACACCAAACACTCCGAGGCGCGGCACGAAGGGCCGTGAAACAGTTAAAAATGAACAGGAAAAAAGGACAATTATAGGGAAAAAAAAAAAAAGAGAGAGACAAAGGCAACGACGAAAGCGGCTGGGAATTCATCCCCAAAGCCCAAACCCACCCCGATTCCTAAAGCCCTCCCCCGTGCGCTGCTGCTCCCACTGGCAGGGAGCGGCGGCGGGGCCGCGGCCACCGCGTCCACCCTCCCAGGCCAGGCGGCCCTCCCGGCTCACCGTGGCGGAGGAAGCGCTCCTCGTGCAGCACGGCCACGGCATTGACGATAAGGAGCGAGGCCTGCAGCAGCGAGTAGAGCGTGAACGCCATGGCCCGGCGGGGCGGAGCGAGGCGGCAGCGGGAGCGGGAGCAGCACCGGCACCGGGAGCGGGAGCGGCGCCCGAGAGAGACGTGGCGGGGCTGGGGGCGGAGCCTCGCTTCACGCCGGGAGGGGGCGGGGCGTGGCCTCTCCGCGGCTGCCGCGCGTTGGGTACGCAGGGAGGGGGCGTGGCTTTATGGGGAGGGGCAAATATGGGGCGTGGCTTAGTGAGCTCGGCCCAATGGGGCGTGGCGCGGTTCGGTGGAGGCGTGGCCTCCCGGCAGCGCCGTGCCCGCCCCGAGGGGCGTGGCATAGAGGGGGCGTGGCCTCCGGCTGCCAGCAGCCGCGATCGAGTCCGGGCTCGCCCGGGGATCCCTCGGGACCCCGAACCCCTCGGAGCCCCTCGGGTCCGACCGAACCCTGTGGACCTCGCAGAGCCCCGTGGATCCCTCGGCGCCCCCGGGATTCCTTGGAGCCTCTTGAGTCCGTTGGATCTATGGATCCCTCTGGTCAATGGATCACTTGGATGCCTGTGGATCCCTCGACTCCGTGGATCTCTCGGAACCCCGTGGGTCCCATGGAGCCCGTTGGGTCCATTAGGTCCGTGGATCCCTCGCGCCCATGGATCCTTTGGAGCCCCGTGGAGCCCTCGAGTCCGTGGACCCCTCAGAACCATGCGGGTCCCTCAGAACTCCTTGGGTCTGTCGGGACCGTGGATCCCTCGGGTTCATGGATGCCTCGGAGCCCTTTGGTTCCATCAGAACCCCTTGGGTCCGTTGGATCCGTGAATGCCTTCAGTCCATGGATCCCTTGGAACCCCGTGGATCCCTTGGGTCCATTGGTCATTCAGAGACCTCTGGATCCCTTGGGTCCATTGATCTGTCAGAGCTTCTTGGGTTCATTGGGTCCATGGATCCCTCGTGTCCGTGGAGCCCTGTGGATCCCTCGGGGCCCTGGATCCCTCGCCTCCACATGGGTTCCTCAGAGCCCCTTGGGTCCATCGGATCCATGGATCCCTCGGGTCCATGGATCCCTCAGAGCCCCGTGGTTTTCTCAGGTCCGTGGGTCCTTTGGAGCCCCCTGGATTTCCCAGGTCCGTGGATCTCTCGGAGCCCCATGGACCTCACAGCGCAGGCTGTGACGTGGGGAGCTCCGCTCGCTGTGCAGCAAGTGGCCTTTGGATTCGGAGCGGGAGTAAGGCTCATCCTCATCCTCCTCCTCCTCCTCCTCCGTCGGTGATGGGGTAACATGGTGTCTGCCGGCTGTGGGAGCTGGCAGGGAGACACTGCCCGGCGTGGGGCAGCCCCCGTGGCCATCCCTCATCAGCAACCCAACACAAGTAGAAATTAATAAAAAACATAAACACTGCACATGCAAAAATACATGAGTTTATACTTATATTTAGCCTTATGGACAGCGGGGTTTTTCTGTGAGTTTTCTTCCTTCTGTCCTGACTGAGGTTTCCAGCAGGAAGTCAGCCCAGATCCCAGGTGCTGTTTGTCCAGCACATAATGCTGCAGAATCCAAAGCAAGCTCCAAAAGAAAACAATTACCTTTTATAGCGGATTGATCACGGCTTGTCCAGTCAAATTACAAAATTACCACAACTGGAGCTCAGGGATACTGTATCTCTGTTATAACTTCTGTAGTTACACCCTTATCCCTGTACTGTAGTTACACAGTTATCCCAGTGTAGCTATTGATGCACAAATAGACATTTTTTCCCCTTTGCCTCTTTCAGTCCCATTGGCTGAAGGGGGTGATTTGCATAACTCCCCCCGATTTTATTTCCCCTATTGTAATTTCATAGTATACAAGCCCCTTAACTCTGGATGGTTGGTGCTTTTATGGCTCAATCAGGGCACAATGATTTGCATGATCCCTTTGCCATGGTGGTTATTGGACCCCTCTGCTGCAATAGAGGCGACAGCTTTGTGCTCGATGTGGTGGACAGCAGAGACCCCATCTCGATTCCCTGCCCTGCCACAGACTTCTGACACAATCTGGACAAATTATTCACCACTTGTCAATATCGTGTCCCCACGTTCTGTGTGAAGATCAGCAGCAAGTGATGACCTGATACTTCAATTAATCAATCAATTGTCATGAGTATGTAATCAATAGATGCTCAGACACCACATGAATCAGCTGAGAAGAAACCCACACCTCAGCTTCTTCTTGTGTTCATCTTTCCTTCCCAAAACACCCACTTTGGTACAGTCAGTGTCACAATATTGTGCATTTTAATAGTCACTACTATTAAATAACATTACGTTTTAATACTGGAATGAAGATAAAGCACCCCGCCACCAGAAACAGAACATATTTTCTTTACAATTTACTACCAAAATTACTGCTATTGTACAAGGGAGATAGAGAATCAAGGATGTTCATGAGAGTTCTGTCATCTGGTCAAAAGCATTTGTCATTTCAGCCTCAAAAAGGAATATAGTTTCAATTCAGGGTAGTGACTAAAACATCTGTTGCAGTTGCAGTGAGCTCAATATTTTTGAAGCCTGTACTGAAGTGTTTACTTACATGAAAACTCATTGTTTTACCCAGATGCTGGCTTTGGTTCTGAAAACTCTCATGTGTATGATTAACTTCGTAAGCCGGCGGTTAGTGGGAGCACTTGAGTGTAGTGGCACATGTGAGCGCACACTTGCAGGCTCAGGAGCTCCAGCACAGCTTCTCTCTTTCTCATCTAGGTGTTTTAAATTTGCTATGACTGCAAAACTCCTAAAACCCACCATTTAAACATTTTTAAATGGAGCTGTTTCTAATTGCCCGGTTCCCACTCCCCCTTCCTCCCCCAAATTTGTGGGGGTTTATAATTCAAATAATCTTTTTCCATCTGTAAATGACAAAACAAAAAATAAAAAAGCTTTTCTTGCATGTATCAAACTCCATACAGGCAGAGAAAGTCAATATTGGCCTGAAGAATTTCATCCCGCAGGTCACTACAAATTTTTAAGAAGTTCTGAGTGGTGACGTGATGGTCTCACAAACAGAGCTGTCTTTTGTCCTCAGACATAACTTAGGGCATTCTGGCAGTGATTCTATAATTAAATACAGATGAATATGAGGCTCACTAAGATAGATATCTAATAATCACCATGATCAAGCGGCATTTCCTGGGCTACCTCCTTACGGTATACAAGCTATAAATAAATAAATGCTAACCTCAGTGAAGAGCTAATGCTTAGAGTTATGGCCCTGAAAAAAAAACCCCGAGGTTTTTGCAATAGGTACACAAGTTATGGCTTAGTATTTTTACCCATAATTAAGATGTATTTCGAAAGAGCAGCTGCCATGAAGCTGACATAAACTTGACATGATTTTCCCCTTAATGAAATCCATCATGGCAACTTAGCAACCACAGGAGTCTTATCTCTGAATCATGTTACGTGGTTGAAGGGAAAACCAGATAAAGTTGCTTGCATTAGAAGGAAAGGGGCTTTTTTAAATTTTTGTTTCATTAAGGTGTCATGTTTCAGTATAGTAAATTCCCCTGGTGTCATCTGCAGGGCGCATTCAATCACCATAAAGGAGAATTTTAAACCACCTTACAGATGTCAAAGGATTAAACTTCAGGCTGGTGAAGTATTGTGAAGGCACTGGTGTTTTTCACTCTCAGTTTCTCATTCAATATTTTCAGGCAGACCACATCTGCCCGGGTCTCACTGTCCCCTACACTTAATGAGAACCAAGCTTGTTGCATGGGAGATTTTGAGGTTAACTGAGTCTAATCCTGATGAGAAAATACCAGGACAAAGGAAAACCTGTTATGACTTCAGGTCATATACCCTTCACCTCACTTGCCACCACCATCTTCTGGCTTTATTTTCTGAACTGGCTTTAACCATTTCCTTCTTTGGACACTGTACATACCCAGATACACACACATCAGTGAGAAAATTTTGGGGGCCCAGAAAAGTCTGGAAATTGGGCCCAACGATCCCAAGAAGTGAAGAAATGGATTTTGTTTGTGGCAGCTTTTTTACCAACTCCTACCATAAGTAACTTCATTAACTGAAATACTTTTTGTAGGTGAAAAAAATTGGGTTCTGTGTCTCGGCCAGGTGCTATAAATAAATCCAATAGCTAAATTTCACAGTTAGACTAAAGCCTTTGTCATCCCTCACTCATCACACCTATAGCACTGTCGACGAGCTGTAAAGTTAATGGCGCATCCGGCTGATGCAACACGTCCCTGGTAAGCACAAATTGAGTGACTGGTTTAATGTCCAGATGGTTTTATTTTTTAAACCACCAAAGCTGGGAATGCAGTAAGATTTTGTACATGTGGGAGAATGTGTGTCTGGTCCTCACCTGTCAGCAGCTGTGTACAGAAAGGAGCCTTGCCTTATCCATGCTTCATGGGTCACCTCTGCCCTTGCTTGTTTGAGAACAGCCATCCCTCCAAAAACACAGCCTGACAGCCTTCCTGAGGCCTGAGAGGACATTAATAGGGCTTCATGCACAAAAGGACTGTCCGGGGATTGAGGAACAAAATGGAAAACCATACACAATTCTGGATTTACACCTGGATTTATTGATGCTGTTTCCCTAAGTTACCTGACTCAGTAACCATAACAGCCTTTAAGTGCCGTTTGTTGCCTGGTTCTCTCTCTCTCACAGACACAGAAACAGACACACACACACACACATGCTGTTCCTTATCTTGCTACCACCAAGAGTACAGAATGGTTATAGAATCAGGGAATGGTTTGAGCTGGAAGGGAGCTTAAAGATCATTTCTGTGGCACGACATCATTCTATTATTATTGGCACTGTTTGTGTTGCTTTTGCACTGGAATACACCAGTCCAGACCCAAATCCTGTCATGCTTGGTGCCATGTGGATATTTTTCAGAGTCAGGCATAGGGATTTTCCAATCCATGTCTGAGATGGAAGACAGTGGATATCTAAAGCAGGCCAACGTGGGGAGCGGGGCAGCGAGGAAACAAATGGATTTTTTCAGGGAATTACAAGTCTCTGCTTAGCCCTGCCTCACTGCTGACAGATGGGCAGGATTTTCAGGCATGGAGGCAGCAGAGAGTCTTAGGGAGGGATTTAGAGGATGGGGAAACAGCTCCATGAATTTTGAAAGGTGGGGGATTTAGTCTCTGTGCAGTGAGCAGCATGAGGAAAAGGCAGGGGGATTAAAGAGAGCAAAGAGAAGGGTGTCTGAGGCTGCTGCTACAGCAG
Organism: Camarhynchus parvulus; assembly: GCF_901933205.1. Taxonomy (NCBI): domain Eukaryota; kingdom Metazoa; phylum Chordata; class Aves; order Passeriformes; family Thraupidae; genus Camarhynchus; species Camarhynchus parvulus. The sequence continues at coordinate 68,137,600 of NC_044601.1, forward strand.
AGGACAGGCAGGAGCAGCTCACTACATGGAAAGAGGGAGGGATACCCAGGGGGCACAAACCCCTACAGGCACAGAGTTGGTGTTTGCCCCCAGGGACTTGCGTGGATTTGTTTTTCTGTTGGACCCGGGAAACTGGTGCCAGCAGAACATTCTGAGTGTGACTACAGCTGACATCAAAGGACAAGGGACGGCTGACACATGCCCACAGCTTTGGAATCGGGCCTGGCTTACACCTCTGCTAACAGAAAAGTCACTCAAAGAGCCCTCTTGGGGACAAGCACGAGGAGCTGCAGTGGTGACTGAAGTCTGATGCCCTTTGTGGCACAGATTTTCCCTCAGGGCTACGAAATGTGGATTTGGTGAGGCAGCCTCACCTTCCTGTGCCTGCCCCAAGTCTCTCTTTTGGTAGGTGTCATGTAGAGGAGGTGACACGAGGATTTTGGTGTCCTGGTGTGTCCCAACGGGGCCAGGCCTTCCACCAGCAGCTTCCTCAAGGGGATGGTGGCCCCACCTAAGCCTGGAGAAGGAGGAGGCTCACAGGCTGCAGCCCAGGGGCTCCCAAAGGCAGTTAGCAAAGGGCATGAAGCTGGAACAGGCTGGCCAGATCCAGGGATCCCACTGATCCCTCTGGGACCCAGATCCGAGCCCAGCCTGATCCCTGGAGCCACCACCTGAACGAGGAAGACAGCCAGGCGAGCTGGTGTCACACCAGACGTCATCAGTGCCCCAAAAGCCACAGCACTCAGCTTAAAGATGAATAGATGGTCTCTTTCTCCAGGCTGTAAAAGTGAGTGGGTGAAAACCAAATCACAGGCCTGGAGGCTCTGGAGGCTGCATCCTGTCCAATAATGTCAGCATTAGCGGGCTGGGGTCATGCAGATAATAGGGAGCCATGTGCAGAAGGTGAGGTCTCAGCATAAGGCCTGGGATTCTGAGTGAGTCAGAGGGATTGGGAAATCTTTGTATAAATAACCAGAATTCCCCCTCCTGTGTTTTTTCCCCATGACTCACCCCGCAGAAAAGAGGCAATATAAAAAAGACGTAAATCTCTGCAGTAAATTTTTAACACAACAACGTCACAGAGAAAAGGTACATGTATCTGTGCTTTTTCTCCACTTCCATTAAAAAACTCAATTTTCCTGCATTTTCTAATACTTTTGTGGTATGAGTTCACAGTCCAGCACTTTGGTGGAGAAAATGGAGTGCAACATGTCAGTCCATCCTCTCAGCTAGCACACATCCCCTGAGTCCTTTATCCCCTTTTCTCTCCAGAAGGAAGCTGCAAATGGAAGAAGCTGCGGGCTGTCATTGTTCTGGTGCTGAACTGGGGGGTGTTGTCAAAGGAGAAGCATCAGAAATGGAAATTGTCTCTTCAGAGATGGCAGACCGTGGCTGGGCACGCATTTTGCTTGTAAGAAATGTAATTTATGCACATCGGGCCAGTCAAATCCACTGTTGAAATCCTGTCAGAGCTGCAGTTTCCCACTGTAACTTTTTCCACCACCACAGGTGTTCTGAGGTCTTTGGAGGAATAATTTGATGTGCAACGCCTGGCACAACAGAAACGGAGAAAATACAAATAACTGGGCGTCTGATCAGCATGAGGAGCTGTTGGTATCTTGAAGCCAAGTCAGTTAATAACAGAATGTAATTTATGGCAGCACAGAGCTGATAGCTGGGGCAGAGCTGATTTAATTAACTATGGAGGTGACATATTCCTTTTTTCTTTAATCTCCTGCCCTTTGTAAAACCACATCCTATGACCTCGTCACCCTGCTCCATTTGGCTAGATGCATCCATCATGTTACGTGGTTGAAGGGAAAACATGAGATAGTGAAGATGCATTCAAACTAAAACTGAACAAATAATTTTGCTTGAAGAGACTCCTCAAAACATATGATTTACCCTCTCTTTATAGAAACAGATGCCACAAGGAAAGTGCTTCCTTTTGTGACTTCAGGTGATTGAAAACAATGAAAACATTGGCATTATTGAGGAATCGGGGGCTCGGGTGTCTTGATTCTCCTCTATAAAATTTAAATACATATCTATAAAATTACACCTATATATGTATATATCTATATCTCTCTACATATAGGTAAGCAGATACAGATATAGGTATGGATATAGATAAAGGTATAGATATAGATACAGATATAGATATAGACATATATATTTTGATATATATATATAAATCTATCTATAGGTATAAACCTATCTACATAGGTATAGATATAGATACAGATGTAGATATAGACATATATATATACACACCTAGGTATAGATATAGATACATATAGATATAGACATATATATATACATACACACACACACACACATATATATGTAAAAATCCGGAAATGGGGAGAATTTGGACCAGATATAAAACAAATCCAATGTCATTGCCCTAAATTGCTATTACCCAAGCACCCACCCTAGTGATTCTCCAGCCACTGCTCTTCCATCCAGCTCTGGGTTGAGGGAGGAGCCTGGGAAGACCCCAAGAAGCCCCATTAGGGCTTGGCAGGCTGTTCCCACAGGCTGATGACTCTTGGCTAGAGCAGGAATTCATGCCTGCACACATTCCCATGGCAACCCTGGTTTCCCTCTCCTCCCCTGACACTCACCTCCGGAGAACACTTACTGCCATGCTGATGGCAACCAGCAGCAGGAGGCTCCCACTGAGAGACACCATGACAATGGCATAGGTGGAGGGTGGTGAGCCTTGGAGAGAAACCATAGGTGAATTTTGGCAACAAACAGCTTCAGGGAACACAGCTTTCTGTGAAATTACAGGTTGCTACAGGCTGAAAATACTAACAGTCCTCCTACTCAAATAATGAGAGGAAGGGGGTGACCAGCTCTGTATTAGAGGGGTGTTTCTGGAACCAGTTTTTCTTCAAAAATCTCACAGCCCAGTTAAATAACTTGTGTGTCTTTATCTACCAAAGAGCAAAGCAAAACTGCTTTTCGGGACTGAGACTGAAACGCAGCCCTGTGGATCTCAGGCTGCAATGTTAGACCACAAAGTCTTTTCACATATTATCCACCTATTTATAGTAAAGCAGGATCCTGAATCTTACTGCCTGTCTAGCCAGCACTTTCCATTCACTTCCACCCTTTCCAATCTGTTTCCATCCTTTTTTCACTCTTGTATATAATTCCAAACTTAAAGAAATGAACAGTGGCTTATGCCCCTGCCTCCAAGGCTCCCACTCTTTTCTGCTGCAACTCCTCCCTTCAGTTCCACCATTCTTCCCACCCTAAACCCCAACAGAAGCATGTCTAACGTGTGTCTGATTCATCCACTCCTTTTGAGCCCACTCAACACCATGTATCTGTAACCTGACAGACTTGGTAACACACTCAGCAGTGTCACCACACTGCAAAACTGATTTTAAATGCTGATGGAAACAAACAGGAGAGTAAAACACCTTCTTCCTGGACAATCACAGAGTTGTACAAATCTTCACCACCAGCATGGGCCATCCTGAAAAATTAGGTAAAGAGACAATCAGATCCCAACTTAATGTTCAAAACCAGCACATTTAGTTCAGATTCCTTTATTACACCTGAGTGTTTCACTATCTCTAATGTGAATTATCCTTAACTGGAGATTAAAGTGAGATGTGTTAAGGGATAGATCCAAAAGACAGAAGTTAATCCAACTCAAAACCCTGAATGCTTTTGTTAAGGCAATGAGCGTCTACTGTCTTGAGCTTGACTTCATTTTTCTCCATGGCATTTAATCTTTATAGAATCTCAGAATCCCAGAATGGCTTGTGTTGGAAGGGACCTCAAAGCCCATCCAGTGCTACTCCGTGCCATGGACAAGGACACCTTCCACTATCCCATGTTACTCCAAGCCCCATCCAACCTGGCCTTGGACACTTCCAGGGATGGAATTTTGGCATGGACAAACAACCCAACAACACACTTTGACATATCTAGCCAATACTTTTATCTAATCCTGGCCAATTTTCCCCAGGACACAGATCCTTTTCTTTTACTGCCTCCAGAAGTGGTAGCTAAGTGATGTGCCCAGGCTTTTCCTCTTGTCTTTTAGTGCATGTGAGTAAAATGAAATGTCAGCCCAGAATCTGCTCCAGGATGTCATGTGAAATTTCCCCTGGGGAAATTCTCCCTCTCCCCAGGGAGAGCTGGGCTGAGTGTTACTGAGAATGGAAAATCAACTTGCTTACTAGAATCCTCCAACGCCCCAAGATACCAAATCTTTTTGTCCCATCTGTAAGATGTCCTAAGGAAAACCTCAGTGTCACCCTTGTACTTAAAAAGAAGTCAAGAAAATACACCAAGGAAATTAAAATATAAAGCAGAATTAGATTACAAATCTGTGGATTACCTTGTGACTGCTGAAGATCCTTGTGTCAGCATCACACTGCTCAAACCTTGCCTGAAAGTAAAGCTGGTCCGAAGGGTTTCAGACTGATTGCTCGATTCATTTGCCTCTGTTGATTGCTTCCTTCTCTCTGTGGCTTTTATAGGGCAGGGTAATCTCTTCCGTGTTTAGACAATCAATAAAGTGTGGGGGTGGATCAAACAAAGGCTTTACTCACCATCCTTTGGATAAGCAATTATTTCCACAGCCTTTCTGGTGGAGCAGGAGGCTCCACCCAGGAGCCTGACCGGGCTCCCACAGGGCATGGGACCCCTGTGCTGTGCATGAACTCCTCCAGCAAAGCCACCTCTGTGGCTGGTGCCCAGGACCTGCTGCAGAAGCGTGCTGAGTCCCAGGAGGGGTTTGGTGCCTTTGGGTCTTCTCCAGAAGGCTGGATGGAGAGGCCAGGTGTGGGTGCTCCTCAGGCAAGGGATGCCCACCCTCTGTGGCAAGTCTGAGCTCTGCCCTTGCTGTCTGGCTGTTCCACAGTCAGACCTGGCTCTCTGCACTGCAAGGAGCCAGGCAGGAGTTTAAGGAGCTGTTGTTGAGCTGTCAAAGAGAGATGGCCAGTTCAGGGCTTCAAAAGTGCTTCATTTTGGTGTTTCTTGCAGCCTGGCCTCACTGCACAGCGGGCAGGGGCAGAACACAACTTTATCCCCAAAGCACCTACCCCTTCCTGTTGGAAGCCAGGACATCTCTCTGGCTGTCTTGGATGGCTTGAGCCTCTGCACAGGGGGCTCAGAGACCTTGGCACAGAGCCCAAGACACCTGTGACTTTGATTTTGACCCGTGGAAAAAAACAATTATCAACCTTTATATGAAGAATTACAAGTCAAGAGAGTTTCAATAGAATGATGGTGAATTTATCACGGGGTGAAAAATTGATTTTTTGGGGTTTTTAGAATGGGGGTTCAGGAGGCAAGGTGGAGGAATCTGGGCTTGTCCAGCCTTTCTCCTTCTTCTTCTTGGCCTCCATCTTCTGCTGTGATGGTGGCACTTTTAGATTGGTTTAGAGGAGAGACAGACTGTCTAACATAGGTGATAGGTATTGGGAAGTTATTGTAAATAGTGTACACATGGTTTTTAGTGTAAAAAGACAACACCACCTCTGAGGTGGGCAGTGTGCCTCAATCCGCCCTGCCAGACAGACCTTGGTGGGTTGGAGAAAGAATTTTACAGATAAGAAACAATAAACAACCTTGAGAATGAGAAGAGAAGAGAAGAGAAGAGAAGAGAAGAGAAGAGAAGAGAAGAGAAGAGAAGAGAAGAGAAGAGAAGAGAAGAGAAGAGAAGAGAAGAGAAGAGAAGAGAAGAGAAGAGAAGAGAAGAGAAGAGAAGAGAAGAGAAGAGAAGAGAAGAGAAGAGAAGAGAAGAGAAGAGAAGAGAAGAGAAGAGCTCTGACTCATTCTTCAACCGCTAGGCTGGGAAAAGAGACCTTCTAACACATCTCGGGGGTCTCTCTGACCAGCAGAAGTCCCATGCCTCAGTTAGGGAGCCACATGTGCACAGCTCTGGGCCTCATTCTGCTCTGCAGGAGCCCCATTCCCTGTGCCAGGCTGGGGCTGAGCTGGCAGCTGCCCCGAGTTATCTCCTGAGAGGCTGCGGTTGCCTGTGCTCTGTGGTCAGAGAAGGAGTGGCGCTCCAGGGTGGAGACCCTTTCTTCGTTAATGCAGGCACAAAGAAAACATTAATGAAATCCATATTGGCAGGTATTTCAAAACAATAGAGATAGACTGGTTTTTCTGCTGTGCCTAGGCAAATAGGTGCACAGCAAGTCCAGCTCCTCTTACGTCACAGTAACAAACAGGACCCAAGCACCTCTCCGAGTCCCCTGGAGATTGTTTGGAAGGGTTTCAGGCATCCACAGTCTGGAGAATTCTAAAGAATTCACAGTCAGCTAGAAGTCTAGTTGACCACAACAGTGAATTTTCCTCTGTGGTTCAAGAAAACAGCGAATTAACAACATTAAATGGATTTTACGGAGAGGTGAACAGCAAAGAGCAGGCCTGTGGACATATGCAGGTGATTTTTTGTGTTGAAGCCACGCATCCACTCTTCCTTTTGTGTCATCCACAGAGGAGGACACTTGGTCTGTATGAACCTTCTCTCCCTCCTGCAGGGAATCACTGGTCTTGTGTTTGGCTTTAAGCCTGGGCAAGCCACAAAAGAGCTCCTGAGCAGGGAGGACTTTGTATTCAGGCAGGTGCCAGCACTTTCCTTCTTTATCAAACAAAGGGAAAGATAAAATCAAAGCTGAGATTGCTTTGTGGAACCCATTTGTGATTTTTGAGTCTGATCCAAAGGTCACTGAAGTTAATGGGAATCTCTGCTGATTTTTCTGGTATCCAGACTGTGTTTCTATAGAAAAAGCTGCTGAATACACAGCAGACATCACTCTTGAAAGACACTGACCATCTGCATGGTGGGTCCACATGTCTTGTGCATGCCCAGAGTGAAGATGTGGTGGAAGCAACTGGGACGTGTCCTTCCCTTGGGAATGGAAATTCAATTTTATTGAACTTTCAGAGACAATAAGAAAAAAAAAAGTGATAGATGCCCTCAGTATTCCTGAAGGTGAGTAGTTTTATTTTTTAAAAAATTAATATGTGAATAAATATTCCTTTTTTCTTTTTTATCCTGGTGTCACCTCACCCCAAACTCAGTTTTGTGGAGAAGCCTGAGATCACAGTGTGGGCAGCTGTGGTGGAGGAGGAGGGGGCAGCTCCTTCCTGCAGAAACACCTTATCTCACGTGGCTTGGGTGCACTTCCAGCACTGAGAACAGCCAGCACAGATAACAACAACCCCAGTGAGACCAGGAGAGGCGGCCAAGTGTGCACAAGGCCACAGAGGCACACACCACAGGATGTGAGCTGTGTGCAAGGACAGAGCTTCTCTGCACCACCGTGGGTCTTTTACCTGCTCTGGGACTTATTAGTGAGTACTTGGCTACCACTTTGGAGATCAAAAACTTCACATGTGAGGGTGTGCATTGCATCAAGGACAATATTACTATAATGAAGAAAAAAGCCCTCTCAAAATTGTACTGAATAATCCAAGGCAGCTGGGTAAAACAGTGTCAAAATACATTTAGAATTATAGAATCACAGAATCATATGGGTTGGAAGGGATCTTAAAGCCCATCTTGTTCCAGCCCCCTGCCATGCTCACCTGGGCATAAACTGCATGGACAAACCTCCTGGAGGAAAGAAAAGCTACAGGAGGTGATAGGAAAACAGTGGCATGTCCTAGAGGAGCTCTCCCAAGAGCTTTCTGAGCAGAGTGATTCTGCTTTAAAAGCCAGCAGGGTGAAAGTTTTTATCATAGAGGGTCAGAGAAAACACTTCACTTTGTTTTTGTTAATTCCTCAGTGATACAGTCTGAAAAACACAGGTTTTCTGAGGAGGAGCTATTTTTTTGTACACAAACCTTTGGCACAGCTGCCTCAAGGTTTTACACTACATAAAAATTATGGAATAGGAAAAATAACCCCGAGGAAATCTGAACTCTAAAAAGGCACAGGGATTCACTTAATCAGTAATACAAAAGAAAAGGTGTAGCGATTTTTTTTTTTGCTATTAATAAGCAGAGCCTTATCCTGCTTGCCATACCCAGCTCAGACAAAACTTCTTGATCTTTAACACCTCGAAGAAACCTTTTCTGTCAGAGATACCTGTTTTTTATAATCATCAAGGTATTTATTCCAAGGTACTTATTCATCAATGTGATCAATCTCAAAAGCAATAAATGCTCAGATATGCTGTCTGCTTCAGAAAACTTGTTCATGACTCACAGGGCCAGGTTGGACGTGGCTTGGAGCAGCATGAACTAGTGGAAAATGCCCTTGCTCATGGCAGGAGGTGGAACTGGATGAGCTTTAAGACCCCTTCCAGCCCAAACCATTCCAGAATTGTGCAGATTGCACCTTCCATTTTACAGCAAGGTCAGCAAAAGGCAGAAAGGGTCTTTGAGGGAGATGGCTTGAAGGCGCATAAAATTTTGGTCCTGAGAGAAGTCCTGTTCCCATTTCCTGGAATAAGGGAAAGCACATATCTTCATGCCTTTGCTTGGTGCACTTCTTCACCAACAAAGATAGCTGTGCTAAAGCATCTCAGAAGCCAACAATGCCAGCCCTAGGTCCTGGAGAAGCACCACCACATCTGGAGCACAGAGCCCACCTGGGAGGTCTTGTGGGCAGATCATGGACACACAGCCGTGGGGTAAAAATCAATACTCTCATTCCACTTGGGAATTCAAACCACAGCTCAGTGTGCAGCCTGTGCTGTGGGTTTTGCCGTGCTCAGGGGATTTTGGTATCCAGAAGGCTAAAACTGTGGGACTGCTGTTGCCCTTTGCCTCTCCTGTGATAGCGGCTGTGGAGGCGATATTTGGTCACTTACACAGGTTTCTTCAAGGTGCTGACAAGCTGCACGTCACATGTTAGAAAAGCTGAGTGTTTGTTTTCCACACCAACGTGTCATTCATTTTGTGCTAAGGGCAGCAGCAGGGCTGCTCTGTGTGAGAGAAAATTAACTGTGGCTGGGACAGTCCCCACGTGGGCCTGGGGAGCTGCAGCCACATCCAGACCTTCCAGCTCAGGCTGGCCACATCCAAAGTGCCACCAAAATTTTATGTGACCCCCCCCAGCCACGCTGGGGTGTGCTCCCCAGTGGGATCCAGCACAGCCCTGCCAAGGCCACTGCAGAGAGGCAGCTGAGTGCAAGTCAGTTTGTGTAGACACAGGGCATGTGTGCTGCAGATACAGCCATGCCGGGTCCTGGGAAAATCTTCCAGCATCCTTTTTTTTAAACTTTTAGTTGTGGTGGAAAGGTTGAGTTGGTGAAACACAACAGTGTTTAATGGGATCCTTCTCACTTTAATGTGTACAAGCTTTGCCACAAGAGGAAAGCAATTAAAAAGCAACAGATGATTAGGAACTTTTCATGGATATTTATCCAAGTGATTTGTTTAGGTGGAGGCCTTCCTTTATTTGTTTTCTAGAATCACGTTCTTGACCTTTATCTGCATGAGGAATTATTTTTTAATTCAAAACACCTCATTCATGCTTAGTTCTGAGATATATGTTCCATCACAGCCTTTGCCATTGTGGTCTGTGAATCAGCTACCAACCAGGCAAATGGTGCTTCCATTTCCTGAGTGGGCATAAATAACCAAGTGGAAATTGGACATTTAAAGTCTGAGCGCTCAGTTTGAAGCGCATTTGTTGCCTGTAATTTAATGCACAGCTCCACAACTGCACCAGCACACACAGCTGTGGCTCTGGAAAGTCCCTGGGGAACACAACGGCCTGAGCTGGGAGCAGAAAACAAATAAATCTGCTTTAGGTGCTTTTTGTCTGCTCCAGGGCCTGGTTCTCAAATGGTGAGGGACAACGAGGGCTGCTCTGCACGCCTGACCACATCCAGGAGCCCTGGCACTCAGAAGCCATTAGGGAGGTAATTTCTTATTGAGCAGCGGGGTTACTTTATGTCTGGGCAAAACTTTTGATCTATAGAGGTAAGAGATTTTACCACCACCCTGCAGCTGGGCTCATTCATCACAGAAAGCAGCACAGCATCAGTCTGTGCAATAATCTGTAGAGTATCCCGTACCCTGAGTATTCCCAAGTGCAGCTCGTTCTGCATCTCATAAAGGATGCTCCTGATTGGGAAAAGAAACATGAGGACTACAGAGCTATGGGGCTGCTCATGTTGGAGGGATGACTACAACTTAGTCTGGAAAAAACACAGCCAAAAAGGCTTGATAGATGGCATGAAATCATGTCAGACAAGGGGAAAGCAGACAGGGATGGCCAGTAGTCAACAAGCCATTTGTCTCATCCAGTACAAGAAGCCCAGGGCATAAAATGAGACTAAATTTGGCAGCTCAAATCATCAGAAGATGGTTTTCTCTTTTTTCCCCACAAGCTGTATTTAAGCAGTGGAGTTTATTGCCACAGGATGCTGTAATCTGCTAAAAGTGTGCCTAGGTCTTAAAAAATCACTGGTTGTGTTCATGGAAGAAAAGAAAATCCATTGAGGGTTACTAAAAGCAAGACATCATGTCTATGTCAGAAAACCCATAAGCAGTAAATCATTACTAGCTAAAACAATATTCTGGGAACATATCTCTAATTGCTGATGTGCTTTCACAAAGTATCTGATTTCCTCTGTTCCTGGGAGCAGGCTACTGGTACAGGTGAAAATTTGAGCTGCCCTGGCCCAGCTTTTCTGGTGGTTTTGCTGCTTTTTTTTTTTTTCCCCACGTGACAAAAGCCTTAATTCTGTTGGTTCTGTGAGTCCTGTCAGCTCACCTAACACCAGAGCAAACTGTGCAGGGTAGGGCATGAAAACAGGCTGTGCCCTTCCTCCCTGCCTCCCAGCCCTGCCAGCTGCACCAAGGAACTGCAAAACAAGGTGATTTAATCTCACAGGAATTTGCTGGGAATTTGCTGGGAATATTGAGAGAGCAGCTCTGCTGGGCATGGCTGAATCCACTTTTGGATGCCGGTGGTGCTGTCCTGGTGTGGGAGATCCTTTGTGTTTGGGACCAAGCCCTTCAGCAGGGAGGTGGATTCACCAGGAAATCCCTGACAATCACAATGGTGCAGGTCACCAAGGAAAGACCTGGGGGAATACGGCTGCAGTCTTCAAAATCAACTGACTGCCTTTATTGCTGGGGATCCACAAGGCACGTCCTGAAATTGTACTAAATCTGCTTCTTCTGAGCGTTTCAAAATAAACAGAGGCAGAAATTTCCACCATGAAACTCTTCAGCATATTATTTGTGAAATAAAATACTTCTAAAAAGGCATTACTGGGGATAGATTTCCCAGTTTTTTTCTTCAGTGGACTAAGCATGGCATTAAATTACAGGGAAGCTCAACTATTATCTCATACTTTTCTTTTTTTTTTTTATTATAGACTTTTTATCCACATGAATGATAAAGAAACTACAACAGAGTTAAATACCTTTTTTGATAACAGTGATTATATTCTTAATTACACTCAATATTAAATTGTAAAATATTTCCAGAGGAGTACAATCGTAATTCATACAGCAGGCAAAATACCAGAGGGGGGAAGGGACGAGGGAGAGGGGTGTGAGAATCTCCAGACTGCTTTTAAAAAGCACGGTGTATGGCTAACGCTGCTCTATCCGTCCATCCTTCTGTCCACCCGTCCATCCAAACGTGGTTCTGGCCCATCTGGTGAGACGTTCATTCCCTTCCATATAACAATCACTATTCCAAAGCAAGAGGTGAGCTGGCAGATGTTGTCAGTGCCTGTGGCATTGAAAGGACCAGCAGTTCCTTTCACAGCTTTTCTGCACGATTCAAAAGCTTTTTTTGTTCTCTATCAAGCTCAATAGTCCTTCTAAAAACACAAAGACTTAAACTTTGGTACCACCAAAAAAAAAAAAAAAGAAAAATATCAAGGACAGGCATTTTTTTTGTTGTTTTGTGTTTACTAATAAATGGCTGCTACATTCTATTTGACATGGTTGTCCATGATACTATGAGGTCACTTGTCCTTAGGTTCAGAGGAACCTGATTTTTTTTTTTTATTTAGATCCCCAAACACTTCCATTTCACAGTCTATATACAAGTCAGGTTTCTGACTGGGTTATAACTTATAAGGTAACAGCTGCAAAAGCTCCTGTGCTTCTGGGAGTGGAAAAAAAAAGAAAAGAGAGGGAGAAAAAGAGAGAGAGAGAAAGTGTTATCAACATTGAGCAAAAGTTCGAGACAGTGACAGAATTATGACATTTATTTACAACCCTTGGGAAAGGGACACACATGTAGGTCACCTGCTCTAGCAGCATCCCCTGAGACTTTGACACTTTGATCATGGTTATCTGGTTACTCTGTACTTACTCCTACTGCTTTTATTTTTAAGAATCTGCTTCTTCTACAGCCCAGGCAAACCTCCATCATCTCTCCTATCAAGCCCTTCTCAGACTCTCTTAATACCTCTATTTTGTGCATTACTGAGAGCTCTGTGTATGAGTAGCTCTTCTTTTTCTAATCCCCCTACTTCTCCTTGGGGATTTTTTTAGTGAATCCCCAAGCCAGATTTTGTGGCATAACCCAGTGAGTACCTGTGGGGCCGTGTGGAAATATTGTCAATGAAGATGAAGTGCAAACTTTAACTAATTGCAGTGATATTAAACGCAGCCAGATCTGCTGTGGGGAGGAGCAGAGGGGCTCAGGGCAGGAACTGAGGGGTTGCTCTGCCAAACAGAGAGTCTGAAGCCCCCGGGAGCGCTGCGAGGGCAGGGATGTGCAAACACTCTTCCTCCTGAGGAGACTTTTCCTTCTCGGCGCATCAAGGACACGAAAGTGAATAGCACAGCCCTGGTTCTCCGCCTGGCTGGCTCAGCTTAGCACTTAAGCAACACCAAATCTTCAAAAGCACCGGGGCTGCGTGGAGACATCCCCGTTGCCCGCGGGGATGCGGGCAGAAGCAGCGTGAGGAGCGCATCCATCCTTCCCGCCCTCGCCAAAGGGAATGCTCGCTGCCGGGATGCCGCACCGGCCCTGCGGGGACCGGGAGCTGCTGGAAGCCCGGCGATGGGAGCAAACTGCTGCTTTCCTCCAATGCTGCCATCCTCAGGCAGGTTTTTATTGGGCATCAAGCGCTGCAGATGCGGCACTGGGGCAGGACCTGCTGCTCCTGACCTGCTGTTTTTCTTTGGCGTGTTAATGCCACTGAGTTGTTTTAAATCAGCGCTCAGATTGCTGTGGGCTCGATTGGAAAACGCTGGCAGTCAGTAAGGAAGTGAGCACCAAGCCAAAAGAGACCAGCTCGCTGCTCAGAATAATCTCCTTATCTCAGCGGGCAGAGCTCCGGGACACAGATCGTGGCTATCTGGTTACCCTGTACTTACTCTACTGCTTTTATTTTTAAGAATCTGCTTCTTCCACAGGCAAACCTCCATCATCTCTCCTATCAAGCCCTTCTTAGATACCCTCTTGAATACCTCTATTTTGTGCATTACTGAGATCTCTGTGTATGAGTAGCCCTTCTTTTTCTAATCCCCCTACTTCTCCTTGGGGATTTTTTTTAGTGAATCCACAAGCCAGATTTTGTGGCATAACACAGCAGCAGGGCTACCAGCTTTTGGCATCTGTCTCCAATCCCTAATCTTCTTGTTTTACCAGGAAAAAAAACCCCAAGAGAATGTCATTTAAATGTTAAAACTTCAGCGCCCAAAACTGCAATCTCCCAGGCCACTGATAATGGAGGTGTTTCTACTAAATGAACCCTTCTAATAGACAGTCCTGAAAAATGTAGTGTTTGGTTTAGGAAGGGCCTGCACATGAGCAGCAGGAGAATTAATTTCTGTAGGACACTGAACTTCAGAACCACAGTCAGGGGTTCTGAGAGACTCCCAAAATATGCTGATGTACTGCTTTTTCCTGAAGCTAAAGCAGTTCCATTAAGGGCAGAAAAACTCCTCCCTACCTGGAGTGTGAACATTTTTTTTGCACTCTGAATGCCAAGGTATTTCCCTCCTTCCACTGAAGGTACATTGACCTTGATGACACTTTTTCAGGAAAAGCACAAGTTCAGGCAGTTAGAGCCATGGAATGGTTTGGGTTGAAAAAAACCTTAAAGATCCCCTCATCCTACCCCGGCCATGGGCAGGGACCCCTTCCACCATCTCAGGGTGCTCAAGCCCCATCCAGCCTGGCCTTGGGCACTGCCAGGGATCCAGGGACAGCCACAGCTGCTCTGGGCACCCTGGGCCAGGGCCTGCCCGCCCTCACAGGGAAGAATTTCTTCCTAATATTTAATTTAAAGCTCCTTTAATATTTAATTTAAAGCTACTTCCAGTTTGAAGCCTTTCTCCTGTCACAGCAGGACCCAGGGTCAGCTCCCAGCACTACATCCCACCCCAGTGAAGCCTCATAATTCGTGCCACATGTGATTTATCAGCTTTAGACTGTAGCACAGCCCCTGCACATAGAAGGCTTTGGGACCAGCACCAGCCACATCAAACAACAGGATGATCCTCTTAATTCCTGCAATGGCTGCAGGGGAACACAGGCAGCCAGGTCAAGTGGAATGAAGTCTCTTTCTCACAAGCTCACCTTTAGCTTTTGCTGAGGTGTGCACCGAGCTTTTCTTTCCTGATCAAGCTTGCTGCATAGGGAATCTGGAACGACACAGAAGCAGAGACACTGCTCAAGACAAGGTCTGGCTAACGAAACACCCAAGTTGGAAATCCCTGTAAATGAAAGGTTTTGTTTTCCTTCCTGAAAACGGGGAGGAATTGTAGGAAGCAACACCTTAAATACAAAGGTTCAACTCTATGAAACCTCAGGGAGGTTGAAGCAGAAATAAAATTTAAAAAAAAGCCAGAATTAAAACAACAGATAAAATCTTAAGATTCAGTGTAAACGATGCATTCTGGTGCTTTGTTTATATCAGAGGCTGACAAAGGATAAAGCCACCTGTGAGATCATAAAAAGTCAGCTGTCTGTGACAGATCAGGCAATGCACACTGATCCCTGCACAGCCACAATACAGCAGGTTGGGAGCGTGAGACTTCGTGTATTTATATCCCCCTAATTAGGAAGTTCATAATAGTTATCTCCAACTTGCACCAATCTGAAGGGAAGCCACTGAAGTGGAACAAATAATTAAAGAAAAACAGAGAACATGGGCATATTAGGGAACACAGTTATATTTAGAAACAAAGTGGGATGATGTGCTCATTGGCCATTGGGAATACATTACAGAGCTGCTCTTCTTCAGTGCTGGGCCTTTAGAATGCAACAAAACGAAATTGCTCTGAGATTTCCCCATAGCTGGGAATGCAAGTGGCTACAAATTCTTAGATGATGACTTTTGGAGGGACTGCTGGAGGAATTCAGGCTGGGAGATCAAAAAATCCTGTGTCCCTGCACTCCTAGGTGCTGCTGCACACTGAGCTGACCTGCTTCTGCTGCCAGGCACTCTAGAATATGCTCACAAATAATGTCAAATATGTCACTGCAAGCTGACAATTATGTCACCTGAAGTCAGGATCAAGGCCTTAACCTGCACAAACAGCAGAAGAAACAGATGGGCAAAAGCAGAGAGTTCAAGCAACATGTCCCACATATCTAGACACAGTGAATGTGAATCTGTATTCACTGACCCCACATGTTCCTGTACATCCCTGTTTTGATTTTAAAAACACTATGCCCATAATTATTTTAAATACACTATGTCCATCCCCCATTATGAGGATGTCTGTGTGAATTGTGCCCAGCCACTGTGCCTCTGGGCTGGAGTAAAGCATTGTGCCTGCAAAGACATCGAGAGACTTATCCATCCCTGCCTACCTTAATCAGGAAAAAGAGGAGGGGATGATCAGGGTGAGAGGAGAGAGAGGGGCCTTTGAAGATCGAGAGATAACTCTTTCATGTCTTGGGAAAGGAGGTCAATCTGGCTGGAAGGAGCAGTGTCTGTGGCTGAATGAGAGCAGAAGCCTTTCACAGGGGCACGCTGCTTCCCCCTGCACAGCCCTGGGAAAGGGGAGATGCGTGTGCACAAACCACTGATGGCCAGAAAAGACCAAGATTCCAGGTGTTTTGTCTGACTACTCTTATAACCCCTTCCCCTGACAGAAGATAATAGGAATCAGGAAGCTTGTGGCCAGATCCCCCCCAAGAAACAGAGCTGTCCCCTCCACCGTGTCCCCAGGCACAGCTGCCTGCAGGACACGGAGCTTGCAAAGGCTGCAAAACTCCTTCCCAAGCTGCAGCAGAGAGGGGGGTGCAGAGAAGCTGCTTCCCTGATCATCCCTTTGGCCATGGTTTGGGTGCAAAAGGGAGCCACAAACAAAGCGCACGAAAAGAATCAGCACGTTCCCGCTGGGACCTGTGGTGCCTCGCCAGCTGATTCCTGCCTCTCTCCCACTCACGAAGGCCAACTTGGGTTTGCATGGCCACAGATTATGTAGGACATCTCCCAAGCTGTACTGACCTAGATAATACAACGGGGTACATTCTGCCAGAAATTAACTGTTCTTAATCCACTTCTCCGCTATATTTGGCCTCTTTCTAACGTGTGTTGTTTTACCTGATCTCCTGGCAATTGATGGCAGTGGGAGAGGTGGGTGTTCAACAGGGAAATGACTGCTTTCTCCATGAGTTAAATCACCTACAATGTCATCTTCTATTTCTGTCGTTGTCAGAGCATTTGGTAACTCTGATGCTGTGGTGGAAGAGGATTTAGGGCTCTTCCTGGCAAAAACGTGGCCCTTTTCAAAGGGTGTATAGAAATAACAAAAGTGAAGGCACTTAGTTGGGTTTTAAGCAGCAAAAACCCCAGTTTTCACGACCAGGTCCCCATTAGTAGGAAACACAATGAGAGCAGATCTGAAGAGAAACTCCAAGAAAAATGCAATATGGTCACTATGGACATATTTTTATATATTTATAATATGGGTAATATTCCTACAGGCTGACTCCAGTCTAGTCCTGGTACCCTTTAGGAACTAGAGTGCAGTCTCCTGTGCATTCCTGGAGCACATTCCCATTTATTCTACCTGGAAGGAGCCCTCTCAGCAAGCCTGGAGCCTGCCCCATGACTCAAACCAAAGCACAGGCAATGCATAGGATAGGGGAATCATTTATGAAGTTCCTGTCTGATCCCTGTTTACACACTCAGACATCAAAGAAGCTTCAGCACACCATCCTCTTTCAGAGGCTTCACCTCTGCATCCCATCTCTGCTGAGGTACACAATTTACATCACTCTCCCTTCTGTTGCCTAGAAAAAATATTTTGCACTCATGTGGCAGCTGAGGCTGGCTTGTGGCTCCCTGCACATCCACACCCATTTTTGATCAGAATTTCTGCACATTCTAAAGGAAAGGAAGATTTCTGCTTAAATTTCTACAAGGCATCATTTTCTTTAACATTTGAATTTACTGGAGAAAGAGGCATAGCTCCATCCTATGCAGCCAAGGCATATCCACATGTGGTGTCAGGATACAAGTTTTTCTCACCTGTCTCTGAAAAATAAAAACCAACCAACCAAACAAACAAAAAAAAACCACCTAAAAAACTGACAGCAAGAAATAAAATTCTGGTGAAAACAGCTCACTTTCCTGTGCACACTGAGGGATGAGCCTTTTGAGGACACAGGACACAGCGTTCCAGAAATGTTCTTTTACCTGTCATTATGTGTGTGCCTGTGAGCAGGCACTTCAGCACAAGATGCCACTCAAGAAATCCGAGAGCCATTCTGCTGAACAACTGTTTGCATTCTCTCCAAGGTCAATCATCTGAGCTGCACCACTTCAGGCCAAGCACAGAAATCACAAATGGCACTGAAGCGCTGCCATTTCCCATTTCCTGTTTTTGAGAACCCAGATCTCCCCACACAGAAATGTGGGTGCTTCTTGTTTGGATAATGAATACATGAGTTGTACAAAAGCTTTCCATTAGCAGTGTAAACTAGGAGTTAGAACTACTGGTGCTCTTCTGAAATACAGTGCAACCCAGAGGGACAGGCTCTCATGGCTCTGAAGATTTACCAACATTAACCACATGGTGGATTTTTTCCCCCTTCTTTTAAACATTCCTTGTCAATCTCTAAGGATTGGGGTGAAAGATGATGCAGAGATGGAAATCAGTTTTGCAGAGAGATAGTTCCTGATTTATTTTATTGCCTGACTCCGAAGAAGGGAGTTGATTTAAAGGAGCACTGAGAGCAGAAAGCCATAAAACATGGAGCAGTTCCAGATGGATCCAGTTTTCAGCTCTGAACATTATTATCAGCCTGAAGTGAGGCTGGTAAGGAAGAATTCAGTTCATGGGAGCATAACCTAATTAAAATATCCCAAACAAAACCAAACCATCATTTTTCACCTAATCTGGAAAGACAAAGGCCTGCCTGAGTGTTTCACATTTCTAACACACCTCAAAAACCTGTCACCTTTTACCCCAATGTAAAATCAGTGGGATTGATCATCAGCTGATGATCTAAACCACCACGGGTGATGAACACCACCTGAGCTTTTCCTGATGGACAGGTCACCATGGAGAACCCAAAAACTACTTGTAAGGCACCTCTGAGGGAAAATTAAGAAGGGCTCCTCAGTTTGCAGGAGGCTTAAATTTCCTGCTTGGCATTCTACTTTCCCGTGGCCATGTTTGAGAGAGGTTAATGAAAACATTAAAGGAAAAAAAAAATGAAAATCATAATGCTGGCAATACTGCTTCTGATCTTTTTGTCTTGCCAGGCAGCTAGGAGGAAAGTTTGTGGTTTTAAAGTCTGTTCCACGAACACAGTTGCTCAGAAGACAATATCAGACAGATGCAGAGTCTCAGGCAGGAGGCGACTTGGTACTTGGTTACGGTGCTGGGCTGTCCCAGCAGATGAGTTCTGGTCTCATTGGACAGAAACTAAAAACTCTAAAGGCAGGTGAGCTCTTCTAAGGCTGCACCATGTCAGAATTTCCCTCATCCTGCTGGGCAGCAGTTCCTCCTCTCTGGCCCTTTCTGTTCAACTCATTAACAAAAGCCAGATGATCCTCAAAATCTCAGAATCTTCTAGGTTCAAAAAGATCTGTAAGATAATTGAGTCCAACCATGCCACCAATGCCCAGCTCACCACTGAGCCATGTCCCCAGTTGTCACATCCACACAGCCTTTAAACCCCTCCAGGGGTGGGGACACCACCTCTGCCCTGAACAGCTGATCTCAGCGCTCGACAGTGAAGAATTTTTCCCTAATATCCAGTTTAAACCTTCCGTGGCACAACAGGATCCACATGCAAAATCCACATTTTATATATGATCTCCTTGTACACATCCTGTACTCAGCCAATTTGGGAGACAGCACTTTGCCAGAGGAGGAAGAGAAAAATGCATTCAGGGAGTCTAAGATCCATTTTCTTGTTAAATATGATGATTGGTTGTTTCCTAGCATTTGGCCAAGATCCTGGCACAAACAGGTTGCAAAACTTCCTGGTAGCTGCTTCAGACACTTGGAGAACTCTGAAAACTGAAACAAAGGAAATTCCACCTGGACATCAGGAAGAAATTCCTTACCGGAACAGTCTGCATGGAGAGGCTGTGGAGCCTTCCTCGCTGGAGGTGCTCAAAACCTGCCTGGAGAACTGTTCTGAGCAATGTGCTCTGCGGCACTCCACTCCAGCAGGGAGCTTGGACTCGGGGACCTCCAGTGGCCACTTGCAGCCTTACTCATTCTGTGATTCCCATCAAAACCAATGGCCACACACCAACCTGCTGCTCCAGCAGCCCTCTGAGCCAGGCTGCCTGCAAAGAATCCGGCTCCCACCAGTGAAGATTAAGAGAACAGGGCCCACCCCGTTTTCCTAGCGACCTGAGCCTTGCTCCTGGCTTTCAGGAGGCCCTGGAATATTATTATTTTTGAATTGCGGCTCTGGCAGAGCAGCAGGAGCAGCGGGGGCCGCTGATCCAGTCCCGCTTTAATTTAAGCCCGGCTCAATTCGAGCGCGGATTTAGCGCTGCAGTGGCGGCCGGCGGGCGGCAGAGGGCACCCGCGGGCCGCGCTGCGACGGACCGCTCCCAAAACGGGGAAGAATCGCCCCAAAAAAACGGGACAAAAAGCGTCACGGCCAGTGCAGGGCACGAGCTTCACGGCAGTCTGCAGCGGGTGTTGGCGCTGGGAAGTTTTCAAATGCAATAAGGATTGGATGATTTTTTCGTGATCACGTTCAGCTTGTATTACAGATATTTCCGAAATAGCGAACGCGCTGGGTTAATTTATTTATAAGTCTGATTACTCAGTTCAGGGTGAGTGAAATGATCGTTCTGGAAAAACCTCTTTCTGGTACCTACAGTTACAGGGGATCAGGGGATGATAGAATCATTTAGGTTGGAAAAGCCCTCCAAGATATTCAAATCCAACCATTTCCCTTGCACTGCCCCAGCCCACACTAATCCGTGTCCCCGAGTGCCACATCCACACGGCTCTTAAACCTTTCCAGGGATATTCAGGAAGGACTAATTTAAGTTGTATATCTTCAGCAGTGAGAAGAGCCAAAAAAACCCTTGACTCTAGGCATCTGTATTTTTTGTAAAATAATTTTTAAAACCAATTAAGTCCCATTCCGTGGCTAGTTACATCAGTAAATTTTGAGTTTAGTACAACAAAAGCATACACCTATGAAGGTCTAATTAATACTATTATTTCAGGATGTATGAAACACTTCTGCTTTTCTCTTTGTACTTCTATGTTAACAAGAAAATTAGGTTAAAGCTCTGTCAAAGTAGTAGTGCAGCATCTCAGGTACAAAAAAGAGCTCCTAAAAGTGCCAGTTAAAAACAAAACAACAACAGCAATTAAACAAAAAATCAAAAGCAGACATGCTTTTTGTGCATTCTGCACCAATTCATCCATGCAAAAACCCTGGAAGGCCAAAGTAGTTCTATCATTACCACATTCAGTTCATTAATCTTAATTCTAGATATAAACATATGAGATATATTCCCATGAATGTATTAAAGCCACTGCTGGGATTATCATCTCAAAAGTGCTGACTCCATTTCAGTTATCAGCCAAGACAACTCTGAAGATTTCTGCACCCATTTTGGCAAGCACACTCATTATTTGCAGGAGGCTCTCAGTTTTTCATATAAACATCTTTTTATCAGTCTCACTGATCACAACCTGCCCCACAAATATGAACATGAAGACTTACTGGTGATTCAACAACATTTTCATTAGTAATAATTAAATTAAGGCATCTGTAGTGAGGGAAGAGGTCCTGAGTTGTTTGTGCAGCACATTAGATGTTGAAGCTATTCTCTGTAAGTACATTCAACTCTGTTAAATGATTAAGTGACTCTTAGTCTGTCCATAGCACAAGTCAGTAAGTGAAAAGGATGTGAATTACTTGATCATATTTATTTTCCTGACCAAGAAAATCAGGAAAACCACCACAGCTGGCTTGCTGGAGGTCTGGGATATCCAGTTCCAGAAACAACTTCACCACAGGGCCACAAGGTGAGTGGCAGAGGTGATCCATTCTCTCCCTGGGAGTTAGCCAGCTCCAGGTTCAGCTGACACAAGAGATAAGGACTGGGGTGGGCCCATAAACTTTGTGCTTACAAGTTTTTTGCAGCAGGAAATTCAGCTCGTCACCTGCCTCAAGTCCAAAGCAGCAGAGGAAGTGCTTTTCAGGACGGCATCCTAATTAGAATTTTCTGAGACAACAAAATTCACGGCTCAAGTCAAACCTCCCTGCCTGTCATCGGCACACAAAGGGGGACACAGTAACAACTGGGCACACTACAGGAAAAGAGTGCAGACCAGCTGCAAAAAACACCCAGAGATATTCTGGACCTGAGTTTCCTCCACAAGCAGCCGCTTTCAAACACCCTCCATGTCTCATTGAAATCTCTGCAGTCAGCAGGAACGGGGCGCGTGGATGCTCGGCAGCTCTAAAAATAAGGCCAGTCCTAAATGCCTCTAAACATCAGAGCACAAGTCTGACAATCCTGGCCTTCAAATTCACTTTTATGTCCTAACCCATCACTTAGAAAATGACAGTACCAGGAGGCTGGGCAATGCCTTCTCTGCCCCGTGACAAGCAGGAGGAAAATTTCAATGGGGGAGCATGAGGCTGATTCAGAGAAATGGGGATATTTCCAAGATTGCCTCAAAAACAAAACCCCGTTGAGCAATGTCAGATTGATCACAGAGAAAGCACCAGCACAGCAAGCATTAGCTGACAGCCTCACCATGCGCTGCTCTTGAAACCACACTAAGCATTCATTTATTTGAGTGTGGAACAGCTTCCCATGCTCCAGCCCCTTTGCTTGCACCGGATTAAGGACGTCAACTTTTCAAAACAACACAGCTGGATGTGATGATCCAGAGCTGCACTAGCACAAAGGAAAAATCCCTCTTGGTTTTAAAATAACAAGCAAGAGACCCAACAGTAACATGTGCCTGCACTGAACAGTGTTTTGGCAACTTGATCCTTTACTGCTGAGTTAAGCACTTCTTCTAGTGTCTGAAATGAGAAAAAGACACATCCTAAGGTTTATTTTCTGGTGGGAAGCAGGGATTGAGCAGATTCCCTAGGCAGAAACGTTTAACTGCTCAAAGTTTACTGATTCACTCCTCCTCTCTGCAGAAGCACCTCTCCGTGTCGAGTCGACACATTTTGTTTAGTTGAAACATGAAGACACATCTGGTTACTGTGTGAAAGTAAATCTCCAGGTAATTAGGCTCCAAACCAGCTGAGAACTGCGTGTTTACCTCTTGCTAAATGTAAGGCAATAGGAGCTCAGTAATGGTGCATCTGCATGGCTCACAAAGGAAAAATTTGAGGTGTAAGCTTAAAAAACACAAAGCAGCAGCTGAAGACATTTTTATCAGAGAAAGTAAACTTACGATTTGTAGCTGCTGCACCATTTCTTCTCTGTACGCCAGCTCCCGCTTCATCTGATCTTGAAAATTGTCTGCACGAGAGGGAAAAAAGTGTAGGTGCAATAATTGAAACAGAGACCACATGGCAGTATTGACACCAATCAAGCTAAATCAAGCCCAGTCACTACTGAGGCATCACAAAGCATTACAAAAGTCCTTCACTGAATTAAAACACACGCCTGACAAATATGTGTCTAATAGGAGACACCACTGACACCAGAAAAAGATGTGGGAAAGTTAGATTTCACTACTTCCCCCATCAGAAAATGTAGGAGGTTAACTTTGTGTTGCTAGCATTTATTCCCAGCTATTTTCCTGCACGGGCAAGGCTCTGCAGTCATTAGTCAAACTTTTTCAGGCCCTGAAGAGAAGAGCAGAAACTGCTTTTCTTTGCTTTGGCATAAATCTGTTGACACCAGCAGCGATGTCCAGCGCGTGAGAGGAGAAAGCGTTCAAGGATGCAGGGTTTGATTTGTGGTTTGTAGCATCGTGCTGACGGCTTTGAACAAAACTGAAGCTCCATAAAGAGTGACGTGGAATTTGGAAGGGAGAAAGTCTTTGAAAGAGAGATGCTGGGCAGCTGGGTTACAGCACAGGCCGGCCTTCCTGCTCCAGTAGGATCCTCCTTCCCTGATTTTCCTCCTAAACAACCATTTCGGACAAAACTTCATTTGTTAGGAGACTAACTGATGCTCTGTGCTCCTTAACACTCCTGTTGGTGGGTGGGAAAAAGAGGAATATAAACAAAACTATTGACAAGAAACAGGGAACTCCAAGAGCTGCCTGATGGAGGTCAGGGTGCAAGGATGGGCTGTTAAATGGAAGAGGAAAGAAAACCCATCCCAGCCACTATCATTTTGATTCAACTAAGGAGCCTGTCCTGGAAGAAATAACAAGGGGGCAGAGCTCTGTCCCCCTCTCAAAAAAGAACTTTGTCCCCTCTAAATAATAAAGGTGTTATTTAAAAGGAAAGGAGGCAGGGAGACAGCAATGAAACAGGAAAAGAGTGAGAAATTTTGGCAAGCTGAAGCCCTCAGGAGTCCAGCACAACCACACTGAAAAGGACACGGTGGCATTATCTCAATGAAGTTCTTCAGATTTCCAGTAAATTCCCACAGAACTGTTAAGCCTATTCCCTCTACTCCAACTTGATCAGAAAAATAAGCCAACAAAAATAAATTCCTCTTTCCGTAGTACCCACCCCCCCAAAAGTATGAAAAGGTAACTGCCTCCTGTCCTGGTCACTAAAGGCTGATAATTGCAACTGAGGTCCTCCAGCTACACTCTGAGTAGGCTTTAAGGAGAAATTTTCCTTTTTCCCCTCAATGCTTTCCTCCCAGCTGCCTCTTCATGGGCTCATCACCTCTCCAAACAAACAGCTCAGGGATCTTGCTCAGCCCTGCACAGCAAATGCCCAAGCTCACAGTGGAAATGGGGTGTTAATGGTAGGGACAGCGTTTTTTTTTTTCCGGCGGCATTTATCCGAGTCCAAACGCTCACAGACAAAGCCATAAGCAGTACCCAGGAGAAAAGATATGAATATTTAAATAGCTTTCTTAACACAAAATTAAATACTTTAAGTACCCAGACTGCGTCTCCACCGTTTTATTGCTGCATTGTTTAAAATGCAGACGGACAGAACGTGGAGCAGCCGACACGGAGGGCACAAACCAGAGCAGGGCTCCAGGAGAGCACACTGTCACCATGCCCAGGTGCTTGCGTCTTTATCAGGACAGCAAATACTACATGTGATCTGATTTTGTTTTTTAATTTTATTTGAGTGATCTCTGCATTGAGAGACCTTAAAGGCAAAAGAAAATTTCACCTGCAGCTTTGAAGCCCAACAGCAATCTGAAAAATACAAGGTCTTGCTGTTTTATAAATTATCACAGTCCGTGTTTCAAGCAGGTTCAAGAGGCCACAGGGAAGACTGCAGCATAGCGCTGCTTAGAGAGCTTGCAAATAAGCTCAGTTCTCATTTAACAGTGATTTAAACAAGAGGAGAACTCTGAAACCAAACACCATTTACTGCACAGCCCTGTTGTGAGCAGTGGCTTGGTGCTGTGAAGGTAGATCACCCCAAATGTCCTCTGTTCCAGGTGGAGGACCCAAAAGAGGTGACTCTAGAGCTCACTGCAGGCAACCTGACATTTTCCAGAGAGAATAGTTTTGCCTTCCACCTCTCTCATGTTGCCTCCCAGCTGAAAGAGGGATGAGTTTTCAATACAATTTAGATTTTACCTCAACTTTTGTTTAGTTGGATCTCCAAAAACTCCTCTCCCTGGCTTCTCCCTGCCCAAGAGACCAATACCATTCTAATACCCGACCTAAAGCAACAGCCCAACAGCAAGAGCCTGAAACAGCCCCACTCTCCTGTGCTAGAGCACACAATGCAATAGAGGACAAAACACCCTCAACATGGATTTACACTGATTTGCTTTACAAAAGTAATTTTTTTCCTTTTTTCTTGTTTTATTACATGCGGAGGAGGGGTGGGTTTTTTTGGTAAATCTAAATCTGTAAATAGGCTTTACGGTCACTTGTAGGTATGGTTTATAGGACATTATCTGTTTTCTATTTTAATCCTGAAGAAAATTGACCACTACTTTGTGGTACATTGAAACCACATATTTTTCAAGCCAGCATACAGCAGTCACCACTTCCTTGGTCGGCCGTACTTGTTCTTTTCTTTTATTTGAATTGTATTTCATGTGGTTTAATTGCAGTGTTTATTTACATGGCAAAGACAGAGCATTAATTTTACTGTAGAAGAACAAAAGGATAAATAAGAGACTTGAATGGCAAAAGTCCAAGATGCCATTTCACCAATACCACACAGCAGCGTTTTGATCCCCACGAATTATTTGAAAATTACCTCACTCCCAAACCCAAGTAATTACTGGATTTATTCTGAAGGATGAGGTTATGCTCCTTTCATTAATATCTGTATCATGTCAAGTGACTCTATTTATTGAGCTGTCTACATATTTCAATATTCGGGCTAAAGATGGAGTCATTCCCAGAGTCCTCACACTTCCTTTCTTCCCCAAACATACCTATCTGATGCTACAGAAAAGGGACAAGAATATTTTCTTTTAACAATAGGAAAATGCTGTCTGGGTTCCCTCTTTTTCTTGGATCATCCTGATCTAGGTGGGATTTCTCCTGGAAGAATCTGTCCGCTGTTGCTCTAGTGTCGTTTGAGAGATCCCAGCCAACGGGTCTTTTTCCACATCCCTGTACAATCGGCCCAGCCTTCTGCCAGCTTCACAAAAACCCTGCTCAGTGCCCATTTTGTTTTATTTGAGACGTGCCCTGCACATTCCATCACCCTGGGCAGCAGCACCCTGCTCAGTGGCCGTGGTGGAAGGGCCATCTCAAACGGCCTCTCCCAACGGGAAAAATCCAAGCAGGAATTCCTACTCCTTAAAAAGGCCACATCAATTCTTCAGCATCAGCTGGAACCTCCTGCAAATGAGTATTAGGAACCTCCTGAAAACAAGGATTAAGTATCTTGTCTTCAGAAGCCCCTGAGGTGTTGGCTGAGACACCAACCTCACCGTACCCCATGAGGATCCAGATGCCTTCCTGTCCACTCACTGTAATCAATGCTATCAAAACTAGTAGAACGCACACCAAAACAAACATCCAGCTTCGTGTTTTCCCTACAAAAGACCTGCTTGGGCAGCTGCAAAGCCACAGCAGGGGTTTAAAGGGACCTTAAAAATCACCTCATTCTGGCCCCGGGGACACCTCCCACCATCCCAGCTTGCTCCAAGCCCTGCCCAACCTGGACTCAGCAGAACTAAGCCCAAGATCATGGCAGCACAGCTGAAAGCCTGTCTCATTTTATCAGCCTGGCAGCAACCAACCACAAACACACACAACACCAAAGCCACAGATTTTGTGTCTTACTGAAGACTGGGAAAGACGCGTTTCCTTTCAACACCTGGAATTCCTGTTCCAGCCTCCTCCGTAGGTCGATCTGCTCAAACAGAACCTTCTGGAGTTCCTCTAATAAAGAGAAAAAGTGGTTTTGATAATCTGTATAAATAATTCTTGAAAGAACAGTTGCAGAGCAATTCATTACTCTAAGACAAAATATTTTAGCACTTATTAAAAAGAAAAAGAAAAAAAGTGTTGCATAGACCTACCATAGATTTTGTGCAGAAAGCCATGAATATAAATCAATGTAATATATTATTTTAAAGTATTATATTACAGTGTCATGTATTGATTGATATATATGCATTAATCTCAATTATATCCACCCAAAGGTCCATATATTATTCATATGTTACTTGACAAGCTTAAAATATGGTGCAGAACAAAAGTGCCCCCTATTATCCTCGTATTCTATTAAAACAAAGAGCAGTTTTATAATGTAAGAGGCCCTTATTTATTTTACCTTTCCCCATATTTTCCACATCCTTCTTCAGAGAATGAGGTGAATTGGTTTCTTGTGTGTGTTCTCCTTAAAAAAAAAGAAAGAAAAAAAGTTATTGATTTACAGATGGTGCTTTTTGTCAGTGCTGTCCTTACTACACATCAACTTCAGAGAATCTGGAGAGGAAAAAAAAAGGGGCAAAAATATAAAGAAAGAGTAAGATCGAGGTTTATCTACAAACTTCTGGGTGCATAGCACAAATATTTGTGAATTCATATTTTCCCTAGTTCAGTGAAGTATTTGTCTACAGCATGGCCTCTTGCAGGCAATAGCTGATGTCTCCTTGATATTCTTCTTGCTGAGCTGATTCCTCCTTTCCCCCTAACCCCTCTCTTGAATATACTCTTATCAGAGAACAACTGGAAGTAGGCAAAGAAAAGAGAAGATCTTTCTCTACAGTCTCATCTCTTCTCCTCTCAACAGGAAGCCCGTGCTCTCCATCTGGGCAGGACCCTGTTCCAAAATCCACAGGAAAAATGCCTTTTTGCCTTCATCAGCTCTCTAGCTTTATCATCTTCCAGGGCTCCATGGCATGGGTGTGTTGCAACTGGATATAATTTATATCCAGCTGAGATAAAATTGACATTAGTGGTATTTGCATATAAAGGATACAGCTCCGGGGTCAGCCAATTGAGAGACTCAATTGTCTTAGGTTGCTCACATAAACTTTTAATCATATTATAGCACAGAATTTTTCATGCAACAGAATTGGCTATTTCTAGGCACATGCATGCTACTTCCTTCACCCTTTTTTTTTGTCTACAAGTTGAATTAAATCTAAAAAAAATTTAAAAATCACAAGTTGTGAAGTTCACCTGAATGACAGTTTGACTTGAAAGCTGAACCTTCTGACAAAGGGTGCTACTTTCACTATCCTCTGCAACTGCAAATTTTTTCCTGTGATTTCTGTGAATAGCTTCTATAAAAGCTATGAAAAACTTTTCTAAAAATAATAAAATACTACTTAAGCTGAAATTGATGGGAGAATTACTGTTACTTACAGCTGAAGTAGAAATGGACTCTGAATAATTAAGAAAATATTTGGTAAATAACCAATTATTGAACTAATTGGATTAATTCTTGTTTTAGTCCAGCCAGTAAATACACATCATTAACTCGACTGATAAGTAATCACAAGAGACATATATATAAATAAATTCATATGCTTACATAGTTAGAAGAGAGGTTCATGGAGAAAATACCTTGGGTTTTGATGTTTCGTTTGTTTTTTTTTTATTAATAAAAATCTATAGCACTGAATAGGCCATCGGACAACATACAACAGTTACTTTAAAAATTACTGTGTCATCACAATAGGCTAATTTTAAAGTTGAATTGGAATGTCTTGCAATAGATGCAGTCAGGAATCTCTTTGCAAAACATTTTTTTCTGTTTTTAAAAATCGATGTAATCCTATATCCAGTAAACCTTGAAGTTATAGCGTATGAAACCTATCCAATAGCTCTGCATTTTAGCATCTCCACTCTCTTCAATCCTTAAAAAAAAGCCAAAAAGCAACCACTCATTCAGGAATATACATTTACACAACTGGTATCTGGTGCCAGCAATGCCATTTTAAAAACTCATTTATGTAACGTGGTGATTTAAACAAAAAAAAAAGTCATTTTTTGTGGGATATTTGGTGAAAACAAAGTATTTTCCACAGATAAGTTGTCTCACCACAGTAGAAGATATAGCAGGCTTAAGAATATATCACCTTTTGGGCAGTGGTTTCAGGGGTTTCCACAATGTAAAATGGGTTTAATGGGGGAATTTTTTTAGCCTGCATGATCCTTTTTTAAACTGGATGGCCATCAAAACAAAATATCTTGTCAGATAAATTAGGGTACAATAAATCAAAAGGGAGAAATTTAAGTTTAGGAGGGGTGAATTTGCTGAATTACAAATACTAGCATATCCCCAACCCATTTTTTGCCATTGAGGTGCCCTTTTCTGTGTATGCTTTATGTGCGATTTTGAGGGATAACTGGCTCACAGACTGGATTTTTCAAGGAGAAGGAAGGGAAAGGGGAGGAGGCTGGAGTATGGTGACACTACAGCTCTTTCTCCCTTGCTTGGTTGAGCTCCCAGGGCTGCAGGGTTTGAAGCTGCTGACTCGCTGGGACAGAAAGAACTGCATCAAAATGAAGATAAGGGCATGTAGCATGAAGAATAATTTTCCCAGCATCTGCAGCCTCCCTACTAAGCTACTGAAAAAGGCCTATTAGAAAATCCTCCATGCTTGCACCTGAAATAAGTAAAGAATGGGAGTGGAAAAACTGAGGTATTTAAAGGCCAAAGACAGGACACACGGTTTTAAAGAATAATTGCATTTCTAAACTGCTCTCTGATGTTAAAAAAAAAATAAATCTCAACATTATTATTGTTAACAGCAGTAATAATCAGATGGGTTTCACCTTTCCTGTCCCCCTGAAAATGATAATCAGGAGTCTGCTCTTCTCCATTTTTCCATACTTCCCAGAGGCCTCATCACGCGTTGTGTACTGTTCTACCTTAATTGAAAGGGAGGAGGTATTGAATATTTAACCAGCTTCCCTTCTCTTAAATGTTAATTAAAAGCTAAATAGGTGTTTAAAAACAAACAAACAGAAAGCCCAAAGAATTTTAATCAGTCTAAGAAAAAATCACTTCCCCTCCTAATAGCTCCACCATAACTCTCCTGGGCCTTGTCTGCACACAAACTTGCAGCTTTTAGAGCAGCAGGACTGAAAGCTGTGCCACCCTTCTGTATGGACACAGAGATTTCCTTTAGGAAAGACTACTTCAATTTGTTCAGGAAAATCAAACTGTGCCTCTTGGATAAGGGGAAAGAGGGTGAAATATTTGTAAGCCGCTTAAAAGGCCTCAGCGAAAGCTTTGGGTGCCTCTGTTCTTCCCCACGAGATCAGGTGCGCAAACATTGTTTTTTTTGGTATAAAGGTACAAATGGCTTTCTTAACCTCGAGTGTAAACACCTACCCACAAAGGACACCTCAAAATTGCTCAAAAATTCGCACTGTGAAAAACAGAGGCCCCAGGGTTGGACGCTGGCACAGCCTCAGCTCCTGAGGCGCCGCCATTTTATCAGCTCTACGTCCACCGGAGCAGCTTAAGACTTGGATCTTTAACAAGTGGATTTTTAACATTTCTGAACCTATCCTCCTCTAAAGAAATGCACTTTGCCCTTACTGTAAAAAAAAAAAACCAAACAAGCCAGACATAGCCAGGTTACCCCTTCATGCTCTGCAATCCTTCCCGGGGAAGCTCTCAGGACGCTTTCTGTAAAGCAGCTAAAAAAATTCCACGCAGTCCCAGACAACTCAGCTACCTCAATGTGGTGATTTGTCCGGCACAGAGCATGGATGGTCTGGGAATATAATTCTATTCTTCCAGCTCTATGCCCTGCACCTGGTCACCAGCTTGTGCCCTCCACAACCCTGACTACACCTGTGGTTTCAGACCATGTCATGCAGAACCATCTCCTCTTTCTCTGTGTCCACTTCATCCCTACTATTCCTGGACAATGTCTGTGCTTTGCAGAGCCCACCACATCTGCCACAAGTTCTGCACCTCATCCCTGACACTGGGAAGCCCACAGCACTCCTGGTGCATCACAGCTTAAACACCCACTAATATCTTCATCTGGAGAGAAGCGCTGTCTGCAGACACAAAGACCACAGCAAAAAGTTGCTGCTGTCTTCAGGATATAAATATATATAGATATATACATTTATATCCCTTTTTAAAAATGTAGGCAGATGTGAACCAGCAGACTTTCAGCGCTCCAGAGGCTCCCTCTGCATCTGAAATTAAAGACTCGCTCTAAGACACACAGAGCTCTTGCATGTGTCCTGAAGAAACTCTAAACTTACTGAAAATATTCATGCATCCTGCATATTCATGCCACTTTTAGGGGGGAATAATCAATAGGGTATTCAGGACTTGGCAAAATATGCCTACTTTAGGAAACTCAATAAGCATTTTTTTAAGTGTTTTTGTGCACCAGGGCTGATAAATGTCTTAAAAAATCTGGAGTTTCAAATGGCAATTTGCCCCCAAAAGTGATTTAAATTTAAAACAAACTGGTTCCTTTTTATGCCCAGATAAATCCTCATTTGTAACATCCATTTAAAGTTTAAAACACAAACATCTGATTAAAAAACATCCGCATTGAAGTACTAACAGATAGAGAGGAAAAGGAGTTTCAGGATTTCAAACTAAACACTCACAAACCTAGGCATTACCAACCTAAGATACTGAAATGTTTAAAAAAGATAAGGAATCGGTTGGCTTTTAGTCTGAACCGTATTCATACATCTGAGAACTATTCCATAATTTTATTTTAGAAGCACAAAAAGTAAAAAATTTCAAATTCTTGGTATGTTTTAAATGGACGGTAATATGCTCACCAGATTCCAGAAGATGAGGTTTTAAAAAATGAGCAAAACACACCTAACATTAAGAAAATTGCAAAAAATAAAGATATTCAACAACAATTAAACTTTTTTAATAATTAAAAGAGATTTCAGGGGGTCCTTAGTCATAACAGATGAGAAATGAGCGAAATGAGAGAAATAAGGATGCAGTCCTACAGTCCGTCTGCAGATTTGTCAGTCGTGCAGATCCAAGTATTTATACAAAATCTTATGTATTAATATGCAGTTCTGGATCCCACATCTGAAACCTCATCTTGCCAACTTTTAACTTCTTTGGGGTTTTTTTGCAAACACATCCCTAATAAAATTTAAAGTAATTTAAATTCTGGATCCAGTGCTTTCAACTTATCCCATTTAAGACTACACAACCGTCCAGTCTGCTGCATAGCAAAAGCTGAGCAGTTTTCAACCCTCTATAAAGTATTTTAAACCTACAGCAACTGCAGTATTTGCAGAGTTGCCCTGAAAATATATTTAAGAGTAAATAAAGGAAACCTGGCTCACCATTTCCAGCCTGAATTTTTCTGAAACTGCCCGACAAAGCAAAGATCAGAAAATAAAATCGGGGAAATTGCAGCAAGATTTGAATTGTTGTTTATTAACACCCATTTTTAGGGCTCCCCCTT